>NW_027205603.1:57485132-58200132 GCF_024711535.1 Dipodomys merriami
AGTTCCGCTGAAAGATACAACCCATCATAGTCCCTGAGCTTCAAAGTATTAGAAGAAAGTAGAATCTATGGAAAATTACTACCATATTTATGTGTTTAGAGCTACCCAACTTACTCTAGTTTCTGAGCATATACACACATGGAACATGCTGCTAAGCAAAATAGTCCTTAACTCTGATGAGATACAAGTCATGTTGGTTTAGGTCTTCAATGACACAGTTTCCTTTTGCTAATCTATTGTGAAAATATCCCCTTGTATCAATCCATCTGACCTGTTGTAAGAGTGGTGGCTCAGGCACAAACTAAAAATCTCTTGCTGGTAATTTGACAATCTTTAGTCAGAAATGGAAATGGTCCACAAAGTGAAGCTTTAAAATTACATATATGCATAAATTGGGTAGTTTCATGCTTTCTCTCAATAGTGGTCTAGTAAAATCACTCTAGCTAACACAAGAATAAAGTTTTGGACATAGTCAAGGAAAGATGAAATGAGCATAGGAAAACTTGGCCTATTACTAGAGAGGAACAAAGACAGAAACCATGTTAATATCAACACAAAAATAAATTTTATTTTATTTTCAAATATCCACAAGCCATTAAAAATCTACTTAGTGACTTGTCAAATATTTATGGCTGAAATTTGTGATGTTTGGCTTTACATTCTGCAGGAATCACCACAACCATCACCATAAAAAAAAGAAGTAAAAAGGTGAGTAGCAAATGCTGGTAATTGATGGATATAATGACAAGAGTAGCCATATTGTTCACCCTTCTCTCATAAATATCTGAAAATTCCCATACCTCAAAGACATACATACACATTTTGTGGGATTTTTTTCCTTTTTTTTTTTTTTGAAAGGTCTAATTTTGACTGAGTGGGCAAAAGTCAAGGCCTACTTTCAGAATCAAATTTGATCTATTAAGAGAAATGTATGTCTATTAAAGAAATCAGAGAATAATCCTGTGACACTACTACTCCTCTAGAATGGGACTTCTGAAGGGGACTGCCTGGTCCTTTCCCACAGCTTTCTCAATGACAGGCACAGAAAGCCCTCTGATGAGAGGTAATATGCTAGGATATTTAGAAAGCCACACCCTACTCAGCATTGAAGCACAAGTAAAGAGCACAAGTATCAGACCCACTGATCACCACAAACAGAGAAACCTACCAGCCGGGAGTCTCCACAAAGATCCCACCCCCACCCCTCACTCTCCATCCGAGCAGAGAGGCTCCATCCCGCCAAAGCTGCCCAGCACTGGCAGCACGCCAAGCCGCCACCAGCCGGCCCGGAGGGTCCCAGAGACACAGGGGGCTATCTGCAGATAACCTGGCAGAAGCCGCCTGAGGTACCAGTGTCAGACCCGCCGATTGCGATAAATGGAGAAACCCCCAAGCCCAGAACTCGGCCCCACGATGGGAGCCCCAGAGCTACATGGGACGCCCACAGAACACCAGAGCATAAGACCTGCAAGGAACTAGTGCTGATCCGGAGAGAGCAAGCAGAGACAAACCCCAGCGCTCTGAACCTGTACGGAGGCCCAGCCCCCACCCCTCGCCCCTGGCGTGGACGCTGTGGACCCAACAGCTTGGACAGAGGCAGAGACAGAAGAGAATCACACAGAGCCACCACCGCCCAGCCCACAACCACCCCAACTGAGCTCGGATTGCAACAGCAACTGATGGTCTACATCACACAGAAACAACCAGCTCCAGGGTAAGTACCCCAAAGGGGACAGTGTATCCCTCAAGGGATACCAGAGCTGGAGGGAATCCCCAGACCCTGAGCCAGACTCCCTACCCCAACACCCAGACCACAGGACCCACTAAAACTGGGAACTGTTCGAGAGTTTCACCAGCCCGTGGAGCACACGTTGCTGGCTAGCCAGGCTAGAGCAAGAGGGCCCCTGGAAGGGAGCTTAAAGGCCCAAGCTAGGAATAGCACCCCTGGGTCAAGACTACCAACAGTAGAAGAAATTTGAATTGTGTACCCCAGGCTGCATAACCTAGGTGGTATACACAGCAGCACAGGCCCAACCGGCATGTCCCAGGCAGGGGGCCGGAACCAGGCCTGGGGATTCAGAGCCTGAACGACACAACCAACTCCTCCCAACTGAAGTTAAAAGCTAAGCATATGCCTCAGCAGAGGGGAGAAAAACAGGGAATTGCACCCCCTGGGAAGCACGTCTGTGACAACAAAAGACCTGGGGCTCAGGACAAGAGAAGCCCAAACCCCACCAAAACCTGACCCATATACTCTAGGCTGGGAATTGGACAACACAGGCCGCCAGCACCTAATAGTAGGCAGGAGCTCAGGCTGGTAAGGTGATTCAGCAGTAGAGTGCTAGTCTTGGGTGCATGAGGCGCTGGATCTGATTCCTCAGCACCACATAAGCAGAAAGGGCCAGAAGTGGTGCTGTGGCTCAAATGGTAGGGTGCCAGCCTTGAGCTGAAGAGCTGAGTGACAGCACCCAAACCCAGAGTTCAAGCCCACAACCGGCCAAAAAAAACAAACAAACAAAAAAACATCAGGAGCCCATAGCAGACTCCAGCATCTGGAAGAGTGCATCCAGAACATCGGATCTTGCCAAGAGCACCCATAGGAGCAAACAGGAGCAGTCTAGGCTGCTCACCCTTCCAAAGGCAGGAATTGCCAGTGATCTACAGCAGAGAGCCAAGAATCCTATGTAGGTCAGACCAGCAGCTGGAGGTAGGCCCCAAACAGAACCCAGATCAGGCACAGACTCTCTCTACCAATACAGAAACAGCAACCAAGCAAAGACAGACACACCAAAACAAAATTCAGATTAGTCTCCCATAATCCTGAACCCCCATGCGAAAATCACAGAGAAAAATTACAAGGTTTATCAACACCCAGGATAGCAAGCTATCCCCAATAACTAGCAGCCACGCAGGGGAGAGCTCCAGTGGGAGCAAAGCAGGAATGGAAGACAAAAGTTGCATCCAAGGGATGCTGGAGGTAATGACTCAAGAAATAAAGTGAGAAATAGACCAGAAATTGAAAGAGCACAAGGATGAACTATCAAAAGAGATACAGGATATCAAACAGGAGATGCATGCAAAAATAGAGGCAGCACACACCTCAGTAAAAAGTCAGATAAATGCCAAAATAGAAGCAGTACATACCTCATTAATAAGTGAGATCAGTACTTTGAGAACCAATGTCAAATCCATAAAAGAGTCCATTTCCTCCATGCAAACCACAATGGAAGCCACAGTTAACAGAGTGAACGAAATGGAATGTAGAGTGTCAGATACAGAAGACAGAATACACCAACTGGACCAAAAAATGACAGATATGGAAAAATTAAAATCCCAAGTTTCCTTGGGAAATATCACATGGGTTATTTTTCAGACTGTGAAGGATTAGCAACAAATGTTAGTTACTCAAATGATTCAGGGCTGGGAATATGGCTTAGTGGTAGAGTCCTTGGCTAGCATGCATGAAGCCCTGGGTCTGATTCCTCAGTACCACGTAAACAGAAGAAACTGTTGTTCAAGTGGCAGAGTGCTAGCCTTGAGCAAAAGAAAGCTCAGGGACAGTGCCCAGACCCTGCGTTCAAGCCCCAGGACTGGCAAAAACCAAAACCGAACAAATCAAATGATTCATAAGCCAAATTTCTGCTTCAGCCAGGGCTCTGAAAGAGACCCTTTTGAAATGACAATATGCTTCCATTTCTGGAACTCTTATTCCAGAGCACTTACAAACATTGAATGTCTTAAGTGATGAAAATAGCTTTAACTCTTGGAAAGAATATAAGGTTCATCTACAATGACCTGGAATATATTAATCAAGAGGACAAAGCAGGTTAAAGAACAATGAATCAAGAATACACTTAAATCATTGTATTCTTCAAATTGCCTTATTAAATCTTAATAAAGATAATATTCTGGGGGATCAAGAAAATGTGGTATATATATACAATGGAATTCTATGCTTCCATCAGAAAGAATGACATTGCCCCATTTGTTAGGAAATGGAAAGACTTGGAAAAAATTATATTAAGTGAAGTAAGCCGGGCCCAAAGAAACATAGGTCCCGTGGTTTCCCTTATTTGCAATATCTAGTATATGTCTGAGTCAAGCAGAAAAGGTCAGATAAGGTGATGTTAGGGAAATGAACCCTAAGATATGTATTCAAATGTTTTTTTTTTCTTTCATGCAATTGTTTCTAACACATTTATAAGATTATTTCTTTGTTGCTTTGTATGTCCCTCCCCCACAGTATAACCCCTGCTTTCACTGTATTTGATGTTGGTATAATTTGTGGAGGGGAAGGGGAAAAACAAATCGTTTAAATAGGGATACAGGTGGACCCATTTCAACAATGAGATGTACAAGTCATTATGTCGAAAACGAACTTTATAACTTTGGTGGGGGGGGAGGGGGAGTGGGGAGGATTGAGTGGGGGGGGCAGGGGGAGGGGAAGGGGAAACAAAGGAGGAGGCTACAATGCATGATAAGAAATGTACTCATTATCTTGCCCATGTAATTGTAACCCCTCTGTACAGTATTTTCACAATAAAAAAAAAAAATTAAAGCAAAAAAAAGAGAATATTCTCGGGGAATATTATCTAGAAATTCAAGAATGCTTGCCTTATTTTTGTAATAACTGCCAGTGAAGAATTATTAATAAAAGTTGATTCCCTCTCTTGCCTTTCCTTTGAATTATAGAGTAACATGAAACAGTTATCACCTAATCCAAGATCTTTGATTTAAACACAATGATAGAAAAGAAACTTAAAGGCCAGGTGCTGGTGGCTCATGCTTGTAACCCTAGCTGTCAGGAAATCCTAGGCTCTAAGGATCACGGTTCAAAGCCAGCTTGGGCAGGTAAATCTATGAAAGTCTTATTTCTGATTAACCACTAGAAAACTGGAGTGGATTTGTGGCTCAAAGTGGTAAAATGCTCGCCTTGAGCTAAAAGAGCTCAGGGACAGTGCCCAGGTCCTGAGTTCAAACCTCACACCCAACAAAAAGAAAAAAAGAGAGAAAGAAAATTTCATTTAAAAAATGCAAAGGATGGGCTAAGAATGTGGTTTAGTGGCAGTGTGCTTGCCTAGCACGCATGAAGCCCTCGGTTTGATTCCTCAGCACCACATAACCAGAAAAGGCCAGAAGTAGCGCTGTGGCTCAAGTGGTAGAGTGCTAGTCTTGAGCAAAAAGAATTTCAGAGACAGTGCCCAGCCCAAGAGTTCAAGCTCCAAGACTGGCAAAAAAAAAAAAAAATGCAGAAGGTAAGGAGTGTGGTGGTCACATCATTCAACTATATGAAGAGCTCTGAATCATCTAATGAGCAAAAGTTTTCTTTAAAAGACCTCCTAAAAACCATCAATAGGTGAGCTTATGGGATTGCATGAAACTGCAGAGCTTCTGCATGGCAAAGGACATAGCAAGATTAATAAAAAGCCCACAGATTGGGAGTAGATCTTCACTAGCTATACAATAGACAACGGCCTCATACCTAAAACATATAATCAAACCCCCAAAAAACAAATCCTCAAAGAAACAACCACCCCATTAATAAGTGGGCTAGAGACTTAAAGAGAGACTTCTCTGAAGAGGAAATAATGACTAATAGACATATGAAGAAATTTTCAACATCCCTGGCCATAAAAGAAATGTAAATCAAAACTACATTAAGATTCCACCTCACCTCAGGATGGCCATTATCAAGAAAACTGGCTGGCAGGGAAGTGGCCAAAAGAGAATGCTATTACACTGTTGATGGAAATGTTCAACCACTCTGGAGTGGTTGAACAGTATGGAGGTTCTTCTAAGGGCTAAACATAGAGCTCCCCTATGACCCAGCAATCCCACTCCTGGGCATTTACCCAAATGACTGCAAACAAGGCCATACTAAGGCTACCAGCACAATGATGTTCATTGCAGAACTATTTACCATAGCTAAGATATGGAACCAACCCATCACTAGATGAATGGATCAAGAAAATGCACAATGGAATTCTATGTGTCCCATTCATAAGGAAATGGAAAGACTTGGAAAAAAAAATCATACTAAGTAAGCCAGACCCAAAGAAACATAGGCTCCATGGTTCCCCTCATTTGTAATAATTAGTATATGTCTAAAATAGTTCTATCAGAGAACCACAATAGCTCAATAGCTATATATATATATATATATATATATATGACCATATAAAATGATGCTAATCTAAATGAACTCCAAGATATGGAAACAAAAAGATTTTTAGTGTACTGTTTGCAGTTATTTCTTTTTTCATATTTTTCCTTTGGTTTACACCATTGTCACTTTGTTATGTCAGCACTCTTTGTCTTACAGATTAAGTTTAGTTAGTTTGGGGATGGGAAGATGAATCATAGAAATGGTGAGACAAAAAGGGGGAGGGAAGCAGGAGAAAACCAGAGAGAGGAACGGTTTGACAAGGATTGTATTCATTTCCTTACTTATGTATCTGTGACCCCTCTGTACATCACCTTTACAAAAAAAAAAAAAAAAAGAATCAGTTGACGTGCCATAGAAGCTTATAAACTCCATGAATTTTTCCTCTAAGAGTTGTACTACACAGTTATCAATTGTGGAACAAGAAAAGCTTCCAATGATAGAAACGTGTTCAAATCTACTCTTACTAGAGTTTTGGAATGGAAGGGGGCAGACTAGTAGGGATTAGTAGGGATTATGAGCTCCAAGAGGCTAATGGCCTATCTGGCTTGATCTTAAAGCATTCACTGGTACTTATGCCTGATCTCTGACAGGTGATTACTAAATACTTATTGAATGGCTGAATTAGTGAATCACTGAAATATATCAGATACAGAAGTACCTGAAAGAACAAAAACAGTAAGCACATAACTGCCAATCTTCTTTTAGAGGAGGGGTTGATGGGGTGAAGAGAACCTACCTAGAAAAACGATTTCTCCACTAGAAGAATACTCTCTCCCAATCTTGCACTAAGAGAGATGAGGTAGGCCAAGGGCAGTAACCACTGCGATCAATCCAAGGTTTGAATCAATCCCAGAGATCAATAGAATGACAGATGCTGTAGCCTAATTGCTCCACCAAACAATGCTTCTAGGCCCTTCATTTCACATTAGTCCAGACCTAAGATAATTTAGACATGTTTCTTGTACTTCTATTCCCTGTCTCTCAGATTTACCCCAAACAAATCTTTACCTATAGCTCAGATTATATGTAAGGAACTTTAAAATTTTAGAGATTTGTTCCAGTCAGTAAACCAACAATAATTAAAAATTAAAACATTCAACAGCCAGGCACCAGTGGCTCACGCCTGTAATCCTTATCTACTCAGGAGGCTGAGATCTGAGGATCATGGTTCAAAGCCAACCCGTGCAGGAAAGTCTGTGAATCTCTAATCTCTAATAAACCACTAGAAAACTGGAAGTGGCACTGTGGCTCAAGCAGTAGAGCACTCACCTTGAGCTGAAAAGTGCAGGGACAGCGCCCAAGCCCAGAGTTCGAGGACCACGACCAACAAAAACAAAAACAAAAAATATTCAACAGCTGGGCGGTGGCTCACGCCTGTAATCCTATCTACTCAGGAGGCTGAGATCTGAGGATTGCAGTTCAAAGCCAGCCCAGGCAGGAAAAGTCCATGAGACTCCTACTTCCAATAAACCACCAGAAAACCAGAAGAGGCCCTGTAGCTCAGTGGTAGAGCGCTAGCCTTGAGCTGAAGAGCTGAGGAACAGCACCCAGGCCCAGAGTTCAGGCCCCACGATTGGACCTTCCCCCCCCCCCAAAAAAATAGCCATTTTTTGTATGAAATTCAGGAAAACTTTTTCCTCAATGTGGGTAACATTTGCTAGGCTAGTAGTATTTAACTCTACAAAACCCACGCTAACTCTCCAAAATTGCACATTAGATATCAAAGCATCTTATAGATATCTTATAGTCTAATTTCCTTACTTTTTAGAAATGAAAGCTAGCACCCAGAAGTTCTAACTTTTGAAGGCTTATATAGAAACTCAGTATAACCAAACTCAACAGGGTCAAACTCCGCCTTTGCAAAGTAACAGAACTCTCAATAAGTAATGAATTAGTACTGGGGAAAGATATAAAGACTAATAAATTCTCAGGAGTGGTAAATTCACACTTAGAACCTTAGCTACTACAGAGGCAGAGGTGAAAAGAAATGAGCTTGAGGTCAGTCTGGGTAAAGTCAGTAAGACCATATCTCAAAAGACAAAAAAAAAATCAAAAGCAAAAATCCCTCCCTCCAAAAAACACACATGAGGGTGTGGATTAAGTGGTAGAATGCTTGTCTAGCAAGTATAGGGCAATAGGTTCAATCCAAAAACAAATGAAGTGATTCTGTAAAAACAGCCAAAAATCTGACCCTGAGAAGTCCTGGATAGAGGTGTGGCTCAAGAGATAGAGTGCCAGTCTTGAGCAAGAAAACCAAGAAAGAGCTCAAGGCCCCAAAAATAGTTCTACAAAATTAAATCTGGACTAAAGAGGATTGAGAAGACACAAGTGTCATAGAAAATAACTGAACAAAGTACAAAAAAATCATTTCATGGTAATAGAAACTTCATAAAAAATCTTGAGATACATAAGAGACAGAATGAAAGCAAATGGATCAAAAGGCAAACAATGGTGTTTTGCACCACTTAGAAGAAGCCATTATTACTCTGTAAATCCACAAAATTAGTTTGCATTTTCCCATCACAAAACCTCAACAGTAATTTATCTGTCAGATAGCCCCTCTATCTTGCTAATTCATCCTGGTATATTAATCCATACTTCACTTCTTCCCAGATACATCCTCCAGATTGTGAAGACTGAAATCAGTCTTCCTGGGTTGCTCTGGCCCTAATCATCTGTTACTCCTTTATGTCTCTCCAATGGCAATAATTGCCAGTTTAATTCAATTACTTCACTTGCACACTCTTTATATTCAGTCCTACAGGCCCTGACACAGCCCCAAAAGCCTTTGTCAAAACTGAAAAATTGTATCAGATTAAATTGAAAGATATTTTAGGATTCTATTATAGGAGGAGGAAAGCCTGGCTTCTTTCTCCTCTGATTTCTATTGCAGGGATTCACTTTGCTTTAGCATCTTTGAGAAAATGTAGGCTAAGCACAAAGCAAGCTTGGCTACCATGGGTGGGTTGCTTCTAATGCCAAATCTCCCCAGCCTAGCTCAAGGCAGAGAAAAGAAAGGCCATTTCCAACTTTCAAATTCCTTCTCTAAAAGCAAAGAAATGCTACTTCAACTCAGGTTCTCCCAGAACCAAGACACTCAGCGGGTTCTATCTGGCCAAAAGTCAGACTAGAATATAAATGTGCTAGTGATTTTAGGTGCTGACCCACACCTCCTAATCCCCCTTCTCTATTCAACATGTGATGTTGGAGCTGGAACACTGCAAACCTTGCTTTAGCCTTGCCAGCTAGCAGTGAGTTCTCTATTAAGAGAAAGGTGATAGAGGAAGCCTGCAAGGCTGGAGAAGTTAAAATGCACTTGCTTCTTCTACTTGCTTCTTATAAGCTTCCAATCTATTTGCTGATTCACTCCAGGAATACTACTACTTCATGCTGGCAATAGCATTTCTTTTCCATAGCAACACCAGATCCAGTTAGCAGTTTTCATTTGTCAGAACCAATTTCACTGTATGCCATACTAAGAGAAAGCCCAGTGCCGGCTAGCTAGTGCTCCTTCCTCAAATGTACAAGATCTTCCTCTAGAGTTCAGAGATATTAACCCTCTCCAAGGTTGTGTTTCATCACTGCAGGACCCTTTCTCTGCATGGCCAAGTTTTAATGACTCAAATATTTTCCCTTTATTCTTCAGCCTAGCAGTAGTAGCTGCTTTCTGCTACATCTTGAATATGTTAGTCATATTAGTTGCCTAGATAACTTGATATGCTAACTTAGTTAACCATTCTTTATATTAAGTTCTACTATGGGGTTTTTTTGGTGGGTGTGTGTGTGTGTGTGTGTGTGTGGTGTGTGTTGTTCTGCCCAGGTTCTGCCTGATACAGAAACTCGTAATAATGATCAAAGCAAATAAAAGGATGAAATGGAGGAGAGGATGCCTGAACTCACATGTTGAGCTCTTCACTGGAGGGCAATAAGATGGTAAGAATCAATGCATATGGTACCATCTGATGAATCAGATTATTCTTTGTACTTAAGTATGATGTTTGTAGTGTCTCACTTGCTCATCATGGCAGTAATAATCACTTCATGGACCATGAATGATAGATTCCTATGAATGCACTGGACCATTAAAGAGAATATGAGGCTCGGGTCTTCCATTTCTCAGCTCAAGTCATACAGAGCCAGAGAACTATCATAGCGTGATATTACCATAAATTTATAATTAACAAAGGGATGATGGTAGAGTGTTAGCTAGCCTTGAGGGAAAAATAAAGGGATGATACTGCAAGAAATCAAAAAAAAATTTAATTGTGTAGATTATAAAATTACGATATAACTCACTGAAAAATCAGGACATGGATTGCAGAGAACTTGTAATGAACTTATCCTCACAGAGGTGAGATTCTGGAGCCACTCTAAGACTCTTTTCCAGGTAGAAATGAGTTTTCCCTCGGCAGGGGCCTGCCTTCTCTTGCTGGAAAACTCTGCCTCCACCTGAGACAGTTGCACTGTAAGGAAGTGGCAATTTTCCTTGAGATCCACTACCAAACCTTCTTGCTGACCCAATTCCAACATGTTCCAGAAGAATAAGTATGAAATCTGACAAAGAACCAGTTCACACATAAAGAGACTTGCAAGATTTTGAGAAACTTAGTAATATGTGTAAGTAGGTCTAAGGCTGATAAACCAAAGAAGATAGTGATGAATGGAGTATCATTTTATGGATTCATTGCTTGTGTTAAAGCTAGAAAGGGCTCTAACAAGTTGACTTTTCAATCAATAAACTTTGGTCTTAGCATTTATTGAAGTTATGATGATGGAATGTCCCTAGCATGATTCTGAAGCAGCAATGTAAGACATAAGGGGTTGAAGTGGATTTATCATATAAAGCCTCCACCCCCCCCCCTTTCCTCAATATATCCCCTTAGAAGGCCCTGAGTGTATCCTCCCTTCTCTAAGGCATTCATGAACACCTAAGTTAGAAGAACATAAGCATGCTACTGTGATGGCTTGAGACTCCCTAAGATGATGTGCCTGATTTCAATGGGGAATTTTACATTCTGTAGTAACTCTAGTAGCATTCAGGCACCAAACACAAAGTGGGTGTATTTATTATTTGGGGAAGTAGTAGATTCAAATATTTTTACCTTGGAAGACCTTTTTTTTAGTGGCCAATTGAAATTAATCTAGGATTCCAAGGAATGGGGGTAATCTGCAAAAATGTTATTTGGTAGAGATGGCAGAAAACCTCTAGGTATTATAACCAAAACCCTCACTTGAGTGTAACCACAATAGAGTCACAGTCTTTTGACAAGTTCTCAATGAAAGCAGATCCATAGAATGAGAGCCTCTTTTTTGAACAGGTGACCAGAACTCTTGAAGGATTCAGCAATATTGTCTTACCATGTCTTCTTACTCAGATCCTCTGCAAATTCTGAAACTATGAAGTAGACTGGGGAAAAGAAACTACTTGGATATTTAATAGTACTAATTTCAAATGGACTCAAAATGGCTGTCAGGTGATAGATGGAAAGTCTTAGATTGGATCTATTCATTGTGGTTCCAAGCGATCTGTGGATCCCCAGGTCTTGCAAATAGAGTTCTGGCAAATACTTGCCAGTGAGACTTCAAACTTTGTTCTTTGGCCTAAGAGGAAGGACCAAGTGGAACTTATACTAAAAACAATACCACATCCCTTGTGAAATGGCAAACATTAGTGCCAGTGTGAAAAAATTGAAAAGGGCTGGAGATGTAGCTTATTGGTACAGTACTTGCAAGTATTTATGGTTTGTAAATTATATATTTTACCATATATTTTGTGTTTTGTTTCATTTGCAGGAAAATGCCAGAAAATTTTTCTGGCCATTGACACATGAAATCACACTACTTATTTACATAACTCTATTCTTAGTTTGTGTGTTTTTACTTTATAGTATCTATTCTTAGCTTACAGTACTACTACTATAACGAATGAAAGTGTTTCAAGTATGAGTTGTAGCATACACTGTAATGTCAGCACTTGGGAGGTAGGTAAGAGAATCATGGTTTTAAGGTCAGCCTGTGCTACAGATGGGTAAATTCAACGTAAGCCCAGGCTATATAGTAAGATCCTTATTTAAAAAAAAAATAAGTAAACCCAAAGCACATGTTTCAAGAAAATGCAGAGATGATCATTTTTTCTATTCTGGCAGCACTAAAGTTGGAATCCGGGGCCTCTTACAATTATACTGCAGAGCCACATCTCAATTACTCTTAGATTTTAGGATAGAGTCTTAGTCTAACCTAGAAGTGTGCCTGAATTGCCATCAGCCTATACTTTTAATTCTAGATGTTCCTTAAATCACTAGCTTGTACCATCATATCCAGCTTCATTCTATAGAAATGGTGTCCTGCAAACTTTTCTGCTCAGGATGACTTGGTATTATTATCCTCCCAATCTCAACTCCTCATGTATTTTAGGATGACAGGTGTACACCAGTGTACCCCACTATGAGCTGAGAAGCAGTCTCAAATTTTCTGCTCACATTATCTTTGAACTACAGTCCTCCAGTTCTCAGCTTCCCAAGTTGCTGAGATTACAGATGTGAGCCACTAGTACCACCTGAGAGATGTTCACTTGTACTGTAGAAAAATTATTGCTTCTATGGCAAAAAAAAATTAGCCTAGAATTTAAAAATCCAAGAATAGTCTTGAGGAAATAAAAAGTTAATCTCAATCTTGAAATAATAGAAATGGCTAGTAAATGATACTAATATGCAATAAGTATGTGGTTGGTAAAATGTTTGTTTTTAAATGGAAATATCAATCTGCCTATTAAGATCTCAGCAGACTGGAGGAACAGACCAAATCAAGCATAACAAAATGTAATAAATAGGTACAACTCCAAAGACCTGGACAAAAATGTGAAGAAAATGGTATAATATGGGCATTTTTGACATACTCCTATTTGTGGCATTAAAGATAAACTGTATAAGGATCAATAGCATAAGGTGGCTGAAATGCAGTATATTGCTCCTACTATATTGACTTTTTATTAGTAATACATGAACATGGCTCAACATTCCACGTAAGGTTAAAAAAAGGTATGCTCAAATTTCTTAATGATTTTAAGAACCCAAAAATTTTGAATGCCATAATAGTGCTCAAAAACATAAATTTAGTTACAAAATGCTTTAAAATATTGCCTGAAATCCAGGAGCCATAAATTTCACCTCTTTTTCATGTTTTCTCAAGAAAATAAAACAAAAGCAAATTAAAACAAAACATCTCCGTTTACAACAGCAACTAAACGGAAGAAAAAAAATCTAAGAAAGCAGTAAAGCAACATAAAACTCGCTAGCACTCCTCCCCCACCAAAAAAGCACAGAAGGCCTCTCCAAGGAACAGAAAACTAGGAAGACTGTATCCTCTTTTAGGGGCTATTAAGAGGATGCCATTCTTGGTTTATCGTTCTAAAACTGAAATAAAAAACAGCTGAGCTGAAAGCCTATCCAGAATTCTCTGTTTTCCCCCAAAATAGAAGGATTAGGGTTCCCATTTGGATCACTTCCCAAACAGTTGCTTATTGCCTCCAAGATACTTATGAACACTCATGTTGCTCACTCTCCTCTCCAACATCTGTGCCCATCTGGCTAACATCTGTACTCTTATGGTAAATCTTACAAATTTTTTTTTTAACAGAATGTCCTATCCTAAAAGTTTGACATGGCTGAAAAGAGTCTCATGGTCCTAGGAATTAAATGAGAGGTAGAGAACCACAGGGAAATGTTACCACGCATTTAATTGTGAGATATTTAGTTGTGAGATATTGATTCTCTATTTCCAGTGTATCCTCAGGCTACCAATCTGTATACCCAACTGCTTATTGATAACTCCATTTGAACAATGCCTAAAGGTTTGCCAGACTCAACAAGCCTAAAACAGAGCACTGATTTCCACTGCCCTGTGCTTCCTACTCACAGGTCAACTAGTCTTCCTCTTTGTCTATCTCATATATAAAATAAAAGAACAACCCATGTTGGGAAAGTTATGCTTTCTTCCTTTCTACTTACTCAAGCCATCAACATGATGCTTTATGTTTAAAATACATAGCTACCTTTATTCAGACCCATATTACTTGTCTATTCCATCCTCAATAGCTTCCTGATTGGTGTCATATCTTATCAGTCCTTTCTTGTTTCCCTGCCTCCCCACCACTATCTATTCTCCATATACTAATCACAAAGGTGAGCTTTTCTCTCTCTGTCTCTGTCTCCGTCTCTCTGTCTCTGTCTGTCTGTCTGTCTGTCTGTCTGTCTGTCTCTCTCTCTCTCTCTCTCCTCTCTCAATCTCTCTGTACACGCACATGCGCCAATCCTGAGGCCTGAATTCAAGGCCTGGGTGATGTCCCTAAGCATTTTTGTGCAATGCTGTCAGCACAGCTCCACTTCTGGATTTTTGGTAGTTAATTGGATATAAGCACCTAACAGACTTTCCTGCTGACTTTGAACCACAATCCTCAGCTAGAATTGTAGGCATGGGCTACTGGTGCTTGGCCACAAATATGTTCTTAAAGAGTAAAGCATTTCAGGTCTCTCCTTTACTCAGAATCCCCCAATGCTCCTTATTATGTTCAAAATCCCATCTCCTGATAATGGCCTAACAAGCTTCCTACTCTACATCTCTCATTTCTTCTACCACGTTTCTTCTAATACCCATTCCCTAACCTGACCACTGACCCACTGCTTTGAAAACAGCAAGTGTTTGATGTGCGGTTCCCATTTTCTAGGACACTCTTACTTTCCCTAGATCTTTGAACGGTTGATTCTGACTCATTTTTTAGGTTTCTCATTAATTATCTTTGAAATTTCTTTCCAGAATACTCTATCTGAAACACTCCCTATCTGGACAGTTCTGTATGTCCTTAGAGCCCGCTATATTTTCCTCACTCAGAAATCACAAGGCTTGGGGCTGGGAAGGTGGCTCAGCGGTACAGTGCTTGCCTTGCATGCATGAGGCCCTGGGTTTGATTCCTCAGCACCACATAAGCAGAAAAAGCTGGAAGTGGCGCCATGGCTTCAGTGGTAGAACACTAGTCTTGAGCTGAAGAGCTGAGGGACAGCGCCCAGGCCTTGAGTTCAGGCCCCATGACTGGCAAAAAAAAATCACAAGGCTTACTATATGTAAGTCTCACTGGATGGTAAGCACCCTAATATCTGGCATAGTATAATAGGTACTCATGTAGTTGAAATGAATGAAACAGTTCTTAATTTCATTAATGTTTTACAGATGCTAGATAGAGCCAGAAGGAAATGTGAACACTATCAAACAGAATAAAGGAATACTGGAACCTGATGCCTATAGAACAATGGGAAAGAATTCTAACTGGAAATGAGCTTGTCATTCTGGAAAGTTGGATGTAGATAAACGTCAGCAATGCTTGGTCTTTATTCTTCATGAGGATCAAGCCTCAATGAAACAACTTTTGATTTAAGAAAAAGTTTGAGAAAAAGAAACCTTAAATGGAGCAATAGCATTTAGGTTAACACAAAACCAAGCTTCTTATATTCAGCAAGACTGCTTGGTCGAACCACAGCAGATGTGCCTTACTGGAGCCTTGAAGGAACTTTAGGAAACTGCTCTCAAATATGTTCTTTCTTTCTCAATGAAGGAACTTGGCTTCTAATTGTCTCTGAATCTTTGGCAAATAAAGTAAGAATTCTAGGGATGAGGAATGTCCAGCCATGTTCGGTAAAAGACCTGGAAAATCTTTGGTACATAATGAAATAGATATGTCATTCTCCTAGGTGGCCATCTGCCTGTATGAGATACTTTTGTATGATCTATAAATGACATATATATATAAACATATGGAAATATTTCCTTCCCAAATCCCCACTGTGGATTGCATATGTGTTGGTAGGGTCCCTATGTCTGCATCATTCCTTACTAATCCAGAGCCAATATTAAATTCTTCAAGAATGCAAGGAGATTCAGAAACGTAAGACTGCAAAAACATATTAAGGATTGTAATTTCAATATCTATTATAAAAGAATATCATAAGACAACTAAGAGTTCACTTCTACTTTAAACTGAGGCAGAATCTCAATTATGAAGACATTAAGAGAGTCACTAAAAGCTGAGTGCCAGTGGGTCCAGCCTCAAATCTCTAGCTACCAAGATTTGAGGATCACAGCCAGCCCATGGAGACAAATCTAAGAGCTTCTATCTCCAATCAGCTAGCAAAAAAGTTGGACTACAGGCATGGTTCAAGTGGTATAGCATTAGCCTGGAGTGCAAAAGCCAAGCAAGAGTGCAAGACCTTGAGTGCAAGCTCAAATATGGCCACTACAAAAAAAACAGAAAGACAGAAAAAGAAATAAGACTAAGAACATACCTCTATGTGAAGTAGCATTTATAAGAAAACTCAAGCATATATATTAAATAGCTTATGTCTCCAATTGAGTCCATTTTGTTTATTAGTCATGTAAAACCATTCCTAAAATAATTTTAGATTGATCTATCAATCAGGAAAAGATAATGGCAATGCTCCTAAAACACATTTTTATGCTTCAGAGAAATAGTGTGTTTCAAAATAATCATTTTTTACTGATGCTAAAAAGCTTCAAAATAATTTTATGATTATAATAGATATATTAGATGAAAATGAGTAATTCTTCAATAAATATACACAAATATAAACAATTACTACCAAGAACACTAATGTTCCAAAGCCTTTTTGTTTGTGGTCATTATTTTTTTGTTCTTCCTTGCAGCCTTAGGTATGTTTGACACGTTTTTTTGGTGTTTTTTGTTGTTTGTTTGGGTCAGTCTTGGGGCTCAAGCTCAGGGCTCGGCAATACTCAGAGACTTTTTGTACTCAAGGCTAGCACTCTACCACTTGAGCCACAGTGCGACTTATGGCTT
Source organism: Dipodomys merriami (assembly GCF_024711535.1). NCBI lineage: Eukaryota > Metazoa > Chordata > Mammalia > Rodentia > Heteromyidae > Dipodomys > Dipodomys merriami. Next base: position 57,502,160 of record NW_027205603.1, read on the forward strand.
TTTCTGAATAGCTTGTTAGAGATATTAATCTCACAGTCTTTTCTGCTGGGGCTGGCTTTGTTCGCAATCCTCCAATCTCAGCCTCCTGAGTAGCTAGGGTTACAAGTATTAGCCACCAGCACCTGGCTACATGTTAAGCTTTACTGAAGAATTTTCTTCTCTTTGATGACAGTCCTGTTTCTTGATTATGATCCTACCATGCTTACAGGCAGAACTCATCTTCTCTAGTCATTATCCATGAGTTTTTCAAAGATTTATGTAGGCTGTCTAATTACTATTTTTTCCCACGTGATCTCATATATAGAACATTCCAAGCTTTATCCCTCTGTGATACACAAAGAAAATGACAATAGTTTAACGCCTCTCAGATCTGGAAGCTACCAGCCTGAAGGCTTAAATCACTATCTTAGCACACATGTTCCATTTCTACATATCCTGCAGCACAGTGGCAGGGCCTCAACATCTATGTATTGCGCTATTACTAATATGCAAATAATGCATCAGGCTTCACTTCATAGTTTAACACTGTAGATCAAATGGTCATTTTTTTGGATACTTGAAAATACATGAAATATCTCACATCTAAAACTAAGTTTATGATCTGTATTCCCTGAAATGCACTCACCTCCTGATGTGTAACCACATTAGAGTTGTAAGAGCAGAATTCTAGAAGATATCCTTGTTACCTGCCTCTCACTTCTACATACCATTCACCCTCAACAAACTGTTCAATCTACCTCCTCCACAACATCCCTCAGCATTCCATCTCTATTATCACCTGAGACCATGTTACCATCATATTTCACCAAAGCCAGAATCATTACAACACCCACGAAGTCATTTATCATCCTTGACTCTAGCCTTTTAACTCATTCTCTACTCTTTACACTGATCTAAGAATAAAAATTTAATCCAGGTATCACTCTGTTTAAAGCAAAATTCCTTAACATTACCCACAATGCCCTGGATCAATGAATTCATATTTTTTGGTGGGTTCAGAACAAATCACCTAAAATATCAGTGGCTTAAAAATAACAATGTAATATTAGTACTGAGGATTCCATGAGTTGTTCAGCCTCAGCAGACAAGCTGTTACCCAGTCTCTCGCATAGTTGCAGTAATAAGTTGGCTAGAACTGAGATCATCTGCAGGCTCAGTCAAGCTGGATATCCAATATGGCATCTTCATTCACATATATGAGGATAGGTCGTATACCTTTCTCTTCATGTATTCTTTTTCACGGCTAATGTCCAGTTATTCCAAGTATGGCAGGCTTAGGATACTCCACTTCTTACAACAAGTACTTTTTTCAGAGTGTACTTTACAAGAACCCCCCCCCAAAAAAACTATAAAACTTCTGATTTTGCCTCAAAAGTTATTCAGTATATTACCTAACTTGATCTAGATGTTAAAAATCAAGTGACAAGTTTAGTCCAGATTCAAAAGGAGAAACTCTAAAGCAGCTTGAATGTCTGAAAACAGTTATTTGGAAAAAGAGAGTGTGTAGTGGGGAGTATCAACCACACCTATCTCTTCAATCCTTTTGTATATCACATCCCCTACAGCTTCTTCATTCTTAGCTACCATAGATTTCCTTCAGAACCTTGTTCTTGCCATACTTGTTCTTGTTTGCTCATATTCACACCACTTTCTTTACTTTGAATGTCATACAGTAGCCTTAGCTCCTGTTCAGCTTTCAGCTCTCTGTCAAGCATTATGAAAGCCTTCCCTGTCTCCCCTTGCCAGGTTAAGTTATGTAATATATAACCTTCAAGGATTAGACATGTTCTCCAAAAGATCCTCATCCCCACTGCATTTTTCATTTCTCTGGGTGATTATGCAACTTGTATCTCAAGATCCTGCAGCATGCTGAAAGGAGAACCTTGTCGATTTCTGGTTAGCCAATATATATTTGCTAGATGAAAGAAATTAAGAAAATCAATCTCTGTATAACAAAATATCTTCTCCTTTATGAATTACAGTGAAGCATAAAGTTCACTGTATACTAGACATTTAGACAACCCCATATATAAAGCATTTTTCACCCAGCCAATCTGAAAAAATGTAAAGACCATACTCCTTTGCTATATCTTGCCTACAACATTAGCAGATATCTAAAGAAAATAATTACTATATACCAATTATGGAAGTTTTGTGGTATTTTTTCCAATCACTTTACAAATAAGCCTAAAACTAACTTTTATTTTAATTTCTATGCCTAAAATAAAAAGTGGTAAGTGAACCAAATCGAAGAGTGAATCAAGAAAGAAGTGACTTCCTCCATTACACAGGAAACCATTACTGATAGTGGAGACTACTAGAAACATCTACTTAGATGCTTCTATACAGACCATACCTAATTCTTCTTTGACTAAAACTCCATACATAATGCTACCTGCTCTCACTACCTTAAAATACATTGCCTAGAAGTCAACATATCACAATTGTCATCCCAAAATGGAAAAAATCATCTTGAAGGTTAACACAAAGAACAAAAGATTATATTGAGCCCAGTGCTAGTGACTCACACCTGTAATCCCTAGCTACTCAGGAAGCTGAGATCTAAGAACTGCGGTTTGAAGCCAACCTGGGCAGAAAAGCAGGACGAGACTCTTATCTCCAATAAGCTGCTCAGAAAAAGCTGGAAGCAGCACTGTGGCTCAGGTGGTAGAGCACTAGTCTTGAGCCCAAAGAGGCGCAGGGACAGTGGCCAGGCCCTGAATTTCAAGTTCCAGGACCAGCAAAAAAAAAAAAAAGGATTGCATTGGAGAAGATACATTCACTAGTAAATGGCTCTTCCTCTATTTTTGTTAAAGAAAAGTTTGAGTAATTATAAATAGTATCATAGGATTTATTATCCAAAAATTCATTCTATTTTTGGTATTTGAATTCCAACTACGAACCTGAATTGTTTGCACCAATTACATCTAGTCTAGTGACAGAAATTTTCTGGGAATCTGTTCCAGTCTTCATGTGTTTACTTATCCCTTCTCCTCACTACAACATAACCTCTACTGAGGCATCAGCTTGGACAGTCTCTACATTCATTCATCCAGTAATTTATTGGGGTCTACATTGTGATCCCAATAAATTACTGGATGAGTGAATATGATAGGCTTCAAGAATTCTATCTAGTCTTAATATTTATGAATATGCTTATTTTTAATCAAGAATACATTTTGTCAACGTGAATAAAATTACTATTTTTTCATTTATCTTTATGAGCTTTTTGTACATTATTCACTCTATTTTGGAGGGTTTCTAAATGTTTTCTCAAAACTAGTAACAGTGGCTAACACCTGCAATCCTCACTACTCAGAGGGATAAAAAGGGAAATTGTGTGGCCTAAGGCCATCCCAGGCAAAAACTTTGTGAGACACCATCTTAAGCAATAAAAAACCGGGTGAGGTTGTGTGCCTGGCATCCTAGCTCTCTGTCCAGGCTGACACAGGCAAAAAGCAAGAAAAATTAATTTTGAAAAAGAAGGCTGGGAGCTCTAAGTTTAAACTTTGTATTGTAATATGATAATAAGTTTTCTAGAATAAAATTACTTTTTTCTCAGTGGCTGATCAGGAACCCATACATATTATGTAGTTTGAGGAGTCTGCTCAGTTCAAAGAAATCTATGGAAAATAATAAAGAAGTCTACACACAAGTACATGAGTATGAATGTCATTTTTGTCAATAAGTAAGCCTCCAGTTCAGTAAATATACAAAAACTCTAAAAATTAATGCATCCATTCATAGGACATAAAAATAGATTCTAAATCTAACCTGAATCCAAATTCAGTCTCTTAATAAATTGTAATATTTTACATTAAAAGATTGAATTAATATGCTGGGAGCCAGTGGCTCATGCCTGTAATCCTAGCTACTCAGGCGGCTAAGATCTGAGGATCATGGTTCAAAGTCAGTCCAGGCAGGAAAGTTGTAAGACTCTTATCTCCAATTAGCCACTGGAAAACAGGAAGTGGCACTGTGGCTTAAATGGTAAAAGAGTTGCTCCCTTGAGCTGAAGAGCTCAGGGACTTCCCAGGCCCAAAGTTCAAGCCCCACCCCCCCCAAAAAAAGATTGAATTAATAAAGTTGAAACATTCATTATAGAGTTAATGAGTAATAATTTTAATACCAAATAGTCCTACTAAAAGAAATTCCTTGCCTGGTATCCTGTACAATGAATACTGACCAACAAAATATGACTTGTGAGTTTTTCTGTGGGTGAGTTTCTCTTCGATTTTGTACCTTACTTCTCAAGTCATTGATCACACTGCATTATTCAGAGCTAAACATTTTTCCTTTGTCTTCTTGTTAAGTGTTGGATTAAGATCTAGATTATCAACTTTTACACTATAATGTGTTAAATGGAAATTTTAACTCTTAGGCAAGTTTTACCAGCTTTTCAGAGGCTCCATTTTCACAGATTGGAGCTTTTTAAAAAAAAAAATTGTGTTTCAAGACACACAACTGGCTTGCATTTATCAACAGCATTAACTTTTGCCTTTTGGAGTTGTTTGGTTCTCTTTTAAGTTCACTCACATTCAGTGGTGAGAGAGAGAGAGAGAGAGAGAGAGAGAGGAAGAAAGAGGCACTTAAGCACCATTTGCAAATGATTTTTCAAGCCTTGATTTCCAATCTTTCTAACTCTTGACTCCACCTATGTCTACTACAGCAACCATCCAGAAGGCTTAGAACAAAGACAGATCTTTGCATAGTTCTTTCTCTAGACTCCAATCAAATCTTTTAATATTTTATACAATGAAGAAAAAAATAAATCGAAACATATTCAGTATTAATTTGGATTACTTTTGGCAGTTAATTTCAATTTCACCCAGATATGCATACACATATACATGTATGTGTATCATATATGTGTGTATCCCATCCTCCCTCCTGCCAGAACTAAGGTTCTTCCTCCTCGTTTGCAACTAAGGCCAACACACACTCTTCACAAGTAGGAGTAATACCGAGGGACAGGAATTTCAGACCTATTAGAAATATGAACTATATTCCTTTTGTCAAGGCAGTTCCCTGGTTGAACAGTGTTGGTGGTTAACGTCTGAGCTATCTATTTTTCAAGCTGAAGTCTTGTCAAGGGCAGATGCAAGGTGAGCACTTCTCCTGGTCCCCGAGCAACCCAGAAGGATTTGTGAATGACTGTGAAAGGTCTGCACCACCTCCCAGCTAGACGCAGGCGCTGCCTTGAAAATAGCAAGGCGAGGCTTGGGAAATGCCTAGCACATTCGGTATCCCCTAGATAAGAAGTACGTACGTATACACACACACACATACACAACACACACACACACCACACACACACACACACACACCACACACACACACACATACACACACACACAGACACACAGCAGCAGCAGCAGCAGCAGCAGAGCCCTGCGGGGAAGCGGCCGGGGAAGTCCCGGTCAGCATCCTTCCCCAGCCCAAGTGCGAAGCCGGCCTCCGCCTCCGCGCCGGGGCTCGCTCCGCGCCGGGGCTCGCCCTCGGTCTCTCCGCCGGCCTTACCTCGGGGGCTGCTTTCTTGCAAGTACGGCGGGGCGGTGGGAGTGACATTTCCCGAATGGGATGCTGACAGCAGAGGCGAGCGTTCGTCCACCCCATCCGCAGCCATGGCTGACGGCAGCAGCGGCGGGGCCGGCGGGGGGCTGAGCCGGAGGCTGCGGCTGGGACGGAGGGGGTGGCCAGCGCCGCCGCGGCCGCCGCCGCCGGGATGTGTCACAAGGCTGGAGGCGGAGGGAGGAGAGGGTGCGGGACCGAGGGGCGGGGGAGGGGAGGCATGCTGGGGGAGGAGAGGGCCGCGAGGAAGAAAGAGCTGGGGGGGGGGGGGGGGGGGAGACGTGGTGGAGCCGGAGCCCAGCCAGTGGAGAAAAGAAGAACAAATTAGGGCTGCGGGGGAAAGCTGGGAGGGGGAGGGGCCAAGCCGCGCGGGGAGGGGTCCCGGGAGGGGGAGGGGGTGTCTGTTCGCCAAGGCAAAGGTGGAGACTAGAGCAGCCTTGAAAGGGATTCGGAGAAAAGGCCGATCTTGATTACAGGAAAACTAGAGCAAACACCAATAACCAAGTTTAGCTCCCCCAGGGAGGCAAGGCGACTGACTTTGCTGTCCAACTTTGTAGCAATTGTACAAAGAAGGCTTATTTCTAGGGTCATCAATTCCTTCTGGAGGGGTTCTTTGTTAGGAAATAATTGCTCCTCTTGTGTTATTTAAGAGGAAGTAGATTTTGCAGACATAGCAAGCCCCATTTCCCTTATTGTTGTTGTGTGTGTGTGTTTTTTAACATCACACTTTAGGATTTTTAACAGTACCTATGCATGTGTGCTGGCTTTCACAAGTTGCACTTTACAAAATATGTTGCTCTGTGAGATACGTTTTTTGTCCCTGCCACATAAAAGGTTAAAATATAATGGGAGACAAGTATAAATAATATTCTGGCAATCATGTTTTAAAATAATCTACTTGTAAACAAGTTAGAAACCAGAAAAGCTAAGCTTAGTTTTGTGTTACTGTTTAGGGTTTCTTTTTTCTTTTCTTTCTTCCTTTCTTTTTTGGTGGTTTGCCATAGTTCTAAAGTTGTTGACTCAAAACAAAAGTAAATCAGAGTTTGTTTTTGTAATACACCAGAATAAAAAATGAAATACGCAAAGATTGGGAGGATGTGGTCCAAAGCCAGTCCAGACCAAAAAAAAAAAAGAGAAAGAAGTTAGACCTGATCTCAACAAAATTCCTTATAATCTCCGCTATTTGGGCAGCATAGGTAAGAGGATCACAGAGCAAGATTAGCCAAGACAAAAGGCAGGAAACCCTATCTGAAAAGTAAGAGAGGACAACAAAAAGGGGCAGGAGACTTGACTCAGATGTTGGTATTTGCCTAGGAAGTGTGACACTGACACTGAATTCAAAGCCAAGTACTGCCAGAGAGAGAAAGAGAGCATTAAGAAAATAGGCATTGTCTAGAAATATTATTGCTCTCTTAGTGGGCCTCCACAGATATCTAGAGCCTGGTCTCAGTCCTCAGCTTGAGAGAGGTAGCAAAGTCAAGCTAAGCAAAAAATGAGCCTGGTAATCTCAGCTATAGATTTCAGTGGTTATAAGGAGAAGCAAATGTCAGACATTTGAAACCATGTCTCATGTTACTTTAAAAAGGGTCCTTGTTTTGTTCTCTGCAGACATGCGCTTTCTTCCAGAAAATCCATTTAGGTATCAGCTAGAAATCCTAGGGGAAACATCAAAGAATGGTGGTTTCTCTTGTGCAGTATCTCTTGTTATCAGTAACATGGATAAAATGAAAAATAAGTATCCTCATATGAGATAACTAAAGGCATGTGTAAGTTTAGGAAACTGAAGCATCACAACATAGCACTCTCTGCAAAAATGCCTATACCTTACAAGGTGAATAACAGTATTTTTATAGTGGTAGACAGGAGGCTATTGACTTTTAAAAGATTTTAGGAATCAGGCTGGAAGGTGGCTCAGTGGTAGAGCACTTGCCTTGCCTGCATGAGGCCCTGGGTTTGAATCCTCAGCACCACATAAGCAGAAAAATCCAGAAGTGGCACTGTGGCTCAAGTGGTAGAGCGCTAGCCTTGAGCTGAAGAGCTGAGGGACAGTGCCCAGGCCTAGAGTTCAAGTCCCACAATCGACAAAAAAAAAAAAAAAAAAGATTATAGGAATCAAAGAATCGTGGTACAGGTTGGATGACTATTACCCAATAGCCATATGTAAAGGCTTGGTCCTCATTGTGGTAACCATTGTGGGAGGTGCTGGGGGCCTTGGTAGAAGGTCCCTAGATTATTGAAGGCATGCCCTCAAGAAGGAGTGCGGGGCCCCAGTCTCTGTTTCTTTCTGCATCTGGGTCTTGATGTGGTGGTCTTTGACAGCCAATATCAAAACTAACAAGCAAAAAATAGGGTTGGAGGTCTGGCTCAAGTGTACAGCATCAGTCTAGCAAGTGATGCAAGGCCTTGAATTCAAATCATGGCTCTAAAAACAAAAGCCTATTGATAAATACAGGAAAATAGATAGACGATTGATAGATGAGTACACATAATTTGCCTCAGTTTCATGTTCTTTTTGGTTCAGATGTGTTTTGTATTTATAAATAAAATATCTACTAGTAAACACTACAATAGAGATGAGGCAAATAAGAAAAACCATTTCTTGTAATGGAGGTAAACTCAATTGCAGGAAGACATTAGAAAGATTGTTAGTATATAATGCAAATACGATCATTTGCCCAGTGAAGTGGTAAACATCTATAATCCAAGAATTTAGAATTTAAGGCAGGATGATTTGAAGTTCAAGACCAGCTGAGCTATATAGCTAGAAGCTTTCTCAATAAACAAATAAGAAAGAAACAGAGAAATAGGGAAAATATGACCATTTGTTACTCTATTAACCATGAAAACAAACATTTTGGTTAAAAAATTTTAATAACTTCTACATGATAATATTGTGATAACTACATCTTAATTTATCATGCTATTTCAAGGACCTAACCTGCTTGTCTGTTAACATAATTACCAGTTATAATTAGTGCCTTGAAAGCAATATCAGGTATATTTCACTATCCTCAAAGAAGTTCCTCTGAGAAGTTTGTGTGTGTTTGTGTCTTAGGGTAAAAATTGTAGAAGTAATTTTATGTATGGAAGTAGTTGCCCTTTTCAGCAGCAGATTTTTTTATTAACACAAAATGTGGTTTTGATGTGTGATTCTTCCTACTTCATCTCTTCACCAGTGTTTTCAAACCAGTTAACTCAACTAGATTAATATCTCAATTGGTTATATTTTAGCATTTTCATATGCTCATTAGAAATACTGATAATTGGGCTGGGAAGGTGGCTCAGTGGTAGAGCGCTTGCCTTGCATGCATGAGGCCCTGGGTTCGATTCCTCAGCACCACATAAGCAAAAAGAAAAAAGCCAGAAGTGGCACTGTGGCTCAAGTGGTAGAGCGCTAGCCATGAGCTGAAGAGCTGAGGGACAGCGCCCAGGTCCAGAGTTCAGACCCCAGGACCGGACCCCCATCCCACCCCCAAAAAAAGAAATACTGATAATTAAGCTTGGAGAAATGCAACATTAGTCAAAGTGGTACAAAATAGTTATCTTTCTTTTCTCTCTTTTCTTTCTCTCCATGTTCTTGTTTCCTTCTCTCTTTTCTCTTTGTTTCCTTTGATTTTTTTTTTATAAAAGAGTAGTACATCTATGACTGAATATTCATATGACTGAAATTCATATGTTGAGGCTAACCTGTGATGTGACTATATCTGGAGAGATGAGATTCCCAAATTAGGTAATTAGATTATGAAGTCATAAAAGTGGGGTGCTGTTTCAATAGAATTATTCTCCTTATAAGAGATACCAGTGATCTTATTGCTTATTTTCTCTACAAGCATTCCCTGAGGAAATAATACACACTTAAAATATGGCCACCTTGCAAGTTTTGAAAACAACTCTCATTGGAAATCAAACTTGTTAGATTTTGATCTTGGACTTCCAGCCTCCAAAATCATGAGGTAATAAAGTTCGGTTGTTTAAACTATCCAACTGTTGCATATGTTATGGCAGATCAAACTGATTAATAAATCTGCAAAAATTAGTTTTACAATGTTTGTTAGTACTCAGCAACAACAACATACTAGGCAAATATTGTACCTCAAATCTGAGGGTCGAAGTTCAAAGGCAACCCAGGTGGGAAAGTCCATGAGATTTTTTTTTTTTTGGGGTCCGGTCATGGGGCCTGAACTCTGGGCCTGGGCGCTGTCCCTCAGCTCTTCAGCTCAAGGCTAGCGCTCTACCACTTGAGCCACAGCGCCACTTCCGGCTTTTTTCTTTTTGCTTATGTGGTGCTGAGGAATCAAACCCAGGGCCTCTGGCATGCAAGGCAAGCGCTCTACCACTGAGCCACCTTCCCAGCCCCAGTCCATGAGATTTTTATCTCTAACAATGGTAGAATGCTAGCTTTGAGCAAAAGAAGTTCAAGAACTGCTCAGACCCTGAGTTCAAGCCCAGGACTATTGCCCACAAATAAAGCACTTTTACCCTTTGGAGACATACGTCCATACTACCCTATACACACACACACACACAAACACACACACACACAGAATTACATGACATATGTTTTTTGATAAATATATACTTATATACACACATTTACTTGACATGTTCATCTATATGATAAATATATGCAATATGCATTTCATATAGGAAACCTATTTTAGATAATAAAAACAGTTGAAAAATGTGCAAACACATTTTATGAGAAACTTCCTTTTCCTATGATTTCAGAAGCCAGTTAGGTAAGAAATTAACCGTTAACCGTCTTAGAAATTTTTTTCCTTCATACTCACAGAATGCAGAGCTACATTCTGGTTTTATTTTCTCCTTTGGATTCCATCTTCCCAAATGTTTGACTGACTGTTAATTACAGTTTATTTAACACTGACATATTTTTCAATGTTTAAGAGTTTGGCAGCATATTACTACTCATTCACTGATTCACTCACACTTTTTGTGTGCCAGGTAATGTTCTAGACAATTCAAAATCCCTGAACTCATAAAAGGAGATTGACAATATTTAACAAGGATATATGTAATATACACACATGAACATGAGTACATATACATACATATAAGAGGGTTAGATGGTACAAATGTTGGAAAATATGGGAAAGAAAATGGCTGGAGACTCTAGGTTACTGCCTGGCTTTGAGAGACTGGAGTTACTTTAGTGACATTTGAGCAGCTGTGTGCATAGTGGACAACATGGCCACAAAGAGGAAGTATGCTTAGCATTTGACAGAACAGCAAAAAAAATCTATTGTCTGAGCAAAGAGAAGCTTGGGGTGGGAAGTAAGAGATGCAACCAGAAAAGTTTGGAGTAGGCTGTGGTAGGGAAGTTCATCTTTAACATTTTATAATTCTTACTTTTTAAATTTCCTAATAAAAATCTATCCTCGTATCTTCCTGAGATGCCCAGCAGACTACATTTCCCTGCTGTCTTTTCACTTAGCAGTAGTCATATGCCCAGTGGAAGGTAAGTAAAAGTGATGAGGACTACTTATCTACTGGAACACAAGTCTCCCTTCCCGGATCCTCCATGTACTTTCTCCCTCTAAGCTGGTAGGTGACTGTTGATACCCAAGGAGACTGCTGGAAGGCACATGTTGAAAAAGAAGCAAGAAGAAAAGTTCTGGGGACACTCCATCAGTCACAGAGCTGACCAACTGAGGATATAAATTTTGTGAACAAGAAATATGTTTTATTGTGTTAAGCTATTAAGATTTGGAGATTTGTCAATTATGAGTTGTAATTCCTAACTTATAAATAAACATAGAGTTTATGTCTGAGTTATAAAGAACTTGCTGCTAGGAGCTGTTGGCTCATGTCTATAATCCTAGCTACACAGGAGGCAGAGATGTGAGGACCATTGTTCAAAGCCAGTCCTGGCAGGAAAGTCCATGAGACTCATCACCAATTACCTAGCAAAAAGCTGGAAGTAGGGCTATGGCTGAAGTAGTAGAATGCTAGCCTTTAGCACAAATGCTCAAGGACATCATCCAGGACCCTGAGTTCAAGCTCTAGAACTTGCCAAGAAAAAAACTTGCTTATCTTCATATTTGTTAAATATATTGCTCTTTTGTTTGTCAGAGGAGCATAAAATGTTCTTTTCTGATTGAACACTGAGACATTGACCCCTGAGCTCTCTGGTCCTGATCTGTCCTGATCTGTTCCTCAAGGGGGCAGTGAACAGAATCAATCTCTGTCCATCTCTTTTGTCTTTGTCTGTCTGTCCTGTCTGTCTGACACTCCCCTCTGTCTCTCTCTGTGTCTCTGTGTATCTCTCTCTCTGTCTCTCTCTCTCTGTCTCTGTCTCTGTCTCTCTCTCTCTCTCTCTCTCTCTCTCTCTCTCTCTCACACACACACACACACACACACACACACACACACACCTTTTTCTGAAAGACTGTAACATCTGTGAAGTCCACCAAACTTGCTAACTGTTCCTGTCACATATAAACCCTCTTGTTTCTCATTTTCCAGGGAATTATCCCTTAGGATATTTCCCTATTGCAGTAGTCAGAATAAATAACCCATCCTAGGGTGGTCCTTCTGCAATAACTAAGGTAAATATTTGCTGGCTTGTTGACTTTTGATTTTGACTGCGTATCCTGCCCATGTAATCTTTCTTTATAGTCTCTATCATATATAGCCCATTGAATATCAAACTGTTCTTCTGTCTTACCTCATTCTTTCTCAGAATACCTAGTGAGTATAGCAGGGTGCTATTTCCCTCCCGGCTCCTTTGATTCTTATTGATCACTCATTCACTTTCAAGCTACTGTCCCATTTTAGTCATCTAACATTTGAGGGTATGTCTGCACATGCTATCTGACTTTACCTGGTCAATTGATTATCAGTCTTACCAAGTACCCTGACCATTCTTTCAATATTAACTCATTACACTAACAAAATTGACTACATAGAAGTGTAGTCATAGCTGCCTGCCTGATGGGAGGGGCTTATTTTTATTAAGATATACTATTTATGAAAAAATCACTTAATAAAGAAGATGGTATTAGTTCCTATTGCTGCTATAAAATATTAACCACAAACTTAGATCAAACTTATATAAAGCATACCACTCACAAACAAGAGAGGAGGAAAAGTTTAATGCCAGAGAGACTGGAAGGCTGTCTCCATTAGGACAGAGAGCAGCAGCTGCCCTTAAGGTAGGGAGGGGTATTTCTAGGGAGGGAGCTTTCAAGAAGATGAGGGACTGCTTTGTGAGCAGGAGACAGGTTAAGATTAGTGGCCAGGCCATGCCAGGGTAACCTTGAGACTTAGACAGCCAGGCAGAACTGTGGCTTCTGGAATGTTGGCCCTCACATAATTCCACCCTGCTAACATTCCACCTTTTTTGTTATCAGCTGGGATAAGGGGCACTAGTCCATCTTCTGGAGGAGCTTCCTGCTGAAAAGGGGCAATGACTCTATGGGGTGGCCTCCTGAAGGTCTTGGCATCCATCCGACTCGTGGGTGGAAATTTGACTGTGGCCTCCATACCCACCATGTGGGAGCATCTGGTTAACAGTGTTTCTGGCTCATTCCAGAAGCAACTCCTGTAAAGAGTCAGGGTAGCAAAAATGCCAGTGTTAGCAGGGCAATTAGAGGACCTAGGAGTGGCATGAGCAAGGAAGTAATGGGTCCGAGCAGGGCTAAGGCCCTGAAGCCACCAGAGTGAATGGGCATCATGATCGTTCCTGGCCACTTTTTGCTGGCATGGGGCATTGAGGAGTACTGGGGTCATCAGGATCCAGGTCTGCGCTGGGCAAGGCAGGGCAGTGTACATGAAGTCTCCAGTTTGCCTGTCGTAATAGGATGGCCTTGATTCATTCTTTGGTGGTGTCCTGAGTGAGGGCTGTTAAAGAGAAACCTCAGGAAAAGGTTAGGTGTGGTAGATGAGTAAAAGTATTTTGACTAAGGAGTTTCAAGATGTCAACTGCCTCGCTGTGAGGCACATCAGCATCAGATGTGGCCTTGGTCTTGGGCTCTCTACAGCATTGTAGATGCCACTAGGTCTTTTACAAAGATAAACTCTGTCTTAAAACTCAACACACACAACATCTACTTACACCATCTGCAACTTACTTGAGTATTCTGTGGTTTGTTTTAATTTTTCCCTTCTGAGCAAACATGTAAGACAATTTTTACTTGACAGATCCTTTCTTACCTAAAGGAAACCATTTTTCTGTTTCCTCAATTTTCTTTCCAAAGTCTTTCCTTAGACTGTTTTATATGCTCTGTCTTATAAAACTCAACACATCCCTTTTCTTTCTGTTTCCCTTACTGCATTAACTTTGTTAGCAAGGCTTTCTGGCAAATACAGAAACTTAGTACAGCTGGTGATAAATCTCAAGGTTGTCAGTGACCTTCAGCAAAGTTTGTGATAAACTGCAAAGCTGCCAGCCTGGTAAACTTGAGTGAGGGACAGATGTTGTTTTGCTTTTTAGCAAGGATGGAAAAAGACATAGGCTGACCACTGGCCATTTAGCTGGAAAAATTTTGGCAGGAATGAAGACAATTTCAGAGAGAGGTGAGCCAGAGAGAAAAAGAGACAGAGAGAGAGAGAGAGAGAGAGAGAGAGAGAGAGAGAGAGAGAGAGAGAGAGAGAGAGAGAGAGAGAGAGAGAAGGGAGGGAGAGATTCTGTGCTCAAAAACAGAAAGAGCACAGTGAGGGTTGAGAGTGGAGAAAAGAAAAAGCTTGAAGAAAAGATAAAGTTTCGATGATTTTGATCTCACTCCATTTTTCGTGAACTTGCAATAGTTGTCCAGGCAGAGAGGGACTATCAAGCAGGCACCCAAGAGATGTATAACCCCTGCTTTCACTGTCTTTGATGTCGGTATAATTTGTGGAGGGGAAGGGGAAAAACAAATCGTTTAAATAGGGGTACAGGTGGACCCATTGTAACAATGAGATATGCAAGTCGTTATGTAGAAAACGAACTTTAGTAGGGGGGGAGGATTGGATGGGAGGGGTGGGGTAAGAAGGGATGGGAAGGGGAAACAAAGGAGGAGGCTACAATGCTTGATAAGAAATGTACTCATTATCTTGCCCATGTAATTGTAACCCCTCTGTACAGTATGTTCACAATAAAAAAAAAAAAAAGAAAGAGATGAGTCTGCTGGGATTTTAGATTGGGCCCATCCCGTAGTGAGAGCACAGAATTGATGCAAGAGACTCCATGAACGTCCCAGGGGGAGGTCTCCAGTCCACTAATCCAGTCGCTGAAGAGGCAGTAGATCAGCCAGTGTGGAATGCAAACATGGTGCTCCATCAGGAGGAATTCACCTTGGTGGTTGCTTGTGTGGGCTTGGGCCTAGCACTGGGCCCCCTGGGACAACTCAGATTCCCCAAGAAGGAAAGAGCAAAATCACTGGGGGAGCCTAGGATCCGAGTCACAGCACCAGTGTTAGACGTCTTGACCAGATAAAGCACATCACATGTGCCCAAGACAGGAGGAAAAGTTTAATGTCAGAGACTGGAAGGCTGTATCCATCAGGGAAGAGAGCAGCAGCTGCCCTTAAGCTACCAGGGAGAGGTATCTATAGAGAGTTAGCCTTCAAGAAGATGAGGGACCATTGTGAGCAGGAGGGGGTTAACATTAGTGACCATGCCAAGTGACCAGGCTGGGCCAGGCTGACCTTGAGACCCAGTCAGGCAGAACCCTGGCTGCTGGAATGTTGGCCCTCACAGAATGATTTCACCTCAGCTAACAAATGCAATGTTCTGACAAATCAATGTTCTACCAATCAGTGTTCTAGCAGAAATCCAAAATGATTTCCTCTTAATTTTCAAGAAATTAATTCACTTTAGCTCAAGAAATTAAGCTTTGAGACTTTTGTTTGATAAAATTTCTGCACTGACCAGTCCATGACTGGACAAATTTTATAAGTGTGGAAAAGACTTCAGAAAGGGCTTGCCTTTGTATAATGGTAAGGAACTTCTTTTATGGTAGGAAGAATGATAGCCCACAAAAATGTCCGTATGCTAAATCCTGTAACTTGTGGATGTATTAATTTACGTATTAAAAGGGAAGTTGCAGCTGTGGCTAAGGAATTCAGATGGAAAGATTATGCTGTATTATCCGTGTGGGTAATCATAAGTCCTTATAACTCAAAAGAAGGTGAGGGAGTCAAAGTTAGATTTGAAGATGTTGCCAATCTGACCAAAGATGGAGGATTTGGGGGTAGGAGCAGACATGAGACAAAGAAAGCTTCTCTCTCTCCCCCACCTCTTTATCACTTTTTTTCTTTCCACTTTCCTCTTCTCCTCCTCCTCCTCCCCCCTCTTTCTCTTCCTCTCTCTTTTTTTTTTTTTGTGTCTGGTCGTGGGGCCTGAACTCTGGGCCTGGGCGCTGTCCCTCAGCTCTTCAGCTCAAGGCTAGCACTCTACCACTTGAGCCACAGCGCCACTTCCGGCTTTTTTCTTATGTGGTGCTGAGGAATCGAACCCAGGGCCTCCAGCATACAAGGCAAGTGCTCTACCACTGAGCCACCTTCCCAGCCCCATCTCTTCCGCTCTTCCATATATTCTATATAGCCCAGACTGGCCTAAAACTCACTCTATTGCCTACATTGGCCTCAACTTTGCTATCCTCTTGCCACAGCATCCCTAGTGCTAAGATTATAGATGTGTGCACCATGCCTGGCAACTAATTTCTTAATGTGAGAAAATAGGACAATTTCAATTGATTTTTGCTATTAACATGTTGCAACAACAATGCTATCATATCACTTTTATTAATGAAAGAGGAATTTCTGGATCAAACTATTTTGTTTTCATTCTAGGAATCCTAGAACTCTTTTGAAAGCTGCAAAAATGTGTCCATGTGTTTACTCCACCATCCTCTAAATGAATATAACAAATGAGGTTTGTATATCCCTTTTTTTTTATACAAGGAGGATAATTGTATACATGCTTTTCTGCATCTTATTTTTGTCTGTCTATTCTGGAGATCTTTCCAAATGACAAATACATGCATTTTTTTTAGCTTTGTATACCATTATGCTCATATCCCATTGTATATGTCCCATGTCTTGACTTCTCCTGCATGCACCAGGAAGAAGATGGAGCCTAACGTGAGAAAAGATCTAACAGAGGCATTGACCTTACATAGATAAATGGGAGCCTGTTGTATAAGCAAAGATATAAGGGTCATAGAGGTTTGGAGTGGGTAGGGTGAGTGGAAGGCAAGAAAAAGGCGAAAGGAATAAAAAAGAAGGAGAAGAAATATAATCACTACATGGGGGAGGAGATGTGACTAAAGGCAGAGGAAGAGAACTGGAAAGAAAAGAACTTCTGTCCACTATCATTAAAACGTTACAACTCATGGTTTAAACTACAAGTTGCACATAGTCTCTTTCTTCACAAAAAGTCTGTGCAGAAAGGCAAACACTGCTGTTGCAATGTATGGCATCCAACCTGATTTCTTACCTCATGAAACATCATTATGGTTCCTATGCCATCACTTAGAGTGGCTTGGCTTTGAGAATCATGAGAAATACTAATTAGTTTGAGTAGGAAAAGTAGGGCATCAGAACCTATCAAGAGGGCAAGCTGTTAAATAGGGAAGCTGGCACTGAGCAGTGGTCAGGGAAAACAAGCTTGTTTCAGATTGTATCAGTAGAAAAGGGATTCCTGCCTAGTTGCTGAAGCACAGGAGCAAAAGAATCTAGAAGAATTACAGTTCCATATTAGAAGAACAAGTGACTTAGTTTGTGAAGACCATAATCAGAGGCACAAGTTTAACCCCTGTGGAAAAAGGACAACCATGGACCCTAAAGTGCTGGTGATCAGTGAAGTTGTACTAAAGTCACAAAGGCTCAATAGCTATGGGCATATGATCATGTAAAATGATGCTTATCTAAGTGAACTCCAAGAAATGGAAACAAGAGGGGTTTTGCTATTTTATTTCATGGTTTTTTTTCCCCTGTCCTGTTTCTGATTTCTGTACTTTTTGTCTTGTACATAAATTTACCTCTTTGGGGGAGGGGAAGGGAGAGCATAGAAATGGTAGAACAAAGGGCGAACAAGTAGAAAAAGTCAAAAACTATGTACATATGACCATATAAGATGATGTTAAACGAAATGAACCCCAAAATAGGGACACAATTTTTCTTGCTTGCTATTGTTTGTGAAGACAAAAAATCACAAGGTGATTTTTTTTGTTTCTTTGCATGTTTCCTCCCCCATGATATAACCCCTGTTTTCACTGTATTTGATGTCGGTGCCCTGCATCTTAAATATACACTTCTCTAATTTGTGGAGGGGAAGGGAAAAAAGAAAATGCTTAAATAGGGATACAGGTTGAGCCATTGTAACAATGAGATGTGCAAAACACTATGTTGAAAATGAACTTTACAGTTTTGGCTGGGGGGTGGGGGGAGTGGGTAGTGGAGGTGGGAGGGAAGGGATGATAGGGGAAAAACAGAAGAGCCAATAATGTTTGATAGGAAATGTACTTATTACCTTGCTCATGTAACTGTAACCCCTCTGTACAGTATTTATACAATAAAAACATACAAAAATGAAGCAGGAATACTCACTAGACACTATGTTGAAAATGAACTATACACCTTGTAGGGGAGGGGGTCCGGGAGGGAGAAAGTGAGGGAAGAGGTGACACTGTCAAAAAGAAATGTACTCATTACCTGTCTTACCTAACTATAACCTCTCTGTACATCACTTTTACAATAACAATAAAAAGAAAGAACAGGATGTAATAGCAGCAGCAGAGGCCAAAAGGCTAATCAAGAGCTGAGGGCAGTCAGGGTACAGATGCCCCACCATGGAGACAGGGCATATATAGAAGTCAGCTCTAACTGGGATGACTCAGGACTAAGTTTCTGGCCACAAACTGGGTTGTCTTTGGTAACAGTAATATTTTAATTATTTAAAACAATTATATTTAACTATTTGTGCAAAGGGATTTCAATTCATAATAATAGTAATGTTTTAAAAGAGGGTTGGCTGCATTATGTGAAACATTTTACTTGTCTTGAAAGTGACTTATAAAACAGGTGATATTGCATACCTTTTGCAGAGGTAAACACTGAAACTCTTGGTTGTTTGCTCCTATTATTATCCTGAATGTTAGAACTGGAATTCCAACTGGAATCCTATCTGAACCTAAATCACTCATTATTAAAAATGACTGCCATCTCTCACATAGCCATAGCTCATGCAAAGAAGTGTGACTATATACAGATGGAAGTGGCTATTAAAATCACTTAATCTAATTATTTTTAGTCACTGTCTGTCTTTTTCGTTCTGTTAGGATGATCTGTTTTAAACCTAAAAGTCTGTTGATTTCCTTCAAGTATCTCAGTTGTATATTGTTCCCTTCTCTCCTCCCCAACAGGCTATTTACACATGGTCATTTATTTTAAATTTCTTCCTTTTTGTTGTTCTCTTTTCCCAAAGGTGTTTACTTATTAGGTCCAACCTTATTCTTTATTTGCAGCACATATCAAGTACAAAAGAAATCTCTCCCATTTCTGGTATTGGATTTAGTCCCCAATGGGGTTTGCCTATTTAAGTCATTTGTTATTTTTACATATGAAGTGAGAACTCTTAAAAGTAGCTTTTGCAATTAAATTGTCTTTTATCTAGTATATCAGCTCTCCCATCATGTGAACTACAGAATTTTTGTATTTTAGTAATCAGCATGATAATCTTATTATTGTGTGTGTGTGTGTGTGTGTGTGTGTGCGCAGTTTTAGTTCGGGGGCTTGAACTCAGGGCCTGGGAACTGTCCTTTAACTTTCTTTTCTTTATTTTTTAAATTTAATTTTATTGTCAAGGTGATGTACAGAGAGGTACAGTAAGGTAAGTGAGTACATTTCTTGTTGTTGAACAAGGCTGGGACTCTATCACTTGAGCCACAGCTTCATTTCCAGTGTTTTAGTGATTAATTGGAGATGAGACTTAACCCTGGGCTGGCAGCAATCCTCAGCTCTCAGCATTCTGGTAACTAGGATTACAGGCGTAAGCCACTAGCACTTGCTTCTTTTATTATTTTTAAACAATACAAATTTCACTTTCTTTAAAGTTTTTAAGAATTGCATGTACTACTGTGATAATTACTATTAAAATATCAACTTTCAGCTAGTTAAATAACTGTCTAACAATAGATAACTTATTAAAGTGGTATGTTATTAAAGTTGTTTCCAAAGTATGGTATTTCCACATGTTGGGTACTGGGAACTACAGGAGAATGGAAGGCCTCAGAAGCGGCAGCCTTGCAAGTAAAGTCTCTCTCTGGTTTTCTCTTTTGCCATTTCTCACCCTTCTTCTCCTATGAGGCGAGTCATATAAACCAGAATTCAAGGTTGTCATAAACCCTAGAATTCGTCTGCCCTAAAGGAAGCCATAAGATCATTCTCCACCTTCTCTCAACACTCCTTCCCCAAGGGTCCTATTCCATACCCTGGAGGAACAAACAAACACACAGAGAAGTAAGGAGAATGCGGACAGGTCATGCTAGGCTTGTACTTTATTCTATTCTATTAGCTTACACCATCTTGTCTAATCTCATTTCTCATGGCTCTTCATTCTTCATTGAATCTAAGTGTAAATATACCTTTCCATAAATCTTGGGGTGTTTGTTTCTGAAATTAGTCATGTCACATAAACTTTTCATTAATGTTATGAAACAAGAGAAAGTGATTTAATAATTAATAAATTCATTTAACAGTTAACAAATTTTGTTAATAAATGTCATTAACCAGAGAAAACTCTTCTGACAGAAAAGCCTTTGTTTCAAGAGTTGCTTTAATGATCATACAAATGGCAGTGAGGATTTATAGATATTGATATTAGGAGGTAGGAAGGCATTAGATAACTGTTTTTCATGAGTAGAGGACATACACATTTTTCCCTTTTGAAGGAGAATAGACAAATACATAGATAGATGAAAAAAATATGTTCAGGAATGAGGAGGCTATTATTAGCTAGGGCCCAGTGAGGGTATGATTATGTAGGAGCAGTAGAGTGTTTCCTGATATGGTACAATAGCTGTGCAAATAAGGTTATAGTTAGTGGTACCGACCAGTGGCAATCTTCCAGTTTTGATCATATAGAATGGACCTCTGGCAGAAGGGCACACAGGAACTCTTTTTCTTCTTTTTGCAACTTCTAAATGAGTCTAAGAAATAATCAAAAGATGAAGATTTCTAACAATGTGCGGGAACCCCTAGAGCTCTGACTGGGTGAAGGAGATTTGACAGTGTGCTTGAAGTATGAATGATACCAGTGGAAAAAAAACTGATTGTTAAGTTGTTTATCTTATGTCTAAAGCACAGGATTAACAGTGTTTGACATTTTGTATTGACCTGTCAAAAGACTTTGGTCTTCATATGAGGAAATGCCCAGATTCTGTATAAAAACTGCTAAAGTACTTCCTGACTTTCTTTGTTATCTACCTCTTAGAATGTGCCTTTCATTTATCTTCCTGTAGCTCTCTTAAGAAAGCCAAGCCGAACCTATAATAGTGCAGGTTGAGGAAGAGAATTTGAGCTTAACCATATCTGTCAATTAAACTTATTCCTCACCCCATGGTGGCAATTGGAATATCATTTCATAAACAACCTTTTGAAGTATCACTGTATGGGCATCTCTTTATCTATCACCTTAGAGTCTACTGGTCAAAACCAGTAACAATGCCTCATGCTAAATGAGTCCTGTATTAAAGAAAACAGATATTAGAAAGTGCTTGGGAAAAAATACAAATATATCATATAAAAATGTATGGGATGTGCTTAAAGCAGTTTTGAGAAAATTACCCATTAAAAATAAGAAAATCTTTTATAGTCACAGTTTCTGCTTTAAGAAAGTAGAAACAAGCAGGGTGCTGGTGGCTCACACTTGTAATCCTAGCTACTGAGGAGGCTGAGATCTGAGGATCACAGTTCAAAGCCACCCGGGACACGAAAGTCCGTGAGATTCTTATCTCCAATAAACCTCTAGAAAACCGAAAGTAGCGCTGTGCCTCAAGTGGTAGAGTGCTTGCCTTGAGCTAAGAGTGCAGGGACAATGCACAAGCCCAGTGTTCAAGCCTCATGACAGTCAAAAAAAAAAAAAAAAAGTAAAAACAAAAACAGTATGAGCCTGAAGTAGGCTAAAGAAAGGAAATAATAAATCTCAGCTACTCAGTGCGTGTAGGAGGATGGTATGACTAACTCTTTGATTTTGGACTTTGCTCTTCAGTTTTATGAGGTAATAAATTTTTTTTGTTTTAAACTATCCCGCTTTTAGTGCTTTGTTTCTGCTGGGCAAGTAAAGTAGAACAGCTAGTAAGTCAAGCTGGTGAGTTGTCTACGAGAGCATGAATAATAAGCAGATTTATTAACAGTGGTGACATCCAGAAACTGGAAGTGAGGAAAGGAATGCTGTAATATACTCATAAACTTCATCCAAAAAGTAATTTATGTCATTGTTCAAAATAAGTAAGAACAAAATGTAATAAAATATTCCATGTAGTAATTTAATTAGAACAAACCTACTACATAAGAAGAAAAGACAGGAATTGTCTGAAGAAATAATTAGATAATTATAACTGAAACTTTAATACTGTTAAAAGTAGCAATATAATCTTTTCTGTATTTGTTTGTGTTTGATAGGTAATTTAAAACTCACAATACACAGCTTGTATTTATAAATTTTTCTTTGATGAAGTGTTAGAACTCTGATGGGCATTGCCTTTTCATTTCCCTAGAGCTTTCCATTTTTAATTCTACCAATAAAATCCTGTTTCACTTAAATCAAATGCTATCAGGAATGAAATACCTAAATAGCATGTCTTAAGTCTTCCAAACTTTGGTAGAACCACACAATGATTTTTTTCTACTATGATAAATGTGATCATTTAAGTTAAAATGTTTTTTTAATAAATGAGTGTTAACATAAATACAGATAATAACAGTTCTATCATAAAAACTGTACTGTACTTACTGTTGTGTTTGACTGGGGTGAGAACTAATTATTACAAGAGATAATGGGATTTTCAGTAGCAATTCTTTTTTTTTTCCTGGAAGGATGTGATTTGAACTCAGTGCTTCATGCTTCTTAGTAGGTACCCTATTACTGAGCTAACCCATCAGCTTCATGTTGTGCTAGTTGTTGTTAATAGTATTATTTTGTGCCAGTACTGAGGCTTGAACTCAGAGTATTATACTCTTGGTTATTTTTTTCATTCATGGTTCACTTGAGCCATGCCTCAACTTCCATCTGGATAACTGGAGATAAGTCTTTTTTAATTTGTCTGGAAGGGCTGGCTTCATACCATAACTCTCAGATCTCATTGTGTAGCTGATTATAGGTGTGAACTTCTGGCACCTGACTATGTGCTGTTAATTTTTAAGACAGTGTCTTGCTACCTGCCTGGGCTTGATTTTATATTCCCTATCATTTCTGGGACAACAGGTAGATACTTCAGTGCCAGCTTTCCTCTATTGAGATGGAGTCTTGTGAATGTATAAAAGAACAATGGATGTTATAGTACAGTTTTGTGTGTGTGTGTGTGTGTGTGTGTGTGTGTGTGTGTGTGTGTGTGTGTAACAGTACTGGGCACTGTCCCTGAGCTTCTCTGGCTCAAGTTTACTGCTCTACATCTTGATATATAGTGCTACTTTTGGCTTTTCTGAGTTCATAGGAGATAAGAATCTCATAGACTTTTTTTGTCCAGGCAGTCTTTGAACCCTGACCCACAGATCTTAGCCTTCTTAGTTGCTAGGATTACAGGTATGAGCCACCAACAGCCAGAGACATGGTAGATCTTTAAAAGGTTTTCAAATTGTAAGTTAAAAATTCTAGCACAAAGATAAAAGTCTATGCTACTTATTAATCATATTATGGGATTGCAATACATTATTTTTGGTATTTAATTCAGTTAGAAGTGCAACTCTTTTATTCCTCTCATGCTGTCTTGTAGATATTCCTTCAGGTTTAATCTCCTTTCCTTTTTTCATATTATCCTATTTTTATGCTAATTTCTCACAGCCTCAATATCACTTTCTAATCAAATTTAATTGTGCATTTCCTATCTTAACATCTCAGACTTGGTTCTGTATGACCTTTCTACAAATATGATTGTTATGTCTTGCCTCAAAATACAAGTGATGCTCATATTTTCTCCATGAGGCAATATTTTCAGTCTTCTCTGTTATACAAATTAGAAGTTATTTTATTTTCATAACAGTTTTATGAGTAGTGTGGAGCAAAGTAAAAATTATAGTCTTGAAATCAGATTTGGTCCTGATATTTTTCACTCTCCTTCCGGTCTTATTCTTCACATTCATCCCATAGCATATAAAGTACACCTTTTTGTTTTTCCTAAACAATCGGCTTTCCTTATAAATTCCTCTTTGATCCAAAGTCTAAAAAATTCCAGGTACACATTTTTTTTTTGGGGGGGGTGTTTAAACTTAGTATTTCCTAGTGGTTCTTTTTTAATGTGGTTATTTGTACTTTCTAGAAATTTTCTTTGCACCCTCATAAAATCATGTAGAAATTCTTCAGGATAATGTGAAAAATGTAATGAAGACTCTAATATTAAATAAATTAAGAGACTAATATACATTCCTCTCAAGTACTTTAGCTCTTAGACATGAATGATGCTTATGATCTAATCTCTTCTACTCTAATATTTACTAACCTCTTCTACTCTGGAGGTAGAGTTTAGAAGGTTGCACTTTGGGGGAAAACCTGAGCAACAAGTCTGAGACTATTTGAAAAACAACTAAAAGCAAAAAAAGAGAGGCATGTCAAAGTGATGAAACATTTCATTATGAAGTGTGAGGCAATAAGCACTAAAGAGTCTTCAGATGAAGGATTATTAACTTGTTTGCCAGCATATAAAGAGAGGAGCATTGGTCTTACATATCAATCCTATGCTATTTCTATATAAAATTTCCTAAATGTAATATATTTGTATATAACATATATATATATATATATATATATATATATATATATATATATTTGCTTGTATAGGGTTTGAACATAAGTCCTTATATTTGCTCAGGTTGAGCTCTATCACTTGACCATGCTTCCCGAGATGGAGTATAGTCCGCCTTGGTTGGCGTTGACCCACAGTCCTTCAATCTTACTTCCTAAATAGGCAGGATTGCAGGTGTGAACCAACAGCTCTCCGTTTAAAATACTTTATCATGTTTTTGAATTCTGAATGTTTTCTTTTTACAACATGAACATTAAGATGATTACACTACCAGTTTTCCCCTCAGTTAAACATAAACAAAATACAAGTACAATTTTCTATTTTTGTCATATTAACATTTAGCATCTTTATTGTACTTTCCCTATCCCGTCATGAAGCTCCCACTTACATGTTAAAAAATAAAAGAGTCGGGCGCTGGTGGCTCACGCCTGTAATCCTAGCTACTCAGGAGGCTCACGGTTCAAAGCCAGCCTGGACAGGAAAGGCCGAGAGACTCTTATCTCCAATAAACCACCAGAAAAACCGGAAGTGGCGCTGTGGCTCAAGAGGTAGAGCGTTTGCCTTGAGCTGAGGAGCGCAGGGGCAGCACCCAAGCCCAGAGTTCAAGCCCCACGACCGACCAAAATAAATGAATAAATAAAAATAAGACAGTATTTTCCCAGTATACTGAATATTTGGCATACCTTTCAGTTTAGGAATACATAACACAGGGTGAGTAATACAAGCATGTAATCTCTAGGAGGCAGGGACAGAAGAATTAAAATTCAAGAACACTTTCATAAATACCAAAGAGCAACAAAAATTCCTCCAAAACTATAAAAATCATCATTTAAAAACCCGTCATATAATCGGTTTACTGCCCTAAATATAGCAATTAAATGTAATGCCCCAATTAGCTTTCATGTTTATTGCTCTTTTATACAATTTCCTACTGCAGTTATTTTGTTTCATGTTCTCTGCTGGCTGCAGTGACCATTTCAGAAAAGTTTTTGGAAAAGATTCTTGGTCGGCATTCTTAAGCCTCGATTTCTGAGATCGCTTTTCAGTTTCCTGCATACAGAAATAGTAACTTGACAAGGTACATAATTCTTGGTTCAACAATTTTTCCTTAAAACTCTACGAACCCATTGTCTTCTGACACTTAGAACTGCAAGATATAGATGTGAGGTCAGCCTGACTTTTGTTCTTTTATATGTTGCTTATGTCTCTGCCTGGATCCAGCTTGTCATTTTTTTTTTGACCCTTCAAGTTTAAAACGTAGCCAGACTTCTACGTATTGCTTTCCTTTCGTTAAATTTAAAGGTGCGGCGGGGGCTTTTCCCATCTTGGAGGCCTCTTTCGTTTTAACTGTGAATGTTGTTCAGGTGGTTCCTTCATTTCTGGATCAGCTTCAGTGACCTTGAACCGTCTCAGGCAATCTGGTTGTGTTCTCCTCCTCCGATTTCTGTGAACACTCCACGGCAATAATCTGACTTTGTGCTCGCCCGGCCTACACTGTTCTCTTCCGGGCCGGAGGGCTCCACGCCCTTGCATCACACCACACTGCCAACCGTCCGTCCGTCCGTCTCTCCGCGTCCACGGCACCATCTCCGTGACCACACGAGGCATCTTTCCCTTTCCTTGGCTCTGCTGCGTCTCCCCAAATTGAGCAGAGCCTAGCGCCCTTGAACATGCAGAGCTTGGCTAGTCTGAACCTGATGCCGCCCAAAGACCTCTACGGGTAGCCCACCGCTTTATTATTCATTAAAAGTCCTTCCTCCTTACTTATCTTTTCAATAGCTCTCCTTAGCAAAGACAGTCAAAAGCTAAACCACTTTCCATCTTTCGAATCCGGAAACCAAATCGAAAAGACTCCCCCCGGCGCTTCCCATGACGTCATCTCCGCGCGCCTCCCGTCAGATCCAATGCCCAGGCTGAAGGGGCTGGGGCGACCTGTCAGTCATCGCTACGGGGCGGGTCCGCCGGTTCGCGTTTCCTCCCTGGCCGCCCCGCCCAATCCGAGGGGCGGGGGGATCGCGGGAGCGCTCACGCGCAGCTCTGGACTCCGCCTCCACCTCGGTCCCCAGGCCCGGCTCAGATCCGGTGCCGCCTTGAAGGCGGGGCTGGGGCTCCGCGGTGGCCAATGGCGCCCCGGGTGAGGGTTGAGGGGTGGGAGGTGCTTGCTGGTCGGTGGCGCGGCTCTCCCCCGCCGCCGCCGCGTGTGCCCTCCGCCGGTGCGTGTGCCCGGCGACCCCGGTCGTCATGGAGGCTGACCCGGCCGAGGATCTGGACGAGGAGGAGCAGCTGGCGAGGCGGCATCGCAAGGAGAAGAAGGAGTTGCAAGGTGACCTTCCTCGGCCCCGCCGACCGGCGGGCCGTGCGGACCCCCGGTCTTTCCTCCCGGATCCGCCCGCTTGCCCCCGTCCCGCGGCCCTTTAGTCCCGCAGCCGTCCTTTGCTGAGCCCGGCCGCGCGCCTCCTGCCCCGCGCCGGCGGCCGGCCGGGCCTGGGTCCCCCCCCCCCCCCCCCCCGAGAACCGATCCCCGCCTAGTTCCCCCGTTCCCGTGCCTGCCCCAGCGGGCGGCCCCAGCGGGTGCATTTTGTATCTGCTTCCCTTAGTTCGGAGGGTTTCGAAGGTACTTGACACGCTGAAAACTTGCTTGTCTCATCCACTCCCCTTCCCCACTCTCTTCCACTAGCGAACAGATAGATTCATGGTTCTATGAATGAAGTGTTTGGTAGCTATTCCATTGTTGTAACGTTCACACTTCTTGCATCTATGTAACTACTTTTCCTATGTCTTTCTCCCCTTACTGGTTCTTCTTTCCTTTTCTGTTAATTCCGAGTTTCTAATTTTTATGCCTTTGGTGGCTTTTTAGCAAAAATTCAAAGCATGAAGAATGCTGTTCCCAAGAATGACAAAAAGAGGAGGAAGCAACTCACCGAAGATGTTGCTAAGTTGGAAAAAGAAATGGAACAGAAACACAGAGAGGAACTAGAGCAATTGAAGCTGGCTTCTAAAGAGAATGAGGTGTGTGGAATGATGTTGTCGTTGCCTGTAATATCTAAATACACGTGGTTACTTCGGTTAAGCTGTTTATTATATATATCATAAAAGCAGTGAGGGAGCGAAGTCATTCCGACATGCTCAAACATCACTTTCATTAACATATGTGTGGCTTTCATTAACTTATGTGTGGCAATGTGTTTCTGTAAGGGAGATCAGTCAGTACAGTACTTTATCTGCAAAGGAAAGTTGGAAGATCAGACTTGTAGTCCTAGAATTGCCAGTGAATAGGACTGTAACCTGGCAAAGTTACTCAGTCCTTCTGTGCATAATTTTCCTGGCAGATAATGATGACACAAATGTTCTTGCTATTTCCACAGGTCTTGTAAGAACCAAAAGGGAACACAAATGTAAGAACATTTTAAAGTCGTTAAAGTGCTTGGTGATCAAGGTCTAGTAAGTGATGTAAATGAGTAGACAGGAGCATGTTAACTTTCATTATTTTAACCAGTATTTGTCATCGTAGGTAATACATGATTGACAAGCACTTTAACATACTATGTGCATTATGTCATTTACTCCTTGGCAACACTGTAAGGTCTTTCCTGTGAAGTAGAAGAAGATAATCACACTTTCCCAGTGGGAAATGATTTAGAGAGATTAATAACTTGTCTTAAAAATAACAGTTCTTAAGTGCCAAAGACAAAATTGAAAATCAGACCATTTCTTGCTTACTGAATTACATTGTAGCTTTGTATAGTGTATATGTGTTTTGGAGATGAAGGTTCATATAGCCATACTCTTATTTTTGTTTCTTTTTTGTGGTACTGAGGTTTGAACTCAGCACCTTACATTTGCTAGGCAGGAACTGTATCACTGAGTCGTGCCTCTAGTCTCTTTTTTTTGTGCTGGTTGTTTTTGAAATACTGTCTTGCACCTTGCCTGATGTGTGCCTGAACCATGATCCTTCTTTTTTTGCACTTTTCACAGTCGGGACAACATATGTATACCACCATACCCAGTTTCTGTTAAGTTGAGTCTTATAGACTTCTCTGTGGAAGTTAGCATGAAACTAATCCTTCTGATGTCAGTTTCCCATGTGGCTGGAATGACAAGAATGCATTACCATACCTACCTATTGGTTGAGAGAAGGCCTCAAGTGTATGCCTAGACTGATCTTGAACCGCAGTCCTCCCCATCTCTTGGTTCCCAAGTAGTTAGGATTTAGGATTATAGGCATGAACCCCTGGTATCCTGCTCTTACTCCATTTCTGTTGGAGATCTTTTATTTTTATTTTTTTGTGTTTTGGCACTGGGGCTTAAACCCAGGGCCTGTGCACTGTCCCTTTTTGTCCACAATTTGAGCCACAGCTCCACTTCTAGCTTTTTTTTTTTTTTGCCAGTCATGGGGCCTGAACTCTGGGTCTGGGTGCTGTCCCTCAGCTCTTCAGCTCAAGGCTAGCGCTCTACCACTTGAGCCACAGCACCACTTCCGGCTTTTTTCTTTTTGCTTATGTGGTGCTGAGGAATCGAACCCAGGGCCTCATGCATGCAAGGCAAGTGCTCTACCACTGAGCCACCTTCCCAGCCCTAGAGATCTGTATGAAGTCTTCCCTGCCACAGTTAAATTTCATTGTTTTATTTTGGGTCTGCTGTTAACAGGGGAAACAGCTTATCTGTACTGATTACAATGGTCCTATAATAAATGATAGGTTGAATTTCTTTAACTTTATTAGCCAGTTATTAAGATCCTAGTATTTCTTGCTTTTGCAGTACTTAATCTCAGCAAACAAGGATTGTGTTTTCACAATTGTGGTATTCCTAATTATCGTCCTATCTTTCTTATTAGCAAGATAGTTTTACTTGCTTTTATAGGACTTCAAATTTGAGATTTCTTTCCAAGGTTTCCAAGGGAAATAGTTTAAATCTTGAACTTTACATAGTCTGTTAAAATAAAATCTCCCATTCTTTTCAGTTTTACTAACTTGTTTTCTTGTTGACACCTACCTAAATTCTTACATCATAGCTTTTTTGTTTTTCCCATGCCTTTCTGTCCTGCCAAATGTATTAATATGGCTGTGAATTTTAGCAGCATCCACAAAAAAATTGTAAGATTCCTAATGTCAGTAAACTTAATAATTGCCCTTAGAAGTCTTTATATAGTTTTATGTTTTTATCACTTGGGGATATAGCTTTTTTAGGGACTCCTTGAATTAAAGGCTTTTAGTTATTTTTCTCATGTAACCATTCTGAAAGCTAGCTTAACATCATTATAGTAACAAAATGCTAGTTGCTTACCTTAATAGAAGACTAGTATGCTTTGTTTTTTTCTTTAACAAACACACAATTAACTTTTGAGGATTAGGACTGCTTGTAATATTGAATGATCTTAAAAATAAAATATGTTTCTGCTTGAAGGTCTTAGTTGGTTTTTGTTTTTGTTGTTTTGTTTTGGTGCTGAGCCTGGGACTTGAGTTGAGGACGTGGGCTCTGACCCTAAGCTTTCCTTGGTCAGGGCTTGTGCTCTTACCACTTGAGCCACAGCTCTATTGCCATCTTTTTGGTCATTAATTGAAGATACGAGTCTCATGGAGTCCCCTGCCTGGGCTGGCTTCTAGCTTTGATTCTCAAATCTCAGCCTCCTAAATAGCTAGAGTTACAGACAGTTCCTGGCTAGGTCTCAGTTTTGTAGGAAGGAAATGATCGGGAAAGTTTAATTGGACTCATTGTGTTCTGGATAATTAAAATGGAGAAAAGACTGTGTTGCCCCATTTAAGGTTGGTAGAAATGAATTGAGACAGAGTAAGATTTAGATTTCTTATGTGACAGATGTCACATGTGACACAGCCATTCTATGTGACCCACATGACATATGACACATGTGACATATGTGGCAGTTATGGCATGTATTACATGATCTGACCTGACATATATGACATGTGGGCATGTATTACACATGGCATGTGCGACATGACGTGACATGTGGCATGCATATATGTGACATGCCATATATGTCAATAAAGAAGAATGTATGTTTTCTATTTTTCATCAGTGTCTATTATATTCATGTTGTAAACATCCCAAATGAAATCTCTTTGTACAATTCTTCTATGCTAATACTGTTTTTTTAAAGGAAAATGAAAAAAATGTTTGGCTTAACAAATATTTAGGGTTTTCTGCTTTGCTTTCTATAATTAATATCTTGTTTTATTCCACTATTGTTTTAGAGCACATTTGACTTGATTTCTATTTTTTTAATTTGTGAAAATGTGGTTTCTAGTGCAGAAAGGATCTATAGTACTGGTTTCACTGAGTTTGCCGATGATTTGTGTTCTGCTGTTGTTTTGTACAATACAAGTGTTAATTGTATTCAGTTAACTTGTCCTTTTCAGTCTAAATATGCCTTCACTCATGTTCCACCTGCTGGCCCTTTCAGTTACTAACTGCGATGCTGAAATTTCTAGGTATTGTAAGGAATCTATTATTTTTTGTAGTTCTGTCATTTTTTTTTTCTTATACATTTGGTAGTTTACTGGACACAGGTGAATTAAAGCTTTTTACATCTTACATACATATGTATATGTATTATTACTTTTTATTATGAAATGTCTGTTTAATTCATGATTATTTTTCTTGCTCTAAAGTCTGATTTGCTTGAAATTACTAAAGGCTCTATGGCTCTGTTCTACTAAAAAAAGACAAGATTTCTATGTACTATCAACATTCAGAGAGCAAATCAGCAGTGAATGGAGTAGTTAGAAGGAAGACAGATGGGCATGCAAGATGAGCTTTAACTTTGAAGAACTAGCATGAAGTTCCTTGGGATTCTGGGAAATTATTTCATAAAACTAGAGAAAGTAGACAAAATCATATTATGTAATAAAGTGTTGCTGTTGCTGAAATGCAAAATGTAGGATTGGATGTATTTGTGATTTTCAGTGATGACTAGTAAGCTAATATTTTTGATAATTTAAAATATTTTTTTATGCTTTTTGTTTCCTTCAGATAGATTCTATTGCTGTTAACATTTCACACCTGGTAATTGAGAATCAACCACCTCGGATATCAAAAGCACAAAAGAGACGGGTATGAAAGATTTCTTCTGTGTGCTTAGTACTATGTGTATACAAGAAGGGAATAGAAACAATGAAGTTCCTTGGTGTTAAGTACTTTCTATGTTTCTAATATGTGTGGCTGTTTCTTTGAAATTTCATTTAATCAAGTGAAGTAAGATTTTGTATCCCCATCTATTTTATAGAGAAGAAAGTAGGCCTAGGGCAGTATAACATAAGGTGTTCAATTTGCAGTTCACCTAAAGGATAGGCTTGAGGAGGGAGAGCATAAAGGAATTCTTTTAATCCCAGACTTGATTTAGAATGGCTCAGACCTTTAACTCTATTTGAAAATCTATGGCATTGAATAAAGAAACAAGGATTTGAACCTAAAAGTTAACATATATAGGTGTTCAAAGTTGTAAGAGAATTATGTTGATATTTAATAGTTCTTCTAAAAATTCAGCTAAGTGTGGGTTAATTGTATAAAGTGTTAAGTGATAGATTGGGATTTGAAGGAACTACAATATTTTAGACAGGTTATTCTAAATAGGAAAAATAGTATAAAACATCAACAGCAGCAGCAGCAAAAAAAAAAACAACAAAAAACCAAAACCAAACAACCAATTATGAGAATGAAATATTACATTACAAAGGCTATATGGAAAATAATTTATTGGAAATAACTAATGGTATTCATTATGAGAATATCTTTAGATAAGTAAGACCTTTTCATTTGGAAAAAGAAAAAGGGGTAGGTTTGGTGTGTGGAGAGTGGGGCAGACAAAGAGGAGAAAGCAGGGAGAATCCACTCAGGAATTCAGTGTATATCCTTCGAAATTAAGGAAAATGAGGGAGGGGTGAGTTAGATCAAGATGTTCTTTGAAGTACAGTATTCATAATTGCTCTTTGAAGTCTTTATCTGATTTTTGATGCTCTATGAAGTATTCATAAACTGCTTGTTAACTGGCAACTCCTTTGTACAACTACGTAAAGATAATACAATATTTAAGAAAAAGATCTACGTTCAATCTTTCCAATTGCAAATACTGTTTTAGTAGGATTCAAAAAAAAGTATTGTTTAGATTTTTGGCTAGCCTGAGACTGTCAATTTTTATGCCTCAGCCTCCCCAAGTGCTGGGATTATTGGCATATTTTAAAACTAATGCTGCATCTTACATAGTTATAGGTAATTTGGCAGAGAATGGAGTTTAATATTAGACAGATGAGTTTATTATCAGATCCTTGTAGCACTAGGACTGAACCTAGGGCTGCACATGTGCTACACAATTGTTCTTCAACTGAACTACAGCCTTTAATTTCACTTGCAGTGACTTTGTAAGATTCTTAACTTCTTTAGGCTATAGTTTCATGTGTGTGTGCATGTGTGTGTGTATACACATACACACATATATAAAATGAAAAATACTGATTTCATATAATCATTTTAGTAAATAATATACTGTTATTGGAGCACTGAATGGTTGGCAAATGGTTGTTTACTGTGCTAAGTACATTATAGTATAAATAGTATAGTATAGACAGTATAGTATAGTATAGTATGTCCCAAGCTGGGCACAGGTGGCTCACACCTGTAATTATAGATACTCCGGAGTATGAGATTTGAGGATTGTGGTTTGGAGCCAGACTAGGCAGAAAATTCCTGAGACTCTTATCTCCAATTAACCACCAGGAAAAAAAAAATCAGAGTGGTGCTGTGGCTCAAAGTGGTGGAGCACTAGCCTTGAGCAAAAAAACAAGCTTAGGGATGGCCCCCAGGCTCTGAGTTCAAGCCCCATAACCAACAAAAATATGGAAAAAGTAAAAACAAAATAAAACCCAAGAACAGTGACTTTTTTGTTTCAAAGTTAAGTGGTAAATCAGTAGTCATTTATTTTACTTTTATGAAATATTTTTTTTCTTGAGTAATGGGATTATGAGTTCCAAAGAAATTCTGTACTATTTTGGAGACTGTCTAGTTCCAACTCCTTACTTCTGACATTCTTTTTGCCATGTTCCCACACTTGTCACCCAGCTTTTACAAATCAAAAGTAGGTTGTGTGACAGTAATATAACAATAGTTTTTAAAATTACCTCCAGTAATTGATACAACTTATAGTAGCCTACTTCATTCTAGAAAACATAGGGATACAATTTCTTTCCTTGTTCATTCTTATGTGGCCCCTTAAGAAAACAAAAAGGGTGCCTTCCTCAAAAATGTTTCATTTTTCTTCTAACTCTAACTTTTGGACAATTAGTATCTTTTCTCTTCCAAGTAATTTAGCACTTGGAAGTCAGATGCCTTGGAATTTTCTTACTAGTTTGTTATATTAATCAAATTTTCAAATAGAAATATTAAAAGTTTATAATAACTTAAGAAAATGGAATCCGAAATCAAAATGGTTAGTTAGGAGTTTGAAACCTTTATTTTTGATAACCAGTTAACTAAGTATATATAGTTGTCCAGAGACAAAACTCTGGGAGAAAAACATGACAAAACTTCATGAAGATTTATTGTAAATCTCGAGGAATCTTGTAGAACATGTGTCTTGTTTGTAACCTAGAGAAGGAGGTTTTTTATTTTGTCCTTTCTGGGGCTTGAACTCTGGGCCTGGGTGCTGTCCCTCAGCTCTCCAGCTCAAGGCTAGCACTCTACCACTTGAGCCACAGAGCCACTTCGGGTTTTCTGGTGGTTTATTGAAGATAAGAGTGTCACAGAATTTCCTGCCCAGGCTGGCTTTGAACCATGATCCTCAGAGCTCAGCTTCCTGAGTAGCTAGGTTTACAGTTGTGAGCCACCGACGCCTGGCTGAGAAGAAGTTTTTAAAAAAATAATTAATTAAAAGAACTTTGAAGCTTTTTTGATGTGGTGAAAAAGTCCAAAGAAGATATTAGAATAGTGGGCTTCAAAAAATATAATGAAGCCACGTGCTGGTGGCTCACGCCTGTAATCCTAGCTATGCAGGAAATCGAGATCTGAGGATTGCGGTTCAAAGCCAGCCTAGGCTGGAAAGTCCATGAGACTCTTATCTCCAATAAACCACCAGGAAACCAGAAGTGGAGCTGTGGCTTAAAGTGGTAGAGCACTAGCTTTGAGTAAGAGAACTCAGGGACAGCACCCAGGCCCTGAGTTCAAGCCCCACAAATAACAGATTAAAAAAAACAAAAACAAAAAACAAAATTTGAGAGGTAGAATGAGATTTTATTCAATATATTTTACAAATAAAGGCAAGACCCAGATTATTTCTTATTTACTGAATTTAATACAAACCTAGGACTTAAGTGCCCTGTTGTCATGATTTCCCACGCACTGCTTTTGCTTATATTAGCTTATCAACATGATAATTTTACCAATAGTTTTATTTGTAAATTTCATGCTGTTTTTCTCTAACATAGTTTTGCTAGACCTTTTTGGTTCCATCCTATCTCTAACTAGTTCTTTAGATATAGAAGACATAGTACCTAATGTTGTTGAAACTATTTTGTAGGAGAACGAATCCGACAGACTTGGCACCTAGCACGTTGCACGCTGGAAAGCAAACAGTTACGTTGAAATGCTAAAGTAAAACATGAGTGGAGAAAATGAAATGGTGGAATTAGTATTTTGGAAATGCACAGCATTTTACAAATAAAGTTGCACTCTGCTAGTGAAAAGTATATGACACCATTTAACTCTAGCTCCCATCTGCTCCAACTTTTATTTGATTCAGGTGCCTGGATAGAAGGAGCTCTGGGTGTGGTCCCTGAGCCACGCTCTGCTCTAACCAGCTGTATGGCCTTTAGAAATCTTTCTGCGTGCTGTTTCCTCAGAAGAGGAAAATGAGGGTTTTGGAATTAGATGATTTCTAAGGTGCTTATTCTTCTCTCCCCTCTAAAGTATTGTGTAGCCTTTTTTAAAGTAACAGTGCCATCTTGTGTTGTAAGATTTTTATGCTTCCCTGGGAAAACCCAAGAACTGCCTGTCTTTGATTCAGGTAACTTAGAAATGATTTACCTTAATCTACCACGGCACTTCACGGGCAGTATTACAAGTATGTGGCAGCAATTTTCATTGAGGCTTGCCTTCTCTCATCCACTTCTGCTCTGTGGGGGAGTTAGAGCCAGAGTGTAGAAGTCTTTACTTACTCTCCTCTTTGTTTACCAGTTCCTTCACTATAATTTACTACTAGTATCAATATTTGTAGAATGTAGTTTGACTGTTTTTATTCTTTTAAATTCAGCAGTTTCCCCTGAATGAACAAATAAAACAAACTTTTGGTAGAGGATTAGAAAGATTTTAAAATCCCTAGACTCACACACTTTAAAATAAAATGTATTTTATAATTCTTCTGCCCATATCTACTATCCACAAATGCTTGTGCATATCATTTTAATTTTTTATGTGCTGTTAGCATAGAATTAATAGGTACTAACTATATACCCAGGTCTTAGCTCCTGGCATGGTTTTTGTACTGTGTCTAGCTATGAAATGTGTCATTTTCTGACTTGTGATTCTTACTAGTTAAGCTGTTCAGATTCCTTCCCCAGACTTCCTGCTCTGCTATTTCACAAATCTCTCAGTCCTCACTTTACCTCATGCTTTCCTGTGGCATAGAGAGATCTCTTAGAGAGTTTGCATAAGCAAAGTAAAATGAGAATGTCAAGTATGATGCCATTTTTACATGTGTTACACATTTTCCATGAGTGTACCACAGTTAGAAGCGTGTTTAAAAAACAATCTGGAAAGGTCCACTGCATACCTAATGAGAGCATGGAGGTGGCAGAGATTCTTAGAGGGGAATTGTGTGTGTCTGTAGTGTTTTGTAAATGTGTTTGTGTGTGTGTTATTACTTATTAAGCGTATGTGTAGTTGGACTGAAATGTTTGCCTGTGCCCCTCTAAAAACTCCTTTGTGATTAGAGTGACAAGAAGCTAACATTGGCCTGAGCTTAATTGTGTAATGTGTTTATAGACCTAGGACAACTCCGGTAGAGTGCTCGCCTTGAGCTGAAGAGCTGAGGGACAGCACTCAAGCCCAGAGTTCAAGCCCCATGACCGACCAAAAAAAAAAAAATAAGACCTAGGACAACTCTTAAAATCAGCAAGTAAAATTTTAGAACCTTGTTATCTTTAAATAGGTTTTATAAGGCTGGGCCTGGTGGTACATACTTGTAATCTTAGCACTTGGCTCATAAGGATGGCAACTTCAAGGCCATGTTGTGCTGCATAGCAAAACTCTGTCTTAAAAAATAGATAAGCTGGGTGCCAGTAGATCCTAGCTACTCAGGAGGCTGAGATCTGAGGATTGTAGTTTGAAGCCAGCCAGGGCAGAAAAGTCCCTGTGAAATCGGAAGTGGCGTTGTGGCAGAAGTGGTAGAGTGCTAGCCTTGAGCACAGAGAGGCCCAAGGACAGTGCCCAGGCCCTGAGTTCAAGCACCAGCCCTGGCAAGAAAAACAAAAAAAACTCCTTCCTTTTGTTTTTCTTCCTCTTTCTCTCCCTCTTTCTCTTTCTTTCTCTCCCCCTCCCTCTCTGATAGACTGACTTCATAAAAAAGGTCCTTTCTTTTTTCTTCTTTTTTTTCCCTTTTTTTCTCTTTCCCTTCCCTTCCCTTCCCTTCCCACCCTCCCTCCCTCCCTTCCTTCCTTCCTTCCTTCCTTCTTTTTTTTTTTTTTTTTTTTTTGGGTCCGGTAGTGGGGCCTGAACTCTGGGCCTGGGCACTGTCCCTCAGCTCTTCAGCTCAAGGCTAGCGCTCTACCACTTGAGCCACAGCACCACTTTCGGCTTTTTTTTTCTGTTTATGTGGTGTTGAGGAATCGAACCCAGGGCCTCATGCATGCAAGGCAAGTGCTCTACCACTGAACCACCTTCCCAGCCCTCCTTTCATTTTTTTTGAGACTGAGTCTTAACTATGTTTCTTAAACAGATCTGGAACACTTATAGAGCCCAAATAATGCCTCCTGAGGTCTGGGATTATAGGCATGTGTCAGCATGCCCAGCTGCAAGAAAAGCTTTCTATATCTCCGCTTATAGTTAGGTACTGGGAACACACATCTCTTAAAGAACTTTACTGTATAAAAAATTCTACAAGTGATTAGATAAATCTGATAGTGCTTGTGGGGTAAGGGGGAAAATGGAAACAAGGTTTTAGAATCTTAACATCTCCATCCCTTTAATAAAGTAGAATTGCTTCAAATTATTAAGAAATTACTCTTTCTGCATTCTCATCTTAGGAAAAAAAAGCTGCATTGGAAAAGGAACGGGAAGAGAGGATAGCCGAAGCTGAAATTGAGAACTTATCTGGCGCTAGACATGTGGAAAATGAGAAACTTACTGAAATACTGGCAGCCAGGGAGTTGGAAATGAAGCAGATTCCGTCTGATGGCCACTGTATGTATAGAGCCATCGAGGACCAGCTGAAAACACAGGACTGCACCCTGACTGTGGCTAAGCTGAGAAGTCAAACTGCTGAGTACATGCAGAGCCACGGGGACGACTTCTTGCCATTTTTAACAAACCCCAATACAGGAGACATGTATACACCAGGTTATTTACTTTTTCTCTATGGTTGGTTAGTTGATTAGTTGTTTCGTTTTTAACAAACCCCAATACAGGAGACATGTATACACCAGGTTATTTACTTTTTCTCTATGGTTGGTTAGTTGATTAGTTGTTTCGTTTTTTTTTTTTAATTTAAATTTAAATTTTATTTGAAGTAGTTGTACAAAGGGATTTTACTTGATTATGAGTACAACACATCTTGATCAATGTCAACCCTTATACTGTTCTTTGCCCATCTTTCTTAATCTCATCTGCACCTTCAAGTTATATATTACCATTTTTACATATGTATATTGAATACAAATGATTGTATTTTCCTGCCCTTCCTCTCTCTAATGATCTGTAGTTATGGTTGTTTTTAAATATATGTCTCCGGTGATAGGACATAACCCATAGAGCCCTTGAGGAAGAGAAAGAATAAAAAATAATTGGACAGAATTGTTTTCTATAAATTAATATATACATATACACATAAAGTTTTAAGAATATGAGCAGAGAATGATTATTAGTTTCTTCTATTCATTGCAAAATTTAACGTTATTTTCAATAAGCTATAATTAGAAATTTTTATTCAAGTAAATTTTGATTTGATGTTTAATGACCTGCCTTATTCGCTATCATATTTTTGGTTGTTAAAGATAAAATAGATAGAGTGAAGCACACAAGCGTACAAATGAGGGAGAATGGAAGGGATGACAGTCTTTGAGGAAGGTGGCAGGTTTGGTAGTGTTGATTGGAGCAAGTCATGTAGCCAGGGTGAGTTCTGGAGAAAGAACAGTTAAGGTTGACTTTCCTTTCATGGAATGTGTTTCCTGCAGAAGAGGGTGAACAGGGTGGAACCTGACAGAATGCAGAAGAATGAGCAGTAGCAACTGATGAGGTCTTTAGCTCTAAGGACCTGTTAGTAGATGGCAAATAGGATTATAGAGATACCTAATTCTATTGCCCACTGACTTCTTATGAGTGTTGTATTTGAAATGTTACATATTTCTTAATGTTTTAGGTCACTATTTTGTAAATGATGAGAATTTGCTCTAGGATGTGAAACACATTTTCCATGTATTTTGTAGAAGAAACATAAGAAATGACTCTTCAGTTGAAACTCCTGAACTAGGGTAGAATATTTCTGACATGATTTGAAGTCAGAAATAAAGACAAAAGACATAATTATTCATTCTTTCATTCACTGTTTAGTGAAGATCATTGTGTGCAGGTGTAGTTCTAGGCCCTGGTCTCAACACTGAGGAGTGGTGAATGAGTCAAACATGGGCACCATATTTTCCCTCTAGTTCATCACATAGTTCATCACACATTCTCTTCTGTTTTTTTTTTTTGGGGGGGGGGTCCAGTCGTGGGGCCTGAACTCTGGGCCTGGGTGCTGTCCCTCAGCTCTTCAGTTCAAGGCTAGTGCTCTACCACTTGAGCCACAGCACCACTTCCGACTTTTTTCTTTTGCCTTATGTGGTGCTGAGGAATCGAACCCAGGGCTTCATGCATGCAAGGCAAGTGCTCTACCACTGAGCCACCTTCCCAGCCCCTCTCTTCTGTTTTGTGTAGAGAGTATATCTGTGGCCCATTTTAACACAGTGTATAAAAAGATAGATGAGCAGATAGGTCTTTGGAAACTCAGATTAGGGCTTTTACTTCTCCTAGGACTGATTGCAAGATTCCTTTCCTTCACTAAGAATGATATTGAAGCAAGTAACATAAGTGCTTCTGAAATAATAAGGAGGTGCTCTTTAATGATGCCTGATGAGAATTTAAACTCATTTGTACTTTACCTAAATTATTTTCTTATATTTCTCATAGGGTCTTGCAGTAAGCCTGATTGTGTAAAGTCTACACATTAGTCTTCTGTGGTATTTTTTGGACGGAGTCTGGGCTTTAGAACACATGTCAAGATAATAACTGTGGTGGCAGTTTTGAGAGTTAGTGCATTGGGTGGGAATAGAGAAATAGTTTTGTCATGTAGTTTCCAGGCCACAGCTTCTGAAGGAGGAAGACAGGAATGCATTGCTTTCCTTTTAGATGGAAAGGTGTTGGAAAGTTGGAGTGAATTAAGTGTGAATCTGGGAAATGGATTAACTTGTAGAGGGAGGTGATAGAGAAGGGAGATGTTCATGACTTGGGGCATTTTTATCAGGAATCCTGGGAGCTATAAAAGGGATCTTTTGACACGAGTTAAGACAATTATTAAGTGCTATGTTGTGATGTGTTCTCTGCAGAAGAGTTTGGAAAGTACTGTGATGATATTGTAAACACAGCTGCATGGGGAGGTCAGCTTGAGGTAAGTGTGTAATTATTCATAGTGATTGTATGTTGTTAAATTATTTCTGAATCTCTTTTGTAGTTTTAGACAGTTTTCAGTTGATTTTAATTTCTCCTGGAAGATTTTTTGTCCTTTTACAATTGCCATTTCTTTCTTTCTTTCTTTTTTGCCAGTCCTGGGGCTTGAACTCAGGGCCTGAGCACTGTCCCTAAGCTTCTTTTGCTCAAGACTATCATTCCACTACTTGAGCCACAGCACCACTTCTGGCTTTTTCTGTTTATGTGGTACTGAGGAATTGAACCTAGGGCTTCATGCATGTGAAGCAAGCACTCTACCACTAAGCCACTTTCCCAGCCACTATTGCCTTTTTTTTTGGTCAGTCATGGGGCTTGAACTCTGGGCCTGGGCACTGTCCCTGAGTTCATCAGCTCAAAGCAAATGCTCTACCACTTGAGCCACAGTGCCACTTCTGGTTTTCTGGTAGTTAATTGGAGATAAGAGTCCCAGGGAGTTTCCTGTCCCGGCTGGCTTTGTGATCCTCAGATCTCAGCATCCTGAATAGCTAGGATTACAGGCGTGAGTCACAGGTGCCTGACCACTATCGCCATTTCTTTGCTGACTAAAGAGATTGTTAATATTCTTATGCTTTCAATTAAAGTATGCACCTTGAATAAGTGAAGCACTATTTAATTTTAAATAGCTCAGTGTTAGATTTCTGTGTTTGAGAAGCTTGCTTAAGTTTTTTTTTTTGTTGGTCATGGGGCTTGAACTCTGGGCCTATTGTATAGGTTTTTATGTGTGACACTGCTGCTGATATATTCAGTTTTCTCTTTTAAGAGAAATGACTTGATGAATATAGTGTTATGTGTCTGAAACCAGCGATTGAGAGGCTGAGGCAGGATGATTCGCCTGAGCTACAGAACCTGTCAAAAAAGAAAAGGAAACAACAAAAGAAGATTTGACTCTAGATAAGTGGCTGATGAAAAATCGCTGTGGGGAAAGTAACTTCGTTACCTTGGAAATAGAAAGTGAGCCGGGCATGGTGGTACATAGCTGTAATCCCAGCACTGAAGAAGCCTGAGCAGGAGGATCAGGAGATTGAGGACAGCCTGGGCTGTCTCAGTAACAAGAAGAAATAGAAAATGTTATTTTCATGTGAAATGCAGGGTCAGTCTTACACAACTATGTTAAATCTTAGGCAATTTGCTAGTTAATAGTGACTTACCTGAAAGCAGTTAGTTGATGCCTTGAA
Source organism: Dipodomys merriami (assembly GCF_024711535.1). Taxonomy (NCBI): domain Eukaryota; kingdom Metazoa; phylum Chordata; class Mammalia; order Rodentia; family Heteromyidae; genus Dipodomys; species Dipodomys merriami. Next base: position 57,543,785 of record NW_027205603.1, read on the forward strand.
ATTCACATAAGAATGTCATTTGGGTCACTTGAAGTCACTTGGAGGGAGTTTTAGCAAGATTTTTGTTGTTGTTAGTGGCAGTATTGGGGTTGAACTCTGGGCGTTGTACTTGCTCTACAATATGAGCCCATACTGTTAGCCTATTTTGCTTTAGTAAAAATTTTTTGCCCAGGCTGGCCTAGAACACAATCCTCCTGACATCTGCCTATCTAATAGCTTTGATTACAGGTATGAACTACCTTGCCTTGCCCCAAAACTATGTGGTTTTTTTTTTTTTTTTTGTTCGTTCTTTTTTAGGGAATTATAGGGATTTGTTCTCAGGACCTCATGCTTGCTAGGCAAGCATTCCCAAGATTACTTTTTAGCTGTAATTAAACAAATCTCACTGTTAACAAAATATCTAGGTGGACCCAGTGGTGGTGAGCAATCTGGATATTAGAAAGACAGGTGATGAGAAGTCAAGTTCAAGTTCTGATTTTTCCTTGAACTTCTCAGTTTTGGGACCTTGGAGAAGTTAGCCAAATTCTTGAGCTTGAGTTTCTTAATTATTGAATGAGGATAATCACATACTTATTTGGGCTTAACCAATCATATGTGAACATTATATAAAGCAGAGTAAATTTGTAAAAGTTTATAAGCTAAAGTGCTAAATGTAGAATTCTAACCATATTATTAAATAGTCCTGTGTAATGTTAATTAGTCATCTTGAATCTTCTGTGGCATCTGTGTTTTAAGATGTGTTCAAAATCTTTTTCTTAGCAGTGTTATAGTTGTACCTCTCCACTAGAGGGAGCTGTGTCCATTAGTTTTGTATGTTTTTGTGCTTTTGGAAACTCAGGAGATTTTCATAATAACTTAGAGGCACATTAGGTTAAAAGACTTGAGTTTTTTAAAAGGATCACAAACTAATAAGAATACTGGAGACTTAACAGTGTAAACTCAGAAAGTCTTTCTAGCACATCTTTTGAAGACATTTACTCAGGATCTGTCTGAATTCATTGGAAATAAAAGTTGCTATTTTCACACTAGGATAAACTTACATTATTAATCAAAATTAAATAAAAATTTCTATTATCTGATTTCTAAAGTTAGAAGGGACATTAGGATTTCTAGACCTTGCTTTTTTATACCTTTCATTCTTAGTGTTAAAAAATGTTCTTCTAGGGCAGGGAAGTTGGCTCAGTGGTAGAGTGCTTGCCTTGCATGCCTGACGTCCTGGGTTTGATTCCTCAGCACCATATAAGCAGAAAAAAGCTGGAAGTGGTGTTGTGGCTCAAGTAGTAGGGCGCTAGCCTTGAGCTGAAGAGCTGAGGGACAGCGCCCAGGCCCAGAGTTCAGCCCCCACGACCGACAAAAAAAAAAAGTGTTCTTCTAGATATAAGAAAAATGTATTTCAAAGGAAACTTTAAAAGCACAGAGTATGGGATTATATTTTTTTTTTTTTTAAATTTTTTTTATTGTAGAGATACTATACAGAGGGTTACAGTTACATGAGTGAGGTAATGAGTACACTTCCACTTCCTCTTGAACATTGTTACCCCCTCCATTGTTTTCCCCCTACCATCCCCTCCCTCCCTCGAGATTATATTTGTTACCATGCAACAAAGGATCCTTTCTGTATTCTCTCACTTTTTACATTCTTCCACAAGCTTCTAAAAGGACTGTGTTCTTGATGGATTTTTTTTTTTTTTTAATGCCGGTAGCTTGAATTCAGGGCCTCACATTGTTACTGGGTTTATTAAGCTCAAGATGTTGCTCTACTACTTGAGCCACATTTCTACTCTGTCTTTTTGATGGGTAATTGGACATAAGAGTCTCACATTTTACCAGGGCTGGCTTGGAATCTTGGTCCTCAGATTGCAGACTTCCTCCTGAGTACCTAGGATTACAGGCATGAGTCACCAGTGCCCAGCTTATGATGTGCTGGGTAATATAGAAAAAATAGAGATTAGATAAATGCATAGAAGGTTGATTCAAGGCTGCTAATGGTTGTTACTGTTATTCTTATTGTTATTATTATTTAATGAACTTAGTGCCCTAGAGTTTCTAAGTTCCTCAAATCAGCACAGATTATTTAATTTCTTCATGTTTAACTTTGACATGTCATTTAATCTTTTTCTGCCTCATATTCAGTGTCATTAAAATACCGCTTGTGTCTGTCCCATAAAGTTACTGTGAGGATTGAATGAGTTTATACAAATAATAATGTATGTAAGGAGGGGGTGGGAAGATGGCTCAGTGGTAGAGTGCTTGCCTTGCATGCATGAGGCCCTGGGTCTGATTCCTCAGTACCACATAAGCAGAATAAGCCGGAAGTGCTGCTGTGGCTCAAGTAGTAGAATGCTAGCCTTGAGCTGAATAGCTGAGGGACAGGGCTCAGGCCTAGAGTTCAGGCTCCACTACTGAAGAAAAAAATGTATGTCAGTACATAGAGTTCTTGGTCATAGTACGTTGACAAAACCTTAGCATTAATTTCATTAGTGACTATTATTCATCAGGCTTTAACCTCCAAGTTATTATTCTTGTTGAGCAGTCCTGGGGCTTCTTAGGCCTGCTGGTCAAGTGCTCTACCACTTGAACCATGCCACTAGGCCTTCAAGTATTTATTGTAGTTAAGAAATTCAAATTATGTAATATGTTAATCAGACAGATTTCATTGTGAACAGTTTGTACACATATCTCATTCTACTCTTGCCTTGACAATTATAGAACGGTGGTTCTCTGCTATTTTTACATTAACATCATCTGAAAAGATCTTAAAAACATAAACTTCCTGCTGGGTGCAGGTGGCTCTTGTCTATAATGGTATCCTTCAGAAAGCTGAGGTCCGAAGATACGGTTTGAAGCCAGCCCAGGCAAGACAAATCTGAGAGTCTTAGCTTTAACCAGCAGAATGTCACACAGGTATAATTCAAGTGGTAGAGCACCAGCTCAGAGCAGAAATGCTGAATGATAGGTTGAGGCTGAATTCAAGCCCCAGAACTGGAACAACAGAAGAAAAATAAACTTCCTGTGTTGTCCTGTCCCCCAGTTGTGGCTGATTGGGTATTGAGCTTAAGTAGTGGTATTTAAAAAATACTTTTATTATGAAAATTTTCCAGAGTAATCAAATGTTGAGAGACTAGTATTGCCACCTCCACTTAATTAACTTGGATGTTGCATTTTTTTGTGAAAATACTGTACAGAGGGGTTACAGTTACATGAGCAAGGTAATGAGTACATTTCTTATCAAGTATTGTTGCCTCCTTTGTTTTTCCCCTACCATCCCTTCCCTCCCACCTCTTCAACTACACTCCCCTCCCTCCCGTGCGCCTAAATTATAAAGTTTGTTTTTTGACATAGCGTCTTGTACATCTCATTGTTGCAATGGGTCAACCTGTATCCCTATTTAAACAAATTGTTTTTTCCCTGTTGCATTTTTACAAAGCCATTGTATATCTAAACTTGACAAATTTCTACCTTTATATAAAAAGTCCAGGATTTTGGCATAGTTATGAATAGAGCACATCTTTGCTGTGACTGGTTGCCCTGTTTAATATGAATGTACTTCAGTAGTTAGTGATCTGAATAAGATTCACCATTTTATTTCTCTTACTAATGCATCTTTTTTGTCTCCTTGTAGCTAAGAGCTCTGTCTCACATTTTAAAAACACCAATAGAGATAATACAGGCAGATTCTCCTCCTATTGTAGTGGGTGAAGAGTATCCAAAAAAACCACTAATACTTGTGTAAGTATTTTTGCTTTTGTGTAAGAAAATTCTTACAGATCTATTTTTCATAATTAAGACAAGAAAGGAATCTAAAAAAATTACTTTCGGCTGTGTATATCAGTTAATCAAACAACTATCTTGAACTGAATCTATTCTGTTGATCTTGTCTTAAAGGCAACTCTAGTACTAGATTTTTGTGTATGAGATAAGAGTAATTTTAAGTCAATTCAAAATGATGAAAAGTTTCAGGATTAGTTTGTATTGCCTTGGTTTGCTAGTGATAGGCCTAACAGTTTCAGCAAGTATAAAAGCTGTATTCAGCTATATTCAGATGAGATATCTTCCTTATATTGTAGAAGTATTTGGTCTGATTGAGAAAGGGCTTCTGGAATACAGCATGGAGTATTTGATGTTTTTAGTGCTTATTAGCTATTTCTACTTCAATTTAGTATCTCAGCCTTTCCAATTTATCGCCAGTGGTTGAACCCCTCCAGAGCTGATACTTGCCAAATGGCATTGAACTCTTAAAAAGTTCTTGCAGTTTACTGAGGGACACTTCTATGGACTGGCATTTGGAATGCTTGGTTTTATATTCCTAATAAGCATTTAGATACACCAAAATATTTTCATTATGAAAGTACTCATTCCTTCTTTTTTTCATTTCAGATATATGAGGCATGCATACGGCTTAGGAGAACATTATAATTCTGTTGCACAGTTGGTGAACACAGCTACTCAAAATTGCAACTAGTTTGTAGTGTTATACAAGTATATGTGTGCTGACCTGATATTCCTATCAAGTGCTAGATTGTTGTCAGTGCTACTGAAAACACAACTACCTTAAGTCAGTTTTAAGAGTAAGTTTACTGACAGGCATTTAGAAATATATTTTTACCAGTGTCCACTTAGTGGTATATTTGCAATTTCATAAGTCTAAAATGGAGAGCATCCTTTGTTGACTAAGATGGTACCTGTTCTGTGATACTTTATATAGCATCTCGGACATTCTATTCTTTTTAGGAATAAATTATGTTTTAAATTTTGTCTCCACTACTAAAATTTTCCTAAGTAATCATTTCAATGTAATTTTCCTCAAAGAAGTAAAATGACTCAGTCTCTGTCATTGCTGTGATGTAGTTTGATGATAGCAGATGTAATTAGGGCTCAGAAAGTGGATGTTATTGCTGGGTGTCAATGGCTCACACCTGTAATTGTAGTTACTCAGGAGGCTGAGATCTGAGGGTTGCAGTTCAGAGCCAGTCTGGGCAGGAAAGTCTGTGAGACTCATCTCATAAACTACTCAGAGCAGGCTGGAAGTGGGACTGTGGCTCAAGTGGTAGAGCTCTAGCCTTGAGCAAAAGAAGCTCAGGGACAGCACGTAGGCCCTGAATTCAAGCCCCAGGACTGGCAGTAACTTTGGTGCAGCTGGGATTCATGGGGTGATGCTTTTTATTTAGCTCATCAAAGTGCAACGAAGAAGCTTGCTTTAGTAATTAAGAATTTTTAAGGACTGGGAATGTGGCTTAGTGGCTGAGTGCTTGCCTTACATGCATGAAGCCCTGGGTTTGATTCCTCAGTACCACGTACACAGAAAAAGACGGAAGTGGCACTTGGCTCCAAGTGGTAGAGTGCTAGTCTTGAGCAAAAGAAGCTCAGAGACAGTCCCCAGGCCCAGATTTCAGGGCCCAGGACTGGGAAAAAAGCAAAAAAATGATTTTTAAATACTATATAGTTATGAATCTGAATCAGTTGTTAAATTTATAGAGATGAGATGTCACGGGTAAACTGTATGTTTGCTCTCAGATTTAAGCCTCTGCAGAATTAGAGATTTGCCTTTCATTTTTGTGTAACTTTGAAAAAGACCTAAAGGATAACTGTCTTTCTAATGCCTTTGTTATTCTTACTGTTTCTTAGACTTTGGATTAGAGTTAGTGGTATCATTTCTTGCTTCTTTTCCAGCTGGAGGTTTTGGTTTGCTGGTGCATCCTTACCACCACCGGTCAGATGCCTTGCTTTCCTTTTCTCCCAAAGAACATTTTGTGGAAATACTCTCTTACCTTGGGCAACTTGAGGAGTTAGCAGTATAAAAGGGTTGAAGCCCACGTTCAATTCTAATGTTTATTCTATTTTCAGCTTTTTAACAAGATTTTTTTCCATTTTTCTCACTCTGTAGGAATTTAAAAGGGAGCATTGATTACTTATTTTTTTTTAATTATATAATCGTCACTTTTTTTCCCACTCAAACATTTGAGAATTTTTAGGTTACTTTTACATGGGTAAAGTTGAAAGCAACTATTTGAGAGTGAAGAGTTGTATAGTAAAATCAATATACAATATTTTTCTGTGAAGAATTTGTCTTGTTCAGATTTCAGATCACTCATAACAGTATTATTTCTAATATATACATATATGAAAACTTTTTATGTAGAGAAATATTATGAGAAGGAGAACTTTTGGGTTGATTTGTTTTTTCCCCGAGTGAGAAGTACAACTTGTAAGATTTATCATCAAGTTTTGAATTTGTGCTCCATGTGTAATTTTTTTTTTGTCAATCACGGGGCTTGAACTTTAGGACTAGATGCTGTCGCTGAGCTCTTCAGCTCAAGGAGAGCGTTCTACCACTTGAGCCACAGCACTACTTTCAGTTTTCTGGTGGTTAATTGGAGATATGAGTCTCATGGCATTTCCTACCTTGGCTCTTAACCTTGATCTTCACGTATCAGCCTCTTGAGTAGCTAGGATTACAGGTGTGAGCTACTGGCGTCCGCCATTCATGTGTAATTTTTATGAATGAATGTGGGGTTTATAGTCAGTCTCATGCTGAGCAAGTATTAGTGTGAGAAGCTGATATGTGGAGACTGTGGTCAAGTAAGTCTTTCCTGAAGGGATTCCATTGCTGCAAATTCAAATCCATTCTACCTGCTAAACAGTGTATTTTAAAGGCTGCCTGTTTTGTAAACAGTGATCTGAATTTCAGGAAAGTTTAAAATTTATAAAAGAATAAAATTGTAAAATACTTAAATGATTTGGATTTACTTTGAAGTGTCATCTGTTACTTTTAATATATCAGCATTAAGTTGTACTAAAACAAATGCTATGAGAATTAATTATTGTAAATTCTATCTCCATCACATAACTTGTTGATTATTTAAAATTAACTATTGGTGGTGTTTTTGTTGGTGTTTTGACAAGAAGAATTATAATTTTTATCTTTTTTATAATGTCCAGTAAAAGTGTGAACAAAACTTATTTTGGTCAACTTCTGTTCTTTAATGTTATTTCAGATAAAGATCTTTTTAGCCATACCTAAAAAAAGTCTTTAAAAAACATGGCAGCGCTTAATATCAAAACAACATATACTAATTTAGTTTGTTGTATGATGATGACATAATAGAAATTACTTGAGTTTTCTTTTGTCCTAACTTGGAAGAGTATATATCAAAATGAATGTGTTTTCAACTCAGAATTATCCACTTAAATATGTTTACAACTTGTATAAAGTATAAATGATTGTGTAACTATAGTGAGCAATGTACCTTTGCTCCTATCACCTGATGTTTGCCAAATACGAATAAATAATGGATAGATTATCCCAACATTTGTTTAAATTGTCATTTTTTAACTATTTTAGAACTTAGAAATAGATAAAACTTACTATGCTTTAGAATTGTATGCACTCTTATTTTGTCTCATCTGTAATTGAGTATAATACAGATTCTTCCATTGAAGGGAATTTGAATCAACATGAACCTAGCATTATGCCCACAGTAGAGGGAGATTATAAAGGAATAGCTATGTAACTAATATAGAAGCTTAGGGTGTTTCAGGATAATGAAGGTTATTTAGGTAAATAAATTCTATGGTTAGTCTTAATATTTATGAATATGGCAATAAACATTTGTGTGCAAGGCAGTGGAGCAATTGGAGACTGGTATTTTGAAGTTTGGGCTGCTACTCAATTATACTTTAGGACCCACGTTATTGGCAGTTGTCACATTCATAAACTATCCTAGGAGAGATTCTGGAAGGACTCATGCCAGCAAATCAGTCCCCCCCCCCCCTTTTATTTCATTACCTGAAATTAATCACATGGCCTCCCCCAAATAGGAGAGAGCTCAGAAATCTCTGCTGCATTAACACTGGTGACTGGTTCCTCCTTGAAATTCTCTTTCCCTAATGCTGCTCTTCATTCTCCTAAGGCTCCATTCTAATCTGAGCCATTTCCTTTATTATCCTTAGCTTTTTTTCCCTCACATTCCATCAGAGCTTCCCAGCTGCTGTGCTGATCGTGACCCAGAGGAATATTTTGTTTGGCCAGCACCATGATCTAAAAACAAAAATAAAAATGAGTTGGTAGTATTTAAGTAATAGGGGAATTTCATTAAAAAATCCGTATTTCCTGCTTCTCAAAAAAGAAAACCAATGAGATGAGCTGTCAACATGAAGCCAGGAATTTGTCTAGAAGGCTCTCAGCCAGAGCTGAGTGATTGTCCACTTTAGACAGGACACATGCGGTTTCTACTCCCTGAAACAATTTGTGTGGTCTGCTAACCTACATTTTTTTTGTTTGTTGCAGTCCAAAATGCTATTTTCCAAGGCGTAGTCTTGTCATTGTCTTATACCATGCTTCCTTCTGTCCCCTCTTGATTTAGTAACCCCCTCAAATAGACTCTAGATGTTTAGCAACTTACTGGATGGGCTTTAATTATTTTGGTAGCAGATGAGAGAACTTTTTTCAGTGACCTTGGCAAAATTAAGAACTGGCGATTGTCTGTCTCAGAAATCACTTTGTTGCCTACAGTTGGTGAAGTACTAACTGATCACCATTCTCTTATCCAGCACTGTGGACAGACGCTCACCCTCATTTGCACACCTCTAACTAGCAAAGATTACCTGAGTATGCAGATATCTAAAGAGGAGGTGGAGGAGTGATGAAGAGCAGAAGAGGATGGTGAAAGCACACAGGTGGCACAGGGGACATACCTAGGTGTACTGGGCCTTATATCAGCACCAAGGGTGGAGCTGACACACCCAAATTTGGAAGGAGAAAATGGAGATCTACATTTGTGAGGCTGTACAAAACAAAACTTTTTTTTATAAGTATGTATATGCCAGGCAGTGGATGGAGTACTTTAAAGCCAGAAACTTACCTATTCCCCACAGAAGTGGGGGTTTGGTATTTTCATCCTGATTTTTTTTTTTTTTTCCAGTCTTGGGGCTTAAACTCTGGGCCTGGGCGCTGTCCCTCAGCTCTTCAGCTCAAGGCTAGTGCTCTACCACTTGAGCCACAGCGCCACTTCCAGTTGTCTGAGTGGTTAATTGAAGAGTCTCATAGACTTTCTTGCCTGGGCAGCCTTTGAACCGCGATCCTGAGATCTAAGCCTATTTCCATGTTTAAAATGTAAGTGAACCAAGAGAAACCCAATGCCCTTCTTTATTATAACATGTAGAAGTTTTATTTTTACAGTAGTTTTTAAGTACATAGAGCATCTGCTCATGTTTGAAAACCCAAGTTTCAGACCACACTTTAATCACTAAATAAGCTTGCCAAACAAAAGAAATGAGTGCATTGGTTTGTACCCTAAGTGGTATGCATGAGTTCCTGTTTTTTATGCATTCTTCAGCTTTCAGATTCCTTTAATTTGTCACAAGGATCTTGGTTACAGCCAGAATTAGCTTTTTTATTTTTTTCCTTCTAGTAGTGGGACTTAAATTCAGGGCTTCAGCTGTAGTTGGCTTTTTCACTCAAAGCTGGGGCTCTACGACTTGTGCCACATCTCCAGTCCGGAATTAATGTTGCTGGTTAATTAGGGCTCGCTTCAAACTACAGTCTTCCAGGTCTAAGTCTCCTGAGTAGCTAGGATCACATACGTGAGCCACTGCAACCAAGTTGACTAGATTCTTTGATACTGTAATGCTAGCAAATGGAACAAGTCTCTGTGTTGTTAAAATTAATGATTGTTTTCATATTAAGATACTCAAGGTTCTAAGATGCAATGTATTTTCACATTCTCACAGTAGGTTATACTTTATCATCATTAGCTATTTCCCATACAATCTCAGGGGAATAGACTGGTATTCTCTCTTCTTTTACTGATATGAAGAGAGATATATAGCCAGTGTGACAGATTTGCTGAAGTTTACATAGTAAATTGTTTAACTCTGTCTGGATTAACATCCAACTTTAGGTTCCTGCATTGAGTTCACAGGCCAGTGTTATTTTAAAACACTGGTGATTTTTCAATTTTCCTGCCAAATGGATGGATTTCTGGTTTCTGGGAAAGCTCTGGATACTGACATTCCACGAGGCAGCAGAGTTCAGCAGCCTTTTCATTTGCAGCTGCCCAACTGTAGGGATATTTTTAAGATGCAGATCAAAACTGAAAAATTTTGAGATAGCAAAACTTCCTTAACTATCTGGATTCCTGGGTTTCTCATGTCTTAATAACCTTGGACTTCATACCACAGAGCTGTCAATTATCCTCAATTCTCATCTCTACTTAACATCCTAGGTTGTGGTTCATGCTATCTTATATAGATCAGTGCTGGCTGCAATCTTACCAATGTTCTATGACATGTCCTTTCAAATATATCCCTTTTATTTTCTGTCACCTGGAATGATTGCAGTCCCTGTTTCTAGTCTTGCCTCTTTGGCCTGCCTTTCCTTTGTCCCACTAAAATGAAGTGCCAGAAATGCAAATAGGACTATTGCCTTTCTGTATTGTGTATCTTTTTAAAAATCCTGTGTTGATGACAAGGCTTTATTTTAATATGTTTTTATTGTAAATATAGTGTACAGAGGGGTTACAGTTACATGAGTAAGGTAATGAGTACATTTCCTATCAAGCATTGTTACCTCCTCCTTTGTTTTTCCCTTACCATCCCTTCTCTCCCCATCTCCCCAACTCCTCCCTCCCTTCCTCTGACAAGTTGTAGTTTCATTTTCAACATAGTGTCTTGTACATCTCATTGTTAAAATGGGTCAACCTGTATCCCTATTTAAACATTTTGTTTTTTCTCTTCCCCTCCCCAAATTAGAAAATTGTATATATAAGATACAGGGCACCAGAATCAAATACAGTGAAAACAGGGGTTATACCATGGGGGAAGAAGATACAAAAGAAACAAAAAAAAAAATCACATAGTACATCATAAGTACATTAAAAACAATAGCAAGAAAGAAAAAAAAACACTTGTGTCCCTGTCTTGGGGTTCATTTCACTTAACATCTTATATGGGATGACAAGGTTTTGATGCCCTATAAAAACACTTCTGGCTGTAAAGTGACCCCTCTTCCAGGGATAAGCCAGTTTTCAGAGATAAAGTTTGTAGATGGGGATCAGGCTCCTCCATCTGGCCCACATAACCCAGGAAGCAGTATCTGCTTTAATCATCCCAATGTCAGTACCAGACAATTAGGCAGACCTCTCTGCAATTATTCAAACTAGCAGTCCTAAACCATTTATCCTGCTCTGCTTTGTATTTCCTATAGAAACCCCAGTAAAGGCTCAGGTCTAGACTTTAGCTGCCTTCCCACAGCCCACTGAGCTGTTAGACCTTATGCCCTGTACTGGCCTTTTTGTATGTGTGGTCTTGGGCAGTCTATCGTGTCTGTGGTTTCTAAGCATTTAAATGTAAACTCGATAATCACTCCCATGTCTGTGAGTCTTATCTACTCTACTAAAACAGGGTCATAGTCTTCATCACTTCAACTTTACAGTGGCTTCCCATTCTCTTTGTTATTGTGGGAAGACTTTCTTGGTTGGTCCTAAGTACCTCTCTGCTGTCACTTCCTTTACACTTATGCACTAAAATTACTTACATTTTTCCCTTGCCCTCTGTACTTCATGCCTGTAAGTGCTTTAGTCATGTCTGTTACTTAGATGCCTTACCTTTCACATTTATTTAACTGGTTAGTGCCATCAACAGCAGGCAATCTTTCTGGCACCATCAGATCAACTCTTTGCTACTTTGTATTCCCATGTAAGCTAGCTTTTTTTCTTTTTTCTTATTTGGTCATGTTGCAGTCTTGGCCTCATGAGGCAAGTCGACATTATAATCAAGTCAATTATCTGTCTTGTCCATTACTGTGTTCCTAGTACCTTGGCGTTGTAATGTTGCTTTCATGTAGTGGTTCTTGGTAAATAGTTGATGAAATATTGATCTAACTTTAGGTGAAACTCTTCAGTATCTACAGGAAATCTGTTTCCAGCTCTCATGCCCTCTTGGGTATTACTCAGCAGATGGTTATTACACTATACACTCTTCACACATACTTTTTATTTTGTATCAGTCCTGAGGCTTGAACTCAGGATTTGGATGCTGTGTATGAGCTGTTTTTGCTTATTGCTAGCATTCTACCACTTGAGCCACAGTTCCACTTCTGGCTTTTGGTGATTAATTGGAGATTAAAGTCTTATGGACTTACCAGGCTGGCTTCAAACTTCAATCCTCAGGTCTCAGCCTCCTGAATTCTTAGATAGACTTCATCTTTTTAATGCCAGTCCTGGGGCTTGAACTCAGGGTGCAAACACTGTCCCTGAGCTGTTTTTTGCTCAACGCTAGTGTTTTACCAATTGAACCAGAGCTCCATTTCCAGCTTTTTTTTTTTTTTTTTTAGCTTTTAGTGAAGATAAAAAACTACCATGATATAACCCCTGTTTTCACTGTATTTGATATTGGTATACTTTATGGAGGAGAAGGGAAAAAACAAATTGTTTAAATAGGGATACAGGTGGACCCATTGCAACAATGAGATGTACAAGACATTATGTCGAAAAATGAACTTTACAACTTGGGGGCGGGGAGGGAGATGGGAAGGGGAAACAAAGGAGGAGGCAACAATGCTTGATCTTGCCCATGTAATTGTAACCCCTCTGTACGGTATGTTCACAATTAAAAAAATAGTAAAAAAAACAAAAACAAAACTACCAGACTTTCCTCCCAGGGCTGGCTTCAAACTATGATCCTCAGATCTCAGCCTGCTGAGTAGCTAGGATTCTAGACATGATCCATGGCACCCAGCTTTCATACATCCTTTAAAAATAATCTCTAAATTACTTATAATACCTGCAGTTACAAAGCTATGCAATAATTATTATACTATATTTTAAGGGAATAACAAAAAATTGTCCCCCTTTACAACAGACACTTTTTCTGAATATTTCTGGTATGGTTAGTGGAGTCACAGATACGGAAGTATGACTGTTGTGTACATCTTGCACAGTGCCTGACACACAATGGCTGCTTGATACTTTTAACTTCAGAAACCCTCAGTTTTCTTTTTTCCTATGTTTGTACAAAGGTACCACTGATATGGTGCTCCCTCAAACAATACCTAAGCTTAATTTGTCAATTCTACTTAGTGAATAGGGATGCTCTGAGAGATTGCTATTCAAATGCAGTTTAGTATAACAAGGGAGATGTATAAATATAGAAAGTATAAGTGCTAGACTGGAGTCACTTAAAATCCTCTTTAAACATAGATATGGAAGTAGTTAATTCTGCCTGGAGAGAAGGTCACACTTCTAAGGAAACAATGGCTGAAAATATTTAATCAGCTTTCCAAAATGATTAGGAATACTTAGAGAGGTAGAAAAGTTATATGAACAGAATGAAAAGAGTATTCCTGAACAGCAACTGGACTAAGAGCAGAGCAAGGGTTGTGAAAGGCAGGGGCCAAGCATAGAGTTGGGCCTGGCTGGTGAGGCTTAGTGTCATATAGTAATTGAGATTTTTAACTTAAAAGCTGTATGGAGGATGGAAAGACATTTTGTTAGTGGTATGCCTTTATTGCACAAAGTTGATGATGACACTAACAGTAGAGAAAGCAAAGTAGTCTACAGAGAGGTAGCATGACTGCACAATGACATCAGTAGTTGGAAAAGGAGCAGACAGAAGTGCGAAGTGATGGTGTGGTGGATTTACACTGAGTCAACTTAGTTGAACTCTGACTTTATATCCAGATATGCTCTCCTGCACAATTGCAATCCAGTTCTGGCTGTGTGAGACATTATGGATTAAATGATCTCATCTGCAAAGTGACATTGGAAAATCCGTGCCACTGGTGTAGAGGCATCAGTTGATAATGTCATACATACCTGCTGATTTACTGGCTTTCTCATTGGAGTGAATTTATGCTTGAGCCTGAAATTTCTCCTATTTCCGCCAGTTTTCAGCTTCACTAGGTGTTGGGCAGGCCCAGCTGCAGGCCCTAAAGCAATAACTGTGTTACCATGAAATAAGGTCACAGTCCTAAAATATATATCCCATAGTCGGCACACTTTCTAGTTATTTTCTAATTATGATGGAATATAAAATTTACAATTACAACTAAGCCATGTAGCAGTTTGGGAAGTGAGCCTTTGAGTGTATGTTAGAAAAGGGACTGTTAACTGGAGGCTTATGTCCCCTCAGGAGAGGTTTGTTGGTGAGAGTTGAATAAAGGTGAGGGAAATATTGGAAGCTAGAAGAAAGGTGACTCCTGGTATACCATAGCAGAATTCAGCAATGCTGGCAGCATTAAGAGTGGAAAACAATATATCTTATCATATGGGTGATGTAAGCTAAGGAGTGCTCTAGGCAGAATGCTAGAAGTGCTGTGAGTGTTCCTTTACTGCCCTAGAATAAAAGAGAGGCAACCAAGAGGCAGAGTTATTAGATATAAAAGAATTATAACTTTTTGAGTTTGAAAAATGAAACGCTCTCATTCCTGACCTCTCCAGATAAGAAATGAGGCTACAATTCACAGAGGAAGTCCAGAGAACTATCTGAAAAGTGAGGTACAAATTGAAGCAAAGGTATGACTGTTGAAACTTGTGATTGGACCTCAGGAAGACTAAAGATGCCAGTGAATGGTAGGTTGTCTAAGTATCTTAAAAATATAATCCTACATGAGAACTCATGTAGAGAAGGGCCATGTCCAAGGGATTTGTCTGATGGAGTGAACTATAAACTTGTTTCAACAGAGAACACTGAAGTTTCTGTTTGTTTTGCCAGGGTTTGAACTTGGGCTCTTGCTTCTTGTTCATGTTGCCTATCTGGCTGGCATGCCTGCATTTGAGCCATACTTTCAGCCCAGCTTTTTGCTGGCTATTTTGGAGATGGAGATTTAACAGACTTCTTTGCCCAGGATGGCTTCAAACCCTGATCCTCTGCATCTCAGACTCACTAGTAGTTTGGATTACAGATGTGAGCCACTGCTGTTCTTGTTAAACAAATACCTTGTTAAACGAATACCGGTTTGGAATGTAGAGGACAGTACACAAATGAAAAGATAAGCCTCCAGGTATGATTGATAGAAATGTAAAATGGTACTAATTACAGTGGAAAACAGCCTGGAAATGCCTCAAAACAACAAAAATAGTTATACCCTGTGACCTAACAATTTCATCCCTAAATGTGTACCCTAGAGAAATGAAAATGTGTGTCTATTCTTGCATAACAATGGTTATATAAACACTCATAAGAACCAAATTGCCCACATATTCCTCAACAGTAGAATAGATAAATATGTAGTTTATCCACATCATAATGGAGTATTATTTTGTAATGGAAATAACTGTAGTACTGGTACATTCTATAACATGCATGAACATGGAAAACATTATTTTAAGTTAAAGGGGGCAGTCAGAAAAGACCACATAATATATTATTCCATCTATATAAAGTGTTCAGAACAAGCAAATCTATACAGAAATAAAAAGTGCATTCGTGGGTTTGTGGATATAACAGTGAGGGAGTCTTGTCTAGCATGCACAAGACTCTTCCCAACACTGAAAAAAAAAAAAAAGATTAGTGGTTGCTTAGGAATTCTGTGTGGGCAGAGAGAATTAGTGATTGCTAAATGCTATAGGCTTTAGGGGTATGAAAAGCTAAAATTGATTGTGGTGATTGTTGCACAACTTGGTGAAAACCATTGAATTGTACATTTTAGATGGGTGGTTATATGGCATGCAAATTATATTTTAATAAAGCTGTTACTAAAAAATCCTGTAAGTCTTTGAATTCTTGAACATCTATAAACTGAAAGCAATTTGAAAAATGTACTTGGCAAACATGGGCTGTATTTTATGCACAAGAAAAGAAATTCAGACAGTAAAATGGAGTCCAAAGAGGGAAAACCAAGAGCTAATTCTAGGCAGTAGTAATGTCTTAATTCAGGAACTGACAACATGTGCCTAGTTGGCTTTCAGAACTGTTGTGAACCAGTGCCTGCCTGCTTTGTCCCTTGGTTCCCTCCCCCCCCCCCCCCCCCAGCTTTTTTTAAATCGACTAATCTGGCTTGTCCAATGTTTGTTTTGCCATTATTTATTCTAGTTGTGTGGGGACAGATTACTTCTTACTTTATAGATTCATAGATCTTCACCTCAAGATAAACTTTATTTGGACTGGACTCCTTGAATTACCCCTCAGGAGCAATGCCTATCTCTGGACCAGATTTAAATTTAGATAATAGATTAGGAAGAAAGGTAGTTCTTGAGGAAAAGTGACTATTTCTTTTTTTTTTTTTTTTTCACGTGAGAGGAATGTGAGTGCTTTATGGCCACAATAGACTGGAATTTAAAACACATCTCAATTTATTTTATTCTTTTTTGTCCTTGCACTCCAGAAACAGAAGCTAATGCTTAATTCCTAAGAGAGACTGGCAGGCATCAGTGACTTGTTTCTAATCAACTGATTGTGGCATGATATATGATGACACATGATCTCTGAAGAAACTAGCTCCCTCCCAGTTTCTGTGTAGAAACCCTTAACCCAGCGCACCAAGCCACCATGTTGGAAGGAAGCCCAACCTACATGTCAAGGCTGAAAGTCCTAGCTAATAACTGGCATCTACCGAAGGTGTGAGTAATGAGCCTTCAGGTGATTTCTGTACCCAGTCTTTACACTATCAGAGCTGTTGCCAATTGAACCATTAAGATTTGTGAATAAAACTTACTTTAAGCCTTTTATGCTTCCTCCCATTTGGTTCTTCCCTTAATGGTCCCCTTTTGATATTTACATCATTTTTATCACGTTTAAATTCTATGTATGAGAAAACATAATAGTTGTCTTTCTGACAGAGAGTGAGAGGTTATGATTGAAGTATTCGTGTATTGAGCTTATATCCATGTATGAAATTGAATAATGAAACCCATTAAATTGTAAAAGAGAGGACGATTAGTAATAACAAAAACTAACAGAGTGTGTGAACTTGACAAAAGTACATTAAATGCGTGCATGGAAATTTTGCAGTGAAACTGCTCTGGACATTAGTATACATTAATTTAAAAAAATTGCTCCGGGTCCAGACATTGAATTTGGTTATTATTTGTCCAAAGTTTTACTTTTTTCTTAACATCCCTTTGACTTTCTTCCTCTTTACTCTTGCAGTACTGGACTCAAATCCAGGGTTTTGCACTTGCCATGTAAGTGCAATATGGCAGAGCTACATCCTCAGCAACAGTTTTGTCTTCTTAAATTAATGTCCTTCATTTTCTGGTAAAACCTTTTGTCATTTTCTCTATAGAATTCCTATACAAATTTCTGTGTTCTCAATTTGACTAAATACTTGCCTAAGAAGAGAATTGGTTTTGTGCTGGTAATGGGGCTTGTATTTAGAGCCTAAGCCCCATCCCTTAGATTTTTCCACTCAAGGCTGGTACTCTACAACAGTACTCCACAGTTCTGCTTCCAGCTTTTTGGTGCTTATTTGGCGATAAGAGTCGCACAGACTTGCCTGCCTGTTCTGGCTTCCAACCTTGATACGCAAATCTCAGGCTACTGAGTGAGTAGCTAGTGTTACAGGAGTGAGCCACTGGCATATGGCTCCTGAAAAGGATTTTAAATTGCTCTCTGGTCCATATACATATATACATATACACATACATGTATATATTACAAGATTAGATTTTAAAGGTGTGATTAGCTGTTCGCAATAGCTAGGATATGGAAACAACCTAGATGCCCCACCACAGATGAATGGATCCAAAAATTGTGGTATCTATACACAATGGAATATTATGCAGCCATTAGAAATGACAAAATAATGGCATTTGCAGGGAAATGGATGGAGCTAGAAGGAATCATGTTGAGCGAGGTAAGCCAAGAACGAAGAGACAAACAGTACATGGTCTCCCTGATAAGTGGATGATAAATCCAAAATGTTAGGTGATATGACAAAACTAACAGGACTTAAGAAACAAAGAACTCCCACTCATCTGGTTGAACCACTACCAAATATCCCCATGCTGCTGATCACATATATGGTATATAACATGTGAGCACCGTTATATATTACAGACTGTGATAGACAATTTGCTCCAGGAAAGTTAGAATGAACTTGTGACTTTAAACGAGCATCATTATTCCACAATACTGTGAATTACCGGAAATTAAGTAATCACTTAATCACAATCAAAAAAAAAAAAAAAAGAACCTTGGGGAAGGGAGGGAGAGAGGGGATGGTAGGGGGAAAACAATGGAGGGGGTAACAATGCTCAAGAGGAAGTGTACTCATTACCTCACTCATGTAACTGTAACCCTCTGTATAGTATCTTTACAATAAAAAAATTAAAAAAAAAGGTGTGATTAGATTTAGATTTGAATTTTTAGGCAAGAATGCTTCATAGGTGAAATTTGGTATTTTATCCTATCTTATAATAAGGCTTATGATACATTATTTCCTCAGTGTTAATGACAGTTGAAATGGATTTATGTGTTTCAGTTATTGACCTGATCACTTTATGAAGTTTTTTCTAACAACTTTTAACATAAAAATTTTGGCTCCAAAGTTATGATCTTTGTATAGATTCTTTATTTCATCAGCATTTACAAAAATGATTGTGGTGCTGAGGAATTGAACCCAGGGCCTCATGCATGCAAAGCAAGCACTCTATCACTGAGCCACCTTCCCAGCCCGACAAAAATGAATTTTTATACCTATTTATTCTTCCTTTTTATTAGCTTCAAATTTCTTCTATGAATAAAATATAGATATACATGCATAGTTATTTTTATATGTCTACATTAAAAATATATAATAAGGCTCAAAACTGTATAAAATATTTTTTTATCTACTTATCTATTTACCTATCTTTATTTATTTGTCTGTCATGGGGTTTGAAATCATGGCCTAGGTGCTGTCACTGAACTCTCCCCTCCCCCATTCAAGGCTAGTGTTCTACCAGTCTGAGCCACAGCATCATTTCCAGTGTTTTGGTGGCTAATTGGCGATAAGAGTCTCATGGACTTTCTTACCGAGGCTGGCTTTGAACAGCAATCCTCAGATCTCAGCTTCCTGAGTTGCTAGGATTATGGGCATCAGCCACTGGCACCTAAAATACACACACACACACACACACACACACACACACATGTATTTTTTATTGTGAAAATACTGTACAGAAGGGTTACAATTACATGGGCAAGGTAATGACTACATTTCTTATCAAGCATTGTGGTTTCCCCTTCCCGTCACTTCCCATTTCCCATTCTTCCCCCTCTCCCCCTGCTAAATATTTTTAAAAACAACTTTTTTAACTATTAGATTTTACTCAAATGCTGTTTTTCCCATAAAGAAATAATAAATGCCTGATTCTTTTTTCATTTATCAACCAGTTGTGGTCCTAGAAACTCCTATTGGGTTTGATGAGTTTCTTTTCAAAGTACAATTATGGATATATTGTAAATATAATGTGAGAAGCGTACTCATCTAAGTTCAAAGGATGGACTTAGGAGATAGCAATAAAAGCAAGATTTTAATGGTGGTCTTACAAGATCAAGCATCTCTTGTATTGCAGGCATGCTTTGGGTGTTTGCAAGAAGCAATTTTATACTTAGCATGGGGGGATCCTTCCACAATTCCTCATTGATCTACCGTGGGGTTTACATTCCCTGCTGAGTGTCACCTCAGTGACACATTACTCTCACCTGGGTAATTTGAATACATATACCTCCTGTGGTTAGTTGAATTTTAGAAGCAAACTTAGGCTTTCTCCTCCCTGCCTGCCTTCCTTTTGTGATAGGAAGTCTATTCTGGGCATGTGTTTTCTGCCATATAGACAGTTTCTATCCATTTTCTCATTTTATTCTATTACAGTCCATCCCTTCCCTTGCTAATTGGCTCCCTTCTAATTGGTCCTGTTTGTCTGTAGGCTTTTCAATGAATGAATTTTGCCATGTCCATAAGTCACTCTGCAAGAAAGCTTCTGGTCAAATGCCTTGTAACTTGAACGGACCACTCCTGACTTTATTTCTAATACATAAGTAGAAATGACACAAGGGAATCTCCTGTGTCACTAATGTATGAAAAAATACCATTATGAATTCTTAGATTTTGATATTTTGATGTATTTCAGTCTGCTCTTAGATTACTCTTTCTTTCTTTATCCTCATATTAAATTGGAAGATTCTAGAAGATGTATTCTGTGTCCTTTCAATGTGGTTTCATTCATCTTTGATAGCTGCCATGTGTTGGGAATAAGTATCTAACACTTGCCTCACATTCTTCCTACCTAAAGCTATACCAGCTATTTCTTTTCTCTACCTTTTACCTCAGAATGTCTTTGCCTCTATGACATATCAGTTCTACAATTAGGGATTCTAAAAAATGAACAATGAAGAGCCCTACTAATAGTTATCATTTTTAAACATCTCTTCAAAATCATGGCTGAGAGATTGTTAATAAGAGTCATGAAGGGTGGTAACCACGCTAAGATTGTTACTTTGAATGGGAAGAAGATAACGAAGATGCCCTCATCATTAGAAAACCTGACTGGCTTAAGGAGTCTAGACTTTCAAAATAACCAAATTTTTAAAGTGTGTCCACAGCTGAGCACCTTGACCCAGGTGAGGAAGCCTATCTCATTTTGGATTGAGAATGGAAAAATAGAGATAAAAAATGGTGAGAGACAGAACAATAAGACCAATTTATGTCTCTGGAGGCTTAGTTTAGAGTGTTGTTGGATAGGCACCACGAGTCTTTCTCACTTAGGGAATTACATGTGGTAAGGCAAGAAGATGTTTCCTTTTATTCCTATGCTCTTTGGCCCACATCTGGAATCAGGGGATTAGGTCTCCACCACGCTCCTCTTCCTGGAGGCTAACATCTGGAAAGGGGTGGGAGGCCTAGATCTGCTTGTCTACCTTGGGGGCTCACATCTGGAACTAGACTTGAGGATCCAGAAGAAGCTCTTTTACCCTTGGGACTGTCCTGAAGCTTTTTTTGTATGGAATAAAGAGACATTTACATCCAGGAAGGGAGTTCCTTTTCAATTTCCTAATTCTGGCTGAAACTTTGAAATGGAGCCTTGGCAGGAATAGGAAGGAAGGGACATTTATTTCTTCTGAAATGGTCTTTAGAGGAAGGCTAATATTTTACATAAAGAATACCCTTCTTAAAAAGCAACAATTGACATGAATGAATCCCAGATGCTTGTGTTAGACATTTCTGCCTAGCAATGTGAAATTCCAGCTGTTAAAAATCTTGAGGTTGAGAGACAGCAGGGGATATTAACATTACAGTTTTCTTTTTTGCTTGCTTCCAAATTGTCATCTGCACTGAAAGAACCTGTACACAGTGAAATTACCGCAGCTTGCTTATTTTTGGTGAAGGGTTACAAAGAGTAAATTTCTATTTTCTTATCTTCATGCAGACTTGTAACTTATAGTGGTATCTCTAGAAGAATTAGGGTAATATTCCTAAATTCCCTCTACTACAAAAAGTGCATTTGGAATTACATGACACCAAGGGCTCAGACTATTCTAATGGGACAGATGAGTTTCTATGTAAAGTAATTTAGGATATTAGTTCATTTAAGTTATGAACTTAATCTCTCCTTCAGCTTAAATTTATTTCCATTAAAGTAATACTGCCCATTGGTTTAAGAAAAAAAAATCTACAATAAAAAGCTAACTTTTCTCTCAACCTTGGTCTGGCTCTCCATATGTAATTACTTTTATTTCTTTTTTCTTGACTTATGCATTTTATATATCACCTTGCTTCATCTTCCAAATGTAGTTGTCAGTATCTACTTTCTCCATAATTATTAGCTTCCATTTTTAGGATTTTTTCTTTACAAGTAGGGTCTCATGCCTTTATCTGGGCCAGCCTCAAAACATGATACTGTTCTTTCTCTCTCTCTCAGTCTCTCTCCCTCCCCTTCCTCCCTTCCTCCCTCCCTCTCTCCCTCCCTCCCTCCCTCCCTCCCTCCTCCTTTCCTTCCTTCCTTCCTTCCTTCCTTCCTTCCTTCCTTCCTTCCTTCCTTCCTTCCTTCCTTCCTCCCTTCCTCCCTTCCTCCCTCCCTTCCTCCCTCCCTCCCTCTCTCTCTCTCAAAACTTGCAATGATATATGAGCACTACCATACCTGGTTACACAGTTATCTCTTAATATTATACCTCTATATAATCTTTCATCAAATACAGCTTCTCTTCATTCTTCACTTTCTCAAAAGATAGATCAGCAACAACAATCTGCTTGGGCTGTCTTTCCCTCATATATGTTTCATAAAGTTTATGGCATTCACATGCTAATTAGTTATAACATGATCAAATCTTTATCTTACCTCTTGGAAAATTCTAAAATTTATATTGTTAGTAAGCAAGTCAATCTGCTGTGATTTTATTTTCTTGTTTAGATGCCATTTTTGTTTCTTGCCATTCTTGTTTCTTTCCTTTTCTGTTGTAACTTTGATTCATTATACCTTCAATTATTTCAAACTCAAAACACATAATGTATTTTATCAAGTATACTTGATCCCTCAGACATTTTCTTCCAGGAACCTCTATCCTCTGTCCAAATCTAAGATAATTGCCATCTGTGCTTACTGGATGCTGTCTGTTCAGGCGAGACTGCTCTTCTAATAAACCCACTGTTTTCTGGATCTAATCTTTTCCTCTTCTCTTACATTCTTTCTCAGCAGTTAAGTCTCCAGATAGCATCTTAGACTGGTATTTGGTAGTTTTTTTGTTTGTGTTTTCTGTTTTTTAAAAATCTCTTGTTTATCTGAAAATATCTGTATCCTGCCCTGAGATCTGATTAATAGTTATATAGTCAAAAGTTATGTACTCAAGGAGGGCATGGTTGGTTCATGCCTGCAATACTAGATACTCAGGAGACTGAGATCTGAGGTTAGCATTCGGAAGCCAGTCCTTGCAGGAAAGTCCGTGATATTCTTATGTCCAATTAACTAGCAAAAACCTGGAATTGGCGCTGTGGCTCAAGTGTAGAATGCTACCCTCGAGCAGAAAAGTTCAGAAGTAGGGTATAGACCCAAGACTAGAACTGGTGCACATTTCTAGCCATCCTATCCCCACATACAAGGCTACACATTCTAAAATAGACTTTCTTAGGAAAGAAACCCCAACTGTTGGATTATCATTTCATTATCTTCTTTTTGGTGGCTTCTTGTTTTTCTTTATTTAATTTGTATATTATTTAGGACTGCTCCTAAACTTTGACATGTTTATTCCCTCCCAATTTCCTTCAGCAGAGAGCTGACCCACCTCTGGCTACCCCACTCTTAATGAGTGTAAATGATATACTTTTTCATGATGTTTTCATATGACTATATAATATACTTCTCATTGCTTCCATTATGCTCTTTTGTTCCATTAGTGGGACACCCTCCTGATGCTGTTGTTTCTTTTCCTAAATAGTTACATTCTATTTTTCATGTCTTCTTTTAAAATCTAGATTCCACATAAAAAAGAAAATATGCAATATTTGTCTTCTCAAGTCTGGATTATTTCAATTAAAATGAAATAGATATCACTCTATTTCCACCCATTTTCTCATACCTGACATGAGTTTATTTTTCATGATGGCTGAATACTACTCCATCTTATATGTAACACATTTTCCTATAAAGTCATCCACTGATAGGCATCTAAGCTATTTTTATAACTTGGTTATTGTGCTACAATAATCATGCACATGAAGCTATCTCTATTTTATTCAGCCCTTATTTTTAAGAAGAAATAACACCTGTAAGAATGAGCAGATTTGAAACAGCATTGTAAGCCAGATTCAGGCTAATGACATTTTTATATAGGTTAGCTATTCATGAACTAATGATTTTTCTTGTATGCAGTCTCCAAAGTTGTGGAATTTATAAAGAAATACTATTTACATTTTCTATAAGTGGGAATTCTAGAAGCAGCTCAAACAAAATGTTTGAAAATGAATATACATTACAGTTTTTAAAATATGATGCAGTCATTTTCTCAGTTGGTAATGGAAAGCACAGATGAAAGTTTCATACGGAAAATAACAGCAAAGCTAAATAAAAGACATTTAATCTCTTTGGTCCTTGCTATCATCTGCAGAAAAAGGATTTTCAAAAGATTAATGAATTTATATGAGAATAGCAGAAGACTCACACATGAATACGTGTGCAATAGTAAACTGAGGCAAGGGTAAGTTTTAAAAGGCAACATAAAAATTGAATAAATTATTGATGGAATAATCTTTGGACACAGAGATTAACAAAATAACTAGCTAGTAGAAAGTTGAGCAGAAAGTGTGAACAGACATTTGTGTCTTTGTATAAGGCTTTAGTTTTGGTAGATTTTTTTGTATATAGTTATTTTATTTATCATTTCATATACATAGAATAGTTTTACAAAGAATTCCAATTCAACAAATTAATATATGTATAATACTGTATATAGTTTCTGTTATCGGGCATACATTAACAAAATCATCCCTCCAGAGTCTTCCAGCTTCATTTATTACTATTACTTTTTGTTAGGGGTTGACAAAAGTGACTTGATTTTGATTATGGCTTTTACAACCTCAATTTTTGCACTGATTTATTCAATCCACAACTAAATACTGAGAGCCATCTGTGCCTCAGGCACTGGGAACTGCTGTTTCAGCAGTGATCCAAACAGATGGAAATCTGTCTTCATAGAGTTTGTTTTCGTCAGAAAAGGCGAAAGAAACAAATAAAGATGTCAGAGGGTGATTAGTGATGAGGAGAGAAACAAAGCAGAGAAAAGGGGTAGGACATGTGGCATTCAGTTGAAATGTTGTAGGACCTTTGCCTCAAAAGTGTCCTTGTGGTTTTTGTAATTTGGTGACACACATGTTATGAAATATATAACATATACCAATTCCTTTTATAAAATGTATTTTTTCAAATTAACCTGAACTCTTTTTTGCTTTTGTAAGTGAACTTCTTTTTTTTTTTTTTTTGTTGGTCGTGGGCCTTGAACTCTGGGCCTGAGTGCTATCCCTCAGCTCTTCAGCTCAAGGCTCTACCACTTGAGCTACAGCACCACTCCTTGTAAGTGAACTTCTTTATCCATAATGATCAAAGGTATCCATTCACCTGCAACTTCTGTAGTGTCTACAATGTGCTGGCATTGGAACTGCCTTTTCTTTTGCAAGAAAGTATGCCCCAGTATATTGATTGGTGTGTGTGTGTGTGTGTGTGTGTGTGTGTGTGCACACGTGCGCACGCACGTGCACCTGTGCACGTGTACACCATAGCTTGACTTTAGGGCCTGGACTCTATCCCTTAATTCTTTTACTCAAGGCTGGTATTCTAACACTAAGCCACAGTCTAGCTTTGACTTTTTAGCCATTAACTACAGATAAGGGTTATATAGACTTTGTGTTGACATAACTTCAAACTGTAACCCTCACATCTCAGCCTCCTTAGGATTACAGATGGCTAGGATTACAGATATCAGCCATGGGCTCCTGGATTATATTGATTTTTTGTCATATCTTCCATAGAATACAAAGTATTACAATAGTCAGGATGTTTTAGGGTCATGAAACAAAAATAATACTTTTTTCTACACTCACAAAATGACATCAAATGGAATAACAGCATAAACTCTTTTAAAGCCAGACACAATGCTAGGAACCCTTCATGCATTTTATGTACTTTGCAAAAGTTGTTTCCCTTATAACCAAATTTATAATTTGAAAGTGTTTAAGTCAGGTGTCAAAGGTCACTCAACTAGTGAAATCAAATCTCCTTTGAGTTTACTTTCAGCTCTGTTTTATTACTCTATATATTTTTGTGTGAAATTTACCAGAATGTGGTGTTTAGTCTGTAGTTTCTAAAAGTGAAAGCTAGGTTGCTTAGAGATGCCCACTGCACACCGTGAGGAATTGTGTCACCTCTCATTTGTTTATAAACTCTTCTAACAAATATTTACCATTCATTGTTGGGTTTTTTGTCTGTCCTTGTCCTGAGAGTATATTTGTGCCAAAAAAGCAGGCTTTGCCTTCAAGCACTGGGATTAAATTAAATGTGTCTCTATATATGTATATATATGTAAATATATATCTCCAACTGATATGTAGAAACTTTTGAAACATTTTAGTTTCTTTTATAACTGGTATTAACCATTGCACTATAATTAACAATAATGATTAAATGGGAGGGTAAGGTTCTTTAAAGAATTTCTTTTTCTCTACTTTGACTAGTCAAGTTCTGGAATATTTTTTTTTTTAATTTTATTTTATTTTATTTGAGAACATACTGTACAGAGGGGTTACAATTACATGGGCAGGATAATGCATACATTTCTTACCAAGCATTGCAGCCTCCTCCTTTGTTTACCCTTCACCTCCCTTCCCAGCCTCCCCCCTCCCCCCCACCCATCATACCCCCCCACACCAACATTGTAAAGCTGGTTTTGACATGACATTTTGTACTTCTCATTGTTGCAACAGGTCCACCTGAATCCTTAAACGACTTGTTTGTCCCCATCTCCTCCACATGTTATACTGACATCAAATATAGTGAAAGCGGGGGTTACACTGTGGGGGAGGGACATACAAAGCAACAAAGAAATAATCTTATAAATGCGTTAGAAACACATGCATGAAAGAAACGAAAACATTAAAATACATATTTAAGGGTTCATTTTCCTAACATCACATTATCTGACCTTTTCTGCTTGACTCATACCTATACTAGATATTGCAAATAAGGGAAACCATGGGACCTATGTTTCTTTGGGCCTGGCTTACTTCACTTAATATAATTTTTTCCAAGTTTTTCCATTTCCTAACAAATAGGGCAGTGTCATTCTTTCTGATGGAGGCATAGAATTCCATTGTGTATATATACCACATTTTCTTGATCCATTCATCTACTGAGGAGCATCTGGGTTGATTCCATATCTTAGCTATGGTAAATAATGCTGCAATAAACATAGTTGTGCTGGTAGCTTTAGTGTAGTCTTGTTTGTAAACATTTGGGTAAATGCCCAAAAGTGGGATTGCTGGATCATAGGGGAGATCTATGTGAAGTCTTTTGAGGAACCTCCATACTGCTTTCCAAAGTGGTTGAACAAGTTTACATTCCCACCAACAATGAAGTAAAGTTCCTTTCTGTCCACATCCCCTCCAACATCTATTGTTGTTAGAGTTCTTGATTTTTGCTAGAACTAGTCAAGTTCTGGAATATTTTTGTTCTTTTTTTTTTTTTTTTTTGGTCAGCCCTGGGGCTTGAACTCTAGGTCTGGGAGCTGTCCCTGAGCTCTTCACCTCAAGGATAGTGCTCTACCACTTCAGCCACAGTGCCACTTAAGACTTTCTGGTGGTTAATTGGAGATAAGAGTCTCACAGACTTTCCTGCCCAGGCTGGCTTTGAACTGCATTCCTCAGATCTCAGTCTCCTGAGTAGCTAGGATTACAGGTGTGAGTCATTGGTGCTCAGCTTTGGAATGTTTTATTTCTAATGATTAAAAAAAATAAGGTAATTTCTTATAATGGTGGTTTTTGTGGTTTTTGAAACACATTGAATATTGAAGACAAAGATTTTGGTCTTATGTGTCTGGAACCTTGTGAGCCATATAATGTTAACTTGTGTTGAATGGAATGGAAGCGATTTTTTTTTTTTTTGGGGGGGGGAATCTGGTCGTGGGGCCTGAACTCTGGGCCTGGGTGCTGTCCCTCAGCTCTTCAGCTCAAGGCTAGTGCCCTACCACTTGAGCCACAGCGCCACTTCCGGCTTCTTTCTTTTTTTTTTTGCTTATGTGGTACTGAGGAATCGAACCCAGTGCCTCAGGCATGCAAGGCAAGCACTCTACCACTGAGCCTACATGGAATCTTTTGAGGAACCTCCATACTGCTTTCCAAAGTGGTTGAACAAGTTTACACTCCTACCAAACAATGCAGTAAGGTTTCCTTCTGGCCACATCCCCTCCAGCATCTGTTGTTATGAGAGTTCTTGATTATAGTCATTCTAACTGGGTTGAGGTGGACTCTTAATGTTGTTTTGATTTGCATTTCTTTCATGGCTACAGAAGTTGAGCATTTCTTCATATGTCTATTGGCCATTCTTATTTCCTCTTCAGAGACGTTTCTCTTTAAGTCTTTTGCCCACTTGTTTATTGGGCAGTGAAAATACATTTTAAAAGAATTTTGACAGTAAGAATTTATGACTTATGGAGCTTAGATAGAGGAAGAGAAAGAGGAAGAAGCTTCAGGCACTCAAATGTTTGGCCATCATGGGATTGTGAGAATAGTGGACGCATTGTCTTAAGTGAGGATGGGAAAGCAGATCTGGTTTGTTCAGGAGAATTTTCCAGTTTTACATTGTGAATTTAGAGTGATCCACTGGAGATGTCTTGGTAGCCAAAACTAACAAGATGCAATTTTCTACAGGGATAAATGTAAATTCCTACATTTAGTTTAAGAAAAGAATTCAATTGCACAAGTGCAGGATGTGGGTTATCTTCTTGACAGCTAACAAGGTTTTTCTTTTGCCCACAGACAAAATTAATTATTTGCCAAACAAAGCGTCCTATTGCAGAAAGAGTTTATGTCATGTTAAGCTGTATTAGTAAGAGTATACCCATCTGCAAAAGGGAGTTTAGGGGATCCTACCAGCATCTATGCTGTGATCTTGTTTCATGTTTTGCCTTGTCTTCCTTTCCTTCAGAGAGGAGCACTCACAAAGATTAGAGTGGCCAAGTTGGTCAGGGTCTGGAAACTATATCCTTAGGGAAGTGCCTAAGAATTCAGAAAGAATGATAATAATATTATAAAAATTTAAACAATTATTATGTGGGAAAGAGAAGTGAGAATAATAGAATTGTTTATGGTAGTCTGGAAAGAATTGGGCAGAAGTTATAGGGAGCCTAAACAAAAAAGTAATAGACAGATGATAGACATATGGACAGACAGACAGACAATCAGAAAGATAATAATGAGAAAAAAGCTACTTGTTACTGGGCATACTAATGAAGAAGGTATTGCACCTTATATGTTGGATTACATGGTTACAAAAGTTCCTTATACATGTAAGATCCTCTAATCTCTTTGGCATGATTATAAAAAAAGTTGTACCAACAGTACAGTTTTATAAATGGCAACATACTAGTTTCCAAGATAGAAATAATTACACTCTGCTAATAACAACAGGATTCTGTTATAATTATTCAAATAACCCAAGTTTTAAAACTTCTCAAGTAGTTTTTTTATATGATGAAATCTCCAAACTCCACTTTCAGATCTGTAACCATGAATTGTTACTAATCAAGCACTCGAAAGACTTTCTGGATTCACTATTTCAGAATGTCTTCATTATAAAGCACCATTTGGAATAATCTCTGTCACTGAATCACCAACGTTTTACCTCAAACATCTCCAAGGAGGAAGGACATTTATGTAAAGAAGCTAATCCTGGGCTGGGAAGTTGGCTCAGTGGTAGAGCGTTTGCCTTGCATGCCTGAGGCCCTGGGTTCGATTCCTCAGCACCACATAAGCAAAAAGAAAAAAGCCGGAAGTGGCACTGTGGCTCAAGTGGTAGAACACTAGCCTTGAGCTGAAGAGCTGAGGGACAGCGCCCAGGCCCAGAGTTCAGGCCCCACAACTGTACCTCCCCCCCCCAAAAAGAAACTAATCCCAAGTTACTTTTCAACTCATTATGTTTTCTCTCATTATTCATCACAAAATGTTAATGAACATTACTTAATTTACTTCTTGTCTGTGTTATTTCCTAATATAAAAGTATTTATCTGTAGGCTCTTGTATGTCTTGTTCATGATGGTATCTCTAGTGTTCAGAAGAGTAGCAGATGTTCACTAAATATATAATGAATATAGTTGTAACTAAGTTAATGAAATATGTAAGTTGGGAGACATTTTTGAAAATAAGTAAATCTTTGCTGCAGTATCTCTGGACCTTTTCTGTGTAATAAAGTTATCTGTGCAGAACCCTAACATATTTGTGTGGCTACAGAGTATAGCAACTTATAGGAAAGCTTGTGAATCTTTTATTTCACCTTACCTTTTGAAAGTAAATCTCATTTCTATTCTCTTTATCTTAGTTTCTTAGATTGAAATTATTTACATTTTTGAGCTTTTCAGCTGCCCCTTTTCATTTTTTTAAAACATGCCACCTTATTTGTTGTGAAGCTTAGAATTTTTTTAGTATTTCCTTGCCAAAGGGTATGTAGTTAATAGGTCAGCTACATAAAATTTGCTTTCCTGGGTCATTTTGTAAAATCTTCTTGAGAGCTAGGTTGGATTAAAAAAAAAAACCCTTAAAAACCAAAAATCAAAACTGTGGTTGCCACTTTTCCCTAGGTTACTCTTTAAAATATCTTAAATTCCAGCAGATGACTTTGTTTCATATTTTGTTGGCAAAACAGACAGAAACTCAGTATTTCCATCACTGAACCTATCCACTTACCTTCTCTGTCTTCTCTAGCTTCCTTCTACTACTCCAACCTTGATCCCTCTCCTATCTGTGACAGTGTCTTCATATAGTTTGTGTCTTGTTATTTCTTATATTCTTAAGTTATATTCTGTGAGCATCTCTCTCCTTGTTTCATTTTTCATTCTTTACAGGATTTTTTCTACCAGCATTAACTACATTTACTTTTTAATTTTAGAGACAAACAAATTCCAGTTCCTTTCTCATTTTCTAGTTTCCTTTAACATCGAAAGTTCTTAACAGTTATTATACTTACTCTCCCCATAGCTTGTTTCAATCAGACTTTTGACCTAGTGCTTCACCCCCATTGTCATGGTCACCAGTGACTTTGATGTTGCTAAATCTAGTGGTTATTATTTTTAAAATAATTTTATTGTTCTTATACAGGCGATGTACAGAGGGTTTACAGTTACATAAATCAGGTAATGAGTATATTTCTTTTTGGACAGTGTCAATACTTTCCTTGCTCGTTTCCTGTTTCTCCCTCCCATCCCCACCCACAAGTTGCAGACTTCATTTTCAACCCAGAGTCTAGTGAGTACCACTGCTGCTTTTGTTCACACTTTCCAATGGCTATTTCTATGTCTTCATTTTTCTTAACATTTAACTAGGATCTGACCCAAAAACTCCCTTCTTGTAATCACTTTTTCTTCCTTCCTGACATCTGTGGTGCTACCTATATTGGAAAGTCTTACACACAGATTGTGTAACCTATTGGGGCAGGTTTCTCAGGAGTGAAACCAGCAGGACAAGGCAGGGGAGGAAACACAGTCAAAGATGTCACTATAACTTGTTCTACTGGTGATATGAAGCAAATATAGTTACCAACATGAGATTGAATCTTTTTACTCAAATGGATACCAGAATAAACTTCAAAGTTTCAGATGCATTATCATAATTTTAAAAAATAAGATCTGTGATTCTTAGGTAAAAAATGCATAAGATTAAGAGCCAGGTGCTGGTGGCTCAGGCCTGTAATCCTAGCTACTCAGGACACTGAAATCTGAGGTTCGCTATTCAAAGCCAGCTTGGACAGGAAAGCCTATGAGACTCTTATCTCCAATTAATCACAAGAAAACCAGTAGTGGTGCTGTGGCCCAAGTGGTAGAATGCTTGACTTGAGCTTATGAGCTCGGGACAGTGCCCAGTCCCAAAGTTCAAGACCCACGAGTGACCCCCCCCCCCAAAAAAAAGAAAATACATAAGGAAATTAAATTTTTAGCATGGGCTTTTAAGAGAAGAAATTCCTTCATAAAAATTATTGACAAAGAGCTATATATACCAAATATTAGGTAGTATATAAATGTGAATTATAAATTACCAAAATTTTCTTCCTATTGTCATGAATCTTATCTTTCAACTCCTATGATTCCTCATTGTTCATACATAATATTAAAAATTCTATTATCTAAAGTTGGTAATTACATCTGAATGGGAAATTCTGCTTAGAGCTGAAGGAAAGACTTTTTGTATCTTGAAAAGGAAAAATTTCATGTTCTTGAAAGTAGTTCTGAACCATTGAATTTTTTTAAAAACTGGAAAACTAAGAAGGATTTTTATACTCCTTCCTGTGTCTGACCAATTTATCACTTTAATATATAGGAAGATCTACATTTACCTTTTCATTAGTTGCCTTTGTAAGCTTTATCATCTCACAGAGTGACATCAAAGTTGAGGGTCCCTCAGCTCTATAAGTAATTGTGCAGTCTTACTGACCTAAATACATTTTACAAGAGAATCTCAGATCTTGACTTTCCTTCTCATTTCAGTTTTCTGAGGGGGTTATGAGTGAATCATCACCTGTTTTAAAGTACCCTTGGAATGGTTGGTAATATAATTTCAATGAAGTTGAGAGCTTTAATTGAAAATTGAAGGGATAGGTAAGAATGCTGACATATGTGACATTGATTAAGATGCACTGTGTTCATAAAGTGGCAACTCCTTTGTACAGCTACTTAAAGATTATAAAAATATTAAAAAAATTAGATTGTAATTTAGTTGACATGAACTAAGCATGAAACACCAATGAACTTCATTTTATAAAAGCTATTTTATATTTAAGAAAAATAATTTAAGATTATCTTTAAGTGTTCTTAGGATGTATAAATTTCAGCCAATCATTTTCTTTCCCATTTGTCAGTCGGTAATATAGGGATACATGAAATCTCTGTTGTGTTGTTGTGTTTGCAGTTGACATTCCTGAATCTGGGAAACAATTTTTTAGAAGAAGTCCCAGAAGAGATAAAATACATTACCTCCCTGAAGAAGCTTCATTTGTTTGGAAATAGGATTTCTAAGTTTCCACCTGAAGTGTGTGGTAAGTTAAAGAGTAAGAACATTCTAGCATTGTATACACACACACACACACACACACACACACACACACACGTACGTGATTTTTTTTTCTTAGTTATGGGGCTTGAACTCATAGCGTGCTGTCTCTGGGCTTTTTTGCTCAAGGCTAATGACCTCTACTTCTGTTTTTTTGGTGGTCAATTGGACATAATAGTCTCATGGATGTTTCTGCCTAGGCTGGTTTTCAACCATGATCTTCAGATCTCAGCTTCTTGAGTAGCTACGATTATAGGAATGAGCCATCAGCACCCTGCTTCTAGAATCATATTTAATAATATATGGTTGACTTTAATCCCTATATTTAATAATGTGGTACTAAAATTAATTTTGGCTTTAAGGAATTATGCATCAATTTTTTTTTGTGGATAAGGGGACTTGAATTTAGGATCTCACATTATCCCTTAACTTTTTTGCTCAAGGCTGGTGCTCTACTACTTGAGCTATACCTCCATTTCAGGCTTTTAGCTGAATAACTAGAGATAAGACTCTCTAGGATTTGCCTGTCTGGATTAGCTTTGAACCATGATCTTAAGATCTCAGTCTTGTGAGTAGCTAGGATTATAGGCTTAAATTACAAGCACTGAGTTTGTATTAAGTTTTTATTTCAATTTTTTTTGGTATTAAGTATTTACATCTAGATCTAAGCAAATTAAATATTAGTGCTTTGAATTCTACCCTTTTCAAAATTAGTGCACACTTAGATTCCTACCATTTGGGACCTTTATTTTCAGAGGCAGAAAGAAAACTTTTGAAAATTGAAGGGTCTTTGTTGTTGTTTTTATCTGGTTTCATTCTTTCCTTTTTTTTTCTTTTGGTTGGTTGTGGGGCTGAACTCTGGGCCTGGGCACTGTCCCTCAACTCTTTGGCTCATAGTGCTACTTCTGGCGTTTTCTGCTTATGTAGTGCTGAAGAATTGAAACCATGGCCTTATGCATGCAAGGCAAGTGCTCTACCACTGAGCCACCTTCCCAGTCCTCTTTCTTTCTTTTTTAATTTTCCCATCAGGTTTTGGTGTATTTTTGTGACACTGGGGATCAAGCTCTGGCCCTTTCACATGTTAGGCAAGTTGATTGCAACTGAGCTATTTTCACAGTCCTTGAAATACTTGAAAATCTTAAAGATTATGAAGGACAACATTTCTACTCAAAATAATAACTCATAAACAATTATTGAAACACATACACATTATATTGAGTGGACAAACTTATAGACAATCAGATATATGTATATATATATTATGTATATATATATATATATATATATAAATATGATCCAACAACCTCAACTTAGGCTAATTTGAGTTTCTGTATGGATTTTTTTATCCCATGTTGCCCATACATTTCTGGTAAAATGTTAGGTCTCTCTCTCAGGTCTCTCTCTCTTTTTCTATTTATCTATCCCCCCCATACATACATATTCATATACTTAACATGTGTGGATATATACATATTTTATACACATATACACATGTACATATATAGTACTGCTTTACATATCAATATAGACACCAATATATATGTATATATGGTGATATATATATATGGTGATATAGATAGATAGATAGATAGATAGATAGATAGATAGATAGATAGATAGATAGATAGATTACATCACATTTTGTTTTAAGGTGAGAAAAAAGAAGCCACATTTTGAAGGATTGAATTGTGGAGTCCTTATTAAAAGGCTGGCGATGGGCTGGGAAGGTGGCTCAGTGGTAGAGCGCTTGCCTTGCATGCTCAAGGCCCTGGGTTCGATTCCTCAGCACCACATAAGCAAAAAGAAAAAAGCCGGAAGTGGCGCTGTGGCTCAAGTGGTAGAGCACTAGCCTTGAGCTGAAGAGCTGAGGGACAGTGCCCAGGCCCAGAGTTCAGGCCCCACGACCGGACCCCAAAATAAATAAATAAATAAATAAACAAAAGGCTGGCGACTACATGGTAGACTCCTGTCTCAAAGACCAGAGCCAGCAAATACACTTAGCACTGTTAAGAAACTGAGCCATGAAAGCCAGAAAGAAAAGAAAAAAAAAGAAACAATACCAACAAATCAATTCAGCTCCAATGGAGAGCTGAATTGGGACACCATGGTGACCAGAGAAGAGTCAGGAGCCAGGAGCCAAGACACACGGAGACATGGTGTAATGGTGCCTGAGCTGGTCTGGGCTTAAATAGGGTCAGGTCAGGGGAGAGGGTCCCAGGTTTAGTAATCTGTCATCCAAGTTCCTGTCCCTGCCTCCAGGGATTCAGACATGCCCATCACCTAGGAGGTGGGAACTTCACCTTCCCCCACCATGAAGACAAGATGCCAGACCCTGCTATCCACCATGTAGCCAAGATGGCGCTAGCCAGACCCGACTTCCCTATTTAAATTTTATATAGAGAGATATAGATAATCTATATAAGTATAAATAAGGCAAGAGATATAGAGATATTAACTGTATATCTACATAGAATCTCGGTGGAGTACCCTAGATTGTTTGCAGTTTCTGGATTTCTTATGTTTGGATTCTTAAACTTGGAAACTTATTGAACTTTTTATGTGATGGGCATAGGCAATATTTTGTGTCAAGTTGTGATTGTTTAGGGGTAGAAGTAGTTTGATGTCTGGGGTAGAATGTACACTATGATGGCCCTGAATAAGTTGCTCCCCATTTTGGCTACAGTAAATTAACCACGGTTTAGCATTCATCCCTAAGCTGAGTCAGTCAGAGGTTCTTTTCCTGAGGTTTGTGATTAAGTCTGAACAGTTAGATTGGTCTGAGAAAATCACCTCAAACTATTGGCCCATAGGCTGCTCTGATTTACATATACATTGGTTCTCTTTTGTTTGACTTATTAGTATTCTGAAATAGGTGCCAAAAGAATTCAAATAGAAGAGTTCACAAAAATGTTTTGGTCTCTGGCTGCTTTTTTGATCTTTTTGTTAAAAAGAGAGACTGAGCAACACTGTAATCATATTCCCACACACCCCTATTTCCAGGAACTGAATGCTTCTTCGAGCCCCCTGGTTGACAACAGGATTGTCCTCTTGACTTCTGTAGGCATTTGATATTGAGAGTTCTGCCCTCTCTGTAATAGGAGTTTGGACATGGTTACGAATATATGAAAAAGTAGAGAAATCCTTTAGAAGAAGAAAGGATTTTCTGGGGTTAAGGAAGAAGAGAGAAGACAGTGTGTGTGTGTGTGTGTGTGTGTGTGTGTGTGTGTGTGTGTGTGTGTGTGTGTGTGTGTGTGTGTGTGTGTGTGTGTGTGTGTATGTGTATAGGGACTGAGAGAAGTTTATGGAGAAAGTAAATTACACATCTGTACAGACATTGGAATTATTATATATTCCTGGTTCTGAGTCTTTTAGTTTCTAGTTTGTTTGTGGTGATTCTGGTGTACACTGTGTCTCTGAGTGGCATGATTTAGCTTTGTTATTAACTGCTCTTTTGATTGCTGGTGAATGTCCTTTTGTCTGCTAATA
This sequence comes from Dipodomys merriami, assembly GCF_024711535.1. NCBI lineage: Eukaryota > Metazoa > Chordata > Mammalia > Rodentia > Heteromyidae > Dipodomys > Dipodomys merriami. The sequence continues at coordinate 57,579,984 of NW_027205603.1, forward strand.
AATGAGAACATTCACCAGCAACCAAAAGAGCCTTGGTCCAGGCAAGAAATCAGAAAGAAAACAAAAAATGTATAGAAAAGTGGCTAAAAATTATTTTCTGACAGATAGTTCAAGTGACTAAAATTGTTTCTTAACAGATGGCCTACAAAATTTGATCCTGCTTAATCTCAACAACAATAAGCTTACTTGGCTTCCTGAAGAAGTCGGCAGGTAATTTTGCTTACAGTGAGACTTGGTGAATACATCATATCACTCCCCTTCTTCCCCATCCCCATCCTGATCATCTGACAGCCTTATGCCATGGATTAAGTCCTCCTGGGTTTATACCAAGTGTGGAGGGAGCCAAGGGAGTGAAGCAAGCCACTAATTTTAAACAGATGAGTCCTCAAACACTTCAATAAATGAGAAACAGCATGACTTGGTAGTCTTATTGTAAAAGGAGAGATTTAAACATCCATTTCTAAAATGGGTGATGTAATGGATTTCCCAACTCTGGGTTTCTTGGAACTTGCTCTGAATTTCAGGATGTTAAATTTTTATTTCATGAATGTGGTTGCCCAATTTGAGCCAGATGGAAAAGGTAGTACAAGAGTAAAGGATTTTAAAACCACGATGTCATTTTCATCAAATAAAACATCACATTTTATTATCATTAAGAGCAGCCAAAAAAGAGAGAGGCTGTTTTCCGTGGTCTTGCACACCTGTACAGAGAAGCTGCCATTACAACATCCTTCTAGAGCCAGCGGTGTGAGGGTTTTCCTCTGGAAAATGAAGAGAGTCCTGCTCAGGTTTACTTGGGAGAGAAACACATGTATTACAAAGTAAGAATAGCCAGAGTTGTAAAGGCAGATACAGAACTATGAGTAGTTGCTCATAACTACCCTAGTCTTCGTTTTTTTTTCTTTCCTGGCAGCCAAACTATGCTATGATTTCACAATGTATGGCGCTTATCTCTGGAGTAGAATGTACATTAGTCAAGGAATCACTTAAATCTACGTGGAAACTTTCACCCAAACTAGTACATTTGCAAGTATATAGTCCATGTTGTATAGTGAAGTCACAGTTGTTAGTATTCTGGCTGATCCTCAAATGCAAACTCATGGTTCATAATTCCAAGTAAAATTCCATTTCCTCACTCTGGGGGGATGTTTTCCTTTTATCCTCCCTCTCTACCTTCTTTCCTTTCCTCCCTTCCTTCTCCCCTTCCTCCTTCCCCCCTTCCTCCTTCTTCCCCACCCCACCCCTCTTTAAAAGAATCTGGGTTTCCCGGAACTCACTGTATAGCACAAGCTAGCCTCTAGCTCATCACTGATCATTTTCCTTCCTCTGCTTCCCAAAGAGCTGGGATTACAGGCATGAAATTCAACCCTAGAAGGTAAAGTTAGCAGGTGGAATTTTAAAAAATTCTTTCTCATACTTTAAGCTCTTCAATCTGCACAGTGAAGATTACAAAAAGGATAATTCTGAGGTTCAAATTTGCTAATCCATAATATTTTGTGTTACACAACTGATTAGTTGCTGTTAGTTTTTATTTTTCAATGCTATTTTTATTCTTTTTTTGGTTGGTGGCGGGGCTTGAACTCTGGGCTTGGGTGCTGTCCCTGCGCTCTGCAGCTCAAGGAGAGCACTCTACCACTTGAGCCACAGTGCCACTTCCTGTTTTCTAGTGGTTTATTGGAGATAAGAGTCTCATGGACTTTCCTGTGTGGGCTGGCTTTGAACTGTGATCCTCAGATCTCAGCCTCCTGAGTAGCTAGGATTACAGGCATGAGCCAACGGCACCCGGCTTGTTATTTTTATTCTAATTCTGTCTTTTATTCTAAGTCACTTCCTTCCCAAGACAAAATTGCGATCTTTTGGTGAATTTTGGAAAAGCGTTAAGCATAGTTTGACATCCAGCCTCTTTTTGCCCTAGGAAGCAGTTGCCTTAAATGGACAGGCTAGAAATGAATGTTTCATTCATAGAAAAGCTAGTAGGGAGTCTGGGAGTGATTGCGTCCTCGGTTCTAGGTGGCCTGAGTTCCTTTCCTTCTGTGTCTTATGTTTCAGAAGCTGGGAAGGGAAGGGAGGAGCTTGGTGTTTTAGCTTACTTAAGCTACAGAATTCATGAGCTTGGAGTCTAAGCAGTACAAGTGGAGCTTTACCGTTCACATAACATCTGTTCATAGCTTCAGAAAGAGAGAAATGTGAACATCCTAGGGACAGAATCTCTGAAAGAAAAAGAGGGAAAAAGCAAAGGAGCGAGCTTTCTCCAAATCGCCAGCCCGTGAAGTTTGTCTGTGAAGTCATTCATCAACCCAGTGGAAGTGGGGGTAGGAGGACAAGGAGAAGCTGCAAGCATAGTGCCTTCTCTAGATTTCCATCTGAAAAGTAATTCTCAAAAGCCACAGCCCGGTGTGGTATATGCTTGAATCTTCACTTCCTTGGGATGTGAAGGCCAGAGAATAGAGAGTTAGCAAGACCCAAAGTTATCAAGTCCCAATTTCCATGTGACCCCTCCACTAATTTTTATATCTCTTAGGCAACCAATATTTTGACCTACCTTGGCAAAATAGTTTTGTTGAAATGAAGGAATTTTACAATATTACTCATTCTCTGTGTCTGTCTTTTGTTTAGTCCATACTTTATATACTTGTGTGTGTTTTTAAATATATACATATGTATTTATATGTATATATGTATACATATTTGGGATTTACCTTATTGTTTCATTTACTAGTATTTCATTACATGTATGTCCCATAAAATATTTGTGTACACCTGTCATAAATTAAGCAATCATAATTATTGTTATACAAGTCTTATCATGGACATATGTTTCTTTCTATTTCCAATCCCAAACAGTGGAATTATAGTCATACAGTATATATAGTCATACAGCATTACTTTAAAAATATTTGCCTTTGCTGTATCTAAGTAATTGTGTCATTTAAAAAATTTAACCAGATATTTAAATTTTCATCTATTCTACCGGAGGGTGTAAAGTAAAATCCTACTGTAGTTTTAGTTTGTATAGGCATGATGTTTAAAGATAGTAAGCACTTTCTCATATTTTCAATCACAATTTATATGCCTTTTAATGAAGTATCTATTTTCCATGTTTTGCTCATTAAAAATTGTATTGTTTCTAAAAATTGAGTTGAAAGGGATTTTTTAACATTCTGGATGCAACTGCTCTGTCACATTTCGTTGAAGATATTTGCTTTATTCTGTGGCTTGTATGTTAATTTTCTTAACTTTCGAGGAACTTCAGTTTTTAACTCTGATTATGACTTACTTATTAATATTTTCCCTTTGTGATTAGCACTTTTTTGGGTGTTCTGAGAAAGGAATTGTTGCCGACCCCAAATTTATCAAGATATTATTCTATATGTTTTTACAAACATCCTAGTCCTAGTTTTAGTTTGGATCTTTGATCTCTCTTGAACTAATGTTTGCGCATGGGGTGAATTAATGGTCAGAGTTCATCCTGCCCTCATACATTTATTCACTTGTTCCAGCACCATCTGCAGAAAGACATCTTTTCTTAGTTGAATTGCCCTGACACCGGTCTCAGATCAGTTGATAGTTTATAAGTCATTTAGACTCTGTTCTATTGGTCTATCCATATTAGTTCATTTGGGCTGTGATAAAACCATGCTATAAACTAAGTAGTTTATAAACAACACTAGTTTATTTTCACAGTTCTGAAAGCTGGGAAGTCAAGTTCTAGGGGCTGGCAGATTTGGTATCTCGTAAAGGCCCATTTCCTGATTCATAGAATGGCTCAGACAATCTCCCTCTGTCCTAACAATGTGGGAGGAGCAAAGCAACTTTTGGGAGCCTCTTCTGTAAAGGCAGCAACTCAATTTATAAGAACTCCTTCTTCATGACCAAATCATCTCCTAAATGGCCCATCTTCTAACACTGCCACATTGTTGGTTAGGCTCTCAAATGAACAAGATAGTACAGACATTCAAACTACAGCTATGAAAATAAATGACATGAGTTTTGGTAAGTTGTGTTTATCCTTTGGACAATTTTATTCTTATGAGTGAGTTTCATTGATATATTCTGCTTATTTTTTTTTTTTTTTAGGTTAAGAAGTCTAATGTATCTAAGTCTAAATTGTAACCAGCTAACCAGCATTCCTAGACAACTTTGTTTCCTTAAGAATCTTTCTGAACTTTGTCTTAACTATAACCAGCTCAGTTGCATACCTGAAGATATTAAGTACTTAACGAAGCTACAGCGGCTAAGTCTGGCCAGGAACAACATTGAATTTTTGCCAGAGGTGAGTGAGATGTAGAGACTCGTTTTGATTGTTGTTGTTGGGGAAGGAGTCATTCACAATGTTTGGAAGGGGTTAGAGATTGCACTTGGGCACTGGCATGCAAGCCTTCACTAATGTTACATTGAATTACTATCTAAATTTTATGACGGAAGACAGTTCTAATTTAGATTAGTCCACATGATGCCATATTTAGTAAATAAAAACAAAACAAGTCACTTACATTTGATTTGATAAGCAATAAACATTTTTCAGTTTACATATATTTCATATGTTGTATGGGAGTATACTTATACTAAAATTATTCATTTTTTTTCTAAGACTTCAGTTTAATTGAATATTATGTCTTATCTGGTAACCGACCATACAGAACAAAATACAATTACGTCTTGACTTTGGAATATAGGCTGGATACTGTCTGTCTTCTGTATATTTTCTTGGTCGATCTTCCTTCTGCCCTATGCTTGTGAGACTCACCAGCCTGGATGTTGATAAACTCCCTTGTTTCCTGGCTTTCTCTTGAATATGGCCAATGAGGCATTAGAAGGAAACAAAAGATCAGGAGGACAGTGAGTACCAACTAGATAGCACTTCCGTGGAACTTTCTCAGGCAAGGTAGGTGGTCACGTGTTAAGTGGTCTCTTTGCTGCATCCAGTTGGCTCTTTAGGAATAGGGTGATAAATATATTGTTGTTACTAGCTCTGTGGATTTCAGAAGCCACTTTTCTTAGTTTAAGAGAATTTAGCTTCTCCCCCCCCCTAAAAAAAAGAAGAGAATTTAGCTTTCTTAAAACCAGCCACACTTTTATAAATTGAACCTTTATTAAGATCTCTTCCCATCTTCCAGTTTGAGAGTTCTTTCCTAGGAGGGACATGTGAATGCCTTTACCTTCTTTTCTTATGCATATTAGAGTTATTTTGATAGGCAATACACCTAGTACAGTAAATTAAGAAATAAAAACCAGCAGAGTGATATGGTAGGCATATAAATGAAAAACATTTGGTCTTTCTTTTCTTTTGTGAGACTGTTTCCTTTAAAATTTTTGTGCTTGCCAGGCACCGGTGGCTCATGCCTGTAATCCTAGCTACTCAGGAGGCTGAGATCTGAGGATTGTGGTTCAAAGTCAGCTTGGGCAAGGAGAGTCTGTGAGACTCTTATCTCCAATTAACCACCAGAAAAATGGAAGTGGTGCTGTAGCTCAAGTGGTAGAGTGCTTGCCTTGAGCTGAATTGCTCAGAGACAGTGCCCAGGCCCAGAGTTCAAGCCCCACGACTGACAAATAAAAACATTAAAAAAATAAAAATTTGTACTTACTATGATGTGTTCCGTGAAAACATTTTAAAGCAATAGCCTGAATATTGAGTATGTTTCAAAATTGTTGTCCCTATTTACTAAACATGCTAATGTCTGCAAATGAGTTAAAAAAAATCTTGAAATTAAAAAGTAAATATTAAATCAAATATAGATTGTAAAAATAAACCAATTAAAAATAAATTTATTAAAATAACATTTTCTTGAAGGAAAAGCACTAAGAACAGCAAAGCAGCATCATGGGAAGTGTCTTATTTAGTGTTTATAACAACTGTCTGACAAAACTATATGGAACACAAGACTAGTGTAACTCAATCATGGTTTAGAAATGGACCAAGACCCACATCTGTCTGTCTTAAATGTATGTCCTTCATGTCATTACTCCTCTTACTACTAGACTATAAATGCTAGTTTTAAACAATTTAAATGCTAACTAATCAACTTTCAGGTAATAATGCTTGTAATCATTTATAGCTTGGATACTTAATATGAGTCTGTCTATCATTGTTCTTTTTGGTCTGCAGTATTTATAAGGCACTACAGAAAATCCCCTTTTTTATAGAACAAATTGGGAGTCATTTTTCTAGTACATTATAAATTATATACATGTCTGTACCTGTATGAATGCATATTTTCTCTCTATATATATTTTATTATACACCTAGGAGTCAGGCCTTGATTTTATTTTCTAAAGTGGTCTGAGGAATAGACAAGCTTTTGATTAATAATACCTAGAACTTACAAAATGTATTCTTATTATTTATTGTAATTATTATTTGATGGCACGGGACTTTGAATTTAGAGCCTTGCTTTTGCTAGGCTACCACTTCACCATAAAAGCCATATGTCCATCCTTTTTTGCTTTTTAAATTATTTTTCAGCTAACGTGTCACATTTTTTGCCCAGATTGGTCTTGAACCAGGATCTTTCCACTCATGCCTCCCACGTAACTAGGATTACAGACATGAGCCACGAAATATATTCTTAATACAAAACTTTCACCACTATTGTGGTAGATAAAGTCATTGAATACTGTCTTTAGAGTTACGTTTTTACACTAGGACGTAGAAGAATGATAAAAGACATTGCGTGGGAATGCCCTTTTTTCTGTAGAGAGAAAAAGCTCTATTGACTCCCAAGAGTCGGTTTTTGCCTCCAAAATTTATATGGTGAAATACTAACCTCTAGTGTGGCAATATTAGGAAGTTGGGCTTTGGGAGATTATTAGGCCACAGGGTAGGGGAGGAGGGGGAACCCCTCACCAATGGGATTATTGTCCCTATAAAAGAGGCCTCGGAGGGCTTCCTGGCTCTCCTTTTACCATGTGAAGAGATAAGAAGTTGGCAGTTTGCATCCGGGAAGGGAGCCCACCAGGACTCTAGCATGCTGACATCCTGGTCTTGGACTTCTTGCCTCCAGAACTGTGAGAAACAAGTTTCTGTCATTTATACCCGCTCTAGTCTGTATTCTTTCTTCTATCAGGACAACTAATATATTAGCATCAGTCCTTTGTTTTGACAGGCCAACTATTATATTACTATATTAAATTAATATATTGGTATATGTAATGTAGTAGCACATTAAAAGTACTGAGAAAACCTACAGTTAATGGTTAAACTTAAGTCTAGCTTAGACCTTTTTTTTCCATTTAAAATACATCACTATCTCAGGAAATATGCCTAGGCAATTTTCAACATATGAAAATTGTTTTAACTTTAAAAATGCAACTCATAGATATTAATTAGTCAGAATGACTAGTCCTCTTTAACTTAATACCTAGTATATAGTTAAATATGACTGTCTTTTTTCTTGCTGTTTATTTTTTATAATGATAGAAGAATTTTGTTTTGGTAAATGCCCTTCTTCAATCTGTGAGATTTGCTTACTGTTGATCTGTTCACTGGTTTGGCATGAATATTCTATCATGAATTATACTCAGAATCCTGAGTAGTTAATATGCATGACATGTATAAAAGATCTTTACAAATTGGACTTTTTCTTTCTTCAGTTCTTCCTGGCCACACTGTTTTTGTCACATTATACTTTCTGTAGTTCTTTCCAAAGCAGTGGAATGTGCTCTGTTCCAAGTATATCAGAGAATCTTAGCTTAAGTTTTACATTTTCCTGAAAACCATTTTAAATTTTCCATTATTTTCTCTTTTTAACACTTCAGAACACTTATTCCTACAACAAAACATAGCCATTATCTGTAAGTTTTTAACCCTTTGACTAAAGAGTTATTGGAATCAAACAAAACAACAACAAAAAGGTCAAAGATGTATTTTTAAATAGGTTGGAAAGTTCTTAAATTTTAGCTTGCAGATATTGAGTACATATTGGGAGTCAGAAAATCATGGTCACTGATACAATAACAAGAGGATCATGGCAATGGAAAGATGGAATTTAAGAGGATCACATATATGGCAGATGATAGATTCCATTTCTAGGGCAAGTCACTCATCTGTAGGATGAGTGAAAATAGCCTCAGCTCTTAGCTCTGTCAGGCTGTGTTTTATTGATAGTGGGCCTTCTTTCTTACCTGAAGTCTTGCTCTTCCTAGAATATCCTATATCATCTGACTGACCAAAGCAGTTATATGAAGGCTTGACCATTTCTGTCTGATGGAGAGCAACTTCCACAGGCAGTACTCACTAAAGAGTTCAATGAGATTCTGTTGGATCTGTCTTCCATCTTGATTTTTTTTTCTGTTGATCCGATCTTATTTGTTGCCTCTGTTTTATAGGATTGGATCCCTAAAACACACCTAGCACCCCAAAATTTAACTCAGCATCTTCTTTTGAAAGATGCAACTATAATAATATGTAACAAAGCTGAAAGGAAGGATAGTTAGCAAGGCTAGAAACATACTGTCTTCATACGAAGAGATTTGATATTCAAAATAAGAGTGACATTTATGAAATATTTCTACAATTGTTTATTGTTTCCCTTATTTCTCAATGAAAAAGTTTTTTTTAATGATTTTTGTTAAAACAAATCTTACATACTCTGTGCTTATTAGTACAAGTGCAAGAATTCAGATATAATATATATCCATATAGTTGTGACAATCCATAGTAATATAGGACAAGTATATATTTAGTAATAAATTTCATTCCTTCATAAAGTAAAGGCAGTGTTAGCACAGTTCCAAGCAAAAAGTAGACATGTAACATTCTGGTGGATTTTAGAGACACTATTCCAGGACTGTGTTTTCTGTTTCTCATGGTATCTTTTTACTTTAATAACAACTAAGTTCTATTTAGAGTTCACTGAACATAAAGCTATTTGTAACCACTTTCACATTAATAACTTAATTTGATCCACCCAATGACCACATAAGTAGGGTTTCTATTTTCATTTTATAAATGGAGAAATTGAAATTCAAAGAGATGCTTAGTAATTTGTCCATAGATTTGTAATAGATTTGTCCATAGTTTGTAATAGTCAGAGATGAGATTTGAACCTAATAGTACTCTCACTCAAACTCTATTTTACCTTTCCCTGGAATAGCCAGAAGAAATAGGGAAGATGTAATGAAGCGTTGGGTGGATCAGTTCTTCCTCTTCTTCCTCTTTTTCCCTTTTATTTTTGTTGGTCATGGGTCTGGCCTGGGCACTGAGCCACAGTGTCACTTCGATTTTCTGTTGGTTAATTGGAGATAAGAGTCTCATGGACTTTCCTGCCCTGACTGGCTTTGAACCACGATCCTCAGATCTCAGCCTCCTGAGAAGCTAGGATTACAGGCGTGAGCCACCAGTGCCCAATGGTCAGTTCTTCTTGATAGTTATTTTCATGAAGTTTGAGGTTACAAAAAAACCCCAAACTTCTGATTTTAGATATTAGATTATAAAGTCTCTTTCTCTCTTTGTTTCTGACAGGAATTTTGTGATCTTAAAAAACTAAGAATCCTAGATGTAGCTGGAAATATTATTCAGATATTTCCATCAGGCGTAAGTAGAGTTGATTTTTATTACATTCGAAAAACAATTTTGTTTATGCTACTGGGAATATGAATATAAGAGCAGCCAGTAAATGCTGTAGTAATTGGAACCTTGAAGTATACAAATGACTCAAAGATTTGCTTTATTTCAGAATTTAAAAACTTGGTCTTTCTTTTCCTTTTCGCTCTTGTTTGAACTAAATGAACTTTGCTATCATAAATATTTTAATACATCAGTTATGATTAAATATTTTGGTTATGACATACTGCTTTTGCTTACTTTAGAGTTTTTGAAATATTACTTTCTAAGGTATAAGTTTTTGTTCCTTGTAATTAATCCAAAGGTGACACTTTTATTAGTTGTTTTAAAGATATAAACCATTAAGAGTTTATCTTTTCATTTGGAAATAAATTTTGATATTTTTCAACTTTAAATAATGAAGACTTGGTGACTTTTAGCTCTTGGAAAATAGTTTCTAATATTGCATCTTTATATACAAGTGAACATGAGTCACTATTCAAGGAAATATGTAGAAGTCTATTAATCTAGATAGTGCTCTAAAATTAGCTGTTGAACCACTAATTACTTTTTTTTCCTGAATGTTTGAGTCCAAATTGAGTTTCATACTTTTCCATCCTTTAGAGAAGTATCTTATACTGATGATAATTCAAATATGATAAAATAAGTTCAAAGTAGATTTTAGGGAAAATGACTTTATATATAATGTAATATGCTTTATATAAAATAATATGCTATAGATAATGTAGTTTTTCCTAAATATGTAAATGTGTGTATGTATCTACATATTGCCCTTTTAACCATTTCAGGTGTATTTATAGTTTGACACAAAATATTTTAACAGCGTCCATTGTCACTATCCATTCCATAACTTGTGCTGGTACCAAAAAAGCTTGAAATCAGAGCCCCATGATTTTGCTTGGCTTCATTGCTTAGGCTGGTATTCTACTATTTTAGTGATTCCTTGAGTCTTCCATACCTCTTTTATCTTTCTCAACAGAAATTTAGTGTCATTAGAAAAATTCACCACTCTCTTTTTAGAAACTTGTAGCAGGTTAAGATGTGATACTCTGCCTCCTCTCTGGTAACCACCATTCTATTTTCTTTCTATATGAATTTATTCTTTTGTCCTTTTTTTGTTTTCTTTTTTGTTCGTCGTGGGGCCTGAACTCTAGGCCTAGGTCCTGTCCCTCAGCTCTTCAGTTCAAGGCTAGTGCTCTACCACTTGAGCCACAGCACCACTTCTGGCTTTTTCTGCTTATGAGTAATGGAGTAATCCTGAGTAATTGAATCCAGGGCCTCATGCATGCAAGGCAAGCACTCTATCACTGAGCCACCTTCTCAGCCCTCCTCTGTAATCTTTTTTTAAAATAAGTTTTTTATTGTGAAAATACTGTACAGGGGGGTTACAGTTACATGAACCAAGGTAATGAGTACATTTCTTATCAAGCATTATTACCTCCTCCTTTGTTTTTCCCCTACCATCCCTTCCCTCCCACCTCTTCAACTACACTTCCCTCCCTTCACGTTGTACGCTTTATATGACTAAAATCATATACCAGTTGTCCTTTCTGACTGGCTTATTTCACTTAGCACAATGTCCTTATGTGCGCCAACACTGTAGTGTCAGAATTTCTTTTCATTTTTAGGTTGAGTAATATTCAAAATATTACTTGTGTATGTATTAAATTTTGTCTATCCATTTATCTGTGGGTGAACACTTGGTTATTTCCATCTTTTGGCTCTTCTGAGTGATGCTGCTCCCAACATCCATGTATAAATATTTATTCTAGTTTCTATTGGGAAGTAGAATTATTGAATTACATAGAAATTTTGTGTTAATGTTTAAAGGTGTCAATACACTATCTTCAAAATTTATAGTTTTACTCAAAATAAGATGTTTTTAAAGTTGACCTGGTAAATGCTACATGTATTTACTCAGGCTGTATTTCTTCATTTAACTCTCTATACCTACCTTGTTTCTCTTAACTTTCAAAGAAGCCTTCAATGCTATCTCTTCCATGGTACAATTGGACTTAGTCTTTTCAAAGATGTCTTGCTTTAGACTGTGAATCTTCTAAAAAAGATTTTTTTTCTCTCTCAATACTTTTAGAGATAGCATTTATTCTGGTTATGATCTGGTTTTGAATATCATTCATTGTAACAAATGTGGGCAATAAATAAGAATAGAGAGAGCAAAATTTAAGGTGCCTCTAAGTTTACCTCTCAGAAATAATGCTTACAGAAGTATTTCTTCAAGTATCTCATACTATTTTACAAACAAAATTGAAACTGTACTATGTAAAAAGTGTATATCTTCTTTTTTTTAAATTTTATTTTATTTGTGAACATACTGTACAGAGGAGTTACAATTACATGGGCAGGATAATGCGTACATTTCTTACCAAGCATTGCAGCCTCCTCCTTTGTTTACCCTTCACATCCCTTCCCAGCCTCCCCCTTCCCCCCCAATCCCAAAGTGTATATCTTCTTTACTCAACATTATATATTGAACACTTTCCTTAAACTACTGTTCTTCAAATACTCCATTTCTAATGAATAGTTATTCTATTTTCCTTTATCCTATGTTTACTTTATTTTACATTTTTATTTATTGATGGAATTGGATTAGATTTTGAAGCTATAAGCCACTGAGGACAAAGATGATCTATAATAAAGTGCCTTTTATTTGCATCCTTTTTTTTTTTAGGGGTGGGAGTGACATTTCCAAAATATGCCTTGTTATGGATACTCAACGATCTATGGAAACACAGTCTGTTGTTTAGTTAGTTCAGAAACCAGTGATGCTTGGTGTAAGAGTTTCCTATGGCTACCATAACAAAGTACCACAAACTTGGGTTTAAGTCTTCTTAAAGGGTACAAGTCCTTGGATTGTGGTCCACCCTAATTTAGTATGACTTCATCTTAACTAATTATATCTGCAAAGACTCTGTTTACAAATAAGTTCACATTCTGAAGTTCTGAGTACACATGAAGTTTGGGTGGATGAAGCAACACTATTTAATCCATTACAGTTTGGTAGCATATTGAGATTTTATACTCTGTCTGTGAAATAGATAGGTCTCTCCTCTGTGAAGAACTCAATTCAATGAGCGAATATTTGATATTTCTTCTGTGGCTAGTTGTCTCCCAAGTGTTGGGCTTAAAGATTTGCAGATTTCCTCCCCTCACGTAACTCTGAAGAGGCAGATGAACAAATATAGTTGCTACCTGTAGGAACTTCGCGATTCACATTTGAAAGAATCTCTAGAAATTAAGAGAGATAAATACAGAAATGTAGGATTAGAAAAGTTGATGGAACTAATATTAACTAGCTTGGAAATAAAAGAGGATGAATAGGTGGGAATTTCATTGTGAAGAAAGTGACTATTTGTTATCATAGTTTTTGATAAGGGAAAGAAAAAATACATTGTCATTTGCTATTGAAGATTTGGATAGCATCAGAGGGATTTGAGGGAGAACAGAGTTACTATTGTCTCCTGTGTCTAAAAGAAAAGATAGAAAACTGTCTTTGAAGTGATTGTGATTAAGTATTTTTAACAGAGAGAAAGAAATTATTGAGATTTTCAAAGTTTTTTTTAACAGTATTGGAAGTAATATTAAGCACATCATCTTTTTCCTGATTCTTCTTTCCCTCAGAGGCACAGTTATTTTCCAACCTGCTTTTGAAGAAATATTGAACCCCCAAAAGTGAGAAAACATTTTAACAATCATCAACAGGGCACACCTTGAGGTTTACCTTTGATATGAATCTTATGCCAAAGATACAGAACACTGCAATCCCACAGGAAACTTCACTTTGTCTGAATCCTTCATTAGCCATCTATCCAGCGATGACTACTTTCCAGATCAAGAAATGGTATTAGCAGTGGTTTTTTCAGGGCTTACAATTTTTAGTTATCTAGTAATTTTCAGGCTTGCAAAGCAAATTTCGGTGTTACAAAAATTTATTCTACAAAGACAAATGGGAAATTATTGTTCCTATTTGGAGTCGAGGCTGTTGAGGCTCTAGAGAATTTACTGAATGTCTTTGTTCTCAAATTTGAGTACACATTAGAATCCACTGGATGGCATGTTAAAACCCAAAAGACTGGGCCTCTCTCCCAGAGTTTCTGAGTCAGTAGTGGGGAACCCAAGGATTGCACATTTATTAAGTTCTCAGGTGATGCTGGTGCTGCAAGTCTGTGGGGACCTCACTTGGGGAACCTCTGGCCTACATTACAAATAAGTAGTGGATCTCGACCTAGCATTTCACCCTTCTTGACATATCTGAGGAATCTGTTCTTTGTCTCAGGACTGACCAGCAGGGAATGTCCCTGTGACAATATACAAAATAAATAAGGCATTTCTCTTTTCTCACTGGGAGTTTGAGTTCTGAAAATTTCACTGTGTCCTTGACTAAAATGATTCTTAAGGAACGTTCCTCAAACAATAGGATGTTTGTATACTCTGAAAAGTTCTTCACAAAACTAGAATTTTTGATGTGAGCACGAAGAATTCCTCTAAAGTTGGAGCTGAGATTTATGTGTTGCTTAGTAAGTTAGCCTTACTTAGCCATGTTGTAGACCTCCATGGTTTGTTTGTTTATGCCATTAATGAAACTCATTTGGTGTTTGTTCATCAACTAATATGAAAGCAGATAGAACTAGTTTTTATTTATTTTTAATTTTAACTTTTGTCAATCATGAGGCTAGGCCCTGTCCTTGCACTTTTGTGTTCAAGTCTAGCTCTCTACCACTTTAAGCCACAGCTCCACTTCCAGTTTTCTGGTGGTGGTTAATTGGAGATAAGAGTCTCACAGACTTTCCTTCTTGGGCTGATTTTAAGCCAGTATCCTCAGATCTCAGCTTCCTGAGTTGCTAGGATTACAGGTGTGAGCCACCAGTGCCCAGCTTTATTTATTTATTTACTTTTTGGCAAGTGATCTTCACATCTTACTTGAGATGAAATTTAAGAAGGGAAATCTTCATCATATTATTTTTAATTGAATATGAGTTTTGTCTTAAGTTGGCTGGTTCCAGTTTGGATATGAAACTCATGTTTAGCTGACCCAATTTTACATCTACAGATCAATATGAGTTTATGAGAAAAGGCTTTGACTCTTAAGAAATGTGTTTTAAAGTTATAAATCATAGCTAATGCCACATTTTCCATGGTTACTGCTTTCTTTCCATTTCAGATCTAACGTTCATTTGACTGTGTAGCTTCCTTAAACAGACGCTAGGAAGTGGCGCAAGCAGTAGAGCGCTAGCCTTGAGCTGAAGAGTGCAGGGACAACGCCCAAGCCCAGAGTTCAAGCCCCAACTAGTATATGTCTGAGACAAGCAGAAAAGGTCAGATAAGTTGATGTTAGGTGAAATGAACCCCAAGATAAGGACTCAAATGGTTTTACTTTCTTGCTATTGGTTCTAACATAGTTATAAGGTGATTTTTTTGTTGCTTTGTATGTCCCTCCCCAACAGTATAACCTCTGTTTTCACTGTATTTGATGTTGGTATAATTTGGGAAGGGGAAGGGAAAAAACATATTGTTTAAACAGGGATCCAGGTGGACCTATTGCAACAAAGAAAGGTACAAGATGCTATGCTGAAAAAACGAATTTTACTACCTTGGTGGGGTCGGGGGAGGGCAGGTATGGTAAGGGGAAACAAAGGAGGAGTCAGCAATACTTGATAAGAAATGTACTCATTACCTTGCTCATGTAATTGTAACCCCTCTGTATGGTATTTTCACAACAAAAAAAAACTTATTAATAAAAAAACAGATGCTATGTCAACATTAAGAACCTTAAGTATTTTGTGTATTCCAAGGTTTGTGGGTGGATTGTGTCTTTATAAGAAAATACATAGCAATATAAAGCATATGCAATGGTGCTGTCATGAGAAAATTATGCTTGGACTATTTATGGAAAATAATAGCAATAACACCTATTCTATCAGTACTCCTTTTGCTATTAAAAGTTCTCTTAAGTGTATCATAAATCAAATTTGAAGATAAAAAAGGCATTTTTCCTTTTACAGTATGAGAAACACAGAAGGAAAGAATATACAAGAGCTTTCCCAGGGACACAAATCATTTGAAAAGTTTAGAGAAGATTTGAATCCACTATTCCCAAACCAATACTAATTTTTCACAACTTAATGATTTGTCTGCTTTTGACCTTAGACATATAAGTCAATTACACTATGTCTCATCTTTTTTCCAGTACATACTTAGGATATTAATACTTGTATCCATAAAATTACTGAGAAAGTTAGTGATCAACAAAGAATAGAATGAGTGAAGAATTAGGTGAAATGATGTATATATGCCTTTTTTTAGGGTCTTGGCCCATGGTTTGCATTCAGTTTTCTTTTCATGGTGCTGAGGGTCAAATATATGCATGCTATTCAAGTGCTGTTCCATTGAGCCGCATTCCCTGCCCCATTTTCTTTTCATTTTAAGGACTGATATAAGTGCAACTCATCCCAAGTTCAGGGATTTGTTTGAAGGTTTTTGAAACCTGAATAATTCTTTTATAAAACATTTTTTATTGTGAAAATACTATACAGAGGGGTTACAATTACATGGGCAAGGTAATGAGTACATTTCTTATCAAGCATTGTTGCCTCCTTTGTTTCCCCTTCCTATCCCTTCCCATATCCACGCGCCGCCCCCCCCCCAAAGTTGTAAAGTTCGTTTTTCAACATAACGACCTGTATATCTCATTGTACCAATGGGTCCACTGCTATCCCTATTTAAACTTGAATAATTCTAACTTGCAAACTCTTTGCGTAACCACTGGTCTGTAACCAAGGCTTTACGAGGGCAGTGCAATCTCAGCAGCACACACTGCTTGCCAGCATCTATGGTTTTTTTTTCCAGAATTGTTATTCCAAGTTACTTTTCTTATAAATAACGTTTATATTCTTCTGGCCTACCTTAGTTATACAATATAACATAACCCACAAATTATTTATTAGAGGATGTCTTCCCTTCCTAGGATCTTCTATTTTTTCTATTTATTTCTCTCTGATTCCTTTCCTCTTTCTCTCAGCTCATTTGATTTCTGATTATGACTGTGTTTCTTTCAAAAATAGGACCCTTTGTCACTGAACTCCATTTTCCTTAAGACTTTTACACAGCTTGTCATCTATTGCTTGTCCTAATGTCCGTTCTTTTCCTTGTCCTAATGTCCGTTTAACACAACCTCTCTATTTATAGCCAATGGTGGCTGGTTGTTTTGTTCCATTTTGGTCTGAATCCACATTGGAATTATATATATAGTCGGTTGTGGGGCCTGAACTCTGGGCCTGGACGCTGTCCCCCAGCTCTTCCGCTCAAGTTGAGCACTCCACCACTTGAGCCACAGCGCCACTTCTGATTTTTCTAGTGGTTTATTGGAGATAAGAGTCACACAGACTTTTCCTGCCCCGACTCACTTTGAACTGTGATTCTCAGATCTCAGCCTCCTGAGCAGCTAGGATTACAGGCGTGAGCCACTGGCGCCTGGCTGGAATTATATTTTTGACTCTAGATTCCTGACCTCGGTTTGCTGTAATCTGTACCTGATCCTTGTCTTAATTCTTAAAGCATAAATATTTCACAAGTACTTCAGTTGTCTTAGTTACTTGTCAAGGATTGGATACAAACAGAAGGAAGCCATTTTATTTTTGAATACTCTCACCTTCAAATAAATCTTCATTTACCTTCAACAGAATGGTTCCCATATCTGTCAGGTTATACATAAATATATACATGTGCACATTTGCACTCTTTTTTTTTTTCTTTGGGTCTGGTTGTGGGCCCTGAGCTCTGGGCCTGGGTGCTGTCCCTCAGCTCTTCAGCTCAAGGCTAGCGCTCTACCACTTGAGCCACAGAGCCACCTCTGGCTTTTTTCTTTTTGCCTATGTAGTGCTGAGGAATCAAACCCAGGGCCTCATGCATGCAAGGCAAGCACTCTACCACTGAGCCACCTTCCCAGCCCTTGCATTCTTTTTTAATATATATTTTTTTATTGTGAAGATACTGTACAGAGGGGTAACAGTTACATGAGTAAGGTAATGAGTACATTTCCTATCAAGCAGTATTATCCCTCCTTTGTTCTTCTCCTACCATCCCTTCCCTCCCCACACTTGCATTCTTTAGGAGACCATTTAGTTGAAGTCAGGAGTACTATTTTTTGAAATTGAACACTTAGAGAATAGCTACTACTTCAACATATCCATGATCAAAAATGACTTTGATTAGGCCAATAATCACAATAAAATTATAGGAAAGAAACTCCTTAGAAATGTGAAATTATGTTGTTTGCCTTATATTAAAAGCTTTTTTGGAAACTTTGAATGCTCTTTTGCAAGATGCTTAGAAAACAGCTTTAAAATAAGAAAACAATGACACACAAGAAAATGTCCATAAAGTTGTGGTCAAGAACATTCTCAAATATCCCCACAATGGAGTGATCTGGGTTGAGTGTCTATGTTGCTTTAAGTGCCATGAGAAAATCTAGTTGCCTGTTTTAGTCCTCTACTATTCTGCCCCTCTTGTGTAGCAGTATTATAGATCATTTGCTGCATTTAGTTCTTGTTCCCATGTTGGTAGTTTATTTTCATTTTCTGCTGAATATTAAAACCGTATCCTCTCCTTGAAGCTCATTAAATGCCTCTCTAAAATTTGACCCTGATTTGAAAATAGTATATTTTTCTTCAGTTGTCAATGCTGCTTTAAGTGACTCAGTTTATTAGAAGACATACATTTAAAACAACATTTAGTGACCTTTAAAGAAATGGGACACAAGCCAACGCTTTTCTAATGGAAACCCCTTGTGGGCTCTGAGGTTTTATGTAAGTGATGTAAGCTTAGCTAATATAGAATTAGTGAGTTCCAAAACTTGACTAAATGCTTTCTCTGACACTACTTTTATGAGAATGAGATCATTTTTTCTGCTGTTTCTTATTTGGGGGTAGGTGGGAGTGGGTAAAGAGGAGAGTACTGAATTATATGTTATTACTACTTTTACTATTTTAAATCTGAAATGTCATGAGATAGACTTTTTTTGCAATGAAAAGCATACAGAAAATTTATGACATATTACTCTTGATGTAATGATGAGTTTTGTTAAAGCTCTCATTTAAAAATTGAGCTACCAATTAAATTAGGAGGTATAACTTTTACTCTGCTCATCTAAGTTAAGTTATATGGCCTGTCTTTCCATTTCTATATGGTCTTATTAAATTCAGGCTGGTGCTAAATTTCTGTATATTTTAAATACTGCAAAAGGACCCCGTAGCACATGATGTAGTGGATGATTGAACAATATTTGGCTCTCAGTTAAACCCTTGAAAAATTTAGTCTTCTAGCCTGGTAGTAATGACTTAATTAAAGAGACACTCTTCTCACTTAAGAGATAACATGAGCATTTGCTAATAAGATCAAAATCAGAGCTTTTTTCCTTTTTTTCTGGTCCTATAAATGTATTTTAAATGATTTTTTTTGGTCAGGTCAGCATTTCTTCAGAGACTAAATGCAGTAAAATTGAGAGATAGAGAGAGGGGGGGCAGAGTGAGAGTGAGAGTGAGAGGAGAGAGAGAAGTATTTTAAAGAGATTTTCTGGGTCTGATATTGTAGGAGAATGGAAGGTTTGCTTGCTAGCATACTTAGGCCCTGGGTTGAATGAAAAAGAGAAAGGAGAGAGATGTGAGAGAGATTATGGAAGAAATAGTAGGAAAGAAATAAGAGAGAAGGAAAGAGAGAGAAAGAGCGAAGAGAGAGAGAGGAGCGAGAGGAGAGAAGAGATGACAGCAGGAGAGGAGGAGAGGAGAGGAGAGAACTCGGAGTGAAATTCAGTAGTGTGGCATACATTCATCCCGTTTTAAGGACACATCTCAATTTAGATGACAAGTTCTCTCCATCTTTCCTCCTGCATCTCCTCAAATGAGCTTGGGGATGACAAATATATTTGCCTCTTTTCATTGATGTATTCCAAATACCTGGAACAGTGAGTGCCTAGCACCTAATAAATACTTGTTAGAGATAGCTTAGATTGTCAAAAGCCAAGTAGTACTGCTGGCATCCCGCCCCAGAAAATGAAATGGTGAATGTATAATGTATATTAATTGGATGAATGATTGAATGAATGAATGAATGAATGGCTGATAACAGCCATTGTCTGTATTCTCTTTCTTTCTTTCTTTTTTTTTCCCCCAAATCTAATATCCACAAATCACATGCATTGGGAGGGCTTCAGGAGTCCTCTTTGTTTTTTTTTTATAATTTAATTTTATTTTATTTGTGAACATACTGTACAGAGGAGTTACAATTACATGGGCAGGATAATGCATACATTTCTTACCAAGCATTGCAGCCTCCTCCTTTATTTACCCTTCACATCCCCAGGAGTCCTCTTTGACATTGACATGAAACTCATCTTCATCTTAAATCTATGATTGTATATTGCTTTCCTGGCTCCATTCTTCCAAGGACTCTTTGTTCATCAGTCTTCCAATATATATGGCTCTGGTTAGGAGCCATATATATTATAGTTATATTTCCTTTTAAATTTTATCCTGTAATTACAGTTATATGAAACCTTTATATAACTTTCCTTGGCTGCCAAGAAGTTTAGAAAACATTAAGAGATTACAGTTTTAGGATCATCATCTATTTTTATGTTTTGATCTCTGATTTCATTGGCCACAACTTATACATCTTTTTATTACAAAGCAGCTTGATTTCTTGGACTATACATTAAAATGGAAACCAAACTGAAAATAAAAACCCAGCTTCTGGCTGAGAAGATATCTCTAGAGATTTCTAAGGCTCCCTATATTAGATTGCAGGGTATTTCAAAATATTTGATTTGCTGTCGGCAGTAAGAGTAGGAGACAGGGAGATCAATTTTCTCATTATTCCCAAGATTTTATGGAGTTAGGATCAAATAAATTTGTAGAAATCTGTTTGGTACTTCATAAATGTCCACTTTCCCTAGCCTTTTTCCCCCTTTGTAGATTGGAGATGAGGCATAGTGGTCCCACAGGTACAGTGATTAGTGTTAGTAAAGAGTGAAGATTCTAGAACATGATGAGAGAAATCACTATTCTTGACTATTTTCAAAAAGATGCTAAACCAACACTGTCAGAGCAATAATTATGCCAAGAAATAAAAAGTAGTTATTTCTTTACTACAATCAGGGCAGGTTTTAACTTAGGAAAATCGACAGTGTAATCAATTCCATTAGTTACGAGACTAATGTTTAAAGACAGAACTGCTCTTGCAACTTTTCTACTTAAATGACTAAATGACTAACCCTTACACATTCAGGAGCATTCTGGGATATTCTGACTCAGACTGTGAAAGAACAAATGTGTGAAAAGGAATGGTAAGTAATAAACTGGAAACAAAAACTTCATATTTTCTAATACTTGAAGAGTATTGTTTGAAAATGAACTCACATTTGTAATATTTTTAAACTTCATGAGGAATTATAGTTTTCCTGTATTTCCATATTGTGAATGCTCTCACTGTGGTCCATTTCAATCCACTAAATCTGATGTCATGGAAAGCCTGGTTAAGAATTGGTGGTTGAACATGGCTCACTCAAGTTAGTACCCATCAGCATATTTGTGGTAGTGACTTTGACAACAATGAATGAGGATTTTAACGATATTCTGTGGATCCAGGAACATAAAATGTCTGTTAATCTTCTGGTATCTTCAGTATTTTTCTACAAGTTTATGCAATTTTTATTGTAGAGATCTTTCACATCCTTTATTAGATTTATTGCTAGGTATTTTCTTGTTTTTGATGCTGTACTAAATGAGTTTGCTTTCTTGATTTCTTTCTCAGTCTTTTCTTTATTGGTATTTAGAGAAATGATTTCTTTTTGTATGTAAACTGTGCTGCTACTTGACCAAAGATATTTATTATATCAGGATTTACAACTATAGTTTCTTTAAAAAATTTACTTTATTGTAAAAGTGATGTACAGAGGGATTACAGTTACATAAGTAAGGTAATAAGTACATTTCTTTTCGAACAGTGTTACCCCCTCCCTTATTTTCTTCTGCTTTCTCTCCTCCCCTCCTCCCCAAGTTGTAAAGTTCATTTTCAGCACTGTCTAGTGAGTATCCCTAGTCAATTGGCTCACACTCTGTCCCAGTGTTTCTGTGATTCCCCCTCCCTTCCTCA
Source organism: Dipodomys merriami (assembly GCF_024711535.1). NCBI lineage: Eukaryota > Metazoa > Chordata > Mammalia > Rodentia > Heteromyidae > Dipodomys > Dipodomys merriami. The sequence continues at coordinate 57,601,711 of NW_027205603.1, forward strand.
AATCATATGAACTTATATCAAGACAAAGGTACACAAATCAGAAACAGCGATCACAGGGAATAAACCAGAGGAGAAAAAAAAAGAAAGACAAAAACAGTAACTGTAAATAGTACACTAACAAGAAAAGAAAAACAAAAGTGACAGCAACAACAAAACACCCTCTTATTTCCATGTCATGAATTTCTTTCAATTAACATCATTTCATATGGTCATATCCTCATAGCTATTGTGCTATTGTGCTGTTGTGATCCTTGCTAGGATTATCCTAGCCATATACTAATTATTACAAATGAGGGAAACCATGGAGCCTATTTTTCTTTGGGTCTGGCTTACTTCATTTGATATGATTTTTTCCAAGTCTCTCCATTTCCTAACAAATGGGGCAATGTCATTCTTTCTGATGGAGGCATAGAATTCCATTGTGTATATATACCACATTTTCTTGATCCATTCATCTACTGAGGGGCATCTGCATTGATTCCATATCTTAACTATGGTAAATAATGCTACAATAAACATGGTTGTGCTGGTGTCATTACTGCAGGCTGATTTGTGGTCATTTGGGTAAATGCCCAGAAATGGGATCTTTGTCAAGATTTGGGAAGCTTAGTGAATAAACTTTATTTTATTGATTATATTTTCTGTGCTTGTAGCCTTTTGCACTGCTCCTCCTTTTTCTGTGTCCATTTGAAAGTTTGGTCTTTTAAACAGTATCCCAGATATTTCTAGATGCTGGTGGCTCATGCTTGTAATCCTAGCTTCTCAGGAGGCTAAAATCTGAGAATCTTGGTTCAAAGACAGCTCAGGCAGAAAAGTCCTGGTGACACTCGTATGTCCAGTTAACCACTCAGAAACTAGAAGTGGAGCTGTGGCTCTAAGTGTTAGGGTGTTAGCCTTGCACAAGGACAGTGTCCAGGCTCTGAGTTCAAGTGCCACGACTGACAAAAAACAAAACAAAACAAAACCAGAAAACAACAAAAAAAACCCCTCCAAAACAAAAGCAAGTAATTTATCATTGTGAATTCTTGTGGTTATTGTCATAGCTATTAGTATACACTTTTATTAAACTTCACAGTGATATTTAAAAACAGGACAGAATACTTAGAAAAAATACTGTTTAATAAAATATACTTTTATATATAGACATCTCAATGTAAAAGCGAGTTATTTATGAATTGATAATTAGAATTTTCTTAAGGAAATATATATATGTGTGTGTTTTTTCAACCTTGAGCTTTATAAACACAAGGAAAGGGTATATGCAGAACTGAATGTGATTTTTGTGTTTCCATAACTGAAGCAAAATTTCATTAACCTTCCCCTCGAGTCCCTTAGGATATTTTTTAGCCTAAGGCCTTCTTCAGATATAGTCGGAATATATTTTTATATTGTCAGGTAAGATTGAGCTTTGGAGGGTCACAAGTCATTGTGACACTTAAGATTTTTTTTTTTAATTGTATTTTATTTTATTTGAGAACATACTGTACAGAGGGGCTACAATTACATGGGCAGGATAATGCATACATTTCTTACCAAGCATTGCAGCCTCCTCCTTTGTTTACCCTTCACTTCCCTTCCCCGCCTCCCCCCTCCCCCCACCCAATTTTACCCCCCTCCCCCCACCCAATTATACCCCCCTCCCCCCCCACACCGACATTGTAAAGCTGGTTTTGACATGACATTTTGTACTTCTCATTGTTGCAACAGGTCCACCTGAATCCTTAAACGACTTGTTTGTCCCCATCTCCTCCACATGTTATACTGACATCAAATAAAGTGAAAGCGGGGGTTACACTGTGGGGGAGGGACATACAAAGCAACAAAGAAATAATCTTATAAATGCGTTAGAAACACATGCATGAAAGAAACGAAAACATTAAAATACATATTTAAGGGTTCGTTTTCCTAACATCACATTATCTGACCTTTTCTGCTTGACTCATACCTATACTAGATATTGCAAATAAGGGAAACCATGGGACCTATGTTTCTTTGGGCCTGGCTTACTTCACTTAATATAATTTTTTCCAAGCCTTTCCATTTCCTAACAAATGGGGAAATGTCATTCTTTCTGATGGAGGCATAGAATTCCATTGTGTATATATACCACATTTTCTTGATCCATTCATCTACTGAGGGGCATCTGGGTTGGTTCCATATCTTAGCTATGGTAAATAATGCTGCAATAAACATAGTTGTGCTGGTAGCTTTAGTGTGGTCTTGTTTGTATACATTTGGGTAAATGCCCAAAAGTGGGATTGCTGGATCATAGGGGAGATCTATGTGAAGTCTTTTGAGGAACCTCCGTACGGCTTTCCAAAGTGGTTGAACAAGTTTACATTCCCACCAACAATGAAGTAAGGTTCCTTTCTGTCCACATCCCCTCGAGCATCTGTTGTTGTTAGAGTTCTTGATTTTTGCTGTTCTAACTGGAGTGAGGTGATATCTCAATGTTGTTTTGATTTGCATTTCTTTTATGTCTAGGGATGTTGAACATTTCTTCATGTGTCTATTGGCCATCCTTCTTTCTTCTTCAGAGAAGCTTCTCTTTAAGTCTTTCGCCCACTTATTTATTGGGCAGTTGTTTCTTTGAGGATTTGTTGTTGGGTGGTTTAATTTTTTGAGTTCCAAGTATATTTTAGATATGAGACCCTTGTCCGTTGTATGGCTAGTAAAGATCTTCTCCCAATCGGTGGGCTTTCTATTGATCTTGCTAGCTATGTCATTTGCCCTGCAGAAGCTCTGCAACCTTATACAATCCCATTTGTCCAACCTTTCTTTGATTTGTTGTGTTTCCGGGTCTCTATTCAGAAAATTTCGGCCTGAGCCAAGGAGACCTAGGGTTTCTCCTATTCCATCCTGTAATGTTTTCAGAGTGTCTGCTTTGAGTTCAAGGTCTTTGATCCATTTGGAGTTGATTCTGGTGCAGGGTGATATATAAGGATCTAGCTTTAGTTTTCTACATGTAGTTAACCAATTTTGCCAGCACCATTTACTGAAGAGGCTGTCTTTCTTCCATTCTATTGTTTTAGCTTCCTTATCGAAGATTAGATGGCTGCACCTAAGATTTTTTTAACTTCCCCCATAAATCAGTTTTTATCTTCTTTGGAATTTTATCATGCCTTCATTGTAATGAACAAAGACAGCATAAGCTTTGAAAAAATATGTCTTACTGTTTTACCTTCTGGGCCAGATATGTGGGAAAATCCCCACACTTCTGAGAAAAGCTTACAATAATAAGCACAAATGGCAGTATAGCTTTCTTAAAGCTCTTGCAATATATTTTAATCCTGGAAAGATTTTTTGGGAAGTTATATTTTCAGTCTTTTCACCAACTATAGGAGGAATCTATACCCTAGTGCACTCTCTCCAAAATTTGTTGTTTAAAGTTTACGTATGAATAGTCTGAATCAGGTTGCTATGAATTTAATCTCTGAAAGAATGTGCTATTTTTCGATGTGGATAATTTGGAAAATATAGATAATTATTAAAGAGAAACAAGACAAGATCATCTGTAATATAATATCAGTGGACAGTATGCATACCATTAACATACTGGGTTATTTTCTATGCGTGTAACAATATAGGATTTGAACTCAGGGCCTCTGCTCTTTTAAAAACTGGAATAGCCACTTATGTTCTTGTGTTAATATCATATGTCATATGTATTGCTGTAGTATTTATACATACATGTGTTTATATATATACAACATTTACCACTAAGCCACCTTCCCAGCCTATATATACAACATTTATATACAATGTTTCATAACATGCCTGCCTTTCTTTCTTCCTTTCTTTCCTCCTCCATTTTTTTTTTTTTTGGCTTGGTCCTGGGCTTGACTTCAGGGCCTGGATGCTGTCTCTAAGCTTTTGAACTCAAGGCTAGTGCTGTACCATATAAGCCATATCTCCATTTCTGGACTTTTAGTATCTCCAGTTAACTAACTGGAGATAAGAGTCTCATGGACTTTCCTACCTTGGCTGGCTTCAAACCCTGATTTTCAGAGCTCAGCCCCTCTGAGTAGCTAGGATTAGAGGCATAGCCATTGGCACCCAAGTGCCTTTAAAATTTTTATTGTCATCATTGGATATCACTCTAATAGCTATAAATATTGGTCAATGTGTATATAGCATCCTATTTTTAGACAGGTTAGAATATTCTTCAGACTTCTTACCATGACAAAATTGTTTCCATGGATCCCAGTACAACTACCTTAAGAAATATTTTTTTCTGAATCAAGAAATAGGGAGGGGTAAGTGGGAGAAAATGAGGGATGTGGTAACAGTGTTTAAAAACAAATGTACTCATTACCTTACTTATGTAACTGTAACCCCCTGATTTTCAATAAAGGTTAAAAAAAAGAAATAAGGTTTCTGAATAAAAAAATATGCACACTAACTGAATTTATAAATGTTGCCAAATTTTGCTTCAGAAACCTTATTCACAAAAATCAGTATTTCTAAAGTTTTGCTTTTTTTTGGGGGGGGGACACTTGTGGGGCTTGCGTTCAAAGCTTGGACACTGTCCCTGAGCTTTTGTGCTGAAAGCTGGCTCTCTATCACGTGAAGCTATAGCACCACTTTCATAACTGGTTCTTTTTGTTACCTGTCTTAATCTTATTTAATACACCTCTATAAAGACATTTATTACACTGAAACTTTTGTATTATTGGCCGACTTGCCATTTCCTCTGGTATAAATTCTATTATCCCTCATTGTATTGCCACCCAGTAATCTCATTTTTGAAAAAAAAGCTAACTTTTCTTTTTTTTAAATTTGGAGCACTCTGAAAGATTGGCAAGTGCCTAGGCAGTTCACTTTGTAGGAGCGAATAGTATTCTGGTCCCTTTTGATGTCACCAGTCATCCAGGACCTCATCATCTCTCCCTCTGTTCAGTGAATGACTCCTACCTGGCTTTGAATCCCTGGGCTTCAAGGGAAGTGAGTGTGGTGATGGGAGGCAGAATGTAGTTGTGTCAAGTGTGAGCCAAGAATTCCCAGTGTGGCCTACTCAAGAGAAAGTGCAGCAACACCTCTGCTGTGTGTTCTTTGATCCCATCTCTGAAGGTCTCTTGACTCTGTGTATTTGTTCCCCAATTATTATTTCTTTTATGGGAGTTGTTCTGTTGGTGTTCACATGCCTTTTTTTAAAGTTAATCTCTCCTTCCTGTCTTCACACTGTCCATATGTGGTTTTTGTTTCTTTGAGAATTTTTCTTCTTGTACACTTAACAAGAAGTAGATATTTATTTACTCAGAGTAGATGACTTGTAAATAACATGTTTTCTTAAAAAATAAATTTTAACCATTCAAGAGCAAGTAAGTTCATCAGCAGGTTTGGAATCTAGTGAGTGCTTGCTCTCTGTTGCCAAGGTGGGGCTGTCTAGTAGGGTCCTTCACAGAGAAAGGATGAATAAGCTTTCCTGACTCTCTTATAGAAGGACACTAACACCATTAATGATGGCGGCAGAGTCCTCATAATCTCCTCCTACAGATCATACCTTTTACTGTTACATTGGGAGTTAAATTTCAACATATATATTTTAGAAGAAGGTTTTTTTTTAAAAAATCAATATTCAGACCATAATAATAACTTAAAAAAAGATGAAATAAGGGCTGGGAAGGTGGCTTAGTGGTAGAGTGCTTGCCTTGAATGCATGAGGCCCTGGGTTCGATTCTTCAGCACCACATAAACAGAAAAAGCCAGAAGTGGTGCTGTGGCTCAAGTGGTAGAATGCTAGCCTTGAGCTAAACTGCTAAGGAACAGCACCCGAGCCTAGAGTTCAAGCCTCATGACCGACAAAAAAAAAAAAAAAAAGAAAGAGAAAATGACTTTTTTGTTAAAAGAAAAAAAACCATCTTGTTTCCATTTCCTGTTGTTCCATTTTGATAAAATAATGACTGATTTTTTTTTCTTTTTTTTAATTTAATTTTATTTTATTTGTGAACATACTGTACAGAGGGGTTACAATTACATGGGCAGGATAATGCATACATTTCTTACCAAGCATTGCACCCTTCTCCTTTGGTTTACCCTTCACATCCCTTCCCAGCCTTCCCCCTCCCCCCCAATCCCAATCCTTCTCCCCCCCCCCCCCCCACAGACGTTGTAAAGCTCGTTTTGGACATGACAACTTGTACTTCTCATTGTTGCAACAGGTCCACCTGTATCCTTAAACAACTGGTTTTTCCCCATCTCCACAAGTTATACTGACATCAAATATAGTGAAATCAGGGGTTATACTGTGGGGGAGGGACATACAAAGCAACAAAGAGATAATCTTATAAATGCATTAGAAACACATGCATGAAAGAAAAAAACATTAAAATACATGTCTAAGGGTTCATTTTCCTGACCTCACATTATCTAACCTTTTCTGCTTGACTCATACATATACTAGATATTGCAAATAAGGGAAACCATGGGACCTATGTTTCTTTGGGCCTGGCTTACTTCACTTAATATAATTTTTTCCAAATTTTTCCATTTCCTAACAAATGGGGCAATGAAATAATGACTGATTTTTAACAAGACTTTTTTTCTTAAAAGATAACAAGAGGGGGGGAGGGGGGAGGCTGGGAAGGGATGTGAAGGGTAAACCAAAGGAGGAGGGTGCAATGCTTGGTAAGAAATGTATGAATTATCCTGCCCATGTAATTGTAACCCCTCTGTACAGTATGTTCACAAATAAAATTAAATTAAATTAAAAAAAAGATAACAAGAGATATGATTTATAGCTTGAACAATAAGGTATAGTGTGGTATAGTTACTAGAATGACTTAAAGTTGACCAAATACTTGGAACATTCTTCATCTGTTGGTCACAGTTCATTGAGATGCATATTATCACATCTGTCATCTGTTTATTTAGAGGAGTAGGCTCAGTTAAATGTGGAACAAAAATAGATCAGAACCTCAACCTCAGCTGTAAGCCTATGTCATTCTCTAGTTGATTCCTAAGTAGAGATTAAAATATAAAGCTTAAAAAGCAGTGATCCTTTCTTTTTCTTTTCCATGTTTTGTTAGTAATATATCAATAGCTTAAGGGAAGTGCTATTGCTTTTTGGTTCGAGGAACAGAAGCTCACTGAGTAAAATTCAAGATACTATGTCTTTGAAAGGCTTTATTTAAAATGACACTGGGCTTGTTTGAATGGAAATCAAGTTAGCAACTACAAAGTGACACTTTATTTCTGTTTGTCCTAATGAGAATCTGGTCAGTCAATTTTCATTTCCTGTCAGGATTAATAACCCCTGCTTTCACTGTATTTGATGTCGGTATAATTTGTGGAGGGGAAGGGAAAAAACAAATCGTTTAAATAGGGATACAGGTGGACCAATTGCAAAAATGAGATGTACAAGTCGTTATGTCGAAAACGAACTTTACAACTTTGGTGGGGGGGGGAGGATTGGGTGGTGGGAAGATGGGAAGGGATGGGAAGGGGAAATAAAGGAGGAGGCTACAATGCTTGATAAGAAATGTATTCATTATCTTGCCCATGTAATTGTAACCCCTCTGTACAGTATTTTCACAATTAAAAAAAAAAAAGAAAGACTAAAGTTCCCACGATTAGTTTTTAAGCCAGAAACAGCTTTCACAAAATCCTTGAATACTTTTCTTCTAGTTCACATCTCTGAATTGTTGCCTCATCTGAAAAAATTTTACAATTGAATTCTCCAGTTTAAATTGTCAGCTATGTCAGAATCGAAGCTGGGGAACTTCTGATTTTTAGCCTTCCCTGAAGAAAGTATCCTTTACAGAGTTTGCCTACTGCCTTTTCCTGCTTCTTTGGATAACTGTATATAGTCGGTTTATGATATGGGTCAAGTAGTGTTTGTAGACAGGTGGCCTTTCCTTTCCAGTAGAGAAATACTAATCGTATAATTGGCTTTCAAATTCCAATTAGAAGACTTTTTCTAAAGAAAAAGTGACTTATGATTAAAAGAAAAGCCACTGTTGTTTGAGAGGAAAGAGGGTTTTTTTTTAATTGTAAAAGTTTTGTTTCTAGTTTTATAAAGGAGAACAAACATGAAAGTACATGTTTATTTGTTGAGGGCAGGAAAGAGAGTTTTATGACATACTAAAGTATGTCATGGTATGCATATTAAAACCTCCATTTTAGGGGCTGGGAAGTTTGCTCAGTGGTAGAGTGTTTGCCTCGCATGCATGAGGCCCTGGGTTCAATTCCTCAGCACCATATAAGCAGAAAAATAAAGACGGAAGTGGCACTGTGGCTCAAATGGTAGGGTGCTAGCCTTGAGCTGAAAAGCTGAGGGACAGCCCCCAGGACCAGAGTTCAGCCCCATGACTGACAAAAAACAAAACAAAAAACCCAACAAGTCCATTTTAAAGGAGGTCTGAGGAGATTCTCATAGGGATTTAAATAGAGTAAAAAGGGTGATTGTTAATAGTTTTGAAAAATGAGTATGATTTTATCTTAAATTATTTGTGAAAGTATTATATGAAAGCCGACAATAATTAATTAATCTTATTTTTCATTTGCCTCTTTTGTAGACATGGTATCAGGCAAAAATTCTATTAGAAGAATTTTTTTTCTCTTTTGTTTCTTTGTTTTCATTTTTTAATGTACTGTGTGAAGTACATTTCTTTTACTTTTTTTCCTGCACTTTATCCCCTGTTGTCACTAGTTTGTTGTTTGTTTGGTTGGTTTTTGCCTTTTTATTGTAAGGATGCTGAACAGAGGGGTTACAGTTACATGAGTAAAGCAATGAGTACATTACTTGTGGATCATTGTTACCCCTTCCCTTGTTGTTCTCCCACTATCCCTTTCCTCCCCCACCTCCCACACCCCCTCCCTCCCCAAGTTGTAAAGTTCATTTCCAATATACTGTCCTGTGGGTATCCTTGTTGCAATGGGTCATCCTGGGTCCTTGTTTCAGCATTTTGTTATTCCCCTTCCCCTCCCCAGATTAGACAAATGTTTATACAAGATGCAGGGTACCAAAATCAAGTACAGTGACAACAGGGGATATACCAAAGGGGGAAGAACATACAAAGGTAACAAAAAAAACCACATCGTACATTTAAAACAATAACAACAAAGACAGACCTCTTGTGTCCATATCTCGGCATTCATTTCACTTAACATCATCATATATGGACATACGTACATAGCTTTTGAGTTTTTCAGTCATATGATAAAAAATTATCCTATATGTATACTAATTATTCCAAATAAGGGAAACCATGAGACCCGAATTTCTTTGGGAATGGCTTAGTTCACTTAATATGACTTTTCCTAAGTCTTTCCATTTCCTAACAAATGAGGCAGTGTCATTCTTTCTGATGGAAGCATAGAATCCCATTATATATATGTAAATATGTATATATATGTGGCATGTATGTATACATATGCATATATACATACATACCACATTTTATATATACATATATGCATACATACATACCACATTTTCTTGATCCATTCATCTTCTGAGGGGCATCTGGGTTGGTTCCATATCTTAGCTATGGTGAATAATGCTGTGATAAACATAGTTGTGGGGGTAGCTTTTCTATGGTCTTGTTTGTGATCATTTGGGTAAACACCCAAAAGTGGGATTACTGGGTCATAGGGGAGCTCTATGTGGAGTCTTTTGAGGAACTCCATACTGCTTTCCAAAGTAGTTGAACAAGTTTACATTCCCACCAACAATGCAATAGAGTTCCCTTTTGACCACATCCCCTCCAGCATCTGTTGTTATTAGAGTTCTTGATTATGGCCTTTTTTTTTAAACTGGGTTGAGGTGGAATCTCAATGTTGTTTTGATTCACATTTATTTTATGACCAGAAAAGTTGAGCATTTCTTCATGTGTCTACTGGCCATTCTTATTTCCTCTTCAGAGAAGTTTCTTTTTAAGTCTTTAGTCCACTTGTTGATGGGGTGGTTGTTTCTTTGAGGATTTGTTTTTGGGAAATTTAATTTTTTGAGTTCTAAGTATATTTTAGGTTTGAGGTCCTTGTCTGTTGTATGGCTAGTGAAGGTCTTCTCCCAGTCTGGACTTTCTATTGATCTTGCGAGCTATGTCCTTTGCCATGCAGAAGTGCTGCAATTTCATGCAATCCCATTTGTCCAACCTTTCTTTGATTTGATGTGTTTCTGGGTCTTTATTAAGAAAATTTCAGCCTGTGCCAAGGAGCTCTAGAGTTTCTCCTATTTTTTCCTCTCCTATTTTTTTCAGTGTGTCTGCTTTTACTTTGAGGTCTTTGATCCATTTGGAGTTGATTCTGGTGCAGGGTGATATACAAGGATCTAGCCTTAGTTTTCTTCAGGTATTTAACCAATTTTGCCAGCACCATTTACTGAAGAGGCGGTCTTTATTTCATTCTATTGTTTTTAGCTCCCTTATCAAAGATTAGGCTATAGGTCTGCAGGTTCATTTCTGGGTCTTTGGTTCTGATACATAGCACTAATAGAAATGAAAATAGTTGATAAAAACACTTGGGAAAATAATATTCTGTATTTGATAAAATTGAAAATTTATGTATTATCAAGTAGGCCCACATGTGTTACACATTTGTAAAATGGTGATCAATTTGAGTTTATCCACATTCTTGCATCACTTCATAAGGTCAGATTTGAAAAACCAGTCTTTAAAAATCAAAATGAACTCCAAAGAGGTTTTCTCTGACCATAACCATTCACTACCTTTGACTGATAAACACTTAATAATAAATAATCCACTAGAAAACATTTTTGGACATCTCTTATGTAGAAAACTTCTATTAGATCTAGAGTTACTGGAAACAATAAGAAATGATTCCTATGAAGGGCCTGAGAAACTTTTCTGATATCTAAATAATAACTTTAAAATGAAAGTTAGGGCATTATACTACAGTGGGTTAAGTACAGTTATAAAACTTCATACTAAGATTATGTGAGTCCAACAGAATGGCCCAACTTTTGGAAGTAGGAATTAACCACCAACTCCTTTTTAAGCATAGAATTGTATTCTTAGTAGACGCTGGGATTTATCAATATGTTCGCCAATTTTACCTTCTTATGTTACTAAAACACTATTTATATATAATCCCTTATTTTACTGACATATGTACTTAAAATTTTTATTGTTATTATAAAAATGATGTATAAAGAGATTACAGTTATGTAAGTCAGATAATATATTTCTTTTTGGATAATGTTATCCCTTTCCTCTCTCCCTGTACTAATACATATTTTAAATAAATAAATAAATATGTAAGCTTTTGTCTAACTGTCAAAAATTTCAGATGTTTAAAGCAGTAAAATGGATGATTATTTCATGCAAATCCTGAGGCTTAGGAAGCTAAGAATGTTTTAGCCATGTGCTTTTGGCTTCTAGTCTCTCATGTGACTTGCAGTGAAGTCATCTGGGATTGCAGTCACATGAAGGCTGGGAGCTAGCTAAAGAAATCAATGATGGAGGAAGGTAATAGGGAAAGCTAATTAAAAATAAATAGTGTAATAATAAGTAGGGTAATAGAGAAATAGAGTAAAAATGAGAGCAAACACTGAGAGACGAGATCCAAAAGATACTACAGAATCCAAATCATAACCGAGCTCCGAGAACCAGGGCACAGAACTTGCATTTCACTTTGAGGAAGATGGCTGAGCAAGGGACCAATGCCACTTTCCTTAGGGTATACAGATCACTTACGCTATGAGTTCTCAGGTAGTTTAACGGCAGAGTGGGATGTAAAGCAAGTCTGAAATGGAAACTATGAAGTGATATACATAAGTCTTTCCACATCAGTCTTTCAGCACAGATGTTCAAGTTCAAAGACCTGAAGTGAATGCTAGGTTACTGTCCCTTCAGCTTCCAGGCAGGGATGTTGAAGCCATGGAAGAGACTGGGCTTAAAGGCCTTCAGCTATTTCTTACTAACCAGGAGGGGGAATCTATCTATCTATATCAATCAATCAATCAATCAATCAATCAATCAATCAATCTATCTATCTCTCTATCTATCTCTCTATCTATCTATCTGTCTCTCGATCTTTCCCTCTTTCTCTTTCTGCCTAGATTTATGACCTAAGAGTTCAGTTATTTATTTATTTATTTATTACCATTACAATTAGCCTCCTCTCTTCAATTCTTTCTGAGGTTCTTCTCTTATTCTCATCAGAAGAGCATCTGGTAGATACTGAAGAGTTATGACTAATTCACTTTTTGGCTATTTTTCTTACTCCTCATGAAGGGCAAGTGAGAGAGGGTTTTTTTTGGCTCTCTTTTCTTCAGTCTAATCATTGTATAATTTGGGTTAGTGTTTAGATTCATCATTCACTATTTTTAATTCTCCATTGACTATAAATCTTTACATTCTCTTTCTGGAAAGATGTTTCAAGTCAATTATTTTAAATTTGTTAAATAATTTCTATCTTTCGATTCTGGGCTGAAATCATGGAAATCTCTAACTCTCCCATAAATTTGTGAGGTGCTACACTGTGATGCAGCCAGTTTATTCTGGCTGCCAACAGGAGTATTTGTGTCCTGGATGAACACCAATCAGGACTTCCTTTCCCTTCCCTTCCTTTCTTTTCTTTCTTTCTTTCTTTTTTTTTTCTAGAGAAGAGTTTTACCAGCATTCCACTGAAAGTAATTTCTTAATGTCTCTGTTTTACAGCTGAGATTTAGTCTCAGAGAAGTAACTTCCTAATTATATTATTATGTCCTTCTTAATATTTTTTATGGTGTTTTTTTCCATTTTTTATTTTATTTATTTTATTTTATTTGTGAACATACTGTACAGAGGGGTTACAATTACATGGGCAGGATAATGCGTACATTTCTTACCAAGCATTGCAGCCTCCTCCTTTGTTTACCCTTCACATCCCTTCCCAGCCTCCCCCCTCTCCCCCATCCCAATCCTTCCCCCCCCCCAACCGACGTTGTAAAGCTCGTTTTTGACATGACAACTTGTACTTCTCATTCTTAATATTTTAATACATGAATCTTTAGAAGTGATAGACTTCCATTGAAGCCTCTTTGAATCTTATTGGATTTGGATTTTCTTAAAAAAATTGTACATGTTCTTTGCAAATTGAGCATGTTCTGACTTTGTTTTGAAAGTTTCAGGATCTGAAGCTTCAAGAGTTCTACTGCGAAGAAAACCCACTGTTCCAGAAGCAGCCAATCATTGCTGACCAACAGGAGGACCTGTGGAATCTCCGGGTGAAGACTTAGCTTATAAGCATGAGTGGGCAAACTAATGTCAAGGCTAAGATGTTCCTTTTTCTTTTGTAAATTGCTTCAGTGTTATTAGAAAGGTGGTGTACAGAGGGGTTAGAGTTACTTACACAAATTCAGCAAGAGTACATTTCTTTTTGGACAATTGTCACCCCTTTCCTTGCTCTCCATGGCTTCAAATTTCAAGGTTTGTCTTTTAAAGTGTTCTTACCAAACCAGAAAATGTTTAATATAATCTTAGTCTGTTGGCAATGTGGACCCTGCACATCATTTTGACTTGTTGACAGAATCCAATACCGTCCTACGTGATTGCCAGAGTGACTACATACACATAAGTCTGGAAATTTTGTTAGATGAAAAGAGAGGAATTTATTTTTCACTCTAGCCTTCCAAGTATGATTTTAGTGTCGTCTAAAGATGTGTCTGATTTGTTCTTGTGATATCTTTATCTTCTGGATCTCCGTTTTTGTGTGTGCTCACTCCTAATGAAGGAATGAATATGATCTAAAATTCACACTTATTGTACTTAAAAGTGTTGATAAGCCAAGTGCTGGTGGCTCATGCCTGTAATGTCTAGCAATTCAAGAGACTGCAATATGAAAGATCACAGTTTGAAGACAGCCAGGGAAGATTCATTAACAACCAAAAAAGCCGGAAGTAGAGCAGTGGCTCACGTGGTAGAACACTAGCTTTGAGCAAAAAAGCTCAGGGACAGTGCCCAGGCCTTAAATTCAAGCTCTAGTACCAGAGAGCATGTGCACGCACATACAAACACATATACAAAACATTGATGATATCATAAGGAATAGGAAGCCATGATAGAGAATTCAATTTATAGTGGACAAGGAAGATTTCAGATCTTCTAACCTTAGAGTACAGCTCTCCATCATGAATTTGGACTTGTCAGCTCCACCAGGCTATAGTTGAACATGCAAAAGTTTCATTTGACTTCCAAATTTTACAGAGTTCAGCTTTTACAGAGTTCAAGTTTCATGACCAGAGTAAATAGCCACTTTCATTCAAAGGCTTATTTTTTTTAAATTTATTTTTAAAAACTAGCTGCATGATACTGCATGTTCATTATGAAATCCAGAAAATAGAGATGCACAAGGAAGAAAATAAAAATAAGTTATGATATGCTTATATAGCAAAAGATTCCTTAAAAGTTACTTGCCATAAGACACCGTAAAAGTAACTTATACAAGCTCATTTTGAGAATTTTTTTTGGGAGGGAATAGAACTTTTTAATGGAAATACTCAAAATTCTAATATGCTGAGATAGAATCATTCTTTCCTTTGACATTTATTCTTCTAGACCTTACTATGGATCTAGAGTGTGCTTTTAAAGGTGAAGTCAAACTCTGTACATTATTTTTTCTTCACTCAAAATATTGTGGCTTTCTGATCAGATAAAAAAACTAAAACGTTTTTTGAAGAACACATGACATTGTTATGTGATAATATTTTAGTCATTTCTCCACTCTGAGGTATTTAGACGATCAATTTTAAGGCCTGTTTCCCCTTTATAGGTAGAGTTACCATGACCATACTAATAGTAAATTTCTTTTTTTAATAGTAAATTTTAATAGTAAATTTTTAATAGTAATTTCCTTTCTTTTTAAACATTAGCTCTTTTCAAATTATCTTCTAGAAAATATTTCCATAAACAATTATTTTCTATTCTTGTGCCCTAAATGTCTCATTTTTTTTTTTTTTTTTTTGGGTCTGGTCATGGGTCCTGAACTCTGGGCCTGGGCGCTGTCCCTCAGCTCTTCAGCTCAAGGCTAGCACTTTACCACTTGAGCCACAGTGCCACTTCCGGCTTTTATCTTATGTGGTGCTGAGGAATTGAACCCAGGGCCTCGAGCATGCAAGGCAAGTGCTCTACCACTGAGCCACCTTCCCATTTAATTGTAAATAATTTAGAACACAATTATTTTAACTTACTTAATCTCTCCAGCTTATTTTTCTCCCATGTGAAACTTTTCAGAATAATACTACACTGGCTAACACTTGTTTTAACTTTATGTGTACCAAGCACTGTTCTAAACTCTTAAAAGGAATAAACAAATGTAGTCACTAATAAACTAGAAAGGTAAAGGTACCATCACAGTCCCTTTTTATAGACAGAGAAACAGAGACCCTGAGAGGTTAAATAACTTGTTCAAAGTTGCAAAGATAGTATTAGTACAGAGATGCCAACTTAAACAGTTGGGCTCCAAACCCCATGCCCACAGAGCTGCTTCAGCAAGGGTATCTAGGAGAGTGGAGGAAAGGGAGAGAAAGTTGTCTTGGATAGGAGGGGATCCTGGCTCGTGGAGGAGCCCCCATGAGCAGATAAATCCAAGTGTTAGCAGGCTTTCTTAAAAGCTTTAAGATCAAGAATGTTTCCAGCATTCAAGGTGTCAGAAGACTACTCTCTTTTATTTCAGAATTGTAGTGTCCAAACCTACATATGGTTACCTTATAGATATTCTAACAAAATACCATTTAAACTATTTAAAATGAGTGAATTATTTGTCCAAAAAAGGTTTCTTGTGTTTTAAAACATTGGAATTAAATCATCAATATATATTTTTGACAACCGTATTAAATGTATTTCTAAGAAGTATCCCAAGAGGTACTATTAGGTTGAAACTATCTTACTTCATATATTCTCACATTTCCAAATCAAAATTTATATATTAATATTATAACTTGTCATTCCAAAGTAACATATTGGCAGTACACAGAAGTATATAAATAATGTCTTATGTAAGAACTGTCAAGATACACTGAGTGTAACTGACATGTGTTGGATCCAGAAATCATAAATGGAAAAAAGCAATCTCTATAAACATATTTGTAGGTCTCACAGATTTTAGGAAATCATTCTACCTTCTGCATGGAAAGTGAATGCTTGTCTATAAGTTCTCTGCAGACTGAACCAAACCAGGGAAGTCATTTAGAATCACTACCTCTGCTGTGTATAGTTAGAAAAAAGATGAAAGTAAATGTCTGGTGTTGGAGGCCTGGTAATATTAATGCTTTCAGACTGGTCTTTGAATTGATCTCAGCCACTTACCTGTATGCAGGAAACAGAGATTCAGTGGGAAAGAAAATATGTTGTGGATGGAAAATTTAACAAGGATGGTACATTTAACAAGTCTATGCTTGTTGGGGCTGTGTAAACCTTTCCAAGTCTTTTGTTAAATTCTAAGAGTAAGGTGAGAGGGATCAGGGTCACAGCACTTTATGGGCTATTATCAACCTGTTATTTTCAATGAAAACTTTTAAGACTTTAATTAGGGTAAATAAATGAAAGATCATGTATATACTTATGAATGTACATATTCTTAATATTATATATACATGTAGTCTCAAAAATATATACATATGTGTGTGAATATATATATATATATATATATATATATATATATATATGAATTGACTGATGTACTAATGTAATTCTATGGGGAAATTTTTTACTTTGGCTAAGTAAAACAAGTCCCAGATAAACTCTCCCCATATACTATTAAAATGTTTCTGTAACATTTATGCAAGACTTTTCTGCTACTGACAAAAATTGGGAATAAAGCTAATAGCTGTACTCATTTCCTTTGTTTGATCAATGAAGACTTAATTTTATGTATTATAATGTTGATAGTCCCGGTGAAAGCAATTTCATTTTCTCATCCCTTTTACTACTTAATACTAAAAATAAAATATTATTTATATAGTTCATCAAGTCAATTTTGTGACCATCTCTGTGGCCAAGTATATTATAGAATGATGCAAGTTATTTAGTTCATAGAAGTCAATGCTGTTCAATACAGAGGTGCTGTTCAGATATTGAGTGCAGTTAATCACAGCCTTTATCAAATGAGTATACATACAGACAGACAATTGTATTAATAAATAGAGTCTCTTGTTGAATTGAATTTTTGATTCTGTTGATCTGGGGTACATCAAATATTCTGCATTTCTGATAAGCTCCCAGATGATGCAGATTATATTGGCTTGTGAACTTCTGCTTAAATAGTTTGAATTTAGGCCTCAGTGAATATTAAAAATGCAATTTTATTTAGTGTATTCTAATAAATGTACAAAGTAAAGGGTATCATTATGATATCTCTTTACATGTCAACAATTGTATAATATACTTTGCTCAATTCACCACTCATTTCTCTATTCCCTTCCTTTTCTACTTTCATATCTTTTTAAAGTCTAGATTCCACATATGAGAAAAACTAAGATATTTATCTAAGGACAGACCCAATTTTTATTTATTTATTTATTTATTTTGTCGGTCATGGGGCTTGAACTCTGGTCTTGGGCACTGTCCTTCAGCTCTTCAGCTCAAGGCAAGCACAGAACCACTTGAGCCACAGTGCCACCCCAGCTTTCTAGTGGAGATTAGAGATAGGAGTCTCACAGACTTTTCTGCCCAGGCTGGCTTTGAACCATGACCCCCAGATCTCAGCCTCCTGAGTAACTAGAATTACAGACGTCACCCATTGGGGCCTGGCCAGATCCAGTTTTTGAGTCCAGTATGAATGCTTGTACAATCCTTGCTTATTGTAACTAAATTTACCAAATTTAGTTCTAAACTATATCTGATTTTTTAAAGATAATAGCAATCTATTGTGACCTAGATTTCTATACAAAAAAAGGCAGAAATAAGGGCTGGGAAGGTGGCTCAGTGGTAGAGCGCTTGCCTTGCATGCCTGAGGCCCTGGGTTCGATTCCTCAGCACCACATAAGCAAAAAGAAAAAAGCCGGGAGTGGCGCTGTGGCTCAAGTGGTAGAGCACTAGCCTTGAGCTGAAGAGCTGAGGGACAGTGCCCAGGCCCAGAGTTCAGGCCCCATGACTGGACCCCCCCCCCAAAAAAAAGGCAGAAATATATTACAGTGGAAGTAACTTACTTTCTGTATGTTGATAAAAGTCAAACTTATTTATAATTCCATATTATATTCACAATAATTTAGAATATAGAATATATAGAATATGTAGAATATAGATAGTTTAGAATATTGGTTTAACAAAAACTGGATAATAAGGCAGAAAACAACATAATAAAAAACTTGAAATTAATTTGAGGAGCCATATTCTTTTTACTTTAGGAAATAACAGCAAGATTTATCATGAATCAGCTAGAAGAAAAAAATTCTTTCATTATGCATGCCATAGAAGAGTATCCAGATATCAAAGACAAAATCTCTAAGGGGAAAAGATGTGTAATATGTGGAAAATCCTTTTTAACAACATGGCTGGAATGTGTTCAGTTTGTTAGTCCATCAAAGGTAAGTGGTGCTTTTATGTGAATATGAATGGGAGATTGTCCTTATTTAAGACAACTCAAACTTTGTATGTAAGGGACTGACTTCTATGATAGTATAACCAGTGTGTGCAGAAAAATCTGATATGTGCATATAATTATCATTATCATCTGTTTATTTTATATCTAAACTCGCATTCCATCAAAATTGCATGGAAATTAAAAAGTTTTATTCAGCAAATCTCTTTTATTCATCAACCATTAATTAAGTTACATGCTTCTAGGGAGAAGGATTATTCACTAGTCTGTTATGGAGCTGTGAGTCAAGAAAAGATTGTGCTGGCTGGTTTGTTTCATCATACTATTCTAGCGCACTGAGTATGAGTATGAGCCTACAACAGTATTCCACTGAGAAGATGTGGGTCCTTGGGCAATTGCAATGCTCCTGAGGCCTATTGAAGTATCTGTACTAGATGTTTATTTTCTATAATTAATCATAAAGTATGGCTTAGGCGATGTGGAGTCTATCACAACTCAAAAACTCTCCTTCAGGAAAATATCTATACATAATATGTAAATGAGGTTGGCCACATCCCAATGAAACCTAAATTTCATATTCTACTCACAGGACATGAAATAGTTGCCTGTTTCTTTTAACCATTTTTTAAAAAAAAAAGTAAAGTGATTTTTAGTTTACATGTCATATGCAAACCGAATGTGAAACAGATTTGGCCTGAGGATCACAGTTTGCCTACGTCTGTTCTTGTCCCGACAACATTTGTTCTTGGCACCATATATTTTTGCTCTGAGTAGCACTTGACCTCTCTTGGGACAGCGAAGTGCAATTGTTGACAATGTGAAATGAATAACAGATGCAGTTCCTGCCATTCTGAAGATTATCATCTTGTGGAAGAGGCAAACATTAAACCAATAAACACACATGCAATTTTAACTTCCAATAGAGTAGTATATAAGTCTCTTAGAACTGATGTAGCAGTGCCATAAACTGAGTAGCTCTACCAACAGATTCTGCTGTCTTCCAGTTCTGGAGAACAGAAGTCCAGTATCAAGTTACTATCAGGGATAGTTCCTTCTGCGGATTGTTTTTTTTTTTTTAAATTTAATTTAATTTTATTTGTGAACATACTGTACAGAGATAATGCGTACATTTCTTACCAAGCACCTTCTGCGGATTGTTAAGAACAATCTGCTCTTAACTTATCACGCCATCTTCTCCCTCTATGTCTTCCCACTGTCTTTCTTTCATATGAAGTGTCCAAATTTCCCCCACAAATCATATTGCACTGGGAACTACTCTGAACTACTCCTTTTCACTTGATTGCTTTAGCAAGGGCTGTCACTGCACACCGGAGCTGCTGGAGGTAAAGACTTCACCACATGAATTTGTGTGTGGGTATGTGGGTGTGTGAAGTGGGGGGGGGGGGAACTTGAACTGATACCTAAAGGACAACAAGGAATTCATAATCACATGGTTCTAGTGAATGAAAGTATCATTAGACTCAAGAAGTCTTTGTGCCAATGAAGGATCTGAGTTGAGTCCGATGACACCAGTCTCAGTGTGTCTTATCACTAGACACTCACCAAATTTGAAAAAAAAAAAAAACAACAGATAACCTATCCTAAACCAGATTGGGCAGAGATAAGGGTCCTGGACATCCACATTGTTATAATGCTTCCAGGGCTAGGAATCTCTGCTCTGCCTCCTTAAGGCTTTTGTATCACTCCTGGGGTTAAGGAGCAAGGACTATTTTGTCACTAACACACAGAAAAAGGTCCAAATAATTGGATGAATATACAAATTAATAAATTATCTGGTGACAAGATAAGTAATAGTAAGAAAAAAAGTGGGGTAAATGCCCAGTGGAATACAGAGAAATGACAAATACAGATTTTCAAGAGTTGCTTATACTGGACCATAGGTCAGTCTTCAGTAGAGGAGGGGGGTTGAAGAAGGAATGGGGGGAATGAGTAGATTGCAGTCAAGAATGCATGCCACATGACTGAGAAAAGTGAGGGAAGGGTTGGGTGAAAGGGGGGGGATGAAGATGTTGAAGATGCATTGTATGCATACATTGCTTTCTTTTTTTATAGATTTATTTTATTTTATTTATTTTTTTATTGTAAAGATACTATACAGAAGGTTACAGTTACATGAGTGAGGTAATGAGAACACTTCCTCTTGAACATTGTTACCCCCTCCATTGTTTTCTCCCTACCATCCCCTCCCTCCCTACCTTCCCAGAGGTTCTTTTTTTTTTTTTTTGATTGTGATTAAGTGATTACATAATTTCCCGAATTTCACAGTATTGTGGAATAATGATGCTCATTTAAAGTCACAAGTTCATTCTAACTTTCCTGAAGCAAATTGTCTATCACAGTCTGTAACATATAACGGTGTTCACATGTTATACACCATACACATACATTGCTTTCTTTTTTTTTTTTTGGGTCCGGTTATGGGGCCTGAACTCTGGGCCTGGGCGCTGTCCCTCAGCTCTTCAGCTCAAGGCTAGCACTCTACCACTTGAGCCACAGCACCACTTCCAGCATTTTTTCTTTTTGCTTATATGGTGCTAAGGAATCGAACCCAGGGCCTCAGGCTTGCAAGGCAAGCGCTCTACCACTGAGCCACCTTCCCAGCCCATACATTGCTTTCTTAAATGGCAAAAGAAACATGAGGGAGGGGTGGGGTGAGAGGGATGGGTGAGAATCTCCAAAGGGGTGACCTTGATCAGGAGGCACTCTATTCATAAACTGCTCTGTTGAATGGCACCTCCTTTGTACAACTACCTAAGGAAAATTAAAACAAAATTTTAAAGGTAAGGGTTTATTTTGCCAAGACATTAACATAAAAATTGGCTTACTATTTCTTACTGTTTGTTTTTCCTTTCCTATTGTTATCTGAAAATTAAATCTGTTTTGCAGATTCTTTCAAATGGATAAGTGTTTAATAATCATGGATACTTGGGATTTAAATTCATTTATTTTCTTTTTTTTAAATTGTGAAAATACTGTACAGAGGCGTTACAATTACATGGGCGGGATTTAAATTCTATCTAAGTACAAAAGTATTATTATTAAAATGCATGCTTTTCAGATGATAAGAAAAAGTTACTTTAGAGCACACTGTGGACTTTTCTTTCCATCCATCTACTTCTTGGAATCTGTGTGCCTAGAGGCTTTCTATTTATCTTATTGGAATCAAGACAAGGTCTCTGGAACACAAAGTATTGTGTCACTGAGTCCATAGCTGTAGAGCCAGGGTTTGGTCTCTCACAGCCAGTGTTTCCTCAAGGACAGTAGGGACCTTACATGAATGCTGATAAAGTATTGAATCATTCCATACGTTTCCATTTCTAACTGCTAGATGAGATCATTACTATTTACATTCCAGAGTTATATTAGATTGCTCCAAAGTGTTAATTGTAGGAATTTCTTTCATGAATCACTATGTGTGCTGCTCATAATCAAGTACAGTAAGCTCAACACTTCGTTGTTGAAAAAGTGAGAAGTAGCCTACAACTTGAGTGAGTCATATCACAAACATTCATATACCCTTTACCTAGAGTTTTGAATGTTTAATATTTTATACTAGGGTTTTATTGTTTATAATTTTTTGTTTTTGTTTTGGTGGTACTGGTGATTGAACTCAGGACCTCATGCTTGTTAGGTGAATACTTTACCTGTTAAGCCATATCCTCAGTACTATATTCATCTTCAAAAATTAATCTTATCATCCCGGGCCCTGGTGGCTCATGCCTGTAATCCTAGCTACTCAGGAGGCTGAGATCTGTGGATCATGGTTCAAAGCCAGCCCAGACAGGAAAGTCTGTGAGACTCTTATCTCCCATTAATCACCAGAAAACCAGAAATGGCACTGTGTTTCAAAGTGGTAGAGCACTAGCCTCCAGTAAAAGAGCTCAGGGACAGTGCCCAGGTCATTAGTTCAAGCCTCATGACGGAAAAAAAAAAATTAATCTTATCTAAAGAAACTCCATTTTGACAAAAAACAACATGACAAGGCAAGGCAATGGCTTCCCTAAAGAGATCAATAACCTCATAGAATAAAAAGAATAGATTCCGATTATAAAATATATAAACATCTGTGCTTTCTATCAAGTAGAAGGCTTTTATTAAGCGTAACTACGAGTAACATAATGTTTATGATGCAGAAAACACGTAAGTTATTTTAGTTATACCAATCCACACATAAGCTGTGGAGGTATCTATTCACTTTTAGGAGGTCAGTACAGGTTTCTCAAGAGTCACTTCCCTTAGGCCATTTACAATCCTGTAGAATGAAGTTGGGGAACTGTCCATGGAATGCACATCACTTAATGTCAGGCATTTCCCCAGGGTGCTCTCTGGAAGGAGGAGGCACTCAGGATCCCCAGAGAATGTGATAACTAGGAGATTTAAATCAGCTATGACTGTTGTCAGACCTGCTAAATATCTCCCTCACATTGTCCTTTGCCAAAGTTTTTTAAGATCAGAAACGTGTGTGTGTGTGTGTGTGTGTGTGTGTGTGTGTGTGTGTGTGTGTGTGTGTGTGTGTGTGTGTGTGTGTGTGTGTGTACTGGTTCTTGGGCTTTAACTCAGAGCCTGAGTACTGTCCCTGAGCATCTTTGTTCAAGGCTAGCATTCTACCACTCGAGCCACCACTCCACTTCTGGCTTTTTTTGGTAGTTAGTTGGAAATAGGAGTCTCAGGGACTTTCCTACCCAGACTGGCTTTGAACCATGATACTCAGATCTCAGCCTCCTGATAGCTAGGATTACAGGTTTGAGCTACTGCACTTAGCCAGAAGCACTGTTAAATGTTACACATAATAATCCCCTATTTTCATGAATGAACTTTTGCTTATCACAAAATAGTTAATATAATGAAGAATGATTTAATTGTGAATATAAATCATTTAAAATGAATCCATTCCATCACCATCATCCTACTTGGTATCAGGTTTACACTAATTAAATTAGTTTGTTTTAGCAATTGATAGCTTTAAAGGAAGGCTGCTTTTTCCTTCTTGATCCTGTCATGCACGAATTATATTTGTGCTATGCTTAGCCACTTGTACTTAAGGAAAGCAAATGGAAAAATCAGCAAATGTTTAATCAAAGAAAACATCCTCAACAAAGTGACATGTGGATTTGACTCTACTAGAAAAGTCTTGTGTTTATAAAAGTTCTCAAGTAATAATAAATAGCCAGTTAAATTGCTCAGTATTTTACTACTTGGATGTTTTGTATGAAAATGTCGGTCAGGCAGGGCACGGGTGGCTCATACCTACAATCCTAGCTACTCAGGAGGCTGAGATCTGAGGATCTTGATTCGAAGCCAGTCAGGGCAGGACAGGAAACTCTGTGAGACTCTTATTGCCAATAAAACTACTCAGAAAAAGCTGGAAGTGGATCTGTCCAAGCTTTGAGCAAAAGAAACTCAAGGACAATGCAGAGGCCCTGAGTTCAAGCTGCAGTACTGGCAAAAAAAAAAAAAAAAAAGAAGTTAACTCAGTGAACTCAGTGTTTCTGTTAGAAAGCCCTGGAGTCTTCACAGCACTTGGCAATTTGAACATTTGTTTACTTGCTTCTTACTATCTACATTTACCCTTGAAACTAAGTTTAAGGAACTTAAGGACCATTTTGCTTTTGTTCACTATTTTAGTCACAAAACTTGGCACAGTATTGGGCATATTTTATTTCTAATGAGTGACTGATGAATCAGAAGATCTGAATTTGAATTCACCTTCTCCTATTAATTTATGAATGTATTACATCAAATATAATATACAGCAACATCTAGCAGAGCTTCTACCACTGAGAATGAATGTCAAGATCTTAAAAAAAAAGAACTGGCCTTAACTATATTAGCAAAGACAACATAATTGTTTAAGAGAAATTTGAAAGTTAAACCTAACTTAACATTATACCTCAGGAGAAAATAACAATTGTTAGTGGGAAAATGATGACCAAAATATATATTAGTCCTTCTGATGGGAGTCAATACGTAATGTTGGTTGCACTAATCTATATGTGAATTGGTCATATCATCATCTGGAATAGATTATAGTCAAGAGACATTTAGCATTTAGTGAGTACAATATATCATATTACTTGGCAATAGTTGCCAAACACTTTGTTTTCTACTAGTTATGTTTTGAATACCTTGGACAAGTTGCCTTGTTCACTTTTTTTCTAACAGATTCCTTCTCAAAATCATCTGATAAACTACTAACCTAATCTTAAGTCTCTCACGGAGAAATTACAACCTACTAAAAGTAACCAGGGCCGATATTTATTGGTGTAGGTCTGATACTTGGAATTGCTCATACTTGCTACTTGGTATTTAAAACACTCCTGGGCACTAGTGAGAAAACCCAAATACAAAGAAGTCAATAATTTTTCATCTACCAAGTCATCAAATAGAGACTCTGAGGGAAAAAAATTATCGTGTGAAATCTTGGTTCTTAGCCAGACATACTGGACTATCTTTAAGCTTTAAGCTTAGTTAATACTTATTTACTGCAAATGGATTTAAGCCATTTATGCATAGGGTCTACTGTTTTTTTAAAATTTGTGTTTAGTAAAAATACCGTTTAAACTCAGAGCCTTGTACTTGCAAAGCGTATGTTCTACCACTTGAGCCATGCCTTCAGTCTTTTTTGATTTCATTATTTTTCACATAGAGTTTTGTTTTTGATTTTTGCCCAGGCCAGCAGGCCTGGCCAGCCTATTTTTGCTTCTCTGTAGCTGGTGATAACAGGCATGTACAAGGATTTTTTTTTTTTAATTGGCTAAGACACAGTCTCACAAACTTTTTGCCCATACTGGCTTCAAACCATGATCATCCTGATCTCAGCCTACTGAGAAGTTAGCATTATAGGCCTGACACTTGTTTTTCTTTATTGTTGTCTAAATCATCTAATCTGCCTATCTTTAGTTCATCAAACTTACTATTGTTAACATCTGCTAATGTGGAATTTTTGGCTTTTAGGATAAGACCAGGGATCTCCCATTCAGGGTTAAGATAAGGTTAAACAAGTGCTCAGTTCCCTGTTCAAACCTACCAGATAACAGAATTAGGGCTTCAGCTCAACTGATTGTTTATGCTTTCACCTTCAGATGATTACATTTGGAGATATAACCTGCAGATCTTTTTTTTTAAATATAGTAAAGCATATACAATTATATGTTTAACCATAGTGTATACAAATAAATTCAATGATTGGTAGTAATACAATTGATTCCTATAATGGCCTTGATGCAATTGGAAGATCATCAGGTGAAAGAGTTTCTTTTTACATATGAAGTAGAACACAGAACCAGTATATAGATAGGAAAATACACACACGCATACACAAACACAGATACATACAGAGTCAGGTAAATATTAGTTTTCCTAAATAAATAAAATGGAAATATAATAGTTGCATAAGGATATTTGTTATTTGTATAATTTCATTTAAAAATTAAAAAGGAAGTTAGAATTCATTTTTTTAGGCAAAATATGAGACCAATATAAAAAAGTAACAGAAGGACATGAAACTACAGAATGCATCAAAAATATAATGGTTAAAATATACTGGAGCCAGGCGCTGGTGGCTCATGCCTGTAATCCTAGTTACTCAGGAGGCTGAGATCTGAGGATCGTGGTTCAAAGCCAGCCCGGGCAAGAAAAGCCATGAAACTCTTACCTCCAATAAACCACCAGAAAACCGGAAGTGGCACGGTGGCTCAAGTGGTAGAGTGCTGGTTTTGAACTGAAGAGCTGAGTGATAGCACCCAGACCCACAGTGCAAGCTCCACTACCGACAAAAAAAGAAAGAAAAAGTGAAAGGCAGCGGGCAGATGAACAGAGAGAGGAAGGATGGGCTAACGCAGTTACAGTACTCAATGAACAGATGTGAAAATGGAACCTGGAAACTTGAGGGATGAGTGGGGTTGGGAGAGATGGAGGAGAATAGTGGAAGGGAAGACTTTGATCAAGGTACATAAAAAGATGCATAAAGAGGAATCGAATGAAACTGGGTTCCACTTCTTAACTATCTCTTCAGGAACTACATTTGAAGAATGTTAACGTTTATTGTACATACTTGAGCAGAAAGGAAGATCCCATTTGATAATGCCTATGTCGGGCTTCTGTGTTATGCTTTACAATGCATGACAATGTTCTGCCTGTAGCAGTATTTGCTCCAGATGATAGAAATCTTTGTTTTTACATAAAACAGAAAAACCCTAATACATAATAATAGCTTCTATCCAGGTGAATATAAAATTAGGTCATGTTTGTCTTCAGAACTATTAAGATGACAATTGGAAATCGTCGATAAAGATGTTACCCAGTTTCCAATATTAATCTTTAACTCATTTGGTTGCTTTTGTTCTTTTCCTACATGTTAGAGCTCTGTTAGCGTGTTAGCCCTTAGCAATTATCAGTAAGTCCAAAATAATTGATATTTCAATATTAAACTCCTAAGAATATAAATCTTTGAAACACCAACAAAAAATAATCCCTTTTAGTTACTACTAACTGGGGCCACATTTGAACTAGTAACCTAAATATTCTCATAAAACCCTTTCCAAACCCTTAAGTGATCCTGTGCTCAAGATATGCATTTGATGGTTTTCATTTCTTATAAAAAGTTTCATTAGTTGAACTTAACATTTCCCCAGATTCCTTTAAAGTTGGAGCACACAGGGAGGAACAGTTTGGGATATGAACTCTCAACCCTGTATTGAATGATGTAATGTAATTAAACCTATCCTCAAAAGAGAAGATTAGAGTGAATAAGTCTCACTACAAATGAGTGAAAATGCTCATCTACTTTATGAAAATAAATGAAAATTTGTAGCCTTAATTCCTTTTTTATGACAAGCTGCCAGTAATGAAACATAATATAAGGTTACATTTAATAATTTTACTCATTACTTATGGAGTAAAATCTTACTTTGCAGTAAAACGTTATTACTCTTAAGATACCACTGACATTAATTTACAGAACTGATCATTTCAAGCAGTCAACTGTGAAAATGAATGTAGGTTTTAAAACATTTATGCAGTGGTTAGTCAATTTAATGTGCATTAGGCACTAGGATCAGAAGGCATTGCATTTTGAGTTCTAAATGGTCATGAAAGTAATATGTATTTATTGTTCAGAAGAATTGAGATGGTAATGTAAGTTCCTTATTATTTTATTCACAAGATCTCAAAAGACAATTACAGTATAAATGAACTTACACACTGTGTTTTGATCACTTCTATTCCCATTAGAACTCCCTCAATTCTCTTTTTTCCCTGATAGAACTCTCTCTATTGTTCTTAAACTGCTGGAGAAATAAATCATAGTGTTACATTCAGTATATATATATATATATATATATATATATATATATATATATATATATATATATGTATATGTATATATACACACACAAACACACACACATATATATAGATACATATATATTTCATCTAAAGAATTTCGCATTGTATTCTGTTTCAGTTCATTTAACTAGAGTTGTCCTTTGCACATTTGAATATATGGTGACTCTTCCTAAATGGATCAGTTAACTTCAGAGGACATTCATTACTAGCACTGTCACTCCTAGCTTAGAGGAGTGGTCATTCTGCATATACATTATCCATCCTGGGTTTTAGAAATTATTTGTAATCTCTATATAAACATTGTGGGTCAACTTTAAGTAGGAAAATCGTATGTTCAGTACAGTGCCAATGAGTAGGGGCAGCTACTCAGTCCCAAGTGGTTTAACACGAGAGTTTAAATTCTAAAGATGTAAGACACTAGCTATCAAAGCTAAATGCTTAATAAGTGGTAGAGATCAGTTGCTTTATGGGCTTCAAAGTGATGGGGGAGATGACTGCAGGTTGTCTGTTCTAAGAAATGCCCTTAACCAGGCAGAGACCAGGCTTTGAAACAGGTAGAAGTCAGACATATGGAGCGGGAAGCAGAGAAGATATCTTAAGAGAGAATGTATGGAGGAGAAA
Source organism: Dipodomys merriami (assembly GCF_024711535.1). Classification (NCBI taxonomy): domain Eukaryota; kingdom Metazoa; phylum Chordata; class Mammalia; order Rodentia; family Heteromyidae; genus Dipodomys; species Dipodomys merriami. Next base: position 57,630,181 of record NW_027205603.1, read on the forward strand.
GAGTCATGTCCACAGAACAGTGAATCAATACGCATGGATGGGAATGGTGGGAGAAACATTATTTAAAAAAATGACTAAAAATACCACAAACCTGACAAAAAATAAGGAGCTTGAACTTGACCCTGTTTGGAAACAATTGTCTCTCTTTCTTTAAAGATAATACTGATAGAGATAGTCTTTCTTTTTTAAGTATTAATTTACTTTATTGTTGTTATAGAGGTGATATACACAGGGGTTACATTTACATAAGTCAGGCAATAGGTACACTTTCTTTCACACAGTGTCATCTAATCCCTCATTCCCTTCCATTCTCTCCCTTCCTTCTCCACCCATGAGTTGTATAGTTTACTTTCATTAATGCCCCACTTTCATTAGTGCCTTCTACTGCTACACCTTTTCATACATTTTCCTCAGATTCTGTGTCCTCCTCCCCACCCTCCCACAGATGTGCACATGAATATACTGTATATGAGGTAACAATTACAGACTCATCAGCAAAAGAAAAAATAAATTAAGAAAAGAGTCATTTGTTTCCAATAATGGAGTTCATTTCAGTATGTGTATAGTTTTATAGATATATGAAGAGGCGCTTGGGTAGTGCACCTTTGATATTCTCTCCCAAGACTATCCTCTTTTGGTCTCACTGTTGTTAACTCAGATGCCCCACCATAGATGTGTGGTACCTTTACAATGGAATTTTACATAGCCATTAAAAAATATAAAATAATGTCATTTGCAAGGAAATGGATGGAACTAGAACAAATCATCTTAAGTGAAGCAAGCCAAGATCAGAGAAACAAATGGCACATGTTCTCTCTAACATGTGGAAGTTAGATCTAAAAAGCACTTGGATATGACGAATTTCTCAGATTCTAGATCTAGTCCTTCTAGGACTTGTTTTCCATTTTCTCTTCCCACTTAGGATTAACCTACCTATCTCATAACCACACCTGTAAAGTCACTTTTTGACGTGTGAGGTGACATACATATTGAAAGGTACAAGGGTATCATGGGAGCTGATGTTGTATTGCTTACCATTATACCTTTTAATGAGAAAACAGAAAATCATCTTACTCTTCTTTTTTTCTTCCACCTACTACACATATGACTTAAATTTCAATCAAACTTCATTTTATGCTGTAAAATATAAGTACATATTTCAAGATTTCAACTTTTCTTTCTTTTTTTCTTTCTCCCCCTCTTTCTCTCTCTATCTCCTTTCTCTCCCTTTCTCTTTCTCTCTCTCTCTCCTTCCTTCCTTCCTTCCTTCCTTCCTTCCTTCCTTCCTTCCTTCCTTCCTTCCTTCCTTCCTTCCTTTCTTCCTTCCTTCCCTCCTTCCTTCCTTCCTTTTTCTTTATTTCTTTCGTGAAAATACCAGGCAGAGGGGTTGCAATCACATGAGCAAGGTAATGAGTACATTTCTTATCAAGCATTGTAGCCTCCTCCTTTGTTTCCCCTTCCCATCCCTTCCCATCTCTGCCCCCACCACTGCCCCAACCTGTGCCAAAGTTGTAAAGTTTGTTTTTCGATATAACGTCTTGTACATCTCATTGTTGCAATGGGTCCACCTGTATTCCTATTTAAACAATTTGTTTTTGCCCTTTCCCTCCACAAATTATACCAACATCAAATACAGTGAAAGCAGGGGTTATACCGTGGGGGAGGGACATACAAAGCAACAAAGAAATCATCTTATAAATATGTTAGAAACAATAGCAAGAAAGAAAACCCATTTAAGATTTTCAACTTTGGGCTGGGAAGGTGGCTCAGTGGTAGAGCGCTTGCCTTGCATGCATGAGGCCCTGGGTTCGATTCCCCAGCACCACATAAGCAAAAAGAAAAAAAAAAGCCAGAAGTGGTGCTGTGGCTCAAGTGGTAGAGCGCTAGCCTTGAGCTGAAGAGCTGAGAGACAGCGCCCAGGCCCAGAGTTCAGGCCCCACGACTGGACCAAAAAAAAAAAAAAAAAAAAAAAAAGATTTTCAACTTTTAAAATTTAGAATATGGCAGTTATTGTCACCAAGCCACATTTTGAATGATTCTTAAAAATATCTTGATGCTACTATTCAAACGACAAAAAACTTAGCAGACATAATTTAAATTGAAAGTAAAAGGCTACTTTTACTTATAATAACCATAATTCCTATTGCTGTATTTATTTGCTTAAGGAAAATGCATTTCATTATAGCCAAGAATGAAAATTAGACATATGTATATAGACTTTCACTTTTAAATGTAAAATGATATCTTTTTAAAATGAAAGTATTTCTCACTGTGGTTTGATAAACAGGTATTTTGCTCTGTTTCAATTTCTTTCTGTAAACAGTAATCATAGCAGTAGCCATCTTTGATAAAATAATGAGATTTTGTTAGCCAAGATTTATGTAGTCAGGTCCTGACAAGAAAGAATGTCACGATCACCTGGTAGCATGTTTTTCTCAAATAGATATATGTCCTCCCAGTGGAAACAATTAAGATGGTACTACAAATGGAAGGGAATTTTATTGTTTAAATATTTTCTTCCCATATTTTGAAATTAGCACCAATTAGTTGCACAAGGGGCTTTTATTTTCATAGGTCCTTATGTGAGTACAATATACCTTGGTCTCTGGTACTTTCACTCCCCTCACCTTCCCCTTTCCAAAACTAATTTCAACAGTTACATTTTCATACACGTGTGTAAAGTATTTTGGTCATGCTCACCTTCCTTTATTCTCCATGGCTTCCTACTAGTCTACTTTCCATAGGGCCTGTTCTACGTTCTTGTCATTTATTATGTTTAGTGTATGCAAACAGTTCAAGGGTGTTTTACCATGGTATGTCACACATGTCTCTGAAGTAGAAATTCAAGTGGACATAAAGGGGTGAGGTATTAGAATTTTTTCCCTTTTTTGATGGTACTGGAGTTTGACCTCAAGGTTTTGTGCATGCTATGAAGGCATTCTACCACTTGTACAATGCCTACCACATTAGAGATATCTTTTTTTCATGCAAACATGATGGAAAAGTATATTACTAATGAACCATGTCTAGTTATTTGTTTTCAGTAAAATATCTGGGAAATAACTCATAGGTCTTTAAAATATATGATCACAAACATGATTTATTAAGTTTGAGGATAAACACCAGAAAAATCTCACATTCACCTCATGTGGCCTTTTGCAACACAGACTACTCAAAAGCTAAAGAGAACATTCATTTTATTAAAATTAACTACACAATAATTTCCCCCCAAAAAGGAAAGAGAGGGACACAGGAACCACATTCCCATTTGTGACAAGAGCCAATCCAAACTCTGCCCATGCAATTTCTTAATGGCACGAGGGAAAAGGCAAAAACCACAGTGGAAACAGAAAATGCTTTCAATACTTTCTATTACCAACTTTTCATCTCATGAAGAAATTTGGACAAAGTATATAGAACAGCATGATCCCACTTGCTTCCCTGATTTCTGTCCATGCCTTTCTTTAACCTCCTCCTCTTGGTTCATGGCTCTATTTTCTTAAACTGAATGGGTAGAACGGATGTGGCTTGGTTTATTCTCAATAGTCCTTTGGTTCTTGCTGAGAGGTATTGCAGAAATAGACCAGAAGTAGTGTTCAGAAAAGAGAATTATCTACTATCTGGAAAGGGAAAAGACTCCATTTGGTTTTTATTTATGTCATTAGTTCTTCACACACAATTTCAATGCTTGATTTGTTGAGGAGTAAATATTATCTTACCTAGAGTAGATGTAAGATAATTTACATAAAGGGACTCTCATTATAAAAAACCTATGAATTCTTTTTGCTTCTGGACTAGGATATTTATTATTGTATTTCCATGGTTGAACAATTTATAATTATTTAGTGTTTACATGGCATTGTTTCCCAAGCATTCTAAACGCATTCTTGAATTTCAGCTCTCAAATTTGTCCTTACTCAACTGTGCTTTTGCTTTCTCTATGGACATCTAACAATTCTTCCAAACTCAGCTCCTCTTTTATATGCTGTGGAATAGCAGCATGTCCCCTCTCTTTACTCACAGAGGACTTATCACTGAGTTGAGCAAATGTTTCTAGTGACTTTTTGTGTTTATTGTCCTTCCATCTAGACCATAAGATTTTTTTCATATGTGGTATATATATATGGAATTCTATGCCTCCATCAGAAAGAATGACATTACCCCATTTGTTAGGAAATGGAAAGACTTGGAAAAAATTATATTAAGTAAAGTAAGCCAGGCCCAAAGAAACATAGGTCCCATGGTTTCCCTTATTTGCAATATCTAGTATATGTCTGAGTCAAGCAGAAAAGGTCAGATAAGTTGATGTTAAACAAAATGAACCCCAAGATAGGGACACAAGTGTTTTTTTCTTTCTTGCTATTGTTTCTAACATATTTATAAGGTACCATGTGATTTATTTTTTGTTGCTTTATATGTCCCTTCCCCATGGTACAACCCCTGTCTTCACTGTATTTGATGCTGGTATAATTTGGGGAGGGGAAGGGAAAAAACAAAATGTTTAAATGGGATATAGGCTGACTCATTGCAACATTGAGATGTGCAAGACACTATGTTGAGAAATGAATTTTACAATTTAGGGTGGGGGAGAGGAGTAGTTGAGGAGGTGGGAGGGAAGGGATGGTAGGGGAAAAACAAAGGAGGAGGCAACAATGCTTGATTAGAAATGTACTCATGACCTTGCTCATGTAACTATACACAGGGGTACAATAAAAAACTTACTAGAAAAACAAAAAAAAGATTTTTTTCATGGCAGGAGTTACTTGCTCTATATTTCTGTATTCTTGGCACTTTTGCTGATTTCAAGTTACTTATAATTTGTCAGAACTCTTGGTTGGAAACTAAGAAACCAAGTGGATACCCTGATGTGAAAAATATTAGAAGTCTGGGAAAGGGTCTGGCTGAATATATAGGTATGACTAGATCAGATTCCCAAGTCTATCATTATGAATATATGTCTTTCTATTTATTGTTCCTTCCTTCCTTGTTTCCAGGTAAGAACTCTCTCATTGTGCCATATAGAAGGATAGGAGCTTCTCTCTCTTCCAGTAGCAGTCTGAGGTTGATGCTCCTTGGTGCTATGGCTTGTGTTCTTTCTCCAAACTGATCATGGTTGTCACAGATGGATCACTGCTTAGCATTGAATTTTGTGGTCATATCTTGGCCCCAGGAGTTGGGATCATTGGTTCTTTCAGTCTTCAATATATTTTTTTGGGATTGGAGGAAGAGAAGATTTTCAAAGGAAAAGTGGGCTTGGGGGCTGGCAGTGTGGCAAAACAAATACTCACCAGGGAGTCCAGTGACTGCCTACTGATGATGAATCAGCTGTCTTTGCAGGAAGATGCCAGGTTTTTAGATACTGTGCCTATTTACTCTCATCCAGAATATCTTATGGTTAGTATCACACTAACCATAAACAAGATGACATGACCTGTTATTTCAATTCTCCACGGATACAGCATCATATCTTGGATGGCTTAATAACTGCTCATATGTTTTGTTCAAACAACTAAAGGCAATCTCAGAATTCTTTTGTGGATTAGTGAATAGCACAGTAATCAAATCTCTCAGTGTGGCTTGTGATGATGATGGTCAAATAGTTTTATGGTTAAAACAAAATACTATTATTAACTACTTTATGTCTATTCATGTGTCTTTCTTTTGGGTTGTCTTACTAAGACAGAAATTGATTATAAAGCACAGAAATGGTAAGTACAAGGTTGTATCGTTTAGTTTTTGTTGGTCATGGGGCCTGAACTCTGGACCTGGGCACTATCCCTCAGCTCTTTAGTTCAAGGTTAGTGCTCTACCACTTGAGCCACAGTACTACTTCCAGCTTTTTCCGCTTATGTGGTGCTGAGGAATCGAATCTAGGGCCTTATGCATGCCAGGCAAGCACTCTACCATGGAGCCACCTTCCCAGCCTCTGTAACTTTCTTTTAAAATTGGAATTTCTTTCTCTCCTTCCTCTGTCCCTCTTTTTCTTCCCTTCTCTTCCCTCCCTCCCTCCCTCCTTCCTTCCTTTATTTCTTTCTCTTTCCTCTTGCTTCTATCCTTCTATCTTTCCTTGTTCCTTCCTTCATTCCTTCCTTAATTCCTCTCCTCTCTTCCTTAATTCCTCTCCTCTCTTCCTTAATTCCTTCCTTGCTTCATTTGTTTATTTGCTTCTCTGTTTCCCTGTTGTCTGTCTGTCTGTCTGTCTGTCTGTCTGTCTGTCTGTCTGTCTCTCTTCCTCCCTCCCTCCCCCCACTTTTGGCTACCTATTTTGTTCCCAAAGCTGTAAAAACAGAAACATATGAAGTGCAAAAAGTTATTGAAGAAATTGATGGAGACCCAGCCAGTAACTATCATCATGAAATTTTCAGATTATAAGTAAAGAATATTTAGAAGATGAATTCTCACAGGGAATGGGATCAGTATCTGAAAATCAAAATACTATTTGATAAATATTTTTCGGCTTTAACACTTCTGTCAAACTCAACAGGAATCAAGTTCATGTTGAATCTATGTCATTTTTCACCTCTACCCCAACTCACTGAATTTAGACTATACACTAATGTTTACATAAAAACACATATAACCTTTATTATTTAGATTTTGTTTTGTATTGGGTATGCTTTTCTTAGCTAGTTAAGTGTGTTTATATATGGGAAAAGAACAAATCAAGCATAAATAAAATAGTGTGTCCTTTAGAAATCAATGTTGTGAAACATTGGAGGAATTCAATGTATATTTTATTTAAAAATATTTATTGGGTACTGCCTTAGTTTAATTTTTCATCTTTACTTTATAGGCCTGGAAGATCAGCAAAAATCTGAAGCTGATACCTCTTCAAGTATTACTCTGTTCTCAGAAATGTTTTTGTGAGCGTGGCCCTAACATCTTCGGAATTGCTTAAACAGAATTTCACTGGACTGAACTGTCTGCTGTTCCCAGTCAACACATGCCTACTACTGATATTTTCATGAATCCATTAAACAAATGAAGACAAATCATTCCATGTCAAAGATCTCTTTTTAAGCACTAAAATTCTACCTATTTAGGCTTGAAAAATTGGCTAAAAATAAAAGGCAAATGAAGATCCATGCATCATGTTATTTTCTTTCTGTCAATTTATAGTTTCAGTCTTCCTTTTCAAGAAAATATTGAGACTTTAATTGGGAAAAAGTTTGTTTGGTGAGTTATTACAATTGAAATAATCTAATTTTAGTTGATAACTTACTACCTTTCATGATTTTAATGTGGTTCCTTTGCTTTGAGGAACAATAAAAAAGAGAAAGAAATTATGAAAATGTATCGTACATTTTGCATACATTAGTGGATTTGAACGTGTGGTTTTGTCCAGCACTATCTGCATCATTTGAGAACTTGTTAGAAATGCAGTTAATCAGGCCTCACCTAAAACAATTGAATCAGAAACTCTTGGAGCCTGGGCCAGGGATCGCTGCTTCAACAAATGCTCTGAGTGACTTATGTGCCCTAGTTTGCAAACCACAGTTTATTCTAGTTTGCTGTGTGTTTGGAAAAGCCAGGCATTTAATCCTAATTTTATATTTTAATTCTATTGGAAACGTATTTCTTCATATAAGTCTTTGGTGGTCCTTGTGGGAAACAGAGTCTCTCCTTTCATCATGATGTTATTTTCTAGCTAGGCCTTTATGAACTCAATTCAGGACATATTCCTTTATGTATTAGAGTTGCTGCTGCCACAACTGGGAAGCTCCATCAATGGAACACAGCAGAAACTCTGTCCCAAGCACTAGGGTCAAGTGCCACTCACACAGAGAAAGTTATCCCAAGGTAACTTTAAGGCTCCATTAACCAAGAATGCACCTAAATCAGAGTGCACATCAAAAACATAAGCATGCACTGAAAATGAGTTATAGAAATACACTATGTTTATGATGGGAAAATGCTCAGTAAACTGGTTTTGACTAGAGAAATATTTTCAGACAACCTATTCTATTAAAAATATTTTGTGTACCATTTGAATCCCATAATCTCAGCTCCATTCACCCATCAGTACACTTGTTTATTCAACAAATAAGTTGGGTAGTTCTTGAAGCTCATGAGATGTGAGGGATGATCTTCACTGTTTCACCTTTTTACCCTTGGTTTCTTCACATCTCAAGGTCCTGTAGCCTTGGTTCTGTTTCACCAGTCCACAATCACTGGCCTCTCAGTGGTCATCGGTGACTCCCCTTCCACCCCCCGCCCCAATTCACCAATACCTCAGAAGGGTTAAGCCTTGCTGGACTGGACCCCACTGCTTTGCCCCCTTGAAATTATACTCTTTAGGCTCATTCCTATTTCCTACCCCTTTAATTGAATTCTCTCTTGAACCTTTCCACGGCACACAGGGAGTAATGAAGACACCTCAAAATGGTTCTTACCCAGTGTAGAGTGGGGGCCCTGAAGGGCCAGAGAAGTTGTTCAGGGTGAAGAAAGTCCATGGCGCACACCTATTTCTAGGCAGGGCTGCAGAGAGTGAAGATGGTTTATGTGCATGAGCTTGGGTGTTTACTAAAGCACTTTAGCAGAAGAAAGTAATGGCTTTTTAGTATCATCAGATCATGTCAGTTGAGTATCCAGTATGAGCTATCTGACATATTCAAAGGCAAGACTGTGTGGGTCTCAAGAAGAGAGATAGGCTGGTGAGCCCCATGACAGACTCAAGATGAAGGTTAGTAGTAAGCCTAGATCATAGTAGATGGTTTGAAGCAGTGGCTTGAATCAAAAGGGGCCACCTTATAGGAAATCATTACCTTTTCTCCCCATAAGTAAGTTTGGGGGAGGGGAAAATTGAGAACTTATCTGAGGGATAAAGGTGGCTTATAGCTGTTGCTGTCCCAGTAAAATAGAACTCCAGCCACTGACATGGATGTACACATGGCTGGTTGTTTGTCATTTATACAAAGGACATAAAGATACATTTACAATGTTTAAAATGGGCCAATTAAAGTATTCCCATCAGGGAATACTGACTTTCAAAAGAAATTGTTACCCATATTCCACAGAAATATTTACATTTTATGTTTATAGTTACCTATCTCACAAATAATATAGATACTTCCCAGAGGAAAAGCATTGTCTAGGAATGGACAGGGGTCTCTGGCCCCTAATTGTTCCATGTACCATGACCCAGACATGAATTACCTGAAGACTAGCTGGATCAAGCTTTTCTCTGCTAAAGACTTGCCATGCTCACTCTCCCTTTTTATTTTGATTTTGAGCTGACACATGATTATACATATTCATGGGATACAATCTTTCAGTTTCTCTTCCTGCATCATCTTTCTTCAGATTGGAATGCTATTTCCTCTATCCTCCTCATTCTTCAGGAAGTGGTCCCTGGCCACCCTATTTAAGAGTACTATCCAGCATGCATGAAGCTTTGCCCTTCCATTCCTCGTTTTGTCATTTTCTATGCCAATCAATCTATGATGTATTTAGTAATGGTGTTTACTGTCTATTACCTCTTTTGTAACTCCCTAAAAGTAGGGCTGAACAGGAGTTTTTCCTAGTATTTTGTCATGAAATTTCTCAAAGCTACAGTAAAGCTGAAAGAGTTTTATATCAGGTGCTTATCATTGAGTTTCTATCATTAACCTTTACTATCAGTTAATTGTTATATTGAAATTATATTTTAAGTGTTATTACATTTCCATTTCTCTTGAGTTACCAATCCATCTTCTTTAATGTGCATGGAAACAACTTTCAAACATCAGTATATTTCTAAATAGAAACAATTTAGTAATCCTATTGCTAACAGGGGCTCAATATATTTTTAAAAATTCTTGTTTTGTTTATATGACTTTAACAAATCACTTTCAAACTCTTATTGAGATGTGCAGCATTATCACCTCCCTGGAAAGATGTTTCCTGTCCTCTCCCTAATGGATTGCTAGCTTTTTCAAGTAAAAATGCAAGGAGCATATTTGTACTAAAAATTCAAATTCATCTAGGATTTTATAGTCTATCTAGTAGCACTACTTTATAGTAAATTTCTACCCTAGCCTTTGAAATCAACCATTGTGCTGACTTTTTCCCCAGAGATTTTGCCTGTTCTAAAACCTCCTTTCAAAAGAATCATGCAATGTATATTCTTTTCTATAAGACTTTTTGTTGTGGCATAATAACTAATCATTCATATTATTTCATAATAAATGCATGAATGCATAAATTGCAACCATATGTTCTTTTTTTTCCTTTCCTTTTTCTTTTTAATGCAGTCCTGGGGCTTGCACTCAGGGCTTGAACTCAGGACTTGGGTTTGAACTCAGGGTCTGAGTGCTATCTCTCAGCTTTTTTGCTCAAGACTAGCCTTCTACCACTTGACCCACAGCTCCACTTCCAGCTTTATGGTAGTTAATTAGAGAAAAAACTCTCATGGGCTTTCCTTCCCAGGCTGGCTTCGAATCAGGATTCTTATATCTCAGCCTCCTGAGTAGCTAGGTTTACAGACGTGAGCCACTGATGCCTGGCTCAAATATCTTTTCTATTATTGTTTTGTTTTGACAGTTCTGGGGCTTGAACTCTGGGTCTAGACACTGTCCCTGCGCTTCTTTGGTTCAAGGTTAGTGCTCTACCACTTGATCCATAGTGCTGCTTCTGGATTTTTCTGAGTAGTTTAGTGGCATTAAGTGTCCCACGGACTTTCCCAACCGGGGTTGGCTTTGAACTGCAATCATTAGATCTCAGCCTCCTGAGTAGCTAGGATTACATATGTGAGCCACAGGTGCCTGGCTTCAAATATGTTTTTTTAAATTATTGAATACTATTCCATTTTGTAACTGTACAAGTTTTTTATAGCCATTTTCCTTTTGTCATCTTATGACTATGTTTACAAAGAAATAAAAAGACATTCTCCCATGATCCCAATTCTTCTTTCAGGCTAGCCAAAGATCGGACTTTAACAAGGAAAAATCAAATTCTTCTTTGCACTCTACTGACTCAGATAGTAGACAGATGCTGTCTCATCTATCATTGATGGCTTTGTTAATGGGTAAAAAGGCCAGAGACACAAGAGGAGATTGTTTAAAAGTCAGAGGGAGCACTGTCTACAGGAGACCACTTCATAAGGCTAATCTAGGTCTGCTACAAAGTGCTTGTTTTTGTTTAGTTTTCATGCTGCTGCTGCTGATTCTTCTTCTTCTTCTTCTTCTTCTTCTTCTTCTTCTTCTTCTTCTTCTTCTTCTTCCTCTTCCTCTTCCTCTTCCTCTTCCTCTTCCTCTTCCTCTTCCTCTTCCTCTTCCTCTTCCTCTTCTTCTTCTTCTTCTTCTTCTTCTTCTTCTTCTTCTTCTTCTTCTTCTTCTTCTTCTTCTTCTTCTTCTTCTTCCTCTCTCTTTCTTCCCTTTCTTTTCTAAAGGATTAAGGCTGTCACTTTGAATCATGATGTTACAATACATGGCTTAGGTTACATTATTTTCAATATTAAAATGGTAAAGAAAATGGCTGAGCTGGTAGCTGCCTGTTGGGTTCCTGATTCACAGGCAAGAGCAAGTTGATGGAACCATAAGGAAATGGTGTTCATGCCTGTGGGAGTGAATATGTTGCCTTTCTTCCTTGTTTTGATTCTTGTCCACAGCAAGGCAGGAACTGGAGGTCAGAAAAGCATCCACTAGTACAGCATTCTCTAAATAAGTATACAGTCATAGTAGTGGGACTCTGCCTCATCTTTCAGAAAGCTAAATACATGTAAGCTTCATCAATTTTGTTGTGTAATTTTATTAGTATACACTGCAACAATCATCCAAGCTTTCCAGGCTGAGCACTTTCTTGAGAAACAGAATTTGCCTCTTAAGAAAAACAAAACTCATCTGAAGTTAATTTGTCTTTTTCTAAATGCATTTAAAAATACAGTTAATATGTTTTATAGATAATGGGCAAGGAATAAAGTACCATCTTTCCAATAAAAATATGGAACTAAGTAGTTTCAGTGTAGACATTTACCAGGGTTGTTGAATTCTAACAAAAACAATGTTCACAATATGTTACCTGTGTTTCCCTTCACCTGATGGTCTGCATTATGAACTGGAGTTCTGATCCATTAAGTTCTTAAAAAGATATTTAGAGACACTGAATCTGTTATGAAACACATGCTGAGTATTTCATTACTTAGTTCCAAGTTCACTTGTTGTGAAAGAGATGATTTATTGTTAGAAAAGCTCTTTTCCACTGTATTATGTGGCTTGCAATATTACAGATATTCCCATTGCTTAGTACCAATGAATTTTCCAGTGTACATGTCCTATAACCAGTAATTTGAACCCAACATGTCTTTCTAAAATTTAGATGCATCTAAGAAAATCTAAATGGTTTGATTTGGAAATTGGAAGGCCAATGCATGATGAAGAGATGACAAACAAAAGTCAGAAGTCCCAAATTGGCCTACTTTAGTTTGCTATTGTTTGTTGGAAGAAGATCCACAGGGTTGTCAATACTGTATAGAAGAATCAGGTACTGTCTGTGCCTAACAGGATTCCAATACATCTATGTGAAACGTCAATCTAAACAAAGTACTGATTTTTACCCTAAGGGAGATACTAAAGATTGACTGAGGTAGTTTTCTGAGGCGTCTTGTAGGCTTGTGATTTCAAGAGACTATGCAGTTTCTGAAAGTTGGTATCATTGTGGAACCTGATATAGAAGATACTCTCAGAGGGTAATGTATTTCAGCCTGTTTAAGACTTGTCAGGCTGTTCCTTGCAATAGTATAATAACAGGATAGACCAGAAGAGGAGGAGAGAAAACATGCAGGAAAAGGAGTGAGGAAGTTGGCCTCTGAGAGGACAGTACTTGTGTTGTTTTAGGATATGTGGGAGAGCAGCTTGGAATCTGGTCAGCCCACTTTTCAGTTTGATATGTTCCAGAAACCTGAATAGGTAAAGCAATTTATCCAAAAATTATACAGCATACCAATGACAAAATGAAAAACCCTCAGCTCCCTGTTTTCATTCAATGTGACTTAATCCAAATGCGCCAGTGTCTCACTCAGAGATTCCTCAGGGAGCAGGAAGTCTGCTTCTCTCTCTAATTTTCTAAGTGCTACACAAGTGCTACTCTTGAGACACTTCACTGTTCTGTCTTCTAGTCCTTTAGAAAACAGCTTGCCCTCTCCTCCCTCTGTCCTTCGTCTTTTCTTTCTCAAGCTTATTATGATTTCTCTTTTCTTTTCATTTGGCAATACTAGGGATTGAACTTGGGGCCTTGTGCTTGCGAGGCAAGAGCTCTACTTCTTGAGCCACACTCTCAGTCATTTGGCTTAGCTTGTTTAATTTGTTTTTCAGAGAAGGTCTTATAATTTTGCTAGGGCCAGCCTGGAACCAAGATCCTCCCATCTTTACCTTCCAAGTTGCTAAGATGGCAAGTATATGGTACAAAGCTGGCCTTTTCTCTTTTATTTCTTAGCTTTCTTCACATTCTTTGTGTATGTGTGTGCCAGTCCTAGGGCATGAATTCAGGGCCTGTAAGAGGTCACTGGGCTTTTGTGCTCAAGGTTAGTGCTCCACCACTCAAGCCACAGCTCCACTTTTGGCTTTTATGATAGTTAATTGGAGATGAGAGTCTCATGGACTTTCCTGAACTGTCTGACTTTGAACCTCAACTCTCGATCTCTGCCTCCAGAGTAGCTAGAATTACACTTGTGAGCCACTGGTACCTAGCTCCTTTACATTTTTAAGGATGATATTCTCAGTTCAAGTTTTCAGAAACATTTAATTCAAACTAGATTAGATGGCATAAGTAGGAGACTAGAATAGTAATTAAAATGGAGTTGATATTTGTTTGCTGAAAATTGTGTATTCATTTTCTTCTAATTAATTTAATTTCTTTTTAATTAATATTCTGTTTTCTGAAAATTTGGTATCTATTCTTTTCTTCCTCTACAAAAAGTGACCAGTATCACTCATAGTTCTGGTGAGGAATTTATTTTAGAGCTCATTAGCTCTAAATTAATTAAATAGTTCTAAATTAATTTTTGGTCAGTGTCAAACTATTATTTTTTAGGGTAAGTCCCTCAAAAGCATCATTAATTGGTTTTTGGGGTTAGATAATTTTTAGAATAGTATTTTCTTATCATTAAGCAATTACTAAAGTAATAATATATGTGTTCATATTTATAAATGTTCACATATATATGCTCATATAGATGTTCATAGTTGTTGAATATATGCAAATATATAAAAATGTTCCTGAGAAACCTGGCAGTGAAGGGCATTCACTTTTACCGTTTGGGCTTCATAAAATATGTTGTTCATTTCAGGTCACATGATGGAATTAGAGAATTAAATGTTAAGTATTTGATGCTCTTAAATGAAATAGACAGACTTGAAGGAGAACTGTCTTTTCTTTCAGGTGGAAAAGGATAGTGCTTGAAAACAATTTCCCTGTTCCATGGATAGACTTGCTGCCATTGCTAGGCAGTCATTGTGTTGCCTCAAACATATTCAGCTCAGAAGTCCATTCAGAGAGAACAAGGTACTGTTGTTTTCCTCATGTCACTCATAAATGAGCTACAGAGTGCAGAGTAAGAAGAGATGCAGTATTCTCCTCTTATTTCAAACTTAGCTTCTCTTGTCACAGGGTCACTGATGTCTTGAAAACATGTATGACATGGATATAGGATCTAGTTTCCCAGATGTGCAACAGTTTGAGCTCCTGAGGGGATTAAGTGCTCTGGCTTCATTACCAAGCCTGAGACTTCTGAAGGTCAGAATGACATCTGAACTGTCTATCTCTACTCACAAAAAGCTGAGTCCTCAGAGCCCTAAAACTAAACATCAATAAGAAAGAGAAGCTGAGTGTGGATACACATGCCTGTAATATCAGCATAGTGGAGACCTAGGAAGGACTCTTAGTTGGAGGCCATTCTGGATCCCTTAGTAAGTTCCAAGTTGGATTGAAAATGAAAATAAAAATTAATAAAAATAGAGAAAAAGAGAACTAGATGCATTGGAAAGAAATATTACAGGAGATGTATTTCCCACTTATGCTTATGACTGACTTCAGAAACTTGGGCCTGTTTTTTGTAATAAATAATCCACGTTTATAGCTGCATTCATTTTTAGCAGGAGGAAAAGAAAATCCAAACTCCCATCAGTCTAGGAGCATTGTGAAACAGTATAACTTTAAAATCTTGTGAAAGATTCACGTGAAGAGGAGTTGGGGGAGGGGGTGGGGATCGAAGAACGTTCTGAGGCCACAGAAATACCTGGTAATTAGAATTATTGCCTGGAATTAAAATTATATATCTAAAATTATTGCTTTTTAAAAATAGTCCTACTTCCAAACTTGTGGTATATTGAACAAACAAACTCAGGAAATACTTCTAACAGTCATTGATTAATGCCCTCAAGTCATATCTGAGTTGATATATTAACACTTTTAATGCCAAGCTCGTTCAGTTAAACCATATGTTGACCACTGCACCATGGGACTGACTTCCATGATATAAGAAAGAAATTTAAATAAGTCTAAAAAATCAAACCTCCCTCAGAGGCGACTTGTGATTCTTAATATAATTTCTCTTGATATTTCAGGAAGGGAACCAAAACTGCCTTGTTCATTCATTTTTTTCAAAATTTTTATTTATATGCTTAATCTTATAAGCTATAAATCCTGTTTCCTGGTTTTTGAAAGGTTCTCAGAAGCTACAGTAATATATCTAAGAGCAGGCACTTTTCCCCCAATTAATGCAGAAACCAAATTTATAACAATGTTTATATTTTACTTTGTGTTTGAATTATTATTCTTCTCCCAAAGAAAATCATATAGCATTCTGACTGCATGTGAAAGAAAATAGAGACTTCTAACCTAAATAGAAGCTGGGGGTCGGGGGTTGGGGGGAAGGGGGAAATAAATTTGAAACTGGTAATTGAGAAAACCTTCAAGCTTCATATTTCTAGTTCCTCTTATCCCTTGTTCCATAAATTTTCAGGGAATAATAGAGTTAGGAGAATCTATGAAAAATTCAAATTCCATGTGGGTAATTTTTTTTAATGGAAATCTCCTGGGTAGCAGGAAGAAGTTTAACAAAGCAAGACTGTTGAGTGAAGGTAGGTACTATGCCTTTGGGTTGGTGGAATATGCACCATTTTAATGACACAAAATAAAATGAATTGATGAATACGTCTCAGAAACAATTCCCTATCAATATTCATCATTGAAGTAGAGTCCATATTTGTCACTTCACCTATACTTGGTTTATTTGGTTCTGTGCAGAGAAAGCCTGAACAGCTCTGTCTAGAGCTTAACTGTTCATGATTGTCTTGATGACCACTAGGTGACACTGTTGCTTCAAGAGTTCCTGTAGGAAAGCACCATCAGGAGGGTGAAAAGTTACACAGGAAGAAGCACTGTGGTCTATATTTGTTATAAATGTGTTGTTTACGTTTAAAGGTGAACATTTGATTTTCTGGAATCAAACTAATAATACTGATGACCAACAACTTACAAATAGTTCTGTTATAATGAGACAAGAGAATAAACCTACCACATTGTCTCTAGCCATTTATTTACATCCCTCCCCCGCCCCCCGCCCCCATCAATATCTAGTGTTTGTCAACTGCTGACTCTGTAACAAAGTTATTTTATTTCATACTTTTGGTGGGCCAAATTAACTGAAAATTATAAAGTCAGGAAGGGGCAGAATTAGAATTCAACCCTCTTGAGGGTACTGTTTTTCCCACAGATAGGGTCCCTTGTTTATACAACAAGCTACTGGCTGGTGGGAGGGCCAGGACCTGGGTTCTGGAATAATATTTCAGATCTAGGTCACCATGCCAAAATACACAAAAAGAACATTTAAATTTGTATTTCAGAGAAATGATTTTTTTTTTTTTGTCGGTTGTAGAGCCTGAACTCTGGGCCTGGGTGCTGTCCCTCAGCTCTTCAGCTCAAGGTAAGCACTCTACCACTTGAGCCACAGGGCCACTTCTGAATTTCTGGTTGTTGTTGTTGTTGTTGTTTTAAATAAGTTTTTTATTATGAAAGTATCATATAGAGGGGTTACAATTACATGAGCAGGGTAATGAGTACATTTCTTATCAAGCATTGTAGCCTCCTCCTTTGTTTTTCCCCTACCATCCCTGCCCTGCCCTCTCATCTCCAGGACTACATTTCTCCTCAACCATCTCCCTCCTCCACCAAAGTTGTAAAGTTCATATTTTGACATAGTGTCTTGTACAACTCATTGTTGATTAGAGTCTCACAGACTTTCCTTCCCCAGGCTGGCTTTGAACTGCCATCTTCAGATCTCAGCCTCCTGAGTAGCTAGGATTACAGGCCCTGAGTAGATAGGATTACAGGCCTAAGCCACTGGTGCCCGGCTCAGAGAAATTATTTTTAAAAATCAAATATTCCATATAAAATTGAATTTCAGACAAACAAGCAATGCATTTGTCTTTTGTATAAGTACATTCCAAAAAAACAGCATGAGACATTCTCATACCAAAATCACTCTTCTGTATGCATCTAAAATTTAATTGACTAAGTAACCTCTATTCTTTTCTTTTTTTTTTTTTTGTAACCTCTATTCTTATTTGCTTACTCTGGTAATACTACATGAACTATTACTCAATTAACTTAGGAGAAGTTGAATAAAACTCAGCTAATTTCTTTCCTCTATCTCAGACTCTTCTTTCTGCTTCCCCTTCAATTTCTGTCTGAAGAATGGGTATTTGACCATTTAAAGGACACTGGTGCAATTCTGCCCTTTTTACTTTTGCTTCTTACCTCTTTCCAGATTTGTGTCAGTTGGTGGCACTAGGCTTGCCTTGTTCTATTTATTTTTCTCTCTACCAGGCCCTTTTCACATTTACAATTTCTACCTTAAAAGCCCTCTAAGGACTGGGAAGGTGGCTCAGTGGTAGAGCGCTTGCCTTGCATGCCTGAGGCCCTGGGTTCGATTTCTTAGCACCACATAAGCAAAAAGAAAGAAGCCGGAAGTGGGGCTGTGGCTCAAGTGGTAGAGCGTTGGCCTTGAGCTGAAGAGCTGAGGGACAGCGCCCAGGCCCAGAGTTCAGGCCCCATGACTGGACCCCCCAAAAAAAAAAAAAGCCCTCCAGTATCCTGTGCTTTCTAATTGGTTATACTTCTTGAAAGAGTAGATTTCGTTTTCTTTTCTTTTCTTTTCGTTCTTAATATATATTTTTTATTGGAAAGATACTATACAGAGGGGTTACAGTTACATGAGCAAGTTGTGACCTCTGATTTCTTACCCTTCACTTGCTCTGCAGCTGACCACAGTCTGCTTTCTCCATCTATTACCATAATAAAGCTCCTCTCTCTCAGTCACTCAGCAACTTTCTAATTGCTAAATTCCATGTTTACTAAGTACTTGTCTACTTTTTAATTCCTATTTGATGGTGTTCCATCTCTAATCCCTTCTTTCATTCTCCTAGTATTATTTCCGTGGCTTAACTATCACTTTATTGTGACAGATTCCAAGATTTCCAATCTCAGTCATTATAACAGTGTTCCTACAAATTAAACCACATGAAAACACTCTTTAGTTCAAAATATTTTATAGTTATAATTTATGTGACTCAGGGGCTAGGAATGTGCCTTAGGGGTAAGTGCTTACCTAGAATGCATGAGGCCCTGGGTTTGATTCCTTGGTTCCAAATCAACAAAAAAATAAATAAAATTAATTGAAAAAGTGGAAGTGGAGCTGTGGCTCAAAGTGGCACTAGCCTTGAGCGTAAAAGCTCAGGGACAGTGCCCAGGCCCTGTTCAAGCCCACGACGGACCATCCCCCCGCCCCTGTTCCCCCCAAAAAAAATGAAAGGAAAAAATCCTCCCCAAAACAGCAACATAATTTATGTGACTCAACTGCTATTCTTGACCAGATCTTTTTCTTTTGATTTTCAATAGGATTCTGTTATCAATATAAAAAGAAAGCCAAATCTTCAAAGGAATGTAAGATTCTATCACAGTCTATTTAATTAATGATTACTCTGGAATGGCAAGAATAAAAAAGCCTACTCTTTTGCTAGGACTCTGCATTGTTATACCTTGTGAAAAAGTTGGTTAAAACAACAACAAAAAAGCACCAGAAATGGATACTTGCGTGGTTTGGGGGGTGGTTGGGGGAGGTTGGGGCTGGAGGGACAGTGTGGGGCGGTGTTGGGGCCCAGGGGAGATGGTTAGACAATAAAGCAGGGAGAAGGGAGGAGTACACAGACAAGAATCCATTGTATATACCATAACAATTAAGAAATGTAAGGGAAGAGGTGGGACATAGGGAGATGAGATTGAAGGGGACAACAGATCAAGAAGCATTAAATGACACTTCCCTTGTACAACACCTTAAAGACAATAAAAACAAATAAATTAAAAATATAAAACAGCCCTTATCTGGGAGTTGACCATGTCCCTGTGACTGGAGGTAGGCTATGAAAATTCTTTTCCTATTTGATGCCAATAAGGGCCATCAAGTTCAGAGTTGGTGTGCTCCATGACTATGATTCAGCCACTCATAACTACATTCAGTTTGGGGAGCATTGTCCCCTCAAAGTGTGGACTAGGATGTGAAGATCATTCATCTAATATGTCTTATTCCAAATCTCAAAGACTAATTCCAGCAAGGAATTACAGACTTTTAACTCTTTTAAAGCATGTGGTGTTTAGTTTTAACAACTCATGGAAATCATAGTTATGTTAAATATCCTCTCATTCTTGGGACTTTCATGAGTCTTTTTTAAATTTTTTTATTTTTATTTTTTTATTGTGAACATACTGTACAGAGGGGTTACAATTACATGGGCAAGATAATGAGTACATTTCTTATCAAGCATTGTAGCCTCCTCCTTTGTTTACCCTTCACATCCTTTCATGAGTCTTGATAATTAATGGAGATGTATTAGAAAACACTGACCACTTTGCTTTGTTGTATGAGCGAATTAAATTTTGGACATTGAGCTCCTGAACATAGATCTTTTTTTTTTTTTTCACAATTTGTACTTCTTGAATCCCACCTCCAGTTTGGCTTTTTGCTGATGAACAGATAATGGAGTCTCATGGTTTTTATTTTTATTTGCCTGGCCTGGCTTTGAATCTTGATCCTCAGATCTCAGCCTCCTGAATAGTCATGCATAATTTTTTAAAGTAACTTGTTGGAGGAATAACTTCAAATAGTAAGAATGTTCATAGGATAGGAGACTTTGGTGACTACATATTTAATTAGATGGAGATTTTCATTTAACTTCAAGTTTATAGATAGCCCTTAGAAATTCTGTCCAGACAACTGATGGAATTGATAGGTTTAAGAACCGTAGATCATTGAATACATTTATTACTTCTTATTTTGGCACCGATTTTAGTTTCCAAATGCCATGAGGCCTTGTTTATGCAGATTGGATTCAGACCCACAGTCAATTCATTAGAAGTGATTTTTAGATGAAAATATGAGAGAATATGATAGTCAGGGAAATTTCATAAGGAATTGCCTTAGAGTGAAATCTCTTATAACAGTAATAGTAACTTGCACTTTGTTTTTGCTCATTCCCAGTATTGCAAATAGCAGATATGACTAATAGGTTTATGCAAATTTTCTTATTAAAGGTGATGCACAGCTTCAGAATTCTTCTTGCCTTCACATATTTCAGCATTTTAGCTGAAGAATGAACTCATGGATTAACACAAATGAACATAGAGCATAGAACATAGAACTTGTTATTAAATTCTAGATTGAGCAAGTGGAGAAGTTTGTGGAAAATTACAAACTAGATAAAATTTCTATCCCAAGACAAGAAGAAAATATTTCATTGCAATTAAGCAATGATGTGACATGAGACATAAATGGTACCTTTCCATGAATATACTTTTAATGTAGGAAGGCATATTAAAGACCTAATTCAAAATTCAAGGGACTCAAACAATGAGATCCAAATAATCTTAGTAACCAATGAAAGAAATTCATGTGAGCTAACAGCTAATATTTATCAGTGCTTTCCTCATAGGCCAAGCATTGTTCTTGGTGCCCACTTATCAAAGTCCTCCTCTTAAAGACCTTGAAAAGTTGGCACAAAGTTTTAGCTTTGCTTGCCAATGTGCTAGTTGGTTGTCTGGCTCTAGCATAACAATTCAACTATATTTCTGTTCATATTCCTCTTGGTATAAGTAAAATATTCCTTAGGAGTTGCTTTACCTGTTCTATTTTTTTACCCCCAGTAATATATAATAAATTCAATACTAAATATCAATACAGTCAATGTAAATTTTAAACCTTGAAACTTGTAAATGTCGGTTGGGCCAGTAATTACGGGAGAGAATGAAAACTCTGGTGCTGTCAACCTGGTACTTGTTGACATAAAAGATATATTTTGTAGAAAACCTAAAAATTCCTTTAAAATATGTTGAACAAACTAAATTGTTAGGAGGCTTTTCTACACTTGGATAAATAATAAACCCCCAATGTATTCACTTTTCCTTTTTCTATCACCCTCTGTTTTAGTTTTACTTAGCCACCTAATTTGGCTTCTGGAAACAAAGATACTTGAATACAGGGAAATTCAGAATATTATTCCTGTGTTTGTTGTGGAACAAAACATTGGGAGCAACTCATATTTGAAATGTGTTGTCAGCTGTGAAATGGAAATCAAAATAAGCACAAGAGTGTATTTCATTGATTCAAAGTATCAGGAAGGTCTAACCACAGAAACTGTAAATTTTTATTGAACAGTTGCTGGAGACAACTAGATCATGATGATGAAGTACTGTGGAAATCTACACAGGACATAAAAGAGTGAGATAACTCAGAAGATGAGTTCATTGTATATCTGGGCTTACATGAGATATTGATCCAAAACCCTCATTGGATCTTGGGAAAAATATCCACCAATAAAAATGGTTCTTTGACATTGGGATCATAGGAGTTTACCTAAACATATTATTAGAAATCTAGATAAGATTATACCACGACTTTTTCATAGTGTTTTCAGCAATAATATATTATTGGGAGCAATCTAAGTATCTAGTCATTGGAAAAAAATATATATTATGATATTTTTTGTGAAGGAATATGATATAGTACTTAAACTCTGTGTTCTCTAAGGTTTTCTGTGACATAACAATTTCTTTTGACATAGTGCTCAGTGAATAAAATTACCTGTATAATAATGTCTTAAGTATGTAAAGACAAACATAGAAAAAGCTGGACAATCTAATCAATGCTTACATAAGTTAACCGTGTTGTTATATGTATATATATATGGAACATACTTTCCTTTTATGGTGGTTTTCTACATTTTCCAAATTTTCCTATCTTAAAATAGTATTTTAATCATTTAATAACCAGAATAAATGAAGTAATGTTTTCACAAATAAATGGTATCTACATGTTTGTCAGACTGCTAGTGCTCTGCCTTTTGCCCTGTTTATCCTAATATGAAACACCAAGTCATGAAGCATTCAAGTGAGAGCAATGGATAAGTAGGAACATGACTTTTATCTTTTGACATTTTTAATAATACAGAGGGGAGAGTTTGGTTATATTTCAACTTTCTTAGTTTATCTTTCTATGTACACTGTATTCCTATCATCCACGATAAATGCTTGCTGATGCAAGGAAGCAAGAGCCTCAGGTAATTACAAGGGCTGAATGTTCTAATAGAATCTTACTTTGTGCATCTCTCAGAAATGCTGTGATCTCCACATTGCTTAAGTCCTTTTAATTAGAGGTCCACCACATATTCTTTCAACTTGATCTCCTAATTAGGCTAATGTTAACTACAACGTTCAAGCTATTGTTGAATTTCCCCTAATAGGAATTTCTTATGTTAACCACTATTTCATAATGTTAGGGGAATTTGCTTTTGGAGTTGATCCTAAGGAGAATATTTAAGCTATCTGGAGTATTTAACTGTTATTATTATTATTAATAACCATGATTCAAATAGTCTATTTTTTCTTTGCTATTAATATTCATTCTGATGAGAACTTTATATACAGGTAAGAGTATAATGAAGTTATTAGACAAAGTATAGCATCTTTTTTTCTTGCTAGTCGTGGGGCCTGAACTCTGGGCCTGGGCCCTGTCCCTTAGCTCTTCAGCTCAAGGCTAGTGTTCTACCACTTGAGCCACAGTGCCACTTTCAGCTTTTTCTGCTTATGTAGTGCTGAGGAATCGAACCCAGGGCCTCATGCATGCAAGGCAAGCACTCTACCACTGAGCCACCTTCCCAGCCCCAAGCATCTGTTTTTTAATACAAAGTTTATATAAAAAAGCTACATGACTACTGAGGACAGTATATTTGATAATAGCCCTTATGATATGTTTTGGATATGATTTAAAATATTATATTTGACTCATTATTCTTAAACAATTCCTCCAAAAGAATACATTTCCATCTGAAATACAGGGACTGTATTTTACCCTTTTCTATCACTTGAATGCTTCATGACTTTGTGTTTCATATTAGCACAAACAGGGCAAAAGGTAGAAAACTTGCAGTTTGACAGAAATGGAGATACCATTTACTTATGAAACATTGCTTCTTTTTTTTTTTTTGGTAAAAATACAGTCTAGATCCAATTTCAACAAATTTATTAGGAGTTTGGATAAAGGATTCTTGAACATGCTTAATCAATGTTTGGCAATGTTATGAACTGAATTGTGTTACTCCAAAATTAATGTGTTGAAGCTGAAATCCCCAGTGTGAGGGTATCTGGAGATGGGGCCTTTGGGAGTTAATTAGGGTGAGAAGAATTTGTGAGGGTTTGGCTCTCACGGTAGGATTAGTGCTCTTATAAGAAGACTTACCAGAAAACTTTCTTCATCTTTCTCCCATATTAGGACACAGGAAGATGGTAGACATTCGCAAGCCACTAAGACAGGGAACTGAATGAAGTGGCACTTTTATCCTAGGCTTTCCAGTTTCTAGAACAGGAGAGAGAAATCCTGGGCTTTGGTACTTTGTTACAAGAACATGAGATGGCTAATAGAAGTTACCATATTTGGAGAGCAGCTAATATGTTGGAGTAACAACCTTCTCTATTAGTATAGGTAATGGCAGAATCAGATTAAGAGAGATTTTGATTCAATAAATTATTTGATTCCAGACATTAGAGAAAATTGAATATGTAATTGGGTGCTTAGGATTTTATTAAAATCTCTTTCATAAAAAGGATGGAGAATATACCATTTAATACATGAATTTAGAAAAAGTTAAGGTTCAACTCAGAGCCCAGATAATGCACAATAGTTTGTTAAATTTTAGCATTATATTATGAAAGATAACTTGAAAAGTGGGAACAAATTATGGGAAAGGGATCACAGGGGTTGTAGGCTACTTGAAAAGCATATCATGAAAGAGATCACATCCATTTCCAGCTAGATTTGAGGAACATGAACTAAATCTATCCTCCTGCCTGAAACAAATAAAACTAATTTTCTAGACTATATAAAGTAATGGTGTCAATGTTTTAGACATCAGACAGCTCTATTTAACCACAAACATACAAGAAATAGACAAAATAAGCTTTATGAACATCCCTGTTTCTGTTAGCAAAGTTCTAAACAGAGCATGGAGGATGAAGGAGAACCTGGACGAGATTGCCAGTCTTCTTAGGTTGAAGAAGTTGAAGTGAACATGAGTCTGGAGAATCTAAAAACAGCTATATTTAGCACAGAAGAGTACAAGGGGTGGAAAACACTCCTTGGTGAATCCTACAATCCTGCATATGCATAACGTCTACCTAAGTAAAACGTAGTACATACATGAACATGACAAAGAGACAGACACTAGTGAAATTAGAATGAGTGAGCTCAGGAGCTCAGGTAGTTTCCATGGGCCAATCACCCAGAGTAGAAAAATCTCACAAAAAAGATATCAGACTGAAATGTATGCGGTTCAAAAATCACATTAAGTGTAAATGGCTTAATTAATCAAGGATTGTTATATTGAATTTAAAAAGGAAGATTCAACTATAGGGTCTCCATAATAAACCTGATTTGAATGTAAATACTAGGTTAGAACCTACAATCCTAGATGCTCAAGAGGCTGAAATCTGAGGACTGGGATTCAAAGCCAGCCCAGGCAAGAAAGTTCATGAGACTCTTATCTCCAATTAATTACCAAAAGCTGTAAGTAGAACTATGGCTGAAGTGGTTGAGCACTGGCCTTGAGCAAACAAAGCTCAGGGACAGCGCCCAAATACTGAGTTCAAGCTCCCCCCTACCAAAGACACACTAAGTTAAAAGTAAACAGGTGACAAATATCATAGAAACTATGTGGTAAAACAGAGCAGAGTTCTAACATATCAATCACAGACCCACAATTATGTAGAACTTAGTGTAGAGGATTTCCAGTACTATACTGAAAACAAGAACTTTCTTATTACCATCTTGACATCATAAAAGTGTGATGTATCCTAAACCATTATGCATTATAATTATTCTTTTTAAATTTTGGTCAGAAACAACCTCTAATCCTCAATGAATAGCTATTTTCTTTAATATTCTCTCCTTCCCCTTCCTTTCTTTTTCCCTATTCCTCTTTTTGTCCTTCTTTTCTTCCCCCTCTTTCCTTTTAGATTCCATATCTTTGAAAGTGTGGATCACTATCAAATGTGCATTTGAATGTATAAGTCATTCTTTTCATAGGCATGTGTTGACTTTATTAGGGCTAGTTCTTTTTTTTTTTGGCAATGACCTGCATGTTAGGCTAGTTTTTATATACATTCATATATATATATATATAAAATAAATATATACATATATATCTTATTGTTATTGTAATTGTGATGTACAGAGGGGTTACATTTACATAAGTCAAGTAATGAATACATTTCTTCTTGAACAATATCACCTCTCCCAGTTTTTCCCTCCCAACTCCACCCACAAGTTGTATAGTTCTTTTTCAACATAGTGACTAATGAGTACCACTGCTGCATTTGCTCACCCTTTGTCTCACCCTTTCTGTATCCTTCCTTATCCCTCCAAGACAGATAAACTAACCAACAAGATAAAAGGTAAAGAAAATGAAAACATAAGAAAAGCCCATAAAAACTCTCATTTCATTTTTTGAAATACATTTCAATAAATATTATTTTATATGATTATATGCACATAGTTGTTGAGCTTTTGTGATCCTATCCTAAGAATATCCTCCTTTGGTCTCACTATGTGACTGTCTAGATTTCTTATAGGAGTCAAAATACATTATTGAATATAAAAAGATGGCAGGAAAACAGGTGGTAATGAAATAGACTGGAATGTTCTAAAGAAAGTAAAATAAGGCACACTAGCAGTCATGCTAAGAGCAGAGAAGTTTGCATACTACACTGTACTGGCTGATCGGTCTGTCATGAGAAAAAGATAAACTGTACCATTTAGGTCTGCAGTTACCTCATAAATGTGCACCCACAATTAAACATAGTTGTATTTGTAGGAGATGAACTGCATTAGGAAACAATGAATAATTTTTCTTTGGTGTGGCATTGAATAAATTAGACTTGAAGCTGAAAGATTTGTAATGTAACAGAGATTGGGTAAAGAGCAAAAATCTTACGTTGCAGATCTTGGCTCAGTAATTGGGAAAAATGTTCTAATAATCAGAAGGTCTGAAAATTGAAATAGGTGATTTTTCTAAGCCTGTTAACTTCAGTCATTGGAAAAAATTAAAACAGAAGTTGGATTCAGGTCAATGCCAAATTATATAAAACTTTAAGCAAATTAGGTATACCCTGTCTGGTAAACTTAATAAAAGTTCCTTCCTTCTATATGGATATAATTCTGAACAGAGAAGGGCTTTCAGCTTCTACTTTTCTCTTTAGATAATAGCCTCATATAGTGTCTTCTTATTAAAATGACATAGATCAACTTACAGAACTAAGTATGAATTAGGAACTGATGCCATCCATGGCTTACAAGACTCAATTTCCAAGTATAACTTTGATATAAGTCAACATTTTAGCTGTCCCAGTCTCCACACAGGTAAACATCATGCTTTAATCAAAAGTTATATAAGAATGTCAGTCTTCATTTGTATCTCTCAAAAACCATTAAATGTGATCCAGTTTATAACCTGAACAATATTTCCCCAAAGACTCTTACCTCACTCAATCCTGGCCCAGTTCCCTTACATTTCATCATTGTTCCAGGGACTCTCATATGCCAACCCTTGAAAATCTCTCTGAAGCTTTAATCCATGTGGTTTTCTACCTATCTTGTGCCTCCCTGTCCCTCCTGCACTTTCCATTAAGGTTTTTCTCTATCCACATTGCAAATTTTATAACATAGGGGAATGGACTGGTGTTGAAGAGAGAACTTTTGCTAGAACATGAAGAGAACTGGGTGAAATTGAGTTAGCAGAAGATCAAATCTTTGCTCATCTATCTCTGATTCTTGTTCCCTTTCTGCCCATTTTCCTGATTCTTTCACAGCACAGTGTAAAAATTAGGCTGAGATGGATTAAGTGATTTTGGGGTAATTTCAGGAATAGTACGGTGATAATAGTTATCAATTGGATCCTACAGTCAGTAGACCTTTCCACAAGAGCCTAAGGAAAATGATAAAGCAACATTTTCAAATAACTGCTACTCAAAACATTTACAGTCTTATAAGCCAAACTCAATAGAATCACATGAGTAGATTTTAAAGAAGAAAATCAATATGCCATAAAACTACTACAGCTCTACATCCATGAAAATCTTAAAGGGTTGATGATAATATAGTACAAAACAAACTCTGGGAAGCCCAGGAAGGATTCATGGAAGAGAAAAATAGTAGATGTATAGATGGTGTAAGTGATTAGAGAACTGGGAACTCAATATAGAAGAAAATTAGGGAAATTAATATTAGGCTGAGGAGTCAAAGTAGAATGGAATACATAAAGGGTGTTCTTATCCACTGAAGCAGAGGGTCTAGGCAGATGCAAAGCCTTTTTTCCTCAATGGTAATAAACGTTCTCCCCCTCTGAGCTCCTATATTAATTATTGTATGACTTTATTATTAATTTACTCTATTTCCCCTGAAGTTAGTTTCACATTTTCCTACTTTCTTCATCAAATGATTCTTAATAAAGAGTCAATCACTACTCCATCCTTATGCAGAATCCTCTAGTAGGAACACTCTTCCCACAAGAATCTACTGGATTATAGCCTTTCATATATTATCTCAAATATACATTTATTTAATAAAATTTTACTGGCCTAAATAGAGTTGAAGAGATACCAACTACAAGGGACTAGAGATGGGCCATATTGCTTTTACTAACAGCTTTAAGACTGATATTGGAGGTTGCAAAAATTGAAACATAGCAATGCAGTGATCAAAGGGATGATTTAAGAATAAATTTTCTACTGGTCCTCATCTGAGATAGAAGAAAATAAATTCATCTTTTTAATTTAAAGGTGTTGTACTAGATGTGTAACAAGAGGCACCCCATATAGATAATATGTAATAAGGTACCTTCGTCATTAAAATTTTTGAATAAATAATTTTAACCTCCTAGAATTTTATGAGTGCAATCTTATTTCTGTACAGAAATCTCTTCATAATGTTTCCTTTGTTGATTAGAAATATTGGGGGAAAAAGATTTATTTTAATTTTTAGGATTTTTTTTTTTTTGCCAGGCCTGGGGCTTGAAATCAGGGTCTGGACACTGTTGAAAGCTAGTACTCTACCACTTGAGCCACGGTGCCACTTCTACCTTTTTCTGTGTATGTTGTACTGAGTAATCGAACCCAGGGTTTCATGCATGCTAGGCAAACACTCTACCACAGTCCCAGCCCCTTTAGGAAATTTTTTTTTTTGGGTCCGGTTATGGGGCTTGAACTCTGGGCCTGGGTGCTGTCCCTCAGCTCTTCAGCTCAAGGCTAGTGCTCTACCACTTGAACCACAGTGCCACTTCCGGCTTTTTGCTTATGTGCTGCTGAGGAATTGAACCCAGGGCCTCGTGCATGCAAGGCAAGCACTCTACCACTGAGCCACCTTCCCAGCCCCCCTCTAGGAAATTTTTGACTAAGAAACTTTCAATACTATTCATTAGCTGAATTTCTCCTCCCTCTTAGTCATAAAATATTTTATAAGTGCTAGCAGTAATGTGATTTTAAGGCTTCTACATAGATCCACCTGTTCATGTGAATTCTGTGTGTGTGTGTGTGTGTCTGTGTGTATTCAGTTTAACTAGGTTTTGAATTCAGGGCCTGGTTGCTGTCCCTTAGCTTTTTGCTCAAGGCTATCACCTTTACTCCTGTAAAGTAAAGTAAAGTAAAGCCACAGCTTTACTCCTGGATTTTTGGTGGTTACTTGGAGATCAGAGTCTCAAGGGCTTTGAACTGTGATCTTCAGAGCTCAGTCTCCTGAGTAGCTGGGGGGATGACAGGTGGGAACCACTGGCACCCAGCAGCGAAGTCTTCATTGCTAAGATTTAACACGAAATTTTAAATGATTGAAATTACACAAGTAATAGCTGTTGATTGATGATTTTCACCAAGTTTTCAGTTATTTCTTTTCATTTTCTAAGTGTAAGTTCGTGACTTAGATGAATTTCTTCTAGTATAGAATTCATGCAGTATGTAAAACAAAGATTAATGTTTGTGAGGGAATAGCAACATAAAGTGTTAAAAGTAGATTAAATAGATCAGTTGAATCTAAGTTTTAATACCAAAAAATAGAATATTACAACTTAGGCTCTGAACAGCACCCCTCCCCCCTCCCAAAAGAAATTATGTAAATAGAGAACAACACCCCCTTCTCCCCTCTCCCCCACACGCACACACATTAAGTTAAAGAGACTTCAAGCCAACCGTTTTAAAGATACATTATTCCTCAACAAATTTCAGTTACAATAGCATTAAGTATGTGAACTATACAATTTAGGGAAATGGTTGAAGAAAACTGAATGATCAGCTTTAGAGACAAAGAAAAGTCTCCAGCCACAAATGTTTGTTCATTTTGATACTTATTTTCTAAGCCCACGAGATAAAATATCAGTTTGCTTTTATGAGAACTAACCATTCCTTACCCAGACAGCAGGGCAAGTGGCTGGCTGTATGTGTTTGTGTGAGTGAAGACTTCATCTATCCGGGAAGAAAAATCACAAGGACATTCCCAGTGCCTTGTCATGTTTCTGAATCTTGTAGACTGGAAGTTCACTGGGTCTATTGAAAATACATACCTCCCAGAGAAGCGTGGCTGGATTCTCTGTCTATATTTTGTACAACAGATCCTTTTGGCAGAGCTATGGTTTCCAATAGCCTGTAGGGAGAGACTGGGCTAGCTGGATGCTTCCTGGTTTCATTAGCATAGCCCAGCCCACTTCTAACACACGCCCAGAGCTACCTCATTAACCATTGGGATTTCAGCCAAAAACATAAAGCTCCAGTGAATATAAACCGAATTACTGGCGAGAGAGCTGGAGACCAACTTACCACTGAACCCATTCCTTTTCCAAGATCAGAAAAAAATAACAGGAACCATTTCTCATTCAGATAAGAATTCAAGGTTTATATCTATAATTTTTGTCTACAATAATTAACGGCACCATAGTAAGACCGACAGCCCAGCTGTATCCATTTAAGTGTTTCTGTTAATCTCTCTCTCTCTCTCTCTCTCTCTCTCTCACTCTCTCTCTCTCTCTCTCTCTCTCTCTCTCTCTCTCTCTCTCTCTCTCTCTCTCTCTCTCTTTCTCTCTCTCTCATTTATTTATTTTCTGAGTAGCTTTGACATTGTAAACCACAGACGAATTGGAGCCTGGCATTGAAAGGAGGTGTTCTGCCACAGATTTCTTTTCCTCCTTGTCTGAAGAAGTTGACTGTTACAAGAGAGAATCTGAAAAATGACAGGGGCTAAGAGGAAAAAGAAAAATGTGCTGTGGAGCAAGATGCATACCCCCCATTGTGAAGACATCAAATACTGGTGTAGAAAGAGGCTCCCTATTTTGGAATGGGCACCACATTACAATCTGAAGGAAAACCTGCTTCCAGACATTGTGTCTGGGGTAATGTTGGCAGTTCAACAGGTGACACAAGGTAATGTACTCCTGTTTTTTTTCTTCCAATTTTATGCAGAATAGATGTCACTTTGCCTCTTGGAAAGGTATTGCAATGGGAGTGACAGTGTGATTAATGAAATGGAAATCAACTTTGGTGGGAAAATAAGTAGAGTGTATGTATATCTCTGGTATAATTGCTTTAAAATTTTATTAGCAATTAAGTGTCAAACCAAAATTTGAATGGCATTGCATACTTGTGATGTTCAGATGCATTCTAGTGTAGAATTAAAAAAAAATCAGTAATTGTGGGAAAATGAGCTTTTCTAACCAGAACTTGCTGGGGTATTTTCCTACCTTCATAGACTCTAGCTGTAAAATATCTCCTGTTTTGAATGCAATTGTTTTTGAAAAATTACCTGTTGTAGCCTTGAGGGTTGCTGTAAGAAGGGAGCAAAGCTTTCTGTACATAAAGAAGGCTCTTTGCCAAGATCATTATTTGCAAAGAGAATCTTCTGTATCCTTAGAGCTTATGTTTTACTGTGTGTGTAGGTTTACTTCTGTATCACATTACCTGCTGCATTTATATCTCAATAAGAAATTTAACCTAGTGAGAACTCTGATTTTAACTTTCCCAAGGCAGATTCTAAATGATACTCTGAGTTTAGATAGTGTTTCTCTTTGTGACAGATACCTAAAGTGTGTGTGTGTTTATTTGTGAAAGTGTGTGTGTGTGTGTGTGTGTGTGTGCAGATACATGCACACACATGTGTTTTCCCTAAAGGCCTATGCATCACAAGTTTTTGCCTAATTCCCATAATAACTTTCTACTTTAGTAAGAACAGGAATTGATGTATCCATTTCTCATCCTTAAGGTTTGAGGATTGTTCTCTTGGCATAGAGTTTATAGATTTACATTCTTTGCAGTTTTCCTACCTCCATGGCTTTAACAATTATTTATTCTGTTAAATTATAAGCACTCATTTAATTAAGTTATCCTGTAGCTAAAGCTAACTGATTTGTGTATTTGTGTTTTCAGTATGATGAGGAACATCTGCCTTGGTGGCTCTACTTCACATCCATAGTGCTATCATACTTTATGGGATTCTGTTTCACTGCACAGTCTTGCATTACACATTTAATGACTATTCTGCCAATAGCAAAGCATAATAATCTTTCAGAAAAATGCAAAGTTAATAACTGGTTAGGGCACTCTTGGCCTTGTTTGTATTTGATTTTAAATTCCAAATGAAAAGCCACTCTGTCATTGGAAAACTTAGGTGATAGACTTAAAAGAGGGTATTCTCTAGATAGTTTCAGCATATGTTATACATTTATTTGGTTCCAGTATAATGTAAAATGAAAGAGAATTATGGTTTTAGTTTTCTTTATTTTTAAAAGAGAGCCAGGCAAATAAGATTTGGGGATATGATAAAGTTTCCTTTGTCTATCATTATTGATACAGTTTAGGGGTAAGCCTTTGGTAGTGGATGGGTTGGCTTTCATTTGGATTTGGGTTTTGGGGGATTCTGTGTTCCAAGTAAGTATCTCACTAGTTGTGAAGAAACATGCTGATGAGTGCCCAGCTGATGAGAAGCACAAAGCTCACTCAGCATTCATGCGATGGGAGCTCATGGAGCTAGCTGCTAGGTGCCTTGGAAGGCACTCACGGAATTGACGAGTTACAAGATATATTGACAAGGTACACTACCTTGCTATGAAGAACATAGGGGCTTTTGTTGGTATACAAAAAAGATGAATCTTCCTCAAAGTTACCTAAACACAGTTCTCTCTCGTTTTTCATTCTCATCTACTACGGAGAGTTAAGTAGTGAACTACTGTAAAGCTACATTTCTTGTAGGGGCCCTGGACTAACCCTTTACATATATTGTCCCTTGATCCTAAAACAATTCTGAGACAACAATTTCCTTCCATGTATGGAAATGGAGGTTTAGAAGAGTAAAGACCTTTCACTGGACCTCCTACCTGAGATGTGGTGGAGTCAGGACTCCATTCCAAAGCCAACATGCCTAACATTTCCACTTCGTACTCCTACACTGCCAAAAACAATGAACTTCTCATAATGCCAATGTTATTGGTAATAGGAGACATGTCTTTGGAAAAATAAGAATATTCTTCCCTTCAAATTACTTTTGCATCTAAGTTTCATCCTTGTAGTTTTCAGAATGAAAGGCAAAATGACAAGAAACATAACTATAGAAGGACACAAAGTAAGGATGGTATTTTGATACTACTAACTCCTGTTTGGATGAGCATAACATTGGTGATTAGCATCAGTTCCATTTCTAAAAGAAAGAAGGGGTAATGCTTGCTCTTGAATAATAATACAGGCAGCAGAAAAAAATACCCTTTTGTAAAGTTTATTGATATTTAAAACAACTTTTCAATCACTAACTAAATTAGAAGAAATGATTGAATCCAATGTTTGTTGACCTACAAATCTGGAAAGTTAATGATTCAATCTCATCATTGCTTTTCATTCTCTCATCTCCAGGAATGGAGTTAAAATCAAGGAAAATAATGAAAGCTAGTACTTGAGTATTTCCAATAAGTCAAATACCAAAGAGTCATTTTTAATTATTTTGTTTATTTAATTATTTACCTGTTTCTGTGGGTATATTGAGGTTTGAGCTCAGGGCTTTGTGCTTGCTAGGCAAGTACAGTTCCAATTGAACCATGGCCCTAGCCCTTTTTTCCTTTAGTTATTTTTCAGATAAGGAAGGTATCATGCTTTTGCTGGAGCTGGTCTCAGATACTGATGATCTCACCTGTGCTTTTCTTGTGCCTGGGACAAGCATGAGCAACTTCATCCAGAAAATTATATTACTTAACATTTTGTAGCTGTGAATGGCTTAAGCTTTTCATTTATCAATATACCTGATTCCTCTAGGTATTTCTTACATGTGCTGTACTACTTTGGGGCCTTTTTTTTGTCTCGGTTTTAAGGTACCATTCTTGTTTTCCTCCTGCTACTTCTCTGGTGTATTCTTCTCAAAGAGGCTCTGTGATTTTGCCTCCTACTCTTCCCCTTAAACATTAGAGTCTTGAAGATTCAAATCATGATCTTCCTCTAAAAGCATCCTAGATGATTTCATCTGCATGAAGGACTCTAGCCACTACCACTGTGTGAATGAAACATTCTTCCTTCCCATACTTACTCATAGAAACCTCCTTGTTCTGAAATCATGTCTAATGGGACATTTGATCTTCTAAAATAAGTAATCTTCAAGCACAAATGTGAGCCATGCTGCCAGACCACTTGGCATATATACACAAGGGAAACACAGAGAAAGATAAATAACTTCCTGAAGCCACACAGCAGATGAGGGTAAGATTTGAATTTAAGTAACCTGATTCCAGAGAGCATGCTATCATCTTTGGACTAGAATTACTCTCACAGGAAGTCCTGTGAGTCATTGTGGAGCTTTCCTTCTATCCCACCTCCCTCCTCACTCAACATCAGTCATTAACTTCTTTCATTTATCTCCTCTAAATGTCTTTCCAACCAAGTGGTCTTGTTCTATGGTGTATGTGCTATCCTATTGTGCTGTCTGAGTTGACATTAGCCTCCTGTACATCTTTAGTCTCTGCCCTGTCCCTGCCTATAGGCCATATTCCATACTACAGCTGAATAATAAAAAAAATAATAATATGACCAGATTGCTTCTCTCCCTGTTCATAATCTTTAATGGCTTTCTGTTTCCTTTGGCTATAAACCTGATTCTTGAGCACATCCTATGAGATGGTAAACTAATCTGGGCTTTTTTATATAAAAATCTCTTCTGAGAAGCCTTCAGTCTCATGGGAACATGTCTGTTTTCTTCTCAGTTACTCCCTTTGTGCCTTTCACCTATCTCCATGATACGCTTCGTGTAACACATTGTATTACAAACTTTTGGCACAATGTTTTCTGCACTGATCTGTGAACTTTGGAACCAAAGACAATGTCTTTGGCTTTATAGTCTTACCAACTTGCATCCTGTAAAGTGCATACAAGTAACTTCTCAACATATAGGATATACTAGGACATTCTACAGGGAGAATATTATCTAAATACACTATATGCATGATGAGAATGTCATAATAGAACACACTTAAAATTTGTAAAATCATGGGGAAGTTGGGAAGGAGGGATAAAAGTGTAATAGATGGGTGACAATGATTAATATGCTCATATGGAAATATCACAATGAAACCTCTCTCATTGGACAATTATTAGAAGCTACTAAAAATGTACAGAAAAAGACATGCTATAAACTATGGACTGTGCAGTGTGCTACCTCCATAAGAAAGAAGCATGCTGACTTTCAACTAGTTTTTAGGTTTTACAAAGAAATATAATAAAGTTGCAGATAGTAGAAAACTACATAGACTTAATGAGTAATTGGTTCCTTCCAACTTATATTCATTTCACATAGTTATAAATTTGCTGCCCTCTGAATCAATCTGCTAAATGGTATGAATTCTTGTCCCAAGCAATGTTTTCTTCAACCAACATTAACAAATGTAGATAGTTGATATAAAAATACAGATACTTAGTGTCTCTCACAAAAGAAAAGACATAGCCATACAGAGCACACATTCCCCGCAGGAATCTGGATGCTCTCATTAGGAGCCACCCTAGAAACTTTGCATTTTGCACAGTCTCTACAACTCACTCTTCTGCCACGCTTCCTGCTTACTCTTGTGGGTGGCTAAGGATTTTTTTTACATCTGCAAATATATTTTCTTTCAACATTTTTTTTATTTTACATTTTTATTATTATCTTTATGTAATGGTACAAAAGAGTTGCCATTGAACAGAGCAGTTTCTGAATACAATCAATCTTGATCAGTTTCACTCCTTTCCATATTCTCACTCTTCCCTCCACTACCCACTGCTGCTCTCATCTTCCAATTTTATAGGATATTCATTAGATTGGAGACTTCAATGCCCTCCTATTCCCTTTTTCATTTGCCTATGTGTTTTTTTTGGGGGGGATGCTTCAAAATGCTTCAAATCTATCCTTGAATAAAACAATCCTAAAGACATTACATTACAATTAATTTCTTAACCTGCATCCACACAACCTTCAGGACTGTAAATATGGACTAACATATTCTAATATACATTATTTCTTCAGAATCATATGTATTTTTGTTACTTAGTTTTAAAAAGTATTTTGGGGAAAAGAATCTATTGACTTTATCAGACTGCTAAGTTACCAGAGTAAATAAATGTAGTAGACATGTACATGTCAAATAAAGAAAGGCAAAATAAACTTTTAGGTCTTTCTTTTACCATGTTCAAACATTTCTTAGAAACTGTTTGGACTTTGAAAAATATTTTTGAAAATTCAGAAATTCTTATGACTATTCCCACGTAGAAACCTTCCACGTTTGGTAGCATCTACCATCATATTTTTCAACTGCTATCTTGAAGGCCTTCAGTACTGGATATGTTTTGTAGATACACAAATGTTTGTAGAGAATGCCATCAACTTAAAATATGTTAGCAACATGGTTGGCAAGCTAAGACCAGCCTTTATAGCATTTAGTTCTCATGCTTGTCTCCATGAGCACTTGGGGGCTATGTTGTTTGCAACATGAAAACTCAAGTGTTGAGACACAGCAGGAGTCTGAAATGCATGACTTGCCATGGAAGAACCTGATCCACTGAGGAGGAATTTGAGAGTGTTTTGCTTTGTATTCCAAGGGATCACCTAGAATTTCTGTTCCCACACCATGAAAACTTTAAGCTGCCACAGGATTGCCTGACGTTCAAACCACAATGTGTTGGGCCTTAGACAAAAGCTGGATGTTCCTTATAATTATGCAGAATGTGTGGCATTACTGGCACCAAAACGTATGTGTGGAAGCTCAGCTTCATTGCACTCCGGAGGGCAGCTCAGTGACATGTGGAACAATAAGTGGAAATTCCTGAAGCATACTGCATTGCAAAGATTAAAGGCTTGTCTGGGAATTCTTCCCTGCCTCCTGCAGCCTTAGGGATACAGAGTCCTTGCATTAACTGGGTATCTAACTCAACCCCTGAATTCTCTGTAGACACAGAATAACAGTAAGTAAATATCCCTGTTAGTCTCAAGCACATGCA
The DNA here is from genome assembly GCF_024711535.1 of Dipodomys merriami. Lineage (NCBI taxonomy): Eukaryota > Metazoa > Chordata > Mammalia > Rodentia > Heteromyidae > Dipodomys > Dipodomys merriami. The sequence goes on from NW_027205603.1 coordinate 57,667,231, forward strand.
CTGACTCCCATAAAAATATTCTCAGGGGACTGGGAAGGTGGCTCAGTGGTAGAGTGCTTGCTTTGCATGCATGAAGCCCTGAGTTCGATTCCTCAGCACTACATAAGCAGAAAAAGCCAGAAGTGGTGCTGTAGCTCAAGTGGTAGAGTGCTAGCCTTGAGCTGAAGAGCTGAGGGACAGCACCCAGTCCCAGAGTTCAGGCCCTAAGCCCAACAGGAGCTGGTGTCATTCTTCACTTCCTCCTTCTCCATTAACTATTATCTCAGGTTTCACTCAGCCAGCCTCCAGTCAAACTTTCTCATCTTCCTTCCTTCCTTCCTTCCTTCCTTCCTTCCTTCCTTCCTTCCTTCCTTCCTTCCTTCCTTCCTTCCTTCCTTCCTTCCTTCCTTCCCTCCCTCCCTCCCTCCCTCCCTCCCTCCTTCCTTCCTTCCTTCCTTCCTCTTTGCCTCCCTCCTTCCCTCCCTCCTTCCCTCCCTCCTTACCTCCCTCCCTCCTTTCCTTCCTTCCCTCGCTCCCCCTCCCTTTCTTCATTTTCTTTCTTTCATGTTGGTCCTGGGGCATGAACTAAGGACCAGTGTGCTGTCCCTGAGCTTTTTTTGCTCAAGGTTAGAGGTCTATCACTTGAGCCACAGTTCCATCTTTGGCTTTATTTTTAGCAGTTAATTGGTGACAAGAGTCTCACAGACTTTCCTACTGGGGCTGGCTTTGAACTGCAATCCTCAGATCTCAGATCCTCAGATCTCCTGAGTAACTAGGATCTAATATTGGAGACTCTCTCTACCCATGCACAACTCTAGTCCTATCTACCATGAACCTGAAGGGCACATGTCCATCTCATCTCAGCATCATTTCTCTCATTAAAGAATGGTATGGTGTGTTTTTTGTCTGCTTGATCATCTTTTTTTCTCTATATACATTTCATTTTTAGTGAGCTAATCAGCTTCCATGGCTTCATTTTCTACTTTTCCTCTGGAAGAACTATATTTTCTTCCCACAAGTTGATGTAGAGATACAGCTGCCTAGTGGATAATACCCTCTTAATGTCTCCTAGGGACATATTTAAAATTGAGCACATCATTTTCCTCCTCAAACCAGTCCTTATCCTCTCTTTTTTATTATTATAATAATGTAGGTTACCCCCAACTACATAGTTGTCCATGCCAGGAATCTGGAAATGATCTTTGTTCTTCTTGGTAGCCATTTTCTTTTCTTTTCTTTTCTTTTTTTTTTGTGGGGGGGGGGGGGGTTCCAGTCATGGGGCCTGAATTCTGTGCCTGGGCGCTGTTCCTCAGCTCTTCAGCTCAAGGCTAGCACTCTACCACTTGAGCCACAGTGCCACTTCTGGCTTTTTTCTTTTTGCTTATGTGGTGCTGAGGAATTGAACCCAGGGCCTCAGGCATGCAAGGCAAGTGCTCTACCACTGAGCCACCTTCCGAGCCCCTTGGAAGCCATTTTCTATTAATCATGTTCTGTACATTCCTCCCTAAGTCCTTTGTTACTTCTGATGCCCATCATCTTGGTGGTAACTTCTTAGTAATAGGAAATATAACTAACATTTGCTAAATACTTACAATTTGCCATACATAGTGCTAAGCATTCATTGCATTTTATATTAAATGTCACAGAAACTTCAAGCATTTTTAATACTATATGATGGAAATACAATGGAAAGCTGATAAATTAACCAAGGCAATATAGTTTCAATAAAACAGAAGGACTATTAAGTCCATGTTCCTACCTTAATTAAGAGGCACCCAAATTCATTCCTTGCCAGTTAAAATGCCTAAGATCGTGTACAGTCTTCTTTCTGTCTCCCTCTGTCTCTCTGTCTCATCTATTTCATGCTGCAATTAACCTCCAATATTTGCCTTTTGATGGTATTGGAGTTTGAACTCAGAGCTTTGTTCTTACTAAATAAGCATATTGCCACTTGAGCCATACTTCTAGATGATTTTGCTTTAAGTTATTTTTCAGGCATGATCTTTAAATTTTTGCCTGTTCTGCTTCAGACAAGGATTCTCTTACCTATGCTTTTGGCATAGCTGGAATTACAGACTCACACATTTATGCCCACTTTATTTGTTGGGATTGGGTCTCACAAACTTTTTTTTGAAGCCTCAATCTGAGATCCTTCTGATCTCTGCTAATATCCTCTAGCTAGGATTAGAGGTGTGAGCTACTGTGCCTAGTCCTGAAAATGTTTGCTTGTTTTTATTTAATAGATTGCAGAGAGATTTATAATTTATTACTATTTCTAATATTTGATCTAGTAGACCAGCTGACCACGAGGCTTCTGGATCACTAAAGTTCTCTATTTTCCTGCTTGTGAGATTTCCTCTGTACAGCCAGTTACAGAACAAAAGTGATTAGAACCTTTGACCTTTGATTAAAAAGTCATCTGTGAACTGAGGGTGTGTGTGTGTGTGTGTGTGTGTGTGTGTGTGTGTGTGTGTGTGTGTGTGTGTGTGTGTGTGTGTGTGTGTGTGTGTGATAGGAAATTTGTTTGCACACAATTGTGCTTGTTAATTATATGTAAATTTACTCTGGGGACCCACATGTAATATCATGTAACCCAGAGACTGCTGATAGTGTGAAGCAGACAGCTGGTTATGCTGTGGTATGCTAATAACAATGCTAGACCACCACAAACCAGTTGGCAGATGGAAATAACTTTCATCATTACCCACGCAGTTTGGGTTTGATTTTGTATGTGTAATTCTTGGAAGGGCCTACCACTATCTAATTATTTTGTTGTCAAGAATACTGAATGTGGTCTTGTTAGGGTTCTTTATTCATTTCTATTAAAACAAATATTTGACTGAATATATAGCCTTCTGCTATGTTCTTGGAAAGACACTGAAAAAGTGTAAGATAACAATCTAGCTCGCAAGGGGCTTATTATTTTTCTTCCCTTAGAAATGTGTATAGAAATATATGAGAATATGATCTTGTTATTCTAACCTTGAAGATATCATTCTGATGTGGGTATGTAAGGGTGGGAACATTTTTGTAATGAAAGTTTGCAGAGTATTAGTTTCAACCACTCTTTGCCTTGAGTAGGTTGTATAACCCATAAAATTGCTTTAAGATTTATGTTTTTATTTAGGAATATGAGGACTAGTACCATTTTGTCTATAAAATTATTTAATGTAACATTACATAAACATTTTGTGGTTAAAAATGGGATCACCATATAGAACAAAAAATGACAATCTTAAATAACCACCAAGTTTGGATCACATAGACATCAACATTAAAAAATAAGTCCAAGTCCTCTAGACACTTTTTCTCTCAGGAATCTCTATAGACCTGTACAGGTAACATTTAAAAAATCACCACTGGTATCCAGTTTGTTACCTGAGCTAGCGTGTATACTGCATGCACACTAGGAGGGAAATAGTTTAGACCTGAGATCTAAGGTTTTTAAAAGATTAGAATTGAATGTTTGTATAAAGAGAAAGAGAAACACATCAGAGCTTACTTTACACAGGCCCCCCCCAAATTAAAAAAATGTATCAGGAAAATAGCATGGATCAAGAAACAGGAGAAGAAAGAAAAACATACTCTTAGGCATAGCCTTCTTCCACCAGGAGACCTGTCCTTTTCTAAGTGTTCAACTATTCCCTCTCCACCTAACAGCCATCCTCTGTGGCAGAGACAGAAAGTAGTAGATAGAAGAGTTAAAAAAGTCCACAGACACATTTGTGGTCATGGAACTCTCTGTGCAGATAGGAAGAGATTTTGACCTAGGATTGAGGTCGGGTTCATAGAGGACAGCGAAGCTATCCAAACTCAGCCTGGAACCAGGGCACAAATGGTTAAGCTGGGAAGTCAAGTGTTACAAGATCAGATAAAGTGTAGGAAAAACTCAGGCTTCTGAGAAGATGCCTGGCTCACAGGAGAATGAAGGTAGGGAGGCACTGGCACATCATGCCTTGGTTCTCTATCCTTATATCAGAACACCAGGCTGATCTCTCGATGCCTATGAATTTTCTTCAAAGCCTTGCTGTAAAGGTGATGTATAGAGGGGTTACAGTTATATAAGTCAAGAAATGAATACATTTACTTTGGAACAGCGTCACCTTTCCTTAGCTCTCTCTCGGTTTTCCCCTCGTACCCCTCCCCACTCATAAGTTGTATAGTTCATTTTCAGCACAGTGTCTAGTGAGTACCACTGCTGCATTTGTTCACCCTTTGTTCCACCATTTCTATGCTCCCTCCTTACCCTCTCCAAAACATACAAACTTACGAACATGACTAACGGCTCAGAAAACAAAAACAACAAAGGGAAAAAAAAACCATACCTCTTGTTTCCATTTCTTGGAGTTCATTTTAATATATATACATAGATAGATAGATAGATAGCCAAGTGACTAGTACAATCTCAGTGCCTCTTAGGTTTGAAGCTACTGGGAGGTTTACTATTATTGACTCTAAGTATTACTTCATTATTAAAAATTTATAGGCTGTAAGATATTTGAGTTTTGGGCAATGCCCTTATAAGTACTGAAGAGTGGTAGAGTATCCAATCTAATTAATATTTAAGACAACTATTATCAATAAAATTAATATTTCAGCATTGAATAAGTGAATGGATCATAAGTTTATATTTAAATAATTGTGTTAATAAAGAATTGGTGTAGCAATATATAGAAACTCAATAATTTACCAATACTTTGTATAATCGAACCGATTTTATCACAAGTTTTTGAATCACAGCACGTGTTTTCCAAATCACCACAGTTGTATTTCAAATCACAGCAAAGAGATCAATATTATTTTAGATTTGCCCCTTTACAGAAGAGTCAAATTATACCGGAGAGGTACTTCTCTAGTGCCCACAAATCTATAACGCAGGATGTTATTTCAGTTCTGTAGGTCCTTCGAATGAAAACTGAGCTATGGCATGAGAACACCCAGGTGGTTGTCAGAAATCTATTATGATGGCTTCCTCTGTGCACAAAATTTCTGCTTCTCTCACTACCTATGACCACAATGCCTTCACTTCATAGCTTTGGTTCTATCAGTTATAGATACAAGTACTCCCACATTATACTGGGGCTATCTTTTCACACACAAACGCACACACACACGGACACATGTATGTACACACACATGTATACAAACACTATGTCTGGAGGAATTTGGTTCAACTCATATTTTGAAAGCAATTCTTGCCTGAGAACCACCTGTAAGTTCATATCTTTTTTTTCTTCAATACGGCCTTCAAGCCTTGACCACGTCCTTTAGAGAGGGTGTTAACGATGTCTACGCTGTACCACTGCCAGACATCTATGTAACTTTTACTTTATACCAGCACAATATTGATTCAGGAAGTCTTCTTCTGAGTTCTCCTGGAGTAGCTTCTTCCTTCTCTTCTTCCCTTTCTATCACTTTGTAAAATTCCTCCTCCAAGTCTTAATAGTGAACACCAGGGCTTCATGCTCTTCTCTAACTATAATTAGTAGGTACTGCTTAGCCCCTCCCCATCCTTCCCGTGTCTTGCCCTCCCCAGCCTGAGGTAACTAACATCCTCCCAATGTCTGATAGGTCAGCTTTTTTATATTCCACAGAGCAGTGACAGCAGCGTAAAGTGTGTGTTTTAACATACCAATCTCCTGTTCATTCATGCTGTTACAATGACAGGATTTCATACTTGTTTTGGCTAAATTATGTATATGTGTTCTTTCCCCATTCCTTGACACTTAGAGACTGTTTCCATTTGTTGATATCTGTCATGGAATTTAATTTGGATTTTGAGTATATAAGAAGAGTTTTATAAGTACTTTCAAAATAATTCAGAGAGCTCTCATTTTGGATTCTGCCTATATCCCTTTGTAAAGTTCTTTTTCTACTCTAAGCCTTAGTCTTGCAATATATAAAATATAAATCATAGTACCTACTTATCATATGGATCTACTCTGGAGAAGACAGGAGAGACTATCAGCTGCCTAGGGCAGGATTTAGTATAAGTGAATGGTTGAATAGATGATATTTTGAGATGATATTATTGTTATCCATTCCCTGTGAGATTATAAACAGAAACTCCACAGGGATTTTTCATGTGGGCTGTTAATTGGGTACTAAATTCTAGGCAGATGTTTTCCTTGCAGTAGATTTTCAGCTCTATTACGTGAAGGTAAAAGGATGGAGAAATCTCCCCAAATGATTAAATTAGAGATATTTTGGACAAAATTGTTAATCCTTCATCAATCTTTTCAAGATGAGAACTTCATACAGCTATTACTGATATGATGCTTGCTGGATAGATACCATTAACATATGCAGAGGTTCCTATACATAGATGTACACCAATCCTCTCTCTCTCCTGATTTATTTCCTCCCCTCAATTCTACTGACCCAGTTAAGAAACAGAATCATAAGCAAACAAATCCCAAGAAGAAAAGGCAGAGATGCCAAATAGCCAAATTAGCATATTAGGGCCATTGCATCATTCTCTTAATGTCTTTAGGCAGGAGAGCCAGCGTCTGTCTATGACTGGATACAGGAACATTGTGGCAGCTATTTGTGTCCCATGAGACCATGATTGCTCTTATGTAGTTTATTGTGCAGAAACTGTGTGGGATGTGGTTAGACATGAGCATTTGCAGAGAGAACCATCATTATTGATTTGGCACAACAGTGGGTGTCCAAGTTACTATTTTCTCTTAGACTGCATTCGTATGAAGGGAGTACCGGCCTGGGCTGTAGCAATGTGTCCTGTTTCACCAGTCACTGCTCTGGCTTGTCCAGACAGTGGTTGTCAAAGTGAGCCTTTCTTTTGTGTGGCTCTTCCTTTCCACACTTAGTGTTTGGTGTTGCACACTTATCCCCCTGATGTCCATGAGCAAAGTAATCCTCCCTAGATGTAGATGAATTTTCTTTAAGAAACAAATTAACCCTTTCTGAACAAGAGGGCCATACACAATCCATTTTCTGAGGTAACTTAAAACCATCAAGCTTTGGAAAATGCTGTTTCATGTGCATGTGTATTTATAAACTTCTGTCTCTGTCAGCTTAAGACATTGCTTCTTGCCTCCCTACAAACTCCCATTTTTGAAGCTATTTAAGTACTGTCCCTTCCAGTAGAAATATTTAAATGTGGAAGCAATGAGGATTTCTGTTAGTGATGTTAGGAAATAATTCATGGAGCTTTAAAAAAACAGATTGAGAAAGCGAACTCACCACAAATTTGCCTTTGTATACTTTATTTATTTATTTATTTATTTATTTATTTATTTATGTATTGGTTGTGGGTTTGAATTCTGGGCTTGAGCGCTTTCCCTGTACCCTTTAGCTCAAGGCGACTGCTCTACTGCTTGAGCCACAGTGCCACTTCTTGTTTTCTGGTGGTTAATTGGAGATAAGAGTCTGAAGGACTTTCCTGCCCAGGCTGGTTTTGAACCGAGATCCTCAGATCTCAGCCTCCTGAGTAGCTAGGATTACAGGCGTGAGCCACCAGCACCCAGTTACCTTTGTATATTTTAGCACTCTTAGCTTGCATTCACAGGACACTTTCCATTTGCCCACGGAGCAATTAATACCCTTATTGCCATGCTATGAGCCCACCTATGTCCATCAATCTGATATTCCATGCTGACGGTGAAAGATGCCAATAGACGTTAGAAGTCAGAGTAAATACTCTGCCAGATGAGGCCTTGCCGCCAGTATCACTGGTCCCTTCTGGGTTTGCATCTGGTCGTTCTGCTCTCTGTGAAACTACGCTTTTCTTGTTGGGACGCACGTCCTTTTCTGCACTGGAGTTACACTTGGTGGAAGCCGAGGCAGGTTGGTCGCTAGCTGTCTATTTAAAACTCTCAGCCAAGACCATGAATTGCTGTTGTTTTGTAGTGCATATTATCTTTCTTATCACTCACTTCCTTCCACATCCCACAAACTGGTGATTTTCTTCCATGTCACATTTTGTCTTGGAAAAGCAGGGAGGAGCTGCAACTCTTTTGCTTTCTCTTCCCAGTCAGGCAGTCCCAGAGTCCAAAGCAGGTACACTAAGGAAAAAACAAACAAAGCAATGGCATAGTTCACGTGTATGGACTTTTTGCCCGAACGTTTTGCCTTTGGCACCCATCACCCTTCCTCACCATAGGAAATCAGTTTTTTCTCAATCACTCCTCTTCTTCATTTTCCCTAACTAAAAAAATCCACAGAATGTAATGGTATGAAGGGATTTCCTTGTGATACTTACAATGTTTATAAAATGCTCTTTCTAAATCATATGCCTTCCTTTTTAACAGTCTTTGTGGGGTTTCATTGTAATATATTATATATATATATATAAAAATATATATATATATATATATATATATAAATATATATATATATTTCTTTATCTGAGGTTAAGCCGGGCCCTTGTTACCTCCTTATTAAATGTGTGATACTTATTTAAGCAAGATGAAATATTATGGTACTCCCGTTCACTGCTATTTGTCATTTTATTATTATTGTTATTGTTATTATTATGAACTATTGGTGGTACTGTGAACTCATGGCTCTGTATTTGTTAAGCATATACTTGACCACTGAAGCTGAGCCTTTAGCCTTTGTACTCTGGTCATTTTTGAGATGAGGTCTCATTTTTTGACCTGGACAGTGCTATACCTATTTATGTCTCTTGCCTTAGCTGAGATGACAGACATGTTTCTGTGTTACCATGCCATGCTTTGTCTGTTGATATGCAGTTGGATGACCTTTTTGCCCAGGCTGGCTGAAACTTTTGTCCTTGTGATCTCTGCATCTTGAGTAGGTAGGATTATAGCTACCAATCATTATAACTTCTTTAAGAAAACAAATGCTGTCATATTGCTCTAGTTGGGGAAAAACAAAAGAGGGGGTAACAATGCTTGATAGGAAATGTACTTATTACCTTACTCAGGTAACTGTAACTCCTCTGTACAGTATCTTTACAATAAAATTTTTTAAAAGCTAGAAAAAAGAAAAGAAAGTCTTGCCCATGTAATTGTAATCCCTCCATATGTTATTTTCACAATTAAAAAAAAAGAAAAGAAAGCCTTAAAAACTTCTAATAAATTCAGAATAGTGTCTATGGATTTAAAAAGGCTTTGTCAGAAAATTTTAAATTATGAAAATGTTTATGAACTCATTATACAAGATGAAAATCTAACCACTGAGCTTGTCAAGCAAAAACAAAACAAAACAAAACAAAAAGCAAGGAGCCATGGAAGGTACAGCAAGCTCTGTTTTTGTGGGCCAAGGGTGGTCAGTAGAGGTACAAGGAGATCTTTTCAGGGTTGAGTAGATGGCTTCTGGCAATGGGAACTCTGTGCATCCTTACAGACCATGCCAGAGTCACAGCACATCAAAGAGACAGTCACTCTCCAAGAAACCTCCTGTTGCTCCTGTCCAGAACCTTCCTCTTTTTCCTTGAGCAATAATTACATTCTAATTTTACTCTCAAGGGCAAGGCAAGTTCTGTCCTCTCTAATTTGGCTAGTTCTGTCTTATCTGGCACCAAAGAGAATGCCATTAGTGCAAGTAACTGTAGCATAAGTTTTGGTTACACAGATGTTCCAAATTTGACCTCGAATTTTCTTTTTTTTCTCCTTTCATGCATTTTCTTATTGCTATTTAAAGGTGATATACAAAGAGGTTGTGGTTGCATAAGTCAGATAGAGAGTACATTTCTTTTTGAACCATGTCACTCCTTCCCTCTCTCTCTCTCCCAGGGTTCCCTCCTGTCCCTATCTCTACTCACAAGCTGTACAGTTCATTTTCAACATAGTGTCTAGTGAGTACCACTGCTACCTTTGTTCACCCTTTGTCCCACCATTTCTGGGCTCCCCCTTCCCTTCCCAAAGAGATAATTGAAGAAACAAGACAAAAGGAAAAGAAACAAGAAATAGCAACAAAAGATAAAAACCTCTTGTTTCCATTTCTTGGAGTTTATGCTGATAAATATTTTATATGATCAGGTATTATGCCTTTATGTTCCTCTCCTGCATATCCTCCTTTGCTCTCACTGTGTGTGAATGCCTAGAGACCTGCATTGTTGATCACATCCCAGTGTATTTTTTTCTATCCAGTGTGTTTACTTGCAGATTTATAGGTACATTCTAGCTACCACAAATGAGGGAAACAAACAAGGATACACTAAAGCTACCAGCACAACCATTTTCATTTCAGGATTGTATACCATATCTAAGCTATGGAATTAGCGCAGAACGGAGAAATGGATCAAGAAAATGTGGTATATATGCACAATAGAATTCTACCTATCAGAAAGAATACTATTGTACCATTCATAAAGGCAATGGAAAGACTTGGAAAAATTACATTAAGCAAAATAAAAACTAGACTCAGAGAAACATAGGTTGCATGGCATTTTTCTAATCTGATGGTTGCATTACACAGAAGAAGTAGTGGGGTTAGGAGTTCTGTATGCTCCTGTGGTTATCTTCCGTATTCCAGGTGAGCTGGTACCACTTACCTTAGCATGTAAGACTCTTTACCTTCTAAAGTTCTCTGTTACATAAATCTCTTTGATAGAGGATATTAAATGACTTTCTACTCCAGGACTCAAGTAAACATTTTTTTTCTGCCCTTTCTGTGACCCTTTGAATGTGTTGCTTCTGCCTAAAATGATCTCTTCAATTTCATTCAAACATCTATTCCTTATGCTTTCCTAAACATACATCATGTATCATTCAATATTTACTACAAACATTTCTGTTTGTGGAAATCCTTCATGACTTCTCATCAGTCCAGTCATTACTCCTCATCTTAATGGCAAGCTATTGGTCACAATAACCAATACAAATATATTACTTAGGTATCCATAAAAGCATAAATGCAAAGTAAAAACATTCTAGATTTTTTGTGTTAAAAAACTCTCAAACTGTAGAGGGGCATCAGTGGGAAATTTCTCATTTTCTATGATATAAATTATAATCTCATATTGAACAACCATACCAGTGATTAACTGATGAAAGAAATGACAAGTCTTGAAGGAAGATTAGAACTTTAAGAAGGAAATAAAAAATGTAGCTGATAGGTTATTTGTAGTGATTCCAGATTCTTTTTTTCCCTTGGCCACACTGTTAGAGTGCAGATATTTCCACTGACTCCTTTAGAATCAGAGCATATATGAGCTAAAGTGAAACATAGGATGAGAATGGTTGGAAAGTGAAAAAGAAAGAAAAGAAAGAGAGGGGATATCATGTGACAGCCTTGCTCTTTCTTGAGATAGCTGGTTAAAGAAAATTAAGAGCCAAGCCTTGGAGGCAGACACCCATAATCCTAGATCCTCAGGAGGCTAAAATCTGAGAATCATGGCTTACAACCTGCCTGTACAGAAAAGTCCACGAGAGTCTTATCTCCAATTAACCATCAAAAAGTAAGAAGTGGTAGAACACCAACCTTGACCAAGAAAGCTCAGGGGTGGGGACAACATCCAGGCACTGAGTTCAAACTGAGAACCAGCACCAAAAAGAAAGAGAGACAGAGACGGAGACACAGAGAGAGTAGAGAGGCAAAAGAAGAAATGAAGGAAGAGAAAGAGCTAAAGAAAGAAAGCTATTAGAGAGTATGCATTTTTTGTTAGCCTAGGAATGTGCCTCAGGGCCACCCTTTCTATTGTTTATTCAAGCTCCCCTTCCATTTTTATTTATAAAGCTACTCACAAGGACTTTAAGTGATTAAAGACTGAATCTTTCATTTCCTTTCTTTCGGTCTTATTAGTATTTCCTCCCAAATTCCTGATTCCTTCTTTCATGGAATTAGTGATACTTAGTCTTTATTCATAGGAGTAAGAGCTTTAAAGTATTTCTATTTTTAGATTGTTGGCTAAATTCAATACTTCTGACAGAGCTAAAAATGTTGGGAGGTGTTTCCTAGTTGGTAGGGAGTAGGCGATAATTAGCCTTCATTGCTGGCCTAGCTTCACGATGAATTTTGAGATATCTCTGATGGTCTACATTCAAGGCATCAGTCTGTAACCTCATGTACAAATCAAGAAATTCACAGGAAATATTTAAGCGTTGAGTCATTTTCTAAGTTTTACTCATATGAGTGTCTTTGTGGAGAGTATTATTTGGTTAATACTAATATCTATCATGTGTTGCAATTTATTAGGGTAAGAATCACACTTTGATATTAAAATAGATATCTTTAGTCCTACAGTTTTGTTTCTACCATAATCAAAATGCAGTAAATCATTTATGCTCCCAATATTTAGCATTGTTTGCTTTCTATTTGGTTACTTAAAAGTATCAGAAACAATGTTTTAACTTGATTTGGAGAAACAAATCTGTTTTGAAATTGACCAAACTGAAGATTTTCCATTTTCTTCTTTTTTATTTTTTGTTCTTTTTTGTTGGTCATGGGGCTTGAACTCTGGGCCTAAGCTCTTCAGCTCAAAGTGAGTGCTCTACTACTTGAGCCACAGTGCCACTTCTGGTTTTCTGGTGGTTTATTGGACATAAGAGTCTCACCAACTTTCCTGCTCTGGTTGGCTTTGAACTGCAATCCTCAGATCTCAGCCTCTTGAGTAGCTAGGAGTACAGGCATGAGCCACTGGCACCTGGCTTTCCATTTTCTTTTATTGCGAACACTAGGGAAAATGTATCAATGTGTTCTGAGTTGCTCTTGTCATAGGTAAAATGAATCCTCTGGGAGAGGAGGCTGGGTGCTGAATGCTGTAGCATTGACTCTGGCTAGGTTAGATACAGGCTGCCAGCTGAGGAAAGGATTTTCAAACCATAAGTTGGTCATTCAGCCTTTTCAATATGCTGTGAATATTTTCTTTCTGTGGACCAGAAATTGAGGAGACGAATGAGACAGTGGAATAGTCTTACTTCTGAGTCAATTCTATTTGACAAAGCTTTAGAACATTGAGCACAGTTCGAAATGTGCCTGGCCTACATTAGTTCATATCTGTCCAGGCATTTCAGAAGCCCAAGAGCACTTTTCTTGAGAATCCTGCAAACATTCCTAGTGATGGCGCTGGATTGGGTTTTGGTTTTTACATTTGAGCTTTGGGCACACAGTTTCATAAAGGAATTTTATATTCAACAATTAATCTCTAGACACTTATTTAAGAACTAAACATCTCAGATGCCAATGACTCAAAAGAACAAAATGTAAGTGATATTGACATTTAGCACATTTAGTTATACACTGTGCTATACATGCAGATACTGCACGTTGATCTTACTCATTCTCTACTGTTCTTTCTTAACCACTCTCTCACTTAAGGACAAATACTTTGATTTTGTTCACAATATGGTGTTAAATCCCCCAGCCTCGAATGACTTTTCATTATCTATGATACTATGTACTTTTGCTAAGGCTATCATAGCAACATACCACAAATAGGGTAGTTCTAGAGGCCAGAAGTCCATAATCAAATTGTCATAGGCTTGGTTTCTTCTGAGGGATGTGAGACAGAACCTATTCCCCTTACAGCCCCTAGCTTCTGGTGGCTTGCTGGTCATTTTCTAGTGTTGTTTTGCTTGTAGAATGAGTACCCCACTCTGCTTTATTTTCATGTGATGCTCTCCCTGTATGCACATCTTCCTATTTTCATGATTTTTTAAAAATAAGGACACGACTCAAGGACCTACCCTAGTCTCTTGACCCCTAATTTTAACTAATTACCTCCATAACAATCCTTTTCCAAATAAGTACTTCACATTCTAAGATTCTAGGTTGTGACTTCAACAAATGAAATTTGGGGAATACAACTCAAATCATAATACTCAAAGGTGTTTCATGATGATTAACATTCTGGGAGGAATGTATTCTACTGAAATTGAGTTGTGGTAACTGTAGTTTTCTGGGCCATATGTTTCATAATCAGAGGTTAAAAACTATAAAATATTATTATTCCCATAGGAGAAAAACAAATGCTTCTGGGGTCCTGTCTGTTTGATGTGACAATGAAAGGTATAGTCTCTAAAATAACACAGAAAGATCTCAAAACATAATATCTCCAGCAGGTCATCTTAGTACCAATTCTCCATTAATATCATTACTCAATTTCTAGACATGATCTTTCCTAAAAATAATTACTATTACTGAAATCTAGAAGAATGATTCTAACTGGCAATGAAAATCAATATCTTTGGGATATTCCATTCTCCTTTTGTAGATTTAGTCCAGACAAAAGACTGCAAGTGGGAGAGGAGGCAGGGAGTGAGCAGACTTGCTTCTTGTGTGCATGTGTGAAAAAAATGTATGTTCTTTATCTACGAACCATAGTAATAGTGAATTAGGAAAATAAATTTTATCTACCCTTTTTTTTGAGGTTTGCACATCAGTAGGATGGTCTTAGGCTTATCATTCATATTTAATGCAAGAATAGATAAAATGTTAAAGTGTTATATATCTGAATTCACTCTGTCTTTCTTCAATTTGGCATTGTTCATTGCCATACTAACAGAGACATACATATATATGTATATATATATGCCAATCAAGGATGAGTGAATTTATTGCTTAAAATGAAAGCTTAGTATCAGTGTAATACAGAATAAAGGAAATGCATACATCACTTTTAATTTTGAGGTTAGAAAACTACAATGATTACATTTTTGTACTTGATATATCAATCAAGAGATTATTTAAAAAACTTGGTACTAAATATGCTTTACATGATTATTCCCATTTTAAATTTGTATGAAGAGAAGAAGCAGAGATTAGATGAGTGATTAGACCAATTTATTATGAATTGTATTTGGGCTAAACCAAAAGAAAAAGATGAGTGTTACTGTAATTAGGCAGGTTACATAGGAGCTCTGTATTCATAGGGCAAGAAGAAAGTTGCTGATGGCTTGCAGGTCTGTATTAACATTTGCTTACTATAGATAGTGTAGAAATGCAGCCAATCAGATCTACCTGGGACTAATCCAGATCCTGTCTATATTAACCACAATGACCAGAATTTAACAGCTGTATGATTGTATTCAAGGTGCTTCTGTTAGATATGACACATCCTCTTCCTCCCACCATTTTGCATTTTTAGATGATCTAGTAAAATATGGCCCACATTTATCTTTCTTATGTGGAATATCACACATCTCTGTCCACGCATCTCTGTCTCTTTATGTGGTGTTGTGTGTGTGTGTGTGTGTGTGTGTGTGTGTGTGTGTGTGTAACAGTGGAACATGCTAGGCAAGCCCTTTATTACTATGCTGCATTTCTTTCTCTCAATAGGTAACTTATCACAGGTAAAAAGTGATTTTTTTTAAAAAGCTTCCTGAGTAATTGAAGCAAACACAATGCTTTTGACAAAGTTATTTATATTAAAAATTCCAAGAGATGCTTTGGTAAGGGTGGGAAAAAATTAGCTTTCCAAAGCTAAACTACAGCCCTTTCTTTCAGCCCTTTCTTCTACATGACCAATAAACAACAAATTGGAGGTTTTTTTTTTTTTAAAGAGAAGATAGTTATTAGTAAATTTTTCACTTATTATAATAACAAAAATTTCTTGTACTACTTGGAAAATATTCAACATATAACCAGGAAGGTATTTAAAAAGTACAAGTATCATTAACTTAAAACAGCAAAATTTCAGCAGTAAAAATTGGACCCAGACTCCTAGGCTCCACAGTGTGAATAATTACCTGGCCTTATACGCAGACTTTCCAGATTCTAATGCTACCTCTGTAGAGCCACTGTGTAACTTATAACGATATTTATGCCCAATTAGCTCTCCAGTATTAAGTTGATAGTCATAAATGAACTTCAGAACCTACTATAGTATTTGTTTAATGTCAATGACCAGCCTCAGACAAGAGCGGGGAGGGAGTGCCAGGGCCTCACAGTGTAGCCCAGACTAGCCTCAAACGCATGATCCCATTGTCCCTGTGCTGGGAGCACAGGAATATATCACCACATCTGGCTTAGACATGATCTAACCGCTTAAATGAACCTGTACTAATTCAGTTTTTGGTTCCACTTAAAACCCATGTCTTTAGACATGTCATTTGGACATGCCATTTGGACATGTCTAGGCATATTTTCAACGTGCATGTAACAAAATACATAAATGTTAGTATCTATAAAGTATAACATTGAATAGTAGTGCATTATTTCTTACTCCTTGAACGCTAAATAAGCAAAATTGATTTTTTTCCACAGTAAGATATGACTCCTGGATTACAGTCTAGGGTTAAATTAGTGGGGAGTAGGTAGGTCCATGCATTGACCCTGTCACTGTAATACAAATCTTAGTTGGTCACCCTGGCAGTCAACCAGCCAACTTTGAATGTGCTTCCTTTTGATCCCAATCCAAGACTGTATTCCCTATCAGAGTTTTCATCCTCCAGTGGTAAAGCTATTGGTCCTGCCTAGCTTATTGCACAAATAAAAAAGTACATATGAAAATATAAAATATAAGCATGCTGAGAGATATCTTGCCATGATGATATCCCTCCTATCCATCCCTGGCAAGACAAAAGAAACCATTGTTTATTCTCACTAGAAATATTTGGGAAATGAACTCTATATCGTGTGGGTAGGGAAAGGAAGGAAAAACTGGGAGAGAGAGGGAAAGAAAGACATGGTTCAAAAAGAATTATACTCATTATCTGATTCACGTAACTGTGATCCCTCTGTATATCAACTCTACTATATCAATAAATTCAAAAAATTAAAAAATTGGAGAAAAAGAAACCACTATTTATGTATACACATCTCTGCAACAAGGAGAAATAGTAGTAGGCTAAAAAGAGTAGTGTTTGGATTGAAATGTGCCTATGAACAAATGAGTATTTTTTTCTTTTATTTAGGGCAATAGTACTAGATTCTGTGGTTGATAAACAAATAGGAAAATAAAATGATGATTAATTTCAGCTTTAATAAACCAATAGCCATTGCATTTCATAATGGATTGTACCTCTGGGGTACAAAATGGTCCTAATTGCCCTGGTCTTCTTCACAGGACTGGCCTTTGCTATTCTCTCCTCTGTGCATCCAGTGTTTGGCTTGTATGGGTCTCTGTTTCCTGCCATCATTTATGCCATATTTGGAATGGGACGTCATGTGGCCACAGGTAATCATTTCTATGTTTATGTTTCTCCTGCTACTAATCAAAGAGACTCAGAGTAATCCTTAGTTACCGATTGCATTTCCAAAGCAGTTCTAAATGCACTGCTGAAAAGCTTAGCAAATATTAGAGCCAAGCATATCCGTGTTTCAGATAAGCAATGTATACTGTGATTTACTGGTATATTACTGTGAAGGCAAATTATTACTAAGAAGTCTTGTGCAGTTTTTAGTAACAAAAAATGAAAGAAAGGGAGAATCTGCTGGATTTACAATAAGAGAAAGTGCACACTTGAAAGAAAACAAAGACTATAAAGTTTAGACTATTGAAGAATATTATACATGTATTTGACACTTAGATCAAATGATCTTTTAAGTTTCTTCCAGACTGCATTCTATAGTACCCTTTAATAAGTATGTACTACATTGCCTAGGTGTTCATTACTCAAGAATTTATAAGCAATCACAATTTTTCTAGTCATACAGCAGGGTGAATTTTGGTCATAGTTAGGCCTGGTTGGTGTCTCCTTTATGTGCTACCTGAGTGACTCTGTCACTCTCGTGATAGGATGGACCCTACAATTCATGTAATTTTAGTGAGAGCTAGATAATTAATGTATAATACTTAGTACTTCCTTCCTAATAAGATTTAATAAAGTTGTTTATTTGGTTATTATTATTATAAAATGATAACTTTAATCTTAAGTATTCTGGCAATACAATTATATTTAAATGGAATTTTCTACAGAGGTATTTCTTGTTGTGGCTGTACAAATTGTCATGAGTTTAGAAACTTAGAACAAGGAAAAGTTTTCCACAGCTCTGCAGGTCCATAATTTCAAATGATACATGGTTAACACTGAAGTGCAAGGGTGTGTTTGTTTTTGAAGAAAGCCATCTTCTGGACTTCTCTGTCTCCTAGAATCCTCTTGCTTTCCTTAGCTCAGGGACTTATCAAACACCTTCAAGGTCAGTAGTGCAACATCTTTGAATCTCCTTCTGATTCTATCTTTGAAGAATTTTGTGAGTTCACTGAACTTACTTATTGAGTAATCCAGGATAATCTCCTTATTTTAAGGTCAGCTGATTAGCAAACTTAATTCCATCTGGAGCATGCATTATACTTGCCATAGAACATAACATTCACAGGTTCTGGAGTTTAGGACCTATGCATATTTCAAATTTTGTCCACCACATTGGCTTGTAAATTTTCTCAGGAAATTCATCTAAACTTGGATTTTTATATCAAATAGCATTATAATGGGGGAAGTAAGTGAAGTTTGCAGTCATCCACAATGCTGCATTGTGTGAGAATTTGTGAGAAATGGAAAAAAAATCTTGGCTTCTTCTTCAGACTTACTGAATTATAAACAGCATTTTCAGAAGATCTCCAGGTTTCATGGACACACACACACACACACACACACACACACACACACGCACACACACACATACACACACACACACATGTTATAAGCCACCGTCAACAATAAAGGGCATATAAAAGCAAAGTCCCATAAGATGAGGTCACCTGGTAATGTCCCAGTTGTCTTAGGCTGAGTAAATACACTGTGATATTGACAACACATTGTCTGCAGTGTATTTCTCAGAATGTATCCCTATTAAGAGAAACATGACTGTCATAAGATATATATTGTCTAGGGCAATGTATACATGTATACATAGCATGCATGTGTGCATATACATGTACACACATGTATGTGTATATGTACACGTATGTGTATATGTACATGTATGTACATATATGCATGTATACCTGTTTCAGAGAATTATGGAAGAGCTTTATGCAGGCATAATGGGACATCCCAGCACTCAGAAGGTTGAGACAAGAGGATAATAAATTTGAAGTTGGTCTGGGCTACGTAGTAAGTTTCAGGCTAGATTGGACTAATATAATGAGATCTTTGTCTCAAAAAACAACAAAATAAAAGGGCAACATAAAAAAAAGCAAGGAAACTATACAAATACTCTACCAGTTTACTCTACCTGAGGAAGAGTATTTGTATAGTTTGCACAAATCCCTAGGTTCAATCACCAGCATCACACAAATTAAGCTTTGTTTTCAAAAACCCCTCTTAAATAGACAGTGTTATCTGTGTATTTCAGACAAAAAGGGAAAGAAAGGAAAAGATCCTACAAGCCCTAAAATTCAGGAAGTTTCTCATGAGAGCTCAGATTAAAGTCTTAGATATACCATTTGAAAAGTCCATGTAGCTGAATCTAAAACCTAAGTGATTTTTTATCTTATTGAAGGAACTTTCCTGTTGTCCTGATGCAAAAGGAGAAAGCACTAGAGCAGGTTAAAAATTCTTCATGTTTATTACCTTTTAATTATCCTGTGTTCTTATTTCCTAACAGTTTATTTTTATTTTTTAGAACATTTACATATGTTTTTATAAAGAACCAAATGGTTTTAGAGCTGACCCCACAAGCATTTCCTCTGTTTAGGCACAAGATAAAAGAGTAAAGCAAAGCCAATTTGCTCAAGAGACCATAATTATACTTAGAAGTCAAAAATACCCAAATTGATAATGCTTAAATATGTACTTAGATAGCCATTTTACTTGCTGGATAAGTACTGCAAACATTTTGCTGCTCACATAGTTTTGAAATGACCATTTACATAAGATTCTGTAACTAACAGATTATTTACAGATTATTATCAACTATAGGAAACTTGTGGTCTCTTTAGGTAAATAACAGGCATTTCAAAATACATGCAATTTACAGACATTTCTCTCTGAAAAATAAATGCTAATGCTATTTTATTACTGAATTTATATTTTACAGAGTAAGCTGAAACATCTTATTTTAGTTTTAACCTGATATTTATTTGTCTAAAATCAGTAAGAAGGAGCAGATCCTTAGACTTTATGGCACAAGATGTAAATCAGAAATGAATCACTTTTTGAACTTGCCTATGGTCCTAAACATGGAACAAATGAGTCTCACCAAATGTCCCTACAAATACTTAATACACAGAACAGATTTGTCTTTTATTTAACTTTACTATAGTATATGCTATGGAAGGACTTACCCACTCTGCTTTATTAAGATACTAGTGTTACTTTTGTGACTTGGGTTTTATCTTCCAGTTAGGTGTTCAAAATGGAATACTGGACTTCATGGCAAATAATGGTGGAAGCATCTTTTAAAAACAAATGATTCAGGCTGGGAATGTGGCTTAGTGGTAGAATGCTTGCCTAGCATGCATGAAGCACTAGGTTCAATTCCTCAGTACCACATAAACAGTAAAAGTCAGAAGTGATGCTGTGGCTCAAGTGGTAGATTGCTAGCCTTGAACAAAAGAAACTCAGGGACAGTACCCATGCCCTGAGTTCAAATCCCAGGCCTGACCAAAACAACAACAACAACAACAACAACAAACCCAAAACAAGTAAATGATTCATCAAGCCACAGAAAGTCCTATTTGCTCAACAATGCAAAATTTTAATCTTAATATGCAAATATTTAAACTTAAAATATAATTACTTTAAAACAAAGTTGTGCAAAACATAATCTTGACATCTAGAAGCTACAAAAAAAACCACAACTTTGTTTCTTGGTATGCGAAAGGAAAAAAAAATCTGGATATGTATCCAATGGAAACAATATTGCTGAAGATTACCAAAATGTGATAATTTGTAGGACCTTGTCCTCAACTAACTATGAAAGTGTTTTGAGAGGACACAGTCTGTTCAGCAATGGAGGATGTTTGTCAAGGATAACCTCTACACAGAGTGAGATAAATATTTACTGAGAGCTTACAATAAGGGAGCAACCCTGCCAACCAGGCACTGCTTTCAAATCAGGGAAGACTTGTTTTTTCTCTCTCCATCAAAGCCTACAAAGGTCCTTACTCTCCTACCATTTGACGACTTCTTCTTATCTTTCTTAAAATCCCAAGAAAGTTAAATCTGAATGCAAAGTTCTTTAGGCGTTTGCACAACCACTTCTATATAAGACAGTTTATTCTGTAGTCTACTAGATTTAAAGACCAGAAGAGACACTTTTAACTTTCAGGAGTGTCTCATTTGGTCTCAATATCATCCTGTTGTAAAACACCATGAAAAATATCTTTTCTAAAAACTAGGTTCCATGGTGAATATATCTTACTTAATGTTATCTATCCTGGAAACTGGATTCTTGTCTCTCATCATCAGTTATGTTAGTTCCTTGAGGTGATGATAATAGTGATCCTAATGATTAGTATTCATGAATTTATTAATAGAGAATGACTTAGCTTGCACTGACGATTCTATTCAGATTTCTCTGAGTTTATGTACCATCATCTCTTAGAGAAAAACAAAGGATAACAGACCATAACAGAGCATTCTGACCTTAATTGTAGGAATCATCTGAAAAACTAACACTAACACTCAGTGCTAACTACATGCCAGTAGTTAACTTTATGACATATGCTGTAATTTATTATCTTATGTAAGCCTTAATAACCCTAGTGTATGAAGAATATGATCTTTTACAAAGTAGTCTAGGGTAGCAGTTTGGTGTTTAAGGCTAAGTTCCTATATTGTTATCATATTGTTCTGAATTCACAACACATATTGCTTGTCTAATCCAAAAATGCCCTTATCAATCAAGAGTAGTGTGTTGTGTGTCTCCATTGAGATCTGTTTCTGTCGGACTCACATCTCTTTCCTGGTCCTGCTGCCCATGCACTTTTTTTCACAAAGCCTCACTTACAACTTGGAGCAAAGCTATCTTTAACTGCTGAGTCAGGGGATGTCTGCAACATGTAGTATGGTTCTTTATCTTGAGCCTGTCTGAGGAAATCAACATTTCCCTATTTGTGTGACTTCATTGTTAGACAAACTATGTCAAAATTGATGCTAGGAACTCTAAGAAAAAAATAGAAGACCACAATAACCATGCTCCCATAAAAGTAGGAGGCCATGACAATTTCTAGGAAATACCATTAAACTTTGTCTAATAGCAGTAAAAAGAAATGATATATTTAATCATTTTATAGGCCATACCATGCTGTTATAAAGGAATACTCAACAATGAGTCATAACAGGTGCAAAATTTTAAGCCAGGAATAGTTAATTGGGATGCATCCTTATATATTTGAAATTTGAGCCAGATACTTAAAGAAAAGCAGGCTTATGCAGGTGCATGTGAAGAGAAAATGTTTCAGCCAAAGAGATTATATTGACCACTGAATTTAATGAAGTCTTCAATTCTCTCCTTTATATTCACCCTAAAGCCTAAACTGCATATATTACCATCATTTAAGGGACAAGGCAATTTACATCCTGAGTAAAATACATGTGGTCACATTGAAAGTTAAGCGATTGGAGTTAAATCCAAGCAAGAATTAATAATGTGCATAATGTGTGTGTGTGTGTGTGTGTGTGTGTGTGTGTGTGTGTGTGTGTGTGTGTGTGTGTGTGTGTGTGTGTGTGTGTGTGTGTGTGTATGTCTAGGTCGGTGTCTGTGTATCTGTGTATGTGCTGGTACTGGGGATTGAACTCAGAGTCTGGCACTATCTTTTAGCTTTTTTCTTTCATGTTTGGCACTCAACCACTTGCTCCAAAGCACTACTTCAGAATTTCTTCTGCTTGTTAATTGGAGATAAGCTTCTCTTGACTTGTCTGTTAGGGCTGGCTTTGAACTGCCATCCTTAGATCTCAGCCTTTTTAATAGGTAGGAGTACAGATGTGAGTCACTGGCACCTGACTCAGGCCATAATTTTGATACTTGCTTCAAGGTCTCTCTCTCTAGTCAACTATGAGAGGTACAAAATTATAAAGCTTAGGATGAAGTAGATAAATGTGTGAGGCATATGGAGGTATCTGTTTCTTTCAGGAATGGGGTGAAAAATAGAGAAGAGAAGCCCCAGTGGAAGGATAGAGTTGCTAAGAGATCTATTTGGCACGACAATATGGTAGAATTTAATTATGTGTCTGCAATTAATAAAATTACTTGCCTACCCTCTTTTAGGCACCTTTGCCTTGACATCCTTAATCTCAGCCAATGCTGTGGAGCGACTGGTCCCTCAGAGCAGCCAGAACCTCACCACACACAATCACTCAAGTGTGCTAGGCTTCTCTGACTTTGAGATGCAGAGGATTGGAGTTGCTGCAGCTGTTTCCTTTTTGGCTGGTGTGATCCAGGTAAGTCATTTTGAGACTTGTAAATAATAGCACGGGAAATGGTGGTGGTGGAAAGGTGATCAGCACTGGTTATATTTGTATTCTTGCTTATAGGTTTGTGTCTCCAGATAAGTTAAAGGGCAAGTTGTATCTTCAAGTGTTATATCTTCATGCAGTTATTGTCTTCTCCATCCAGTAGTTACTCTATACATGTTGTTCAAATTACTGAATTAGAATCAATACTGTGATGAATTGAGGAAGTTGTAGTTGACTTTTTAAGAAACAGATTTCTAAAGATATGTTTTGAAAATAGAATAGATTCTCTGTGAGGCACAAAGTCTGTCATTGTCCTTGTGTTCACAGTGACCAGATTGTCATGGAAAGGGGTGTTGTTGGAGAAATTTGTACACTGAGAAGGAGATATAACTAGATTTTAGAATCTTTCCCAATTTTAACATTGTATAATTGGTTTTATTGTTGACATCAGTGACAAAGAGTACTTTGTTTGCATCAAAAGCATTGTGATCTTTAGAGCCAGCGTTGTGCCACTTTCAAACGATACCAAAGTCTTTGCCACGTTCACAACCCGACATGAATATAGCTGCCAGGTTTGTTGGCTTCATTTTGTGCAAAATGTCAGAGTTAGATATTTTGCTGTTTCTAATTAGTAGTCAAAGGTAGAAAACTTAGAAGTAACTATAAAATGAACAAAGTGTTTAAGTCAATTTTTGTCATTGTGAGAAAATAATGGGTGAGAACAACTTAAAGAAGACCAGTCCTCTAAGCCTGGGATGAAGCAGAGCTTGGTGGTGGGAAAGGAAAAGTTGCTTACATCATGGCAGCCAGGAAATAGAGTGCAGAGTGGAAAAGTGGGGGTAAAGGAAGCCCTTTAAAGGTACAGTACCAGTGCAATACATTCTCCAATTAGGCCTGACTTCCAAGTTTCCACCAATTTTCCAGTCATGCCATTTTCTTGTACATTTTTCAATAGCTTAACCTGTAGTAAATTAGGTCAGGACCCTCACAATCGATTTATTTTCCCCAGATAACACCCCTGATCCCTGGAGGCCAAACTTTTGCCACCTGAGCTTTTGGGACTCATAATAGACATGGGATTGCCTGTCTGGTGGTCATTTCTGCTTACTCCCTTCTTGTAAAATGAATGATATGGTTACAAACCCTGGGTGGGTGTCTTTGGGGTTAGGAATGTCTCTCTAAATATGTCACATTATTTATAAGACCAAGATTATATATAAACCAAGAGGCAGAAAAATGGTGACTGCCTAGAATTGGGTAGAAGGAAGAAGAAGAAGAAGATGAAACTAGATGGCCAATCATAATTTCTATGGCTTTTATGACTATGCTAAAAATAGAAATAAAAATGAAACAAAAATTAGTTGCCTGGGAACTCTGTGAACTTTAATTTTTCAAACATGAGTGAATTCCTATACTTGCACAGGAAGGCTTAATGATCTTTCGTTGCTTATTTGTTCTCTATGAGGCCTTGTGTTGCCCAACAACATACTGAGGAAAAAAAAGAAACCATGGTCATTAGGAATAATATTTGAGCCGCTTTAAAGTTGACTCATTATTAGAAAAATAATACGCAATATGATCGTTTCAAGAAAAAACATGATTATCTCTACATACATTGAGAAGCCCTCAATAAACATTCACTATTTTTAAAAAGTAACCAGCCATATGAACTGGTAATTGAAACACGGATATGTTGCATTGCTTTGTCATATATGCTTTCCCTAATTTCTGTTCATTTGAAAAAGAAATCTCTGGGGCTGGGAAGGTGGCTCAGTGGCAGAGCGCTTGCCTTGCATGCATGAGGCCCTGGGTTCGATTCCTCAGCACCACATAAGCAAAAAGAAAAAAAGCCAGAAGTGGCGCTGTGGCTCAAGTGGTAGAATGCCAGCCTTGAGCTGAAGAGCTGAGGGACAGCGCCCAGGCCCAGAGTTCAGGCCCCACTACCGGACCCCCCCCCCCAAAAAAAAAAAGAAAAAAAAAGAAAAAGAAATCTCTGCATTAACACAAGAGAACTTGTTTAACCTTGACCCATTATTTTCCAGTCTTGTTTCTCTTTGAACTTATGAGTTAGTTTTCAGGTTTGGATTTCTTTTATTTTATACAGTGAAGGATAACTATTTTTATGTACATATCAATATTAGTTTTTAAATCTAAGAGAATAAGTAATTCACAATAAGACTAGTAACTTTGTGCAGAGTTCTCATTTAATTAATTTCCATGAATTTAAAACAATCATCAGTCATTTTATAATTATCTAACATATTTGGATTAAAATTTTTAATTTAGTTAAGAATTCTTACAATAAATATAAATTTAAAAGTTGGGATTCTAACACTATAAACAACAGAAGACAAAAATTCTCAAACTGAAATTCATTAGAATTATGAGTAAAATTTAGTAAGGATGAAACAGGATATTGTTATAGATAACATAAGTAATTTCATTTTCATGGCCTTTTATTACATGTAAATCTGATCCAGATAGTTTCATGTTTTCCCTTATAACTTCATCAGACATCTGTTTTCTTTCCTCTTTAGCTCTGGTCCTTGATATGTGACCTATGTTTTAGCCAATTTTTGAACAGATGGCTGGACTTTATTTGACCTGCAATCTCATCTGTACATCACCAACTAGAAACTTAGCATCTTTTTAAAAAATGGTACTGAGAATTGATCATAAGACTTCATGCTTGCCAGGCAAGCACTCTACTTCTTGAGTACCGCCCTGTCCTCTTGCTTTCCGCTTATTGTTGTTGTTGTTGTTTTTCACATCTGGTCTGGAGGCTAACTTTGCTGAGAAAATCTCCAGACTACACTAGGCCCAGTTCCTTTGGATCTTTTTGTATCTAGCTTCTCAGCCACTTTTTTCCCCTTTGCTTTTCTTCCTCAGAATTGAAATGCACTGAATATCAGGAAAATGACCAAGTATCCATTTTCTGTAAACACAGGAAGTGTTTTATTGCCTTGTTTTATTTGTGTATTCTTTAGTTTACACATTGCTTGTTTCCAGGTTGATATGTTTCCCTCTGAAAACTAAGCGGTAAAATTATTTAGGTTAAAAGATTGAACTGTTTCGTAAAATCAGGGTGTAGCTGAGGGAGGATGAAAGAGAAGACTGAACACTCTCAAAGTAGAGTATCTGCCACTCTGAAATTGGAACAAGGAAACCTGTTGGGGGTGCTATTTCATAGAGAGAAGGGTTTAGGGAAGGGGTGAAATTAATTGGTGTAGAGCTTTATAAAAATAGTGAATGTTTATTGAGGGCTTCTCAATGTATGTAGAGATAATCATGTTTTTTCTTGAAACGATCATATTGTGTATTATTTTTCTAATAATGAGTCAACTTTAAAGCGGCTCAAATATTATTCCTAATGACCATGGTTTCTTTTTTTTCCTCAGTATGTTGTTGGGCATTATTATTATTATTATTATTATTATTATTTTAATACTGTTAATCTAGTAAATAATGAATTTATTTATTCAATACTTGCATTTTTCTCCAATAGTATTGGAGTGTAGTTTTCTTTGACAGGAATGACAATGTTTTTCTTCTTAGTATCCCTTTCAGTTCTCTTAGCATAAACAGCCCTTTTGGGGGAGCATCTAGTCTTTGAAGAAGGCTTTGTAGACTCTTTCTTTGAAATGATCAGTTATCTAGTGCTTTTTACTGTACTCATAACATTTCCTGACAGTATTCTCCAATTTTTTCTACAAAAAATTTTGGTTCTTTTAATGCAGGCAAATTTGGAAATCTGTATTATGCTTGGAAATGATCATTTATCTTGATTTTCAAATTTATTCTCTTGCAGGTCTATACAATCAATTATGATTCCTTTTTAAACTTCAGTTTTATGTTTGGTAGTGATGTGTATATTTTGCTACTTCAGTTTTTAAAAGCAGGATTTTGAAATAGACTAACTTTTTCCCATTGCTATTTCTGCTTTAATTTTTATTTTTTCCTCAGTATATTTGGGGTTATTTGTTGATTTTTAATTATTTTTCAGCTGGATATTTAATTAATTTCTTATATTTTTTCTTTTTTATTGATTAAAAACATTTAATGCTACCCATGTTTATACTCAGTTTTTCAGACATATTTTGTGGATCCTCATATGTAGTGTCTACCTTTTAGCATTTTTATAAAAACTAAAAAATTGAATAATTTTAATTTTATTTCTCCTAATAATGGTTTAAGACAGAAGTTGTAGATTTTTAGGTAGGTAGGTCTTTCTGCTTTTTGGTTTTGTGAATAATTTCTAGTGTAATTGTACTGTGGCCAGGAGGTAGTAATTTAGTGCTTGTAGTAATTTAGTGTTACTTAATTTACCAATGGTTTTCTATAATCAGCATTTTGTGGATGGTTGTTCAGCACACAGGAAAATAGGTATAGGTAGCTGTAGAAGGGAAGCATGAATCTGTAGTGTATAGTTATAAGTCAGCCTTATTGTTTGTGAGTGTTCATTATTTTGTCTGTCTGATTTTTCTTGCTCTGATAATAGTACATTCATTTTTGTGGACTATCCTCACCAGAATAATGGCTTCTAGTCATTTGTTCACCACTTAGGTAAATTGTAGGTGTGTGAATATTCGCAAATACGAATGCGTCCAACCTTTCACTCATTGTCATTCAAGCAAAATAATATATTCCTGTCCCTCTCGTTTCTTACCATTTTACTTAGAGTGCTATTTTAAATAGAGCACACTTACACAGTCACAATCATGTAATGAGATATGTCCTGTGTTTTATATTAAATTATGGGCCTGTGAAAGGAATTTTATTGCAACATAATTCCCATAAAAATTCCATGCTTGTAGAAGACACAGTCTGATGCATTTTGACATATGTAATCAAGATAGTGATGGTGTCTGTCACTGCCCATGCCATCGTTTGTCACTGATTCCTCCTTCTCATTTACATCTTTTCCTCCTTCCTTTCCATGTCAACCACTTCCTGTTACTGTAGATGAGCTTACTATTTTCTCTGGTTCTATGAAAGCAGATTTACTGTTCTGTTTTTTTTTTTTTCTCAAATTTTCCCATTCAGTGGAACATTATTATTGTTGATTAGTTATGTTTATTGTGATGATTTTAGAACATAATAGAAATGTCTGTGATCAGAACTTATATAATTACTGATTGTGGATAATACAGTGACTAAAGCTGAAGTACTCATGTTTTTGTTATCACTTTATCATATTTAAAGAAATCAGCAAATATGGATAACACTGACCAAGATGCATTAGACTCATTCATTCGTGAGTCCACTCACTCATAAATTGAACTCATATTGAATTGAAACTTCTGTAAAACTATTTAAAGACAAAATAATAAGAAACCAAATAAGAAATTATAGTAAGAAGCCAAAACAATGAGCATATATTACTTATACAAAGTAATTTCATTGTGATGGGTCTACTATGCATATAGTTGCTTTGATTCATTTCACTCCCTCTATTACTCTTACTTATCCTCTTCCACTTTTATTTTCACAAAAAATAATGCATTTCATCATTCTGCTTTTAAACACATATAAGATATTTCTAGCTGAGCGCCGGTGGCTCACGCCTGTAATTCTAGCTACTCAGGAGGCTAAGATCTGAGGATCGCAGTTCAAAGCCAGCCCGGGCAGGAAACTCCATGAGACTCTTTTTTTGGGGGGCGGAGCCTGAACTCTGGGCTTGGGCGCTGTCCCTCAGCTCTTCAGCTCAAGGCTAGCGCTCTACCACTTGAGCCACAGCGCCACTTCCGGCTTTTTTCTTTTTGCTTATGTGGTGCTGAGGAATCGAACCCAGGGCCTCATGCATGCAAGGCAAGCACTCTACCACTGAGTCAACTTCCCAGCCCTCCGTGAGACTCGTATCTCCAATAAACCACTAGAAAAAAAACCGGAAGTGGCGCTGTGGCTCAAGTGGTAGAGTGCTTGCCTTGAGCTGAAGAGCTGAAGGACAGCTCCCAGGCCCAGAGTTCAAGCCCCACGACCGACCAGAAAAAAAAAAAAGATATTTCTATCAGACTCATCCCCGTCATTTTCTACTTTCACCCACTCCCAATTCTGGTCTTACCAAACAGTTCCCTCTTGCCATCTAAATATCTCATTTGCAAAAAATAAAAAGGTCCTTCTAAGTTACTGATGCAATTTGTGTCGTTTGTATTTCATTAAAGAAGTATACAAAAGAAAAAAAGACAAATTTTCCAGCCAATCACTAGTAGCAGCCAAAAAGAGGAATTGTTTGCATGATCACAACAATGAGGTATGAACCTCATGTCAAGGTGAAACCTTTTAAAATGCCAGCATCAATAAACCTTTCTGCTGAGAAACCAATACCCTACCTCCAATTCAATATACTTTTAAAACTTTCTTCTCTTCTCCCTGTAGATTTTTTTTTTTTATTCTGCATGGTGGGCATATTGCCTATTCCTTTTTCCAGGAACTAAGAGAGGTCTGGGATTGTTCCTGGCCCATTTACTTCTGGAAATTTTCCCAAGATCTACTTTTCTGCAATAACTACAGGACAAGATTTCTGCCCTGAAGGATAAGAGATACACAGCTCTTTTGTTTGACAGTTGCGTAAGCATTGGGTGACACAAGGTGGAGTGTATTACTGAGCTAGTACATTCTGGAAATGTGTGTGCTTATGTTTTTAAAGATGATAAACAAACTAAAGACCCAAATAGGAGCTTCTCCAGTTACTTTTGATTGCAGACCCAACTGTTTTTTTTTTTTTTTAGGGGTATGAAGTAAGAGGATTGGGAGTACATGAAGGACATAAGATATAAGTTAATTTTACCTGTCTATTAAGCATATCATGTTTACTCCTCCCCCCAAATCAATCATATGTTATATACTATTGTATAGTGTAAAATAATTATTGAAAATAATAATTTAGTAATTATGGAACTATAAGTTTACCTGTGTTTTCAGCAAATCACACTTATTCTTTCCAGAAAAAATTAATTATATATAGTATGAAATAACATGTTGAACTATATCTTATATATTGCATATATAAAACACAATATAAGTATGTAGTATATTATATGCAATATAATATACAGTATAGTATATAGTATATATAATATATGATGTTATTCCCTATTACATAGGTGAAGATGCTGAAGATAAAGTGGGTTATTTGAATTTTATAACTAGGAATGGGTAGAGTAGAAGATGGAGTTCCGTACATGCTCTGATAACTGTCTTGCTGCACATCTTGATGTATTTATTTATACAATGTCTTGCTCTATAGTCCAAGCTGAGGATATGAACACATATTCCTCCTGCCTCAGCATCCCTAGTGCTAAGGTTACAGATATGTGCTACCACGCCCACCTCTATAAACTAATATTGAGAAAGAGTCAAGGAAACATAACCCACCATCTTCCAGGGCCTAGTATGATGCTAGCTTCCTTCTATATCATACCTCTAGAGCAGTAGCAGAAGTTGTGCTAGGCATGGCATGATGTCTCTGCATCATGGAGTAGATGGTTTTAGGATCATGTCTCTACCATCCCCTGGGCCTGCCAGACTATTTCTCAGACTATTTATATGGCTCCTCTCCTCCTCCAAAGTTTAGCTCATATATAGTCACTGAGAATCCTTCCCTGTAATCTCTAGCCATGGTTATAAGTGACTCCTCTTATGTTCTCCTGTAAGACATTGAGTATGTCTTACTGTCTAGGGCTTATCCATCTATCAGGACCTACTTTGTGTGAATTTGATTTTGTTCTACACTGTGAGTCTCTATAGAACAGAGCATTTATCTTTATAATTCTAGAAGCTTGCACCTAACATGTGTGAGCTAAAGCAATGAAAGAGAAATAAGTGCAGTGAAATGTTAGTGGCACCAAGACATTAAGTAACAGATATTCAGTGAAGTTTGCTTATGTATTTATCTGCCTTTTCACACCTTGCTCTTTCTCTTTTTATTCATCATCAGAAGATGCTCTGTCTATACCTTCTCAAGTTGTAAGTTTCTAATTTCTGAAAAAGGAGCAATAACACCTTCAATTTTCTTATTTGCTCCTATTCCCTGTAAGATTCATGTTGCTCAATGTAGAGCTCTAACCAGCAAAGGCTTCTACCTTCTCCCACAATTCCCCATACCTGATGAAAGATAAAATTACAATGACAATAGTTCATCAACTCCCTACTCTCCTGTCTTTTAATAGTAGGATGACTCCATGTGTCCATGGAGTTTTCTCTAGCTGTTTTTCTCTATAGCAGGAACAGGGAGGAAGTCCAAGAAGTTAAATCATGCCTTCCTGAGCCCCATTCTCTCTTTCATCAGAAATTAGTTTTGTCCTGTTATGTCTGAGAACTGAAAAGTTCCTTCATTCAACTTCATAAATCATGGCAAGTAGAATCAATTCTTAAAGAAGGGCCAGCACATTTCTAATACATACTATAATAAAAATCAAATGATATGTTTGTTTTCCCAACATGCTCAGTTTGTCTACTGGGTAATCACAACTCATTTTTCCTTTCCAACCCTGTCCAGTTTAAGTACTTTCGTTCTTTTCTAGCAACTCATCTTATGATAACTTTTTTTATTGTGAAAATACTGTACAGAGGGGTTAAAATTACATAGGCAAGGTAAAGAGTACATTTCTTATCAAGCATTGTTGCCTCCTCCTTTGTTTTCCCTTCCCATCTCCTCCCCCCTCAGCCCTCACCCTGCACCAAAGTTGTAAAGACCCAAATTTATCCAAGAAATGATAACTTCTTAAATGGCCAGTATTACCACATTCTACCATCAGATCAGTCCTATAAAGCACAGCTCTGATGTTAGAGCCAGTGTGCCATACACTTCTTGGCAAAATTAGGTGTTTAATATATGTAGGGGAATGATGTCACTAACTTCTGCAAAACTCCTCTTGCTCTGTTTTTAAAGCATTCCATACTACTGCCATCAAATTCTCTTGCCTATTTTCTATGACTCCCTTTTGGCTAGTTTTTTATTTTAACAAGTCACTTTATCATCTGAATACAACCCATGCTGAATGGTTTTAGATTTCTCCTCTTCCATTTTTCTGGAATGCTTTCTGATAATGTCTATGTGTTGAATTCTTTAAGTGTCACGGGACAGCCTACCCTGAAACAGCCCTCTCCTCTTGACTTTCAGTGGCATGTTGTTCTCTTGCAAATGTTTACATAATGTTTGTTGTTATGGTATTTGTGTGCATGTCAAACCTGTGAAATTCATCTAGTGGGTGACCTTTGCCTACAGTGTATATCTCAAGCACAACACACATATTTACCTGATTCACCTGATGTCTCTGTGAGAGAGATGAAAGTTTTTTCTTTCTTGAAAGTAGGATATATTTAAATAGTAAAGTTGCCAACATAGTAAATAGAGTTGCCATGTTCTCCACTAAATTACCTATTATTCATTCACATCTTACATCAGAATGAGATTCACATGATAATTAGCGAACCAATTTATACATGATGAACTAAAGTCCATAGATTGAATTGCTCTTTCCTTAATTTGTAATATAACACTCTTTCTCTGTTTCAGGAAACCATCTAGGATATTGTATTACATTTAGCAGTCTGTCTTTCCTCCACTTTCTCTTCACTGGAAATTCCTATCAATTTTGTTTTTGTTTTTCATCTTGGAAGTTCCTAATACATGTCTCTTCACTGGAACATGTATTAGATGTTTTCCCCATGACTAGACTGAAGTTATGGAGAATTTAAAGAGGAATATCAAAGAGGGAGAGTGACATTCTCATCACGTTATAGACTGTCAAAAGGACTGTGCATCTTATTAACATGGTCACCTGGCTGAGATGGTACTTATCAAGTTTCTTCAATGTAAAGGAATTCTGTGTCTGTAAAGGACATTTATTCTTGTCTTCCATGTGTTTAGCCAATTATTTGTATCACTATGGACTCCAGGATAAGTCTTTTAAAATCCAGTCTTACTTAATATTGTTTCAGATTTTTCACTGAGAGAGCTCTTTTATCAGTTTCCCTTCTTGACTTATTTATTTACCTGCATACTTGCTAATAATATAAGATGATCTATGTATATGTTGCATATGTCCTGCTTTCTAGGGGACTCTAGTTCCTTTTATGAGGGAAAGTTATAAATTAAGACAAGGGTGTTTATTGTGCTCATTGTTACTGGGTGGTTGTAGCTTCTGGAGATTTTCAGCCAACAGATCCATGTGTGTATATCTATGTGTATATTCTATATACTTAAACAAAAATATGTACTTTTGTATGAATTCATACAGAATCTAATCTATTATCTAATCTATTATCAGAAATATTATTCTAGTCTCCTCATCTTGGTTGTAACCTCTCATTCTGAAAGGCAGGAATCTGATTTCTACTGTGTGCCAGACATTTACTTAAATTTCCATTTCTAGAATATGTGTGGAGTGGTTTCAGAATTGCTGCTGTCCACTAGACCTTTCTGTTTCATCTTTGCTTTTACTCTTAACAGACACTACTCATTTCCAAAAATTTTAATGTCAGCACATGTTTTTCCAGTCCTTTGGAGAGGTGGTTTCATACATTTAGCCAGATTGAAAAATCTACAGTTGATGTAGAATGACAGTTTGGAGGAATTATGATGTATAGAGACTGTAAGAAGCTCAGTGTTGTGGTCATTTAGTTTTTTTGTTACACTCTATAATCCATCTGTTCTGGAATTTCTGACCACCTAAATTGTGTATTATATTTTAATATACATTATATGATTGAATTATACAATATATAATTATTTCAAAAGAAAAATAACATAAAAATATTAACATTAGTCATTTCAAAGTTTCTAATTTAATAATATTATATGACTATGTCATCAGTTAACTGTCATCACTATCTATGTAACAGTTCTCAGAGAACTGCAATTTTATACCCATTAAACAATAACTTGTCATTATCATGCCTCTTACACTTCATCCACATGTAACCACCATTCTTTTTGTCTTTTTAATTTTAACTGTCCTAAATATCTCTTGTAAGTTGAAACATACAGTTCTTGTGTTTGTGTAACATAAAACAAATTTTACATGTTCTAGAGGACCCTTATTTCACATATTTAATATAATGTGCTTCAAGGGTCATTCATATTGAAGCACATGTTGAATTTTCTTAATTTTAAAAACTCTATAAACTGGGTGTTGGTGGCTCATGCTGGCAATCCTAGCTACTCAGAAGGTTGAGATATGAGGATCATGGTTCAAAGCCAGCCCATAGGGAAAGTCCATGAGACTTTATCTCTGATTAACCACCAAAAAGCTGGAAGTGCAGCTGTGGCTCACGTGGTAGAAGGCTAGCGTTGGGCAAAAAGATCTAAGGGACAGTGCCTAGGCCAGGAGTCTAAGCCCCACAACCAAGCAAAAAACCAAAAAAGACTGAACAGTATTCTACTGTATGTACATACCATATTTTGCATATCCATTCACTCATTTATTTATGGACACACATTGCTTCAACTTTGGGGCATCTGCTTTAGCTTAAATCTTGAATATACGTTCAAGATTTATATAATGTCTGTCCTTTCAGCCTTTGCTCATCACTTAAACTGAAAATAGTTTGGAAGAGGGTTTTATACTTTCACTTTTAAAACATATAACTACACAGGTATCCATTTGGTATTTTTCTCTCAAGTTCTCTTGTCACACAGAGTTTTTAAAAAATTTTTTTTACATTCTTATGCAAGTTTCAATGTCCAAAGGTCATGAACAATTTCTCTTCCTTCCCTAACCTTTCTATGCTGAGCAGCAAGTTTTCACATTCCACTCAAACAACTTTATAAACTTTATAAACTTCACTTTCCCATGCCAGGATTAGTATTTTTTCTTTTAACATTAAAAAAATACCCTTCAGTAATTGTACAAGAGGGTTTTAATTCAGTGTCAGTTTGTGAGTATAACACATCCTGAATGTGTACTAGTCTAAATTGCTATGCTTACCTCTCCTCTCTCTTAGCTTCTTTATTTCTGTTTTCTTCAGACAGTATTGAAAGGTATGGCCTGTATCTTTATCTTTGTATTCTGCAACAATGTTGTGCATTGTCTAGGTAGTTCTGCATAAATTTTTATTGAATGGACAAACAGGTGGTTTGGTCTAATGTAAACTGCAATATTACAGACAAAGTAATATATCCTGAAATGCTTGCCATAGTCCATCCATTTGGATATACCAATGTTTACTCGGTCCTCTTTTTTGTTAATATTTGAAGGACACTTGTAAAAAAAACACCCTGAAATCTGAGATACATTATATTTATATAGAACACATGGTATTTATACAAGCATTACCAAATAGTTCTATCCACATGAATCTCGATATATGTTATAAGCCTTTCAAGATTAGTTCATATCATCAACATTGCTGCACACAGCTGAAGTATATCCTATACATTTATTTTTTCTCAAAAAATGTTGTATGGTCAGGTTTGAGGAGTTGACTAACCAGAGTACAATGCTATTAGTAAAAGGAGCTAATATGTTTATCAAACCATTCACTTAAATACCATTAATGTTAGCATAAAACTTAAATTTTACATGTTCTAGAGGACCCTTATTTCACATACTTAAGTTTGGAGATAAACATAGTTCAATTTGTGGTCCACTTTTGGAATGTGAGAGTCACTTGGTACTTGCTACCTTCAAGCTCTGTGCATCAGCATCATGGAACATTACCCTGATTTTGATGGCAATATAAACGATTAAAATCTGTAGGGAAAGGAGGAGTTTTTAGTCTCTCCATATCTCTCCCCCACTTCTTTGCCTACCCAAATCCTCTCACTCTTTCTCTTCCTTCTTAAATATCTGCCATTGTTTTGAGTTATTGAGAAGGCTGCAAGCAAGAGAGAGAGGGCGGGGGAGATTTTCTCTCTGTTTAAATCTCACATGTTTGATATTGTCTTTCCCATGCTTAATGGTCTGTGTAGAAATGAGGTCGTCTGGGACTTGTTGACCTTCTCACTGAGCACTCTCAAGTTTAGATTTTATCCTTTGCTGGGGAGGATTTCTAAATGAGCACAACTGAGGACAAGAAGAACATTACAATTTTTGAGTTTTTTTTCTGTTTTAAGAGCTGATACTCTACTGTTGCTTATTTCTGTTGCAATGTAGTTTCCCATAGTTTCAGCACTTGAAATAATTGAACTTTCCTACATCTTCTACTGTTCAGATGCTTCCATTTATAACTTTCAGGTGTGGAAATGTCAGAGAAGTGACTGCTAGAAGATAACTAGTAATTGTAGCGGATCACTTTGGTTTTCTCATTTATGGCGAATCCTTAACCCATCGGAATAGACACCATCATTTAGGAAATGAAGGAGAACAGGAAAGTGAAATAGGAATGATGTACAAAGGCCTCTTGAAATTTTGTGCCAAAACAGTGAAGAAAAGACTACTTGATGTACCCCAAAGAATTTTTTAACATGCTACCTGTAAATAAAACTTCATTTTTACAGAGTTTCCACTGTGTCAAAGGCATAAACAACTTGCATGCTGCAGGTAGCCAACATGCAAGCCTGTTTAGTGTTCATTGTACCCATACACACACACACACACACACACACACACACACACACACACACACACACACACACACACACACATACACACACACACATTACCCTCATGGCCTCTAAGAATGCTATAAAGTTGGAATGATCTTACTAGTTGAGAAATACTTAGGAATAATTGGTTGGAAGTTTTCCTTAACTGATTGTGTTTTCAGAATGGAAACCAACAGATTATGACTCAAGAGGTGCCAAAATATCACTGTATTCCATTTGTACCCATAAGATTGATTGCTTGAGTATGTCCTCCTGAATTTGTTTCTACTTTGACAAATAGTTTGTGAGATAATGTTAGTAGCAGAAGCTGTAGCCTTAGTTTTCTATATTGGCAGTAACACTTTGCCTAATATTCTTTTCTTTAATACTATACTGAATAAAAGGTGACTGCTAAGCTGCAAGCAATTCAGATGTATTTCTGTACTGATATATTCTTTGCAATTTTGTATGGGTTGGTGTACCTTTTCAAAACCAATGGCTGATTTTTCTGTACCATGTATGACAGACATCTCATGATATTCTTGGTGTACCACTGCTGTTGTTCATTTTAGTTTTCCAATCCTTTCACACATTACATTATACTCACCTGTCATTTTGTAGCTCAGACAATAAATAGGGCAGATAGTACTTCAAAGATGATCAGAATTCCAGTAGGCTTTTTAAAGTTACAAAGCAAGTACATGGTCAGATCAGGATCAGAACCTCTGCCTCCACATTCAGCCCAAGCAATTCCAGTTTAACATTTGTCAAAACATAAATGTTGTTGAGGTATTATTGCAATATGATTTCAACAGAAATTATTCACTCTGTAATTTGTACCCTGGTTGTATCAGAATTTTACATCTTTCTTGGTGAAGAGAATCTTATTGCTACTCTTGGCTTCCATTTCTTTAATAGTTAATCTCATTTTCCAACAAGAATTTTAAGACTTGACCTAAGTATTATAATTAACACACAAACGTTGTTTTCTCTTTCCAAAGTGGATACTCTCAAATGTAATTTAGTGTTACTTTCAAAACTGTAAAATTTTATAACTTGCAGTTAATATGACTGCAGACAGTTTGAAGACAAAGGACTTAGGGAACTCCCTCTCTCTCTCTCTCTCTCTCTCTCTCTCTCTCTCTCTCTCTCTCTGATTAAGGAAGAACACTGGTTACTTGGTACAAAGAATTTTGATTTTTCTTGTCATCATTTTTTCCCAGTACCAATGATGCTAAGAGCACTAAGAAAAAACTTAAGGGCAGTAATTTTTATACTGATTTCTGGGTTTCTAAAGACATATCTTTCCCCCTTTCTTTGCTTTCTGTCTTCCCTATATACATGAATCTTTTGAGGTGTTTGATAGGTATCTGGTCAACCAGGATGTCCTCATTTTTTTTTTTCAGGGCCTAGGAAAATCGAAAAAAAAAATCACTTTCTCTGCTAAATGCTTTTGAAGTTTTACTCTACTGGTTATCACATGGGGAATCATTATTTTGATTTGAAAAATTTCCAATATGATAATACAAATTATATTTCCCTAACTTATTGAAATGCTTTACTCCTTTCTTATATAGGATTATAAAAGGAAAACAAGCTAGTATTCCAAAAAATATAGTATTTGTTTTTACTTAAAGCATAAACAAACACTTCTCCTAACAAAATTTGGAGAGTCTTGGTACTTACTAGTAATCTCAAGAAACCCCCAAATATCTAATATATAAAGTTATAAAAAAGGAAACTGTTAATATCAACTCTCTGTTATCTCTGTAAAATAAAAATGTGTCACACATTGGGCCCTCTAGGAGCCTTGAGACCTGAATGTGTTATGTGACTCTTCATTTGTCTTTGTAGGTGGCCATGTTTGTCCTACAACTAGGAAGTGCCACATTTCTGGTTACAGAGCCTGTGATTAGCGCCATGACGACGGGGGCTGCCACCCACGTTGTAACTTCACAAGTCAAGTATCTCTTGGGAATAAAAATGCCATATATATCTGGGCCACTTGGATTCTTTTACGTGAGTATTCCAAATGTTTTTGTTTATTACTTTGAGGTTGTATATTTTACAATGTGCAATATAGTTAACTATAATACGATGACTTTTCTGTTTTACAGCAACTGGGTTTAAAGACAATCCAGGCTTTTTTAAATATATGTTTTTTAAATTGTAAAAATACTGTACCGAGGGGTTACAGTTACATGAGCAAGGTCATGAGTCCATTTCCTATCGAGCATTGTTACCTCCTCCTTTGTTTTATCCTCCACCATCCCTTCCGTCCCCACCTCCCCAACTCCTCCCTCTCCCTAGCAAAGTTGTAAAGTTCGCTTTCAACATAGTGTCTTGTACATCTCATTGTTACAATGGGTCAACCTGTATCCCTTTTTAAGCATCTTGTTATTTCCCATCCCCAAATTAGAAAAATGTATATACAAGATGTAGGGCACCGGAATCAAATACAGTGAAAACAGGGGCTACACTGTGAGGGAACAACATACAAAAGAAAGAAAAATATCACATAGTACATTATAAATATGTTAAAAAATAGCAAGAAAGAAAAAAACACTTGTGTCCCTATCTTGGTGTTCATTTTGCTTAACATCATCTTATATGGTCATATGTACATAGCTTTATAGCTTTTCTGCTTTTCCTAGACATTTACTAGTTATTGCAAATAAAGGAAATGGTGGAACCTATGTTTCTTTGTGCCTGTCTTACTTCACTTAATATAATTTTTTCCTAACAAATGGGGCAATGTCATTCTTTCTGATGGAGGCATAAAATTCCATTATATATAATATATAATAAAATATAAAATACAATTCCATTATGTATATATATATATATATATATATATATATCACATTTTCTTGATCCATTCATCTACTAAAGGACATCTGGGTTGGTTCCATATCTTAG
Organism: Dipodomys merriami; assembly: GCF_024711535.1. Classification (NCBI taxonomy): domain Eukaryota; kingdom Metazoa; phylum Chordata; class Mammalia; order Rodentia; family Heteromyidae; genus Dipodomys; species Dipodomys merriami. Next base: position 57,706,870 of record NW_027205603.1, read on the forward strand.
CTATGGTAAATAATGCTGCAATAAACATAGTTGTGCTGGTAGCTTTAGTATAGCCTTGTTTGTGATTGTTTGGGTAAATGCTCAAAGTGGGATTGCTGGGTCATAGGGGAGCTCTATGTGGAGTCTTTTGAGGAACCTCCATACTTCTTTCCAAAGTGGTTGAACATGTTTACACTCCCACCAACAATGCAGTAAGGTTCCCTTCTGTCCACATCCCCTCCAGCATCTGTTGTTACTAGAGTTCTTGATTTTTGCCATTCGAACTGGGGTGAGGTGGTATCTCAATGTTGTTTTGATTGGCATTTGTTTTATGGCTAGAGAAGTTGAGGATTTCTGCATGTGTCTATTGGCCATTCTTCTTTCCTCTTCCGAGAAGTTTCTCTTTAAGTCTTTAGCCCACTTATTTATTGGGCAGTTGTTTGTTTGAGGATTTGGTGTTGGGAGATTTAATTTTTTGAGTTCCAAGTATATTTTAGATATGAGACCCTGGTCTGTGATATGGCTAGTGAAGATCTTCTCCCAATCCATGGGCTTTCTATTATTCTTGCTAGCTATGTCCTTTGCCATGCAGAAGCTCTGCAGTTTCATGCAATCCCATTTGTGCAACCTGTCTTTGATTTGTTGTGTTTCTGGGTCTCTATTAAGAAAATTTCAGCCTGTGCCAAGGAACCCTAGAGTTTTTCCTATTCCTTCTTGTAATGTTTTCAGGGTATCTGCTTTGACTTCGAGGCGTTTGATCCATTTGGAGTTGATTCTGGTGCAGGATGATATATAAGGATCTAGCTTTAGTTTTCTACAGGTGATTAACCAATTTTGCCAGCACTATTTACTGAAGGGGCTGTCTTCCTTCCATTCTATTTTTTTAGCTCCCTTATAGAAGATTAAGTAGCTATAGTTATGTGGATTCATTTCTGGGCTTCAGTTCTATTCCATTGGTCCTCTGGTCTTTTCTTGTCCCAGTACCAAGCTGTTTGATTAATATGGCTTTGTAATTGAGTTTGAAATTTGATATTGATATTCCTCCAGCACTGTTCTTTCTGCTAAGGATTGTTTTCAGGCTATGTTTAAGTGTGTCCTCAGATGTGAAAGTAATTGAATGAGTAGTATCTACTAATTTTCAAAATAGCATTTCTCATCATGCATACTTTGATATGCAACATAAAATTTGGGACCAGAAAAGTAGCTTGACCTTTTTTTTAATGAGCTAAATATGATGCTAACTTCTAACAGCTGCTATCTACAAGATTGTGCCTCAGTTGAACAATAGTATACTCTAACACTGTCATTAGGGCTCAAAGCAGAGGCTTGGTTAACTTTGGTGGCTGGATCCCCCAAGAACATATAATTGGCTACTAAAAGCCACCTAAAACTGACAGAGGAACATCTCACCATTTCCACATATTGTTGTAGCAACACTATTGTTCTTGTTATTTTTGAAGTTTGAAGGGTCTCACATATCCATCCCAGGGAACCACGCAGAGGTAGGCAGGCACAGGAAAAAGATTATTATAAGGTTTATAGAGGATCCATATTTCCCTTAAGAGGGAGCACATGGTCTCAGTCACCATCCAGGTAGCAGGATGGGTCTGAGGGTTGAATATAGGTGGATGGGAGCCCAGGTGGATCTGGGCAGAGAGGGAGGGGCCAGCTGTATGGTGGGAACTTCAGGGATGGGAGGGGCTCAGGTCTGGGTGGAGCTGAGAACCAAAGGTGAGCATGATACTAAAAAGTTAGCCTAAAAAAGACTATGATAGTTTATCTTATTACTGTGTCAGTGTACTTGACGATGGTAAAACTTCATTTTACTTAGCTTTATGCATTTCTTCACTCTAACACACACACACACACACATTAATGTTTTGTAATAAGAATATTGCTGTCCTTAATCTTCTTAAAGCTGATTGACTGCTAGTAGCTCAAACACTTGAACATCCCATAACTTGTGGATCTAATTCCTGTTATTGATGTGTGGTTGCCAGTGCTTCCCTATTATACAGGACTCGGTAAGCATTCATTTGCATACAATGTATATCACTGATTATTTGTTAAGGTCAATTCCTAGATATAGAATTACCAACAAAATAGTAAAACACTCGTGTGGATCTGAACAGTTGTACACATAATTTTTCACTGCTCTTTTGCTTGTCAACTCTGGTTTACACTGTTTACAAAAATTGCTAGCTTGATAAATGGGAAAAATCAACTGTATTAAATATGCATTTCTCTGAGTGTTAAAATAGTTAATAAAGATAGTAATTGGCCACATGCTGTTGGAAGTTGGTTTTCGAATTTTGTGGCTTAGGTAACAGCCAACTTAATAAGAAACCCTAAAACCAAAACAAGAAAATTGGAACTGGGCTTGGAAGAAACATAGTTCTTAGATCTAGCTCAAACAAAAGCAGACAAAAGTAGTGGAGGGCTGTCAAATGATTGGCGGAGAGTTCAGACTTTCATGATGCCTGTTCTCTAGGGCAGAACATCAGTGAAGATTTGATTGTGATCTCCTGCCTGAGAACCCTGTGTTCATTTGTGCAAAGTAGAATAGAAAATGCCTGCAGGTTATAGCTTGGCCTTCTTTAGAAATATTTGCATACACAGATAGTCATTTTTCTTCTCTATGCTATTGTAAAGAAACAAGGTAGCCTTAATTAACAGTGGTCTTTAAGATTGTTTCTCTGTTTATCCTGGGCTTAAATACTACATCCATGTGTTTACTCGTGTGAATCCCTCCCTCCTCTCTTTGTGATGTCAAAAGTTTGGATGATCTGAGAGTTAGATTAAGAAATAATATTGGCTGGAGTTGTGGCTCAAGTGGTAGAGCACCTGCCTAGCAAGCCAAGACCTTGATTTTCAACCCCAATACTACCACAAGATATTTCTTCTCCTTTGTACAATTAATTTATGCTAATATGTTTTAATGGAATAAATCATATTTCAGATTTGACTGGCATATTTGAAAAGGGAGTTTGGAATAGTTCGGCTTGAGAGAGTCTTATAAGGAAGCTGTAAAGCTGGTCTTGCCTGAGATCACTTAAGTGGTACCGGAAGGAGCATGAAAGTATGGGGCAGAAGACATCAAAAGGTCTTGCACCAGGTCAATGACCTGAAGAAAAAAGAATGAACATATTTTTTAGAATTTCCACTTTTGACTCCACCTCCTGCTTCTGACTTCTCAGTACTTTTTTTCACTTTCTAAAAGCTATTCAGGTTGATGTGAGATAAACAATGTATTATGGCATTCCTTGGAACATTAGTATCAAGATTGTTTAAAACTCATTCACAATGAGCTTGGTCACACATCTTCATATTCTGAGATGGGACATTTCTTTATTAAACAAGTTAGGTTTTAGCCAAGCCAAAATATCCATCAATTAATTCTAGAAGTAGTGATCTTTACTGTTAGCTTTGGGAGAAGATGGCTTCTATGTTTATTCCAATTGCGGTTGGGGCTTGAGGTTAGGACCTCTGCCTTGTGGCACTGTGACTCTTAACCGCATCTTCTTCCAGAGGATATCTGGTTAATAACTGTAAGTTTCAGCCAGGTGCCAGTGGCTCATACCTGTAATCCCAGCTGCTCAGGAGACTAAGATCTGAGAATCGAGTTTCAAAGGCCTTGAGATGCTCATCTGCAATTAAGCACCCCAAAAAAGCCAGAAATAAAGACATGGCTCAAGTGATAGAGCACTAGCCTTGAGCAAATAAGCTCAGAGATAGCAAGCAGGCCCAGAGTTCAAACCTCAAGACGGGCACACACATGAATTCAAATATAGTATTATGTTCTCCACAATTTGGTTGTTCACGACTGACATGTTACTGCCTCAGTGGGACATTTTGAAGGAGAAATTTGAATCAGATATAAGAAGTGGCCTCCTTTCTTTTCTCAAATATCTTAGATAAAGCACAGGTCTCTAGCATCCTTGAAGGACAGATCTGACGGGTTATCATCCCCCTTTTTATAGTTAATGTGAAGGGCCATATGTTAAGACCTTGATCCTCACTCCTTGCTGGAATTTTGTTGTTGTTGTTGGTCATGGGGCTTGCACTCTGGGCCTGGGTGTTCATCAGCTCAAGGCAAGCACTCTACTACCTGAGCCACAGCTCCACTTCCGGTTTTCTGGTGGTTAATTGGAAATAAGAGTCTCAGGGACTTTCCTTCCCAGCGCTGGCTTTGAATTACGATCCTCAGATCTCAGCCTCCCGAGTAGCTAGGATTATGGGCATGAGCCACCTGGCTATTGCTGGAACTATTTTCTTAAATTTTTAAATTTTATTGTGAAAATACTGTACAGAGGGGTTACAATTACATGGGCAAGATAATGAGTACATTTCTTTTTTTTCTTTTTTTGGGGGGGAGGGGTTCTGGTCATGGGGCCTGAACTCTGGGCCTGGGCACTGTCTCTCAGCTCTTCAGCTCAAGGCTTGCGCTCTACCACTTGAGCCACAGCGCCACTTTCGGCTTTTTTTCTTTTTGCTTATGTGGTGCTGAGGAATCGAACCCAGGGCCTCATGCATACAAGGCAAGCACTCTACCACTGAGCCACCTTCCCAGCCCCAATGGGTACATTTCTTATCAAGCATTGTAGCCTTCTCCTTTGTTTCCCCTTCCTATCCCATCCTGCCCCCGACCCCCCCAGCCCTTCTCCCCCACCCCACCAAAGTTGTTCATTTTTGACATAATGACTTGTACATCTCATTGTTGCAATGGGTCCACCTGTATCCCTATTTAAACGATTTGTTTTTTCCCTTCCCCTCCACAAATTATACCGACATCAAATACAGTGAAAGCAGGGGTTATACCATGGGGGAAGGAAATACAAAACAACAAAGAAATCATCTTATAAATGTGTTAGAAACAATCGCATGAAAGAAAAAAAAAACATTTGAATACATATCTTAGGGTTCATTTCCCTAACATCAACTTATCTGACCTTTTCTGCTTGACTCAGACATATACTAGTTATTGCAAATAAGGGAAACCATGGGACCTATGTTTCTTTGGGCCTGGCTTACTTCACTTAATATAATTTTTTCCAAGTCTTTCCATTTCCTAACAAATGGGGCAGTGTCATTCTTTCTGATGGAGGCATAAATTCCATTATATATAATATATACAATAAAATATAAAATAAAATTCCATTAAATAAATATATATATATGTATATCACATTTTCTTGATCCATTCATCTACTGAAGGGCATCTGGTTTGGTTCCATATCTTAGCTATGGTAAATAATGCTGCAATAAACATAGTCATGCTGGTAGCTTTAGTGTGGTCTTGTTTATGAACATTTGGGTAAATGCCCAAAAGTGGGATTACTGGGTCAGAGGGGAGCTCTATGTGGAGTCTTTTGAGGAACCTCCATACTACTTTACAGAGTGGTCGTACAAGTTTATACTCCCACCAACAATGCAGTAAGGTTCCCTTCTGTCCACATCCCCTCCAGCATCTGTTGTTATAGAGTTCTTGATTATAGCCATTCTAATTGGGGTGAGGTGGAATCTCAATGTTGTTTTGATTTGCATTTCTTTTATGGCTAGAGAGGTTAAGCATTTCTTCATGTGTCTATTGGCCATCCTTCTTTCCTCTTCAGAGAAGTTTCTCTTTAAGTCTTTAGCCCACTTATTTATTGGGCAGTTGTTTTTTGAGGATTTGTTGTTGGGGGGATTTAATTTTTTGAGTTCCAAGTATATTTTAGATATGAGACCCTGGTCTGTGGTATGGCTAGTGAAGATCTTCTCCCAATCCATGGGCTTTCTATTGATCTTGCTAGCTATGTCCTTTGCCATGCAGAAGCTCTGCAACTTTATGCAATCCCATTTGTCCAACCTTTATTTGATTTGTTGTGTTTTCGGGTCTCTATTAAGAAAATTTCGGCCTGTGCCAAGGAGACCTAGGATTTCTCCTATTCCATCCTGTAATGTTTTCAGAGTGTCTGCTTTGACTCCGAGGTCTTTGATCCATTTGGAGTTGATTCTGGTGATGGGATCTAGAGAGAGTTCTGGTCATTGAGACTGGATCCTAAATTGCAGCTGTGGCTCTACCTCGCCTCCCTGGCTATGAGGTGTGCACAGCTTTGCTGCGTGCCATGGTATTCTATCTTGCCAACAGGCCCATAGGCAAGACCGACTAGACATAGATGGAAAACTCTAAAACTCAGCTAAAATGAATGTTTATAGGTTGCTTATCCCAGATAATCAATAGAATGAGAAGTTTGCAAGTTATGCAAGTACACAACATGATTTTGATCTAAACTCTTTGGTTAGATACTTTTTCTCTTCTGGATGAACGTCATTAACAAGTTTCTTCAAGTAAAGGGCTCTTCCAGGTGTTTTAAACCTTACTAAGCTTTGCTCCTACCACTGAGTGTCCACTCAGAATTTTAAGGGTCCACATATTTTTTAAAAGGGGCTTCTGGAAGAGAAAATAAAACAATGGGATTTTACTCCTGTATTAGAAAAAAATGGTATTGTACCATTCTTAAGGAACTGAAAAGACATGGAAAATATTATATTAAGTGAAATAAACTAGAACCAGAGAAACAAAGATTGCATGGTTTTCCTCATTTGTGGTCGATAGAATGTGCCTATAAATCTACAAGTAATCACATTGTTACAAATGAGTTAATTGAAGTACAATAGACCCTCTGGAGATCTTATATAGGATAAACTTTTAGAAAGACTATGCAAAAGCCCAACAAAATCAGCACCAGGAAATGGGGACAAGCAAGATGGGGGATGGGACCAAGGAAGAGGAATAAAAGAATGAAGGGGGTGAACCACCAAAGTAGGAAAAGTAAGGGAAGGGCTGGGTGGAAGGGAGGTAAGAACATTGAAAAGAATGACACTGATCACGATGCGTTAGGTTCATTAACTGCCTTGTTAAATGGTGTCTCTTTGGACAACTACTTAAAGATAGTAAAAATTAAAATAAATAAGTAAATAAATAGATAAATCAACAATAAAGAAAAAATGCTTCTGTTTTCTTGTGGTGCTAAGGATTGAATCCAGGGCTTTGAACATTGCTAGGCAAACAGACTACTGTTGAGATACATCCATAGCCTAAAAAACAAAAAAGCTTCTGAGATAACTGTCATATGACTCTCCTGTATGTCTAACAGGTACAATTAGGCTTGACTTATCTTCTTATGTAGCCTCTCATTATCTCCACACATAGCTAAGCCTTCCTTTATTTTTCCCGTTTTTTCCTTTAAGTTTACATACTTCTGAGGAAATTATCTTTCTTTGACGGTTATAATTATTTCTTTTTAAATTTTATTTTATTGTAAAGATTATTTCTTAGTGACTCTGAACAATAGTTTACATACATTCTTCTTTGGTTATTGGTTAGGTAAAAATAAATTTTTTCCTTCAGTTAATTTTTCCCTCCTTCCTTTTAGCTTTGATGACCTTATTAGTGTGCATGCAATCAGATACTAATCAACCAGTTAATTCTTTTCTTAGAAAATAGCAACAGGCCTTGAGTTCAAGCCTCAAGCCTGGCAAAAATAAAATAACTCGTTGCCCCTCAAAGAAAGAAAAGAAAATGGCAACAGGGATAAGAACATTAAAGTCAGAGTAGCCCAGATTCCGACTGTATCTGCAGCCATGACCTGAGCTTATGACCTGGGTGTCTTTGATTTCCAATTGCCTGCTTTGTAAATTGGTGATAAGGACACCGGATGAGGTTAGTTCTCAAAATGAAGTGCCTGGAACCTGGATGTTCATTAAATGGCAGCCATTATTGTTCTCATTAGTAATGAATAGTTAGATAGAACAAGTTATAGATTTTGAAAAGTGCTGTTTAAGTAATAAATACTAACTTCTTTCCTCTGTAGAGGAAAATAAAATAAAGCAATAAAGTTGTATGTCCCTTTGAAATTTAAAAATCAAAGCAACCTGAGAATTTATAAAAGAACAATTATTATTTTTCTTCTTACTGAGGGCTGTTCATCTTACTTGAGGAGATGCTATGTTGTCTACTTTATGTGTAAATATATATATATATATATATATCCATTCAATTCAAAATTCTCTCAGGAGATGTAAACCTACTTAATCAATTATAAACAATGCTGTAATATATTTTAAAATAAGTAGAAACAATCATGTTAACAAGGGTCACTATGTCTTGGAATCCTGGCTCAAGTACTAAATTTTTCTGTTTGGTCAGCCTTCTGATTCAATATTTGACTGATAATTTGGTTCCCCACATTGGTAAAATGGGAAAAAGTTTAGTCCTTTAGAGTAAATTTTTTAAATTAAGAGATGATAAAGTATCTTTTTATTACAAAGAATGCTTTCCCCCAAAAGGCACAATAAAAATTACAAAAATTCCTAGCTCATAGTAGCACATGTGGATTTCTTTGAGATGGCGCCAGTGTCTCAGCCTGTAGCAGCCTCTGATAAATTTGGCAAACTAGCTTCGCTGGCATGGCTTTATGTGAGTACTGTTCTAAATAATTATGCGCAGCTCTGTGCATTAAACCCAAGAGCAGAAAGAAAGCTTGGTAGTATATTCTTGGAAAGTTTATTTCCTTCCTTAAAAATGAGGACTTTCAGAACTGGAAGGCAATATGAATTCTACTCACACCCCCAAAATACAAGTAAATAATTTTTTTTCTAGTTTGTTCTGCAAAGACTGCAATGTAGGAGCCAAGAGTGTTAATAAACTGGAATCAAAACGTCAGAGGGAAATCAGAGCCAATGAAACACTTGCTTTTATAGAGAATGAACAAATCTACCTTAAAGACATCGACAGATTCTAAATCAAGAATATTCATTGGTTGTTAATGAAAGCCCACATTTTCCTTGAAGAAGCCTCCTGTGGCATTTCCATTGTGAGTGGCAGAGGTGTTCAATATGCCCTAAGAATAAGTTGAATAAATGCTCATGTGTAGTGTGATCCAGTCAGTGCTGATCCAGTCAGGATAGAAAATGTGACAGGTTCAGATCTCTCTCTCTCTCTCTCTCTCTCTCTCTCTCTCTCTCTCTCTCTCTCTCTCTCTCTCTCTCTCTCTCTCTCTCTCTCTCTCTCTCTCTCCCCCCTCTCTCTCTCTCCTCTCTCTCTGTGCCCCTCTCTGTCTCTAGTCCTATGAGAGCACCCACACTCCATTAGACTGTGTCCCTGACATTCTGCTTGTCTGCTTATCTGAATGCTTGTGTGTTTACCTCCTTGCTTGCCTACTCGATAAAGTTCCACCAAGTTTTCTTACAAAAAAATAAAAAATAAAAAAGACAGAAAGAAAATGTGGCAGGTTCATTTTGGAGGCAGAAAAACTATAAAAACATCTATAATAAAAGTTACTTTCAAATTTGAAATCAGAGACGAAGTAATTTTGCAACTCAAACATTTTGGGCTAAACTCTTTCCATCCCTCACAATTTGCTGGAAAAAAATGCATTACCACAAAACCCAGTGCTTAAGTAATTCAAATTAAACTTATTTTTCTAAACAAGGGATGGCTGGATGCCACCCGGGCCTTGGCATGCTTGGTGGTATGTTTGGTCCAAGTGAGTTTTGGGTACCCATGTTGTCTTTAGCAATTTCACATACCGTGCTTCCCGTCGTCTGCATTCTGGTCTGAGACTTAATTTATACCTTGAAGCAATGGCAAATGGATTGATTCCCAGTGTGAGGTACAGTTATCAATCAACAATTTGGAGATAATGATGTAAAAATGTTTGGAATGTTGGTTCCCCCCTTCTTTATTTTATACTAATGAAAATATATCCTGGGGATAGTATTTAACTTAGTATTGTTTGTTTCCTTCTTTTTATTACTGTTTATTTCTTTAGGAAGGGGAGGGAGACAGGGAGCCTGGTTTTATGAGTGCCTATCCTAATAGTTATTAACATAGTAGTAGATAGACAAAGTTTTTAAAAGATATAAAAATCTTGTGAAGTGGAGAACTTGGAAAGCATCAACTTTTGAATGACCGTAAATCTGTGTAGGTATTCGTGAGCAAGAATCAAGATTTTCTGTGAGTTTGGTTTCAAATATAAACAAGTTGGCAGGGGAGAGAGCATGCCTGGACAATTGAGGCTCATGTTTTCAGGATCAAAGATAACAAAAGGCGCCTTTACTATTCAATGCAATAATCTGGAGAGATTTTTACTATTACACATGGATAGAAAAAGCCTGGGGCACATCCTTAATACACGGCCACTAGAATAGGTTTGTCCAACAAATATTGACTAACACATGCATTGAGGGTACAATGAAAAATAAGATCTTTACTCTTATGAATTTTTATTGAAGTATTGAAGAGAGATAAAAATTAAGGGGAGCAAGCTACTCTCATATAGCATCAATGAGGAAAACAGGCAATGTGATTGAAGAAGGCGATGTGATAGAATGAAGTAGGCAGCATTGCTAATATAAAGGAGTCAGAGATATCTGTTCTGAGAACATGTCTGAGTGCATCCCTGAGGTGAGTGAGTGAGAGAGAGAGAGAGAGAGAGAGAGAGAGAGAGAGAGAGAGAGAGAGAGAGAGAGAGAGAGAGAGAGAGAGAGAGAGAGAGAGAGAGAGAGTTTGCCCTGCAATAATTTGGGTTAAGAATCATTCACAGGAAAATGGGTAGAACAGGAGATCATCAAGCACACAAGACCAAATATCCTACCATTTTGCTTATTTGTGGAGTCTTGAGCTAAAATGATGATGATACTACTAAGAATAACATGGCTTGAATGGAAAAGGGTATCTGTTGGAGGTGGGGACTCGAGTGAAAAAAGGAAAGGGTATTGAAGGGTGACAAAGATCAAGGAATGTTACACAAAAACATGAACCCCCATATATTACAATATATTATGATGCATATTCTATTATGATATATTCTAAGTATGTATATATAAATGAAAGATATATACATGTAAAATAAAAGAAGTATATATAAATGAAACCCACCAAACACTGAAAAGAGAGAGAGAGAGGGCAGGGCAATGGAATGGCGGGGTGAACTTGTTCAAAGTGACTCATTTGTGAAATCATCACAGCAAATCCCATTTGTATGTTTAATGGGTGCTAATTCAAAATTTCAAAAAAAGTATACTCCTAGAGGAAACAAATAATAAGACCTTAATGTGAATGCAGTTTTGACATATTGTAGCTAGAATTTTTTAGATCTTAAAATCTTTTCCAGTTGAATTTCCTAACTTCTGTGATGCAATTCCACTAACTATTGAAATATGACTATGAAACTATACTTCTCACATATGTAGCTGGTAAAACAAAGAGGTCAGTAGGGAGGCAGGCCACGAGCTATGTCCTAGGTCTGATGTCACAATTTTGGTGTATCCTTAAGCAAGTTACCCAACATCTCTGAATCTTATTTTTCTTGCAAAGTAAGAGGAAATAATAGTGCTTACCTTTTATAATAAAACATAAATGAATGATTGCATATTGGATAAACAGAATAGTTCTTAGAAACATTCAATCTTCTACAACATGATGAAAATTAAACAGTTTCCCCATTCTTTCTTCCTTCATCTGCCCTTGCCTCCTTCCTGTGGTAGAGAAAACAAAAACTCCTTTGGTCAGCATAGAGAGACATTAGGGTAAAGGCATAATATAGATGTAAGTTGAACTTCACTAACTATAGCAATATGCAACCACATGAGTTATATAGTGAATTTTGTCCAGTGAAAGACTTCATAGCAGTTATGACAAATAAAATAGTTTATTCAATACAATTACCTTTGTTTTATTCTAAAAGATACTCTTCTTGAGATGTAAAAACCTCCGTTTATTTTCAGAAATATCTTGTATATAGATTATGCCAAAAGCATTTTCAAACCTAAGTTTGCACATATGGTAGCAGGTAAATGTGGATGTTATCTTTTGCTTATTTATTTTTTCTGGAAATAGTCATAGCTTTGTTGTTGGTGACTAACTCAAAGTTATATATTAAAAATTAAAATTCATAGAGTGCAGATTAGTTTGTATGCAGTTTGTATGTCTTATTCAACTAGTATGCTGACATTTATTAAAGTTTGTACATTTTTGTATCACTTTGTAGCTTCTCTAGTGAGATTCAAACATATATAACATATCCTTAGTACTAAGGAAGTAGTGCTAAAGGGGCATAGGTGGTGGTGCTCACATCTGTAATCTAAGCTACTTAGGAGGCTGAGATCAAAGGACCATGGATTGAAGCCATACAAGCAAGACAGGTAAATGTGATAGGCTTTTATCTCCAATTAACTAGAACAAAGCTGGAATTGGAAGAAATGTGACTCAAGTGATAGAGCACCAGCAGTGTGTGAAAAATGTGAAACCCCAAGTTCATGCCTCAGTATCATCATGAAAAACAAAACAAAATAAACCACCAAAAGGGTGGTTTATAATAATAAACTACTAAAGGGTTTCTAGACTGTCCTTCAGCATAAAAACAGTTAACCATTCTTTGTAGTTTGCTTATAGGTAGTTACTAATTACTATGGAAGAATTATTATTAATGATATCATTATACTTTAAAAATTAAGGTCACTTTGTCCTTATAAGAAATAATTTCAACACTTCATTGTAGTAACCAGAATGCAAGGTAAAGATGTAATTTTAATGATAGCATTTTCTAGTAATTGAGTATTGAGCAAAAGTTCATTGAGTTTCTAATACTTATTCATCTTTTCTAAGCCTGCAATATCTCTTACTTTGTGTCATGAAGTTTATCAGAGTGAGACACTTTACAATTTTCTTTCTGGGGAGGTTTTTCTAAATACAAGGCCTTACTTAAACCTCAGTAATAATTGTGTAATGAAGCACAACTGAGTGGGTGTGACATTAGAGAGGCCTTAGTTTTTGTTTGTTTATCGTAGTACTTGTGTTTGAACTCAGGGCTTTGTGCTTGGCAAGTAGGCATTCCATTGCTTGATCCAAAGACACACAGCCCTTTTTACTCTGGTTATTTTCAAAATAGGATTTCACTTTTTGCCTGGGTCAGTTTAGATCTCAGACTTACTATTTGATCTCCTTCAGGAGCTGGAGTGGGAGTCAGATGCCACCATGCCTATTTTCTGATGAGACGGGATCTCCTTAAATCCCCCTGCACCAGCATTCCCCCACCAGCAACCCCACCCTGCTCCCTCTCCCCAGGGGCTGGTCATCAGCCATGATCCTCCAGATCTCCACTTACCAAGTAGCTAAGATTATAGACCTGAGCCACCAGTGTCTTGCTGGTATTTAGTTTTTCTTAACTAAATACTATGAGTTTTTCCAGCCTGAAATTTTTGTTTTACTCTTATAAGATTTATTTAGAAGAGACTGATTATATTAAAAATGGATTACTCAAAACAACTGCAATCATAGCTTTAATATTTAGCTCAAACAGCAAGAAACATGCCTAATGAATATCTCATTACTATGAATTCACCCATAATAGCCAATATAGTCCAAGTATTAATAGTGAGAAGAATATCAGCTTTTCCTTTTTTACTCACTCTCTTCAGAATACAACCTCCTGTATTTGGAGATTTATGGTAGCACTTAACATTTTAAAGCAAAGTACTCATTGAATCACCAGTATTGACTGAATACCTATTTTCTTCCAGATAGCATTCTAAGAGTTGAGCATCCAAAATAAGCAAATCGGATAAAAATACATCATATAAATACAATATTTGTAATGTACATGTATATGGAAATGTTTATTGAATGCTTCAAACCAGCCTCCTTTCTAAAGAAGATTATAAGAAGTACTATGAATGGTGTGGATATTTCATTCTTGTTTAGGAAGACAATATTTTCTGATTTGTGTCATTGCGATAAATGGTGCATTTAAAGAACTAGTGTTATCATCTCAAAACGTGCTAGACACCTCTTTTATTAAGTGGATCCATCAGTTTTTGATGAAGTAGCTTATTTATCCCTGTTAATATGAATATCACCTTCTTTCTCCGGAATCTAGGAAGTAAATAATGATCCTCAGAAGGATTCTGCTGCATAAGGATGTACTCAAGTAGCTGGATTTTGTATTAGAAATGAGAAGTTTAATATGTGCTTAGAATGCCTAGAACTTCATTAAAGGAGCCCTTGTAAAAGAAAGAGAAAGGGAAGGGAGAGAGAGGGAAGGATAGAGAGAGAGAGGGAAGGATGGAGAGAAAAACTATCATTGAGTGTCAATCTGTTTCTATCTCCATGTGCTCTCCATGTCCTAGGAGCTTGTTTAGCTCATGACGACTCTCTGTAGGCCCACATGCTAGTCATTAGAGTGAAACTCCTCAGCAGCCTGCCTTTCTATTGTGTTCTTCATGCTGGTTGTAGTGAGGCCCCCGCCCTCATGTCTAGAGCATCTTGTAAGACATGCTCTGCTTGATGAGCTATAGTTTAATCCAAACAGACAGTAAAGACCCGGGGGGGTTTCTCATTCCTTTCATTCTGGGGTGGTCATTTTTATTACTGCAAACACATGTTTGCAAAATGCGTATTATAGCAAATCTGCTATGGCTTGAGGGCTTTGCATACTTCCTCTCTTTCTTAGGCAGACATTGTCATAGTACACTTTTGGTATCATGCAAAGGAAAACATAAAGAATAATCTTCTAAGTACTTTAAAATATTTGGATTTGTCATGACAGATCATCCCAATACTCTGAATTATCCTCAGATATGATAAACCATCAGAGGGCTATGCATTTGACAAAATTGCCTTGACATCCCTTTATGCTCATCTCAAATGAGGAAGAGTTTGGATTTTTCTCCTAGATTCTGAGTCATAGGCAAATATTAGAATTGACCCTGTTCTATTGCTACATGACACTGATTGGTCTCCTAAAAGAGTAAAAGTCTTGTAAGAAGAGTAAATTCTAAAATCAGAACTAGTTTTTCTCAACCGAAATGAGACTTGAGAAATACTCTGTCGACAAATAGACATGAAATTATGCAAACCATCTTCCGTGTGTTCAAGAGAAGAAAGAGGTAAAAATCATGTGGAAGATAAGAATGTAGATTTATTTAAAACCTGAAAAAAATCATCCAAGTGATGTATCTTCCTAAGAATATAGAAGATACAGTTGAACATATTTTATATGGAGCTATTAGCGTTGCGCAGATAGTCACAGATATTTAAAGCCTGAATTATATTTCATAAAATATGTTATTTGTTTGCTAGGACTACTCTGTCAAATGCCACAGGTTGGGTGGCTCCAACAATAAAAGAATATCTCTTACAGTCTCAGAAGCCAGAAGTGCATAATTATGGTATTGGGAGCTTTTCCTTCTTCTGAGACTACTTGTAGGCTTGATATTTGCTCTCTTTGTTGTGTTCTCACATGATGTTTTTTTCTGTGCAGGTGCGTATCTGTGCTTTAATCTCTTACATGCAATCTCTTTTTATAAATCTTACTGAATTAAGGCTCACCTGTGTCATCTCATGTTCTGCCTTACTTACCTCTTTAAAGGTTGGCTTCCAAACATAGCTGCATTCTGAAACAGTGCTTCAGCATAGGAATATATGAATTTGGAAAGAAACCCAATTCTACCTATAACAGTATCCCTCAGACATATTTAATCACAAACTACCTTTTCCACATTAAGGTCTTTCCATGATAATAAGCTTTCTCTAAAATAATGTGTTTAATGGATGCAAACCATTACATGTATATATGCAACCAATTAAGTTGAAACACTTCTATTTTGCCTTCCTCTTTCAGTGGTATTAATGAACAACTAATATCATCAACAATGAGATCTTTTAAACAATGCTTCAATGAGTAATTTTGTGTGATGACCCACCATCCCCCCCCAAAAAAAGAAAGAACATAAAATGTGAAATTGTTAGGACCACGTCAAAATTAATACAGTATTGATTAGATGAAGGAAGAAGCAAATTTAACTGGGCCCAACAAGTTCCAGGTAAACAGAGAAATATAGTTACAGACCCTGGGAATAGAACAAGACTGTGGTCTAAGATTTATTGAAACTTGATCATTTGTTTAATTAAGAATAGGGCCAAATGTTAAATTTCAAAGATAAAGGCTTCAGTAGAGAGTTAAGCACAAGAGGATGCTGGGCTAGGCATCTGCATTTCTAAGGATGGCTTGTCTCACCTCCAAGCTATTTGGGGGGCTAATCAATGCTTTCCATCACTTGGGGAAGTCCTGAGGGACCTGGAGCCTAGGCACCAGGATATTGACAAGAAATTATCTAGGCTCAGCCACCTTACTTTGCTTTGATGACTTATTGCCTTGGTTACTGGAATTGCAATCGCCATTTGTTCTGCTTTCGTAACTTTCTTGTCTATTATGAAACTGCTGCTGATCACTTGTCAATGGCCCCCTTATGGATCTTGCCTTTAAATACCCTGAGCTATTTGACTTCACTGCTGGTCTTCACTGTCTTGATATAGTGGAGGTCAGTCACCCTGGCTATTAAAAGATTCCTAGCCCAAGTGACTGAGTATTGGTGACTTCTTTCACTGATTGTGGGTTCAAGTCACACCGGCCCCAGGAAGTTGGGATACTTCATTTGTAATGTCTTTTCCCATGAGTCTAGTTATTTTCATACTTTAATCTTCTTGAAATGGAACTAGTAAGATAAACAAGAAACAGGTTTTAATATGGTTTCTCTGATGACCAAAAGATTGCAACAATTACATACATATAGGTAGCATACAACAGTTCTCATTTCTTATCTGAGATTTCACCCTTATTATCAGCTAAAATCATTAATCATTTGCTTTTATTGCTTGAATTTGAATTTCTTTAATTTCTAGTACATTGCATTCTTTGTTCATAAGTTTATTCATCCTTCCTGTTTCTTTGTTGTTTTTCTGATCATTCTAATGTCTACATCTTCTATGATTTCCAATTTTATGTTTAATCCTTTTCTATAATTTATTCTATGTTATTTAAATTTGGATAAAATCGTGCATATTATATAATGTTTTTATAATAAACCTGTTATATATTTGTGGGCTTTGAGTTCTATTTTTCATGCATATAAGTAAATACATATACATATGTATATATTATATATTTCTATATCTATATATATTTGTGTGTTGTAGTGGGATTTGAATGCAGGGGTGTGAGCTTTTCAGGCATATTCTTACCATTCTTTACATCCTTGTATTATATATTTTCAAGCATTTATTCTTGTGTGTTTCATATTAGATAAGAATTTTCTAACCACTGGGTTAATTTTCCTTACAAAATTATGTTTTATTTCCTTATGCCAAGTATTTATGGAGAAGAAGGATTGGATTGAAGTTCATTCTTTTCCCCTTGGCATTCAAATTAGAATTTCTTAAAATCTTGTTCTTTCATTTTTATGCTAGCTTTTTAGATACTTTTGTAATTACCTACAGAGCCTATAAGTGGTGGAGCAAAAGGTTATTGGCATTTATTTGAGTAAATATGTTTTCAGTTTTAGAAATAGCTTTAATTTTATTCTTTTCTTAAACATTACTTGTAAATCGATTCCACTTTTCTATTAGGGGAGACTATTTCAAGTTACTAAGATCAAATATCTGATGTTAATATATTGTACAACCTTCATAGTTGCAAGCAAATTCTTTGATGTTAACGTAATTTTAGCTCCGCTTGATTTTTAAAGACAAATCATTCTATTGGTTTCTTTTCTGAAATATGTTTTATTATCTTTTTGTTGTTCTTGTTGTTGTTGTTGGTCATGGGGCTTGAACTCTGGGCCTGGGTGTTGTCCCTCAGCTCTTCAGCTCAAGGTGAGCACTCTGCCGCTTGAGCTACAGCACCACTTCCGATTTCTTGGTGGTTTATTGGAGATAAGAGTTTCAAGGACTTTTCTGCCTGGGCTGGCTTTGAACCAAGATCCTCAGATCTCAGCCTCCTGAATAGCTAGGATTACAGGCATGAGCCATCAGCACACAGCTGTTTTATCATCTTTAAGTAGTTGTACAAAGGATTTGCCATTCAACAAACCAGTCTATGAATACAATGCATCTGGATAAATCCCACCCTTTTCAGGGAGGGGGATTGATACAATCTTTTGTTCATAGGCTATTAGCTATGTTCTGTAAATATGATCTTTAAGCAAAATATCCCCCCCGCCCCCAGCTCATTGCTCTACCTCCTTCCAACCTATAGTCGGGCCAATTCCTGCTTCTCTCGTTTGGAAAGGACTCCTTTGACCACTCAGCTACAAGTTAGAACACTTCAAGAATCCTTCCACAGCCACAGTGTTGTGCTTCACTCATTTATCACTTTAATTAGCAGTCCCTAGTCTCACCACAAGGTCTGTGACTACTAAGGCTGCATTCAATTTGTTTCCCATCATAGATCTAGCACTGCAGAATACTTGGCATAAACATGTGATGATAAACAAACAAACCAATGCTGAGTGACTGAGAACAGGGTAATATTTGACAGCAAGCCAAAAGCTGATATCAATTAGATACCTAACTTCACTGTGAGGGAGGGGCTTATATATGTGTTTAGGTCTAGCATCTGTGGAGGAGTGCTGGGGCCCAAAGATGGGGAGCTTATAGACCCTGCTACTCTGAAGGATGGAATCTGCATCATGTCATCTGTGAGAAATAGAAGCTCTGACCCTGTAAGTGCCAGGAAAGGAGCCTGAGGAATCATTCTTTTTACTAGTGTGTCTATGTAGGAAGACACAAACTCTGAGGTTAATGACAGCATCAAGGCCAAAGCAATTCTGTACTTGCATATATATATATATATATATATATATATATATATATATAGCTTTGGCCTCCTTCAGCATTGCTCATCCTTGGCCCTCCTTTCTGTCAATACCAGACAAAAACACACTTTTATAGATCATCGTTGAGTTTACTTAGGGCCAGGTTTCCATACTGGATGTTATGAGTGACCCTAGATTCTGTTTTTTTGTTCCTTTCACTCGCTCTGTAGATTTATGCATATGTCTTCGAGAACATCAAGTCAGTCCGCCTGGAAGCTGTGCTCTTATCCTCGCTGAGCATTGTGGTCTTGGTGCTTGTCAAAGAGCTGAATGAGCAGTTTAAAAGGAAAATTAAAGTTGTTCTCCCTATCGATTTAGTTTTGGTAAGTATGAGATCAACTTTCTAACTAACTGCCATTGAGTCCTTGGCAGTTGTTGGGGTGATCTGCAGACGCTTATGGTATTGTCTGCATGAACCCACAGCCCCTCCTGTGACTCATTAAAGAAGGGCTAATTTGCGTGGCTATACATTAATGTAAGAACAGGAAACATTGTGAGTCAACAATTTAAAAAGGGAGGCAACACATGTTTTCAATTGATACAGGATTTTTCATGTGCTTTTGATTTTTTGTTAATATAAATAAGATGACAAAGCCTACAATCTCATAAGGAGACATTTCGAAGGGTAAGACTCAGGAGATCTCTGGCATGAGAAAGCAATGAAGTGCGATAGTACAACCCATTGATCTAACACCTAGACAGTGTACATAGAAATACTCTCAATTAAAAAATGACAATGAATGATTGGCATGTCTACTCATATTATGTTTACTGATTTGATTTTACTTTAGTGAAAGGGGGCTCCTGGTTTTCATTAAACAGGACTGGCTCTTTAAAATAATTTTTTGTGTGTTTGTGCATGGAGGAGCCATATATTATATCAAACTCCTAAGGCTTATGGCATCATGTATATGTATATGCTTATGTGTATATGTATGCATAAAAATTTAATAGCGTTTAATGGGGACTTAACAAAACATTACATTGAAAAACAAAAAAAATTAACACAATCATGATCTACTAATGTACCATTTTATTGGATTTAGTTATTTTCTTAATGCTTTTTGGATTATGCATACGTATTATAAATAGTGTCTGAATGATTTTGTCTGTTGAAATATCCCTTTATAATGCTGGTATACTATAGGATTTTGTTCATTATTCAGGGTAGTACACTGGAAGCCACCTCTGAAGGACATGACTCCCAGAACTCATGGCACAAGTCCCCAGGCAGGCCTTAATACTATAGATCAAAATGTTAAACAAAGCGGGTCTGTTTTCTACCTTGACTGATACACCAAGTGACGACTTGACAGCCAGGTTGAATAGAGAATTATTCTGCTTCTTTGAGCAGTTGGAATGTTGCAGCCTAGGAAGACCCAACCTCTAGGCCTGCTTCTCTTCCCGCTCCAGGTGTTTCCTTCACAAGTAGATGCATGGGTAAACATGTGGATACTCTGTCCCCAGTGTCCAAATGCCAAATATCCCCCTACCACCAATGCAACCATCCTATGCCTTTTCTTGGGCTACTCTGGAAGATGCTCAGCAAGCAGCCTGAGAGCCATTTAAACAGGAAATGATAACCCTAGACATAGAGCGCATAGATTAGAAAGAGCAGCACAGATTTGACTTGCACATTTCTTCTGACCCTACAAAACTTCCGTGGCATGGGGAAGATTGCAGTTGTAGATGGGCTAGATTGCAATGCACTATAGCACTGGGTGCCTGTTCTGTGTCCTCTCACTCAGGTTCAAAGGCAGAGCTGGCCTTAACCACATACATGTAACAGACATAATGTTGAAGATGGTCCAATCACTCAATGGATAAAGAAAATTTAATTATGTTAAAGAAATACAGCAAGGAAGTAAGACAGTATCTGAAAGACTTAATACAGTCACTTAGAAAAAAATACTATTCTATCCTAATATGTATATAATTTTCACAGTATACCTGAATGGTTTTGTTATTTTTCTCTCTCATTCTTTTACAAATCCTTGAGGACATTTTACTTTTTAGGGTCATGCGATGTTTTAGAAATGTCTGCAAGTTCAGAAATGCTCAGATAGGAAAGAAATTACAAAATGCTATTATTGGCCATTAATTGTTAGATATTTTTTTTGTGTTGTTGGTATAGTTTGCTATAGTTTTCTTTGTGGGCATGCATACAGTAATTTTTTTGCTTTAAGTAGATAATTAGTTTGTCTTTTAAACTATGGCAAATTGATATCCCGACCATGTTAAAATTATCAGAGTGAAAAGATAATAAGAAAATAGGTTAAAAATTGAGGATGATGTAGTTGGTAAAACAAGGGCTGAACTGCCTTTGGTTTGTGTTTTAAAGATGACTAGACTATGGGTATGGACAGAGAACCTGTGACTTGCTTATAAACCTCACTAATAGCCTGGTAAGATTTCTGAGACTTCACAGAAGTCATTAAAAATTATAAAACAAAAGGGGAGGAGAAGAGAAGATGGTAAGCAAGACTAGAATAGTTGAATATGACACAACATATGTAACACAACAAATCCCTTTACTTTGCACAAATAGTATATGCTAGTTTAAAATATTGGGTCCAAACCAGGTTGTGAACTAGCATGCTTCTACCTCAAGGAAGAGTCATTTTTCAAAATTCAAAAATCTTCAAAGGGGATCGAATCATTGATGGTTAACATAAATTGGGAATAAGAATTCAGTATCTCAACCTCTTGAGACATTGTTGTCATATGTATTGCTTTATAAAGCCTCCCTCTGGATTGTGAAAGACTAGTGTTTAGTTTGGACTGTGGGATCTGAACATAAACACACACACAATGTACAATTATATAATCCCATATTCTGCATTTTATTTCCCTTCAAAATTGGCCATAACTGTGTTGACATAAGGTATAATAATAGAAGAGCTATTATAATAATAGAAGAGCATCAAATTTTGAGGCCATAAATTATATGCTTTCATTTTCACAAATATATTTTTCACAAGACAATATGTTAGAAAAGAACTTTACAACTTGGGGGGGATGGAAGGGAGGGAAAGTTGGAGAAAAATGAGGGAGAGGGTAACAATATTTGACAAGAAATGTATTCATTACCTTATGTATATAACTATAACCCCTTTGTACCTCACCTTGACAATTAAATTAAGTTAAAAATAATTTTACATAGCAATTGCACAATTGTGTGTGGTATATTATTATATGCAAATATTTGTGAGATGTAGTAATCAGATGTGTCATGTGAAATATTTATAATTTCTTTGTATTGGGAACAGTACAAATCCTCTCTGCTAGCTATTTTCAAGTGTAATATTAATCTTTGTCAACCATGGTTATCTCACTGTGCTACAGAACACCAGAACTTATTCTTCCTATCCTACTGTACCTTTGTACATGTTGATCATCTTCTCTCTACCTCATCTTCCCGAATTTTCAAGGCTTTTTTACTTATTTGAGACAGGGTCTTCATGTTGGTCGCAAACTCACAGCCACCTGAGTTAATGGGATTATAAGTGTGTACCCCCATGCTTGGCTTGCTTTTTTTAATGTTTTACTAATGAATAAAATACATGTAATGACTGCATTCCTCTTGTAATTATGAAGCATACAATGTTTACTTTGAAATGGTTTTAAGGTACTTAAAAGGCTAGTAATATGTATCCTTTTTCCTTTCCTCAAATGGAACAATACAGATTATCGCTGCATCATTTGCTTGCTATTTTACCAATATGGAAAGCTCTTATGGATTAGAAGTCATTGGTCATATTCCCAAAGGGTAATGTAGTTTTTCTTTTCATGTATTATTTGTTGGTTTGTTTGTGTTATGATGAGGCAGAAGCTAGGGGAGGGGTTGGTTGTTGAGTATGCATTTCATTTCTTTTTGTGCCTGTATGAGAAAATTCTAAGAAGTTTCTTTTATAAATGATAGAATAAAACTTTTTTAAAAAAATTATTTTATTATAAAGATGCTGTACAGAGGAGAATCAAACTTTTCTAGTAACTTTTGAGGCCATAAAAACAAAATGTTTTATATAACATCACTCCAGGTAAAGAAATTCAGACAATATTTATAAAAATAGAATTTGGAGGGAAAAAAATTCAAGGGAATTGCATTTGCAAATTAGAGTCATGCTATTGGAATGAGTTTCTCCCGCTCCTCCCCCCACCCCATATTCTTTTGCCTATTTCTATTTTATTAAGATCATGGTGAAAGTAGAAAGAAACATTTGAACAGAAGCACCCAGGCCTCAGCGGTGGAATTTAGTAGCAAGAGACGGGGAAGATCTTGAGGAGCAAGTGTGATTACTTTCTAGCTTACAGCCTTCCTCTAGACCCAAGGAGAAATTTAACAACAAAGAAAATGTACACACTAAAAGCACTGTTCGCTCTAAAAGATTGTTCCAAAATTAGACTGAAAAAACGAAGGTATATTAGGGGAAAAGGGGTGGTTTTCTTTTTTATTATCTCTCTCTTTAATAAGTTGTATGTACCAGACATCGATACACATAAAGATGAGAGAGCTATTGTTGTTGGGACCACTATTTTTTTTTAATTTAAACCTCATTTGGTTTCTAATGACACTCAAATAGAGGAGCAGTAGACATTTCTCAAGGATTAAAAAAAACCCAAATATTAAAAATCCCCCCCCCCGCCCCCGCATCGTTACTAGCCTATGTTGGTCTGGGCTAAAGATTATTACCTGAATCAACTGGAATCTTCTAAAGGTGGCTCTGCTTCTCTGTCTTTCAAAGGTAACTTATCATTTTCTTTGCATGCCAATTGCTGTTACTATTAGACACATTCAATTTCCATGAAACAAAAGTTCTTTATACTTAGAAATCGTGGTGGTTTTATGTCTTACAACCTGTGATCATACAAATCAATAGCTCATGAGGATACACTTCAATAAATGGGTAAAAAGTCATGCCATTCTTCCAATCTCTTCTGATTTCCCTTATTTGAAACGACCTTTCTAGAAAAACACCCTTTTAAAGTATCATAAAAATGAACAAGGGTTTGAAGAGATGAAGTTGAGACTGAACCTCAGCTGGTTCATTTTGTTTGTGACTTTAACTGATAATGTTTTCTTTCTCCCTAAAGTGGTTATAATGGTGCTTTGTTTGAGGGTTTTGAGGAGAATAAAGAAATAGCTAATAAGAAAAGCCCAGCATGCTATTTACATACAAATATTAAATCAATATGAACTCACTTCCCTTTTTCTTTTAGTTTGCCAGAGAGAATTTTGTTTTGATTTGTTTGTTTTGGTAAATCTCCCAAAGAATCATCAGGAATTCATAAATGAGGACACTCTGGCTTAAGTGGTTTTCAAAGGGCTACAAGACAATGGCTGGGTATTATTTGAAAAATATTTTGGTCATTTCCTTAAAATGGAGCTAAGTGTTGTCATGTATTTTACAATACTGAGTAGATGGAATCTTCCTACATATTTTTTTTCTTAACATGCGTAAGCCTTAGTTAAGTGCACTATGAAAGGGTTGAATTAAAAATGTAATTAAGATAAAGAAGTCAATGGCAATATTTAGGGATTAGCTCAAGAATCGCAGCCCACAGAAAACTAGTGTGCTCACAGCACTGCAGAATTCAAGGGAGGAAATGCATTCTCCACTGGCAGCCAAATAAATATTTGGAAAGGTTCAAATGAAAGAACATTTCCACATTTGCTTTTGTTTCTGATACAGGGAATTTCTTTCTTTCTTTCCTTATTTCCTTTCTTTCTTTCCTTCTTTTCTCTCTCCCTTCCTTCCTTCCTTCCTTCCCTCCTTCCTTCCTTCCTTCCTTCTTTCCTTTCTTTCTCTCTCTCTTTCTCTCTTCCTTCCTTCCTACCTTCCTTCCTTCCTTCCTTCCTTCCTTCCTTCCTTCCTTCCTTTCTTTCTTTCTTTCTTTCTTTCTCTCTTCCTTCCTTCCTTCCTTCCTTCCTTCCTTCCTTTCTTTCTTTCTTTCTTTCTTTCTTTCTCTCTCTCTTTCTTTCTTTCTTTCTTTCTTTCTTTCTTTCTTTCTTTCTTTCTTTCTTTCTTTCTTTCTTTCTTCTTTCTTTCTTTCTTTCTTTCTTTCTTTCTTTCTTTCTTTCTTTCTTTCTTTCTTTCTTTCTTTCTTTCTTTCTTTCTTTCTTTCTTTCTTTCTTTCTTTCTTTCTTTCTTCCTTCCTTTCTCAGAATTTCTGTGGTGTAACCTGAATTCCCTGAGCATAAATGCCAGTTGGATACAGGAAGCTGACCCTGTGGGTGTTACTTATAATTTTGCTTTCCTGCTAAATAATGTTGAAAATAAAGGGCTTCTGAGGGCAAGACAGACATAGCCTGTGTGG
Organism: Dipodomys merriami; assembly: GCF_024711535.1. Classification (NCBI taxonomy): domain Eukaryota; kingdom Metazoa; phylum Chordata; class Mammalia; order Rodentia; family Heteromyidae; genus Dipodomys; species Dipodomys merriami. The sequence goes on from NW_027205603.1 coordinate 57,731,863, forward strand.
ACCTCAGAGTCATGACCACAGCTGAGGGCTTTGCAGGCTGTCCCAGAAGTTACCTGGAGGCTGATGAACTCAGCATGGCTGTCTTTCTGCAGGATTCCTCCACCTCAAGCTCCCTCAATGGGCATCCTCTCTGCTGTGGTCACTGAAGCCTTTGGAGTGGCACTTGTAGGGTATGTGGCCTCCCTGGCTCTTGCTCAAGGATCTGCCAAGAAATTCAAATATTCCGTTGATGACAACCAGGTGCGGTATGCCTCTGTTGTAGCACTGTTCGGTGTGCAGTCAGATCCTGATAATAGACTTTGAACAAAATAGCTTTCCTACCTATGTGGCAGGAATGGATAGAACCCATTGGAAGAAAACTCTTGTTTCTCATAGAAAGGTGAATAATCAGACATTCAGCTTCTATAAGTGCTTATAGACAGTCAGCTTCTATAAGTGCTTATATTTTAAGGGAGAAAGACACCCCTGATATTCTTTTGGTTTGTTTCTAGGACAGAATCCAAATATATTCATCATTGCAGGGTAAATTTAAAAACTTATTTCAAAGCATAGTGCTAGCATTACTTAGCCTTCTTAGTAAGACATCTAAGAATGTGAAGCATGAGTGCCTGCTTATCAACTAGTGCAGACTATACTTGTTACACATTATACTGCTTTACACTCAAAATTTATAATAGAGATATGAATATATTTGCTATATTTCAGTCTTGCTTTAGGACCCATGATCCTTCAGGGCTAGAGATCTGAGGAAAAGCAAGCATGTGCTGGTTTGGATACCAAACTATCTGAAATTACCCCATTCTTTTTTATTGTGTGTGTGGGGGAGGTCTGGTCATGGGGCCTGAACTCTGGGCCTGGGCGCTGTCCCTCAGCTCTTCAGCTCAAGGCTAGCGCTCTACCACTTGAGCCACAGCACCACTTCTGGCTTTATTCTTTTTGCTTATGTGGTGCTGAGGAATCGAACCCAGGGCCTCCTGCATGCAAGGCAAGCGCTCTACCACTGAGCCACCTTCCCAGCCCCATCACCCCACTCTTACTCACACTGCCTGACCTTATTTCTCGGCATATATCGGTTTTCTTATCTGTAAAGAGTAGATTTTTTGGGCTGGAGTGTAATTCAGTCCCAAAATGCTTGCCTAGCTAGTGCATAAAAGAAAAAAAAAAGACTTTACTTATCTATTCTATGGTGTATATTTGGGGTCCTATATGTACTAGATACTGATTTAGGTGCAAAGGAAAAAAAAAGGTGAGCAACATAGACCATACCTTTCCTCTACTTGAAAATTTATTGTCCCCACCACCCCCCACCCCCCGACAATATGATTAAAAGACTCATTCTTTTCAGCTATTCAGAAAACAGAGGAAGGAGAATTCTAGTAAGCCTTCCCACCTGGGCAAAAGCAAGAGACCTCATAGAAAATAAGTTGAAAAAGGGGCTAAAGCATGGCTTAAGTGATAAAAAAATAAGTTGAAAAGCACAAAGGACTGTGGATCATGTCCCAAGTGATAGAGTCTGCTCTGGCAGGTGCAAGGCCCTGAGTTCAATGCTCAATACTGCCAATAGCAATAATCATCACCATCACCATCATCTTCATCATCATCTCATTGTCATAGCTTACAAGGATGTACAGATACTACTGTATTTCTTCTCGGACATATCTCTATTATAATATTTTTTAGTGTAAAAACAATTTCACTAACAGGAAACTTTTTTTCACTACTCATACTCTACTCCTTTGCAAGTTATGCATGTACTATTCCTTTGCCAGGAATTTTATTCTCTCAGATATCTCCGTATCTCTTTTATCCTCTCTCACATAGGCCTTCTTTGCCAACCTAAACTCTTCTGTTTGGTGGTGCTGGTGTTTGGACAAGGACATGTACTTGCTATTTTAGCTTTCTACTACTTGAATAACATTCCACGTCATTTTTCTTTTAGTTATATTTTGAATCATGTCTCATGCTTTTGCCTGGTCTAGCCTAGACCACAGTCCTTCAATTTATTCCTTCTTTGGTAGCTATGGTGTCAATCATGCACCAACATGCCAAGCTATGGATTGAAATGAGCTATGGATTGCTAACTTTGATCTCAGGCTGGTTTAGAACTGTGGTCTTCCAATCTTTGCCTCTGTAGTTGTTTGGATTATTAGGAGTGAGCTAGCACCACAGGCTACGCTCTTAAATTCTAGATGTTTCTATTCCCTCCTCTGGTTTATTTTCCATATTTATGTTGTTTATAGTCTTCATTGCCGGAGCAGAACCACATATCCTCTCTCTGATATGATCATTTGTTTCTGGATGTCATGATGACAAAGAGAAGTGGATGGAAACTGATTGGATGTAGATGTCATCTGGGAAAGAGAGTCATGATAGAGTCCTGATTAATTCTGAAGTTTTGATTTTAGTAATTGGGATGGCATATGAGGAAGAATTAGGGAGGATCTGGCAGAGATAGTACCTATGTGTAACTCAAATTAGAAAGGTGATAAACCTATTAGACACCAAATCTAGATGTTAAGTAAAGAAAAAAGTTAAATATATGAGTCTGAAGTTCCAAAAGGTGGTCTAAGCTGTTGATATAAATTTGGGCTCTGTCAACATGTATTTGAGTAGCTAGGCATGCATATGCAAAGAGAAATGGTTCAATGATTGCTGTTGAGTGTGGTCAGAGAGGTAGTAAAAAACTAGAGAAGTCTGAGGTCATAGAAAGTAAGTAAAATAATCCTTACAATGGAAGAAATGTGTTGGGCATATGTTATTCTAGCTACACAAGAGGCAAAGGCAGGAAGATCAAGAATTGAAGGCCAAAGATCCAGGGGAGTTGATCAAGTGGTAGAACATTGACTTAGCATGCAAAAGGTCCTGGATTCCATTCCTAGAACTGGAAAAGGAAGAAAAAAAAGGAAAAAAATGAGCACCTGTTTTAATGGGGTGTATGTGTGGAAGAGGTAACATTGATCAAGATGCTTTGCACATATAAATTAACATATTAAATTGAAGTCTTTTATACACCTTTTCATTTTTTATTGAGGGGTTACAGTTAAGTAACTGGTTACCCCATCCCTTATTTTTTCTTCCACTTTCCCTCCCCCTCAACAGCTCCCCCTCAGTTGTACAGATCATTTCCAACATATTGTTTGTGAGTATTGCTGTTGCATTGGTTCCCCCTTTGTCCTTAAAGACAATAAAAAATGAAGAGAGAGAGAAGACATCAGATAACTACTTAAATATTTATTTCTTTGTAGGGTAGTTATAAGAATCGAATGCCTCCAGCGCTTTAGAACAGTTTCTGTCTCATTGCCAATACTCAGTACATGTGAGATCTTTTTTCATGAAAAAAAATGATAACTCACTACTAGTGAGAAATTAGAAGTCAATCACCTTACAAGATACAGTTGGTTTGTAAAGTAGACAAAGTACAGTGGATTTGTAAAGGTTGGTTGTGATTTAGAAATGACCCGTCCTGCTCTGTTATTAATCCTGTAGGAATTGTTGGCGCATGGCCTGAGCAATGTGATTTCTTCATTCTGCTTCTGCATACCAAGTGCTGCTGCCATGGGAAGGACAGCTGGCCTGTACAGCACAGGATCAAAGACTCAGGTGACAAATGTCCCCTGTGTGAAAAGTGCATGTGTGAGCTCGCAGAATCATGAAAACATTTCCATCTCTTCCAGTAGTGCTGCACTGCTTCTAGAAAGTCATTCTGTCTCTGTTTCTGTCTCTTTCCCTCACTCCTTTCCCCCTCCTCTACTCCATTCCCTTCCTCCATTCTTCTCCCCCTTTCTCCTTTTCTCCTTCCTTCCCCCTCTCTCTCCATCTCCCCACTGCTTCTGAATGGTTCTTCTGGAATCTGACTGATACAGAGAACAAACACATTCTGTACAAATGGCAGCTTTATTGTTCAGTAACCTTTGAGACCAATGCGCCCTCTAGTGGTAATTTGGATTTTTTTCTTTGCGCTGAACAGTCAAGGTGACAATTTTCTAGTTTGTGTACTTTCTTTACATAAAATTGACTCTATTATATGAAACATAAGTCCCTGGCATGGAAATTCCTATGTATAAGTGATGAATCAAGATAAAACTGTGGGATACAATGTCTGTGAATATTTTAGATTAAAGAAAGAATTGTTATATAATTCGAGGAAATAAAAATAATTTATTAGGAACCTGCCATAAAGTAGGATGTGGCAAGACTGTTTTCTAGTCTCGGTTGGTTCCTGTGCTGAGGGCACTTGAGCAATTTTACTTGACATATGGTCAGAGAAGTTTGGACTAGAACCATCCCTGAGATGTTTCTACCCTGAATGTATTCCATCTCTGGAGTTTCCTTAGGCATTGACCATACTTTTCTAATTACTAGTTTACTAACAAGGAAACCCCCTGATTAATTTTTGTGACTTTCAACATCAAATGTCTAAAATAAAGAAGGCCTTGAGAAGGTTTCTACTTATTTAAGAAAATCAGAGTTGGTCATAAATGTGTTTAATTAGGAGGGCAGGGAGAAAAGGATGTTCTTTTTTTCCTCTGTCCTAGAGACCACTTATTTGAATAATATAGCAGCAAAAATTCCCCTAAGAACTTTTAATTAATAGAGTCTTTTTCCTGCATAGTATTCTGTTTGTCACACTTTCAAAGAAATGAAAGAAATCTAATAAGACACAAATTCAGAAAATACAACTTAGGTCACAGGATATTTTCAAGATAGAACTATGTTGCTTAGGATGATCATTAATCTAATAATTCCTATTAAGATGCCCAAGAAGAAAATCTGATTTCAACAGTGCTTTCGCATTGTTAGACATTTAGACCCTTCACATTACCCGTATTAAGTTTACGTGGATATCACTGATAGCTGACGTGGTTTGAAGAGAGCCAATGATTTAAAGCTTTGCTATAAAGTGACTTGTTTGTAAAAAAAAATGTTTCTTTTAAAAGTTATTTATTGTTATTGTAAAGGTGATGCACAGAAGGGTTACAGTTACATAAATAAGATAAAGAGTATGTTTCTTTGGGAACAATGTCACCCCTCCCCTGTTTTCTCCCAGTTTTTCACCACTTACAAGTTGTAGAGTTCAAGTGTCCAAATACTGCTGTATTTGTTCAGCCTTTGTGCTGCTATTTCTGTGCCTCACTTTGCCCTTCCAAAGATAGATAAATAAACAAATAAGACAAAAGGAAATGAAAACAAAAACATCAACAAAAATATTTCTTTTAAATGTGAAATAATTTTATAAAACTATCTCTACATTGGCTTAAGGACTAGACCTACACTTCAAAATTAACCTAGAAAACACACACATAACACAAATGCATAACAAGATTAATGACCACCATTAAAGCATGTATTAGCTACATTATATGTGTCAATGAATTTACCAACTGGTATCTTTATAACATTCTCACAGAAATATTGTAATGTAAAAATTCTGTGGAGTTATGTTTATAGGGGCAAGGGGTGTGTGTAGCACAGTGGTAGTGCATTTGGTTAGTGTGCACAGGACCCTGAGTTTGATCTCTAGCACTGTAGGCCAAACCAAACAGAAATAACAACAGAATATGTTTTTAACCTACAACTGTGATCATTCTATTTCTTGCTTAAAACTTTGCACAGGGCTCAGAATTCAGATCGCTACATAGCTTCTGAGGCTCTGAATGTTTGAAGCACAGTGTCTTTTGGACTCTTTTTCACATCATTTGTCACTTTTCTGTACACTGTCCTTCCTTGTCCCTGTGAACTCCGCTTTCCAGGGATCTGCCATCCTCTTCCCCTCTGAGCCAATTCCTCTCAGCCTTCACGTTTCACCATCTTCCCTGCTTCATGTGTGCTACTTTCCTTCAGAGTCCTGGGAACTGTTGGATAGTGTTCATTCCTGTGATCCTCTGACTCACGTCTGCCTTCTATTACTGACCTAAAGCTAGTAGAGAGCCTCACTCAGCCTGCCCTGCTTCACATTATCCACCATGTTTATCCCTGGAAAGGAACATTGGTGCCGATGCACTGTTATGAAAAGAATATGTGAGAAAAGTAGTCAATGATTACAAAAGATCAGTATACATTTTGCTGTCATTGAAAGAGACAGATGAAACCAGGCAGCTTTTAATTGTCATTTAGTTCAGCACATTTAGAGTTGGGAAAATGTCATTCCCCCCCCCCCCCAGTCCCATTTTAAAATTTTAGTATATACACATAGCATAAAATTGACCACTTAGTGATTTTAAGTGTATAGTTCCATGGCAGTAAATATAATACCACTGTGCTTAAAGTCATTTGTTAGCATCTAGTAGTAGTACAAGAGAGTTTCATTTTGACATGCGCACATAACCCTTGATCAGACTCAGCTCTTCCGTTACCCCTCTTCCTTCTCCTTTGTCCCCATCTTGCATTAGAGAAATGATAGTAGCTACTCACATTAATTTACCTAGTAGTCACTTTTTTAAAAAGTAGAAGAAACAAAGGAAATTCACATGAATGCTGTCATTTAATTTATGAACAGAATCCTTCAGCATGGAATCTAACTTCAAAATGATTCCCAATATTTTTACATTCCCCCCCCTCCACCCCCCCCCCCCCCCGCCCCCTTTGTGCTTCTCTGGTGTAGATCTTATAACTGCAGCCTGCGTTCATAAGGCTGATCCACAAGTCAAGTGCTCAGGAGCTACGTAAGATGATGTTACATAGTAAATTTAGGGTCATTTTCACACAAGTGAGTGTAATGCTTCTCAAAACTGTAGGAAATCCAACTGGAACATTGGAGCCTCAACGTGGGAAGATATCGATTATTTTGTAGCAAGTGCTGTGATCAAAGGCTCAGGCATACGTTTGTCCTCCAATTGTGGAAAGCTATCTTTTGGTTGGCTCTTTTAGATGTGACATGCAAAGGCTGTATATAGGAAGATTTGGGACAAATAGCACAACTGAATGCTGCCCTCCATCCCTCCCTCTGCCCCTCCCTGAGTGGAACGTGAACTGTGGGAGGGAGCTCAGTTCCCCCTGCATGTTCCTCTTCACTTTAAACAGAGGAGACACCCCAGTTCTCCAGGGGGAATTCTGGAGTCACCCAAAGCCTGGTGGGATGCCAGAGAGGCAAAGCCACAACTGAAAACAGCAGCTGGCGTGTGCTTCTACCACGCTGAGATTGCCTCTGGGCTCTGATTTGCCAAACTGGATTCCTTTATTCTTTCACAATTGGCTCATTGCTTGTAACTTCCTTAAAGCCTTCTTAATCGAGCCCTACATACCTAAGGCTTTATTTTTTTTCTTTTCTGTTACCTCTCCTTTACTAGTGCAGTACTTTACACACACACACACACACACACACACACACACACACACACACACACACACTCATATATGTATGTATCTCAACCTGCAATGTATCCTTTGACAACTAGCTGAAAAGCAAATGACTGGAATCTCACATCTCCTCCTCACAACAACAACTCTGTGTGTGTGTGTGTGTGTGTGTGTGTGTGTGTACATTTGAGGAATACTAATGCCTTCATAGTCATCTTTATAGTAATGAGCAACATGCATACACCTGTAAATGCTATACATATACACATACATATACATCCACAATCTGAGGGTGAAATAAGAAGGTATAGATGATCTCATTAAATTCTTCTGTTTGTGCTCACACTGGACCTACCGCTTGAACTCAGAGTCTTCACACTGTCCCTTTCCTGTTTCACTGGAGGCTGGAGTTCTGTCACTGAGTCACAGCCACACTTCTGGATTCTTACTGGTTCATTGGAAATAAGAATCTGACAGACTTCCCTGCCAAAGCTGGCTTTGAACCATGACCTTCAGATCTTAGTTTCCTTAATAGGTAGGATTTCAGGCATGAGCCACCAGCGCTCAGCTTTCATGAACTTATGAGGGATTGTCAGTGTGATTATTTATAATTCCAAAACCAAAGGTTATCTCTGGCACGATATGGAAAGAGATGAAGATTCGAATCCCACAGCAGTGGTTGATCTATAGATAGAGGCTGTGGACACAGAGCCATACTGATTATAATGGAACTCTAAATGGAACTGATTAGGAAGAAGTGAATTAGTAGTTTTCTTTGTTTACTGATATTTAAAAGGACCAGGCTAAATATTATTTAGAGTAAAGCTTAAGATTGTTGTTGTATTTTTAACTAGGCCTATCCAGTTCAGTTGTTATTTCAGTAATGGTTTCAGTGTATGGTAATATATGCAGGACCTTTATAATATATTTGGTTTTTACTTAAGAGTATAGCATTTGGAAATCTCTAGCTTGTGAGAAACAGAAAAGCCAACGATCTGGCTCACTGTACTCAGCTGTGGGCTGTGGTGTGCTTACATTCTCTTTATCACCAGCACTACAAATCTCAGCTCCCAGTTCAAAGTCAGAGCCAACTTTGACCATTTACTATTGATGAATGATGCTTATCCTCCTCCAAGGAGAAAAGAATGTTTTTGTTTTGTTTTTGGTGTGTGTGTGTGTGTATGTTCTGGTCCTGGAGCTTGAACCTGGATATTGTCCCTAAGCTTTTGTGCTCAAGCCTAACACTCTTCTACTTGAGCCAGAGCTCCAATTCCAGCATTTTTGGTGCTGAATTGGAGATAAGAGCCTCAGGGAATTTCTTGCCTCGACTGGCTTCAAACCGAGATCCTCAGATCTCAGCTTCCTATGTTGCTAGGTTTACAGGTACCTGGCTGGAAAATTTTTGATACTGTGAAACAAGACACGATAGTAAGCAAATCTTTAGAAATTATTCAGTGTGTGTTTTGATGTAATTAAGACGTATCAACAGCACTGAAAAATATTTAAAACCTGGTTGTCATTTTAACTTTTTTCTGTTTCCATATCTTAGAGTTCCTTTTGATTAGCGTCATTTTATATGGTCATATAGCTGTGGTCATATAGCTCAATATAGCGATTGAGCTATTGTGATCTTCTTCTAGGACTATCCTAGACATTATTACTAATTATTCTAATTATTACTGTAACTTTTTTAAAGGAGAGAATTGAGGAGAGACAGACAGACAGAGACAGAGATAGAGACAGATATATAGAGAGGTTGGCCAGGGTCAGCAAGGCCATTTTCTGCTGGCCAATGAATGTCTTCTTCTTGCTAAACATCAGCAGCTCTCTTTGGCAGTAGATAGAACAAATCCAAATCAATAAAATGATGCCAAATGAAACTTTCATTTTAAAATGAGAGAATAAATCCATAAATTGTCACATAGTTTTTGATGGTTCATATGTCCACATTGAAGTCAATAAGGAGATCAATCTGAAGAAATTAAAAAAAATCTGTCTTTGGTTTTCAGAGATCCCAGTACAGATTTCATGTTGATTTCATGACTTCTTAACTCCCTAGCTCTGGGGACTTCAGACAAGGTAGATTTCCTGTGTATGCCTCAGATCCTTCCATAGGATTTGACTCCTGTCTAAGTCCATCCCAGTTCCTAAGACTCTTTTCTGGTTTTGTTCTCTGGTATAGTGTAAGTATATGAGTAAAAATTATCACAAGGATTTGTGCCATTGACTTTTGTTTTGAAACAAACCTTAACAGATAGTATCTTTTTCTTTCTGTGTTAATGTGGATTTACCAAGTCCCTTACTGAGCTATCTGAGTGGGCCCTGTGATTTGCCTGCTCAGAAAACCCCTATGCTGTGTGTTTAGTCACCCACAAAACCCTCTACAAAATAGAGGGAAGTCGGACAAAAGCAACAGCAGGCTAAAGAATATTCCATGGAATTACTATTTCCACTGTGTAGCAAGGACAGTCACAGCTATGATGTGTGACACACATTGCTGTTGTCTTATTTCTCTGTGTGGAGATGCTCTTCTCTCATCACTGACTTAATTTGACTGTACCAGTGTGTCAGCTGTCACCTATGGCTCCTCTCAGCTGCCCATTGGAATATAGATAATGACAGTCTATAAAATTTCACAATGATGTGCCAACATTTTGTTTTGTCTCATCAAAGTGAAGTAAGAATCACTCCCCTACCCCCAACATAGCTTTGAAATAACAAAAAAAGTTCAAGGCTTTCTTTTTTTTGTCTGTCTTGTATTTTGCAGGTGGCTTGTCTAATCTCTTGCATTTTCGTCCTTATAGTCATCTATGCAATAGGACCTTTGCTATACTGGCTGCCCATGGTACAGTAATGCTTTTTCACTATCTACTTTTTAACTTTTCATTAGAGTGCTTGTGTATAAAGTATCTTGGGAGGGTAAATTTAATAATATGAAATTATCTTCCATAAATGCTAGCTGACTGAGGGTGTGGGTTGCAGAGAAACAACATTTAATGAGGGAGGAATGGGAGGGTACCATGGCTGATTAATTCTTCAGCTCATGGATGAAGGTATCCCTGTGGAGTCAGTATTATTCTGTAAGCAAATGGAGGGTAGAAATAGAAATACTCTGCTGCAAAATGTAGATAATGAGGCTTTGTTTGTAGGTCAGTGAGGAGAATTTTGCTTACACTGCATGTGGCCTTGGTTCTCTTTTTAGCATTTCATAAACAAGTTGGGTACAAGTGGCTTACACCTGTAATTCTACTCAGGAGGCTGAGATCTAAGGATCATAGTTGGAAGCAAGCTGGGGCAGGAAGGTCTATAAGACTGTTATCTCCACTAAACTACCAGTAAAGCTAGAAGTGGCGATGTGGCTTACGAGGTAGAGTGTTAGCCTTGAGCAAAAGAAACTCAGGGACAGAGCCCAGGCCCTGAGTTCAAGGCCCAGGACCGGCACCAAGACAAACAAACAAATAAAAACAACAACAAAATACAAAGAGGAAGCAAAAATAAACTTTGCAAAAATTTTCTCAGAACTTTGTTAGAAAATTTACTGGTATAACAGTTTAAGGAACAAAATGGATCTTCCCACTCCTTGATATACCCTCTTTAGAGTGTCACTGAGATAATACCAGTAGTTCACCTTGCTTTCGTAAGTCTGAGGCATTATAGTGACCATAGTTTAAGAATTTCATCCAAAGAGAGTCAATTTCAGTCCTTCATTTCTATAGTTTTTAACTTGTATGGTAAGAATAAATCACTTCACAGGATGATCTTTCATTAATCAAGTTCATTTTCTAAAGATATGAATACATCTTCAAATTAAACCAGATAATTGATATTATAAAAATTAAATAGGACATAAACATGTATTTTTTGCAACAAAGGTGTATCAGACCGGGGCTGGGAAGGTGGCTCAGTGGTAGAGTGCTTGCCTTGCATGCATGAGGCCCTGGGTTCGATTCCTCAGTACCACATACACAGAAAAAGCTGGAAGTGGGTGCTATGGCTCAAGTGGTAAAGTGCTAGCCTTGAGCTGAAGAGCTCAGAACAGTGCCCAGGCCCAGAGTTCAAGCTCCATGACCAGCAAAAAAAAAAAAAAAAAAAAAAAAAGGTGTATCAGACCAATGATAATCCTTGAAGTTAAGGGAACACTAAGTCTTATAATATTTACTCCTATAATTCTTCATTTGTCCATTTGACTTCTCTGGTTTGTTTTACAGAATTTCTTAAGTTTTGTCCTGTGATTTCCTATATAATTGGTATGATATTCTTAAGCAACATAATGAGTTATCTCCAAATAAGCAATATTTTTTTAGTCTTCTTATTGGTGACTGCTTTTCAGTATTTAAGAGAGCAAAAATAAGAATAGCTTGATTCTTTTGAATTCAGATGAAAGCTCTTATCCTATGTCTTCATCAAATTACTATTTTTTTTGTAGTGTGTTCTTGCAAGCATTATTGTTGTGGGACTAAAGGGAATGTTAATACAGTTTCGAGATTTGAAAAAGTATTGGAATGTGGATAAAATCGATTGGGTAAGTAGAAATTTAACCAACAAGTACACTTTAATATTTTTTAAAGTAGAAGTTTGGGCAGACTTTTTTTTTTTGGTTTGACCTATGCACATGTTACCAAGAACATTTTAACATTTTGTTGAAAAAGATTCAGATGAGACTAGTATACTATGAATTATTGTTTTCTAAAAACTTAATAAAATTATTTGATACAAGTTGTTTTTATAAGAAGCAGAATTTTTTCAAGTGCTGATGGACTAGTAGTTTAGAAACTTCGAACAGAATTTCTAACTAATTTGAGTGGATTGGGGGTGCATGATTTATGTTTTGAATTGATTCTGGAAGCAAGGTTATCAAGAAAGTGTACAGTGACAGAAATATCTTGATTTATAGCAATATGAATACCGAGCCTTTGGCATTTATTGCTGTCTAGGGATGCTACATGAATGCAGGCTGAGTCCTAATTGGTGACCAAATTCACCTGACACAATAGGAAGTCTTAGGCATTATCTTCCAAAATGGGTTCCACTGAGGGAAGGGTTAGATTGCTTAATAAAATATTCCCAATTACCGATTAAATTTCACCGAACAACAACAAGATGTGCTTTTGATAAACACAAATGTTTAGCATACTTATATAAGCTTGTATAGACAAGAACGTCCAAAATTCTCTCTATTTAGAATGTGTGAAATATTTCATGTACATGTCGGACGAGCTCGATTATGGAATCCATTGTAACATACTGGTCCATGCACTTTGTGTTTTAGTGCCTTTGTTCTGTGAAACTTTGGAGGATTACTTTTGCTCATGGTTAATTTCTTAATACTCCTCTGAGGCTCTTATTTTTGAGCTCCAACTAGAGTCTAATTCTGAGTGAGGAATGTAAATATGAATAAAAAATAAACTGTACCTTCTAGATACTTAATGTGTAGAAAGCAGAAACACTAACATGATAAAACTCAGTACATACCTAGTGCTAGGCAAAACAGGTAGAAGCATTACTTCATACAGGTCAATAGGAAAGCATCACCCACTGACTTGAAATATGAACTAACACCTGAAGGAATACTATTTTGTAGGTAGGTCGAAAATATAATTAGCTAGGCTGCTGTTGGTACGTGGCTTTCATTAAAGCAGTAGGTATGAGGTAGCTCACAGAAACAAAGGGAAGAAAAAAGACCTTGAATAGCAAAAACAATCCTTAGCAGAAAGAACAGAGCTGGAAGAATATCAATACTAGATGTCAAACGCTACTATAAATCAAAACAGCTTGGCACTGGCACAAGAACAGACCTGAGGACCCAGAAATGAATCCATAGACCAATAGCCACCTAATCTTCTATAAGGGAACTAAGAAAGTAGAATGGAAGAAAGACAACCTTTTCAGTAAATGGTGCTGGCAAAATTGGTTAATCACCTGTAGAAAACTAAAGCTAGGCGCTTATACATCACTCTGTACCAGAATCAACTCCAAATGGATCAAACATCTCAAAGTCAAAGCAGACACCCTGAAAACATTACAGGAAGGAACAGGAGAAACTAGAGCTCCTGGCACAGGCTGAAATTTTCTTAATAAAGACCCAGAAACACAACAAATCAAAGAAAGGTTGAACAAAAAGCATAAAATTGCAGAGCTTCTGCATGGCAAAGGTCATAGCTAGCAAGATCAATAGAAAGCCCATGGATTGGGAGAAGATCTTCACTAGCCATACAATGGACTAGGGTCTCATATCTAAAATATACTTAGAACTCAAAAAATTAAATCCCCCCAACACCAAATCCTCAAAGAAACAACTGCCCGATTAATAAGTGGGCTAAAGACTTAAAGAGAAACTTCTCCGAAGAGGAAAGAAGAATGGACAATAGACACATGAAGAAATCCTCAACTTCTCTAGCCATAAAAGAAGGGCAAATCAAAACAAGATTGAGATTCCACCTCACCCCAGTTAGAATGGCTATAATCAAGAAATCTAATAACAACAGATGCTGAAGAGGTTGTGGCCAAAAGGGATCCCTACTGCATTGTTGGTGAGAGTGTAAACTTGTTCAGGCACTCTGGAAAGCAGTATGGTCATAAAGGAAGAGCTCCTCTATGACCCAGCAATCCTACTTTTGGGCACTTGCCCAAAGGATCACAAACAAGGCCATACTCAAGCTACCAGCACAACTGTGTTTATTGCAGCATTATTTACCATATCTAAGATATGGAACCAACCAAGATGCCCCTCAGTATATGAATGGACCAAGAAAATGTGGTATATATACAGATATCTACAGATATATGTGTAGATATCTGTATATATATCTGTATATATATATATATATATATATATATATATATATATATAATATTCTATGCCTCCATCAGAAAGAATGACACTGCCCTATTTGTTAGGAAATGGAAAGACTTGGAAAAAATCATATTAAGTGAAGTAAGCCAGGCCCAAAAAACACAGGTCCCATGGTTTCTCTTATTTGCAGTAACTGGTATATGTCTGAGACAAGCAGAAAAGCTGAAATGCTATGAAGATGATGCTAAATGAACCCTAAGATAGGGACACAAGAGGTTTTATCTTTGTTGCTATTGTTTTTAATGTACTTATGATGTACTGTGATTTTTTTTGTTTCTTTTGTATGTTCTTCCCCCATTTTCATTGTATTTGATTCCAGTAGCCTGCATCTTGTATATACACATTTTTCTAATTTGGGTAGGGGAAGGGAAATAACAAAATGCTAAAATAAGAATACAGGTTGACCCATTGTAGCAATGAGATGTACAATACACTATGTTGAAAACTTTACTGCTTCGGGATGGAGAATTTGGGGAGTTAGGGAGCGAAGGGATAATAGAGGAAAAACAAAGGACTGGGTGACAATACTTGATAGGAAATGTACTCATTACCTTACTCATGTAACTGTCACCCCTTTGTACAGTATCTTTACAATAAAAAATGTATATTAAAAAATTTTAAAAAGAAACAAAGGGAAGAGAAGATTCAAACTTATTCTTAATCTTGTGCAAAGGTACTTCTAAGGAAGGTGTTATTCATGTAGGAGGAAGCAGAGAAGGAGAGAAAATGTTTGGTAAGACTTATTTGAGGAAGTGTGTTCTAAGTTGAGAATTGGAGGACAGAAAGATACCATTTGGGAACAGAAGACAACCCGGTATGCAAGAATATAGAGATGGTATGAGCATATCTGGCTATAACAAAATCAAGGACCAGACTTTGTGAGGATGGTAATAGTAACAGATGAGATTGAAAAAGTGAAATACAGGTTGAATTGAGAAAGACTACTTATACCCTGCAAGATTAAACTCCATTCTGAAACAGCAAAGCATCACTGAATGGTAAAATAAGAATATACTTTCTATATTAGAAAAGTTAGGAAGATGAATGAAAGGCATAGATCAGACCCGATAAGACAATAGAGGAATTGCAGCATTACTTCAGTCAATGATCAAAGTCAAGACCATGACATTCTAGAGCAAGCAATAGATTTGATAAGTAGAAAAGATTTTGAATTAGGCATCATTAGCATTTCATAGTATTAAGAGGATATCTAGAATGATGTTTGAGTTTCTAATTAGGATCATCATTGGAAGAAAATTTCATTTATTAAATTAGAGAAAAATAGAGAAAGTTTATTGTTTAAATGAATTCAGAGATTGCTATTAGGCTTTTTAAAAACTATAACATCATGTTCCTGAAGTATTCATTCATATGCATATCATACTAATGGAATTTCAGGTAGTGCTCTTAGAGACGTGCCACGGGTATAGTACTAACTTCCAGAGCATCTTAATTGAATAAACTTGACAACTGAGATTATCATAGACCAAGTGGATAGATATCTTTTATCTGCTAAGAAATTCAACAGTGAAAGTCCAAAGATGCTTAGGATATGATTTGGGCATAACATTTGATGTAAGAATATACATATGTATCTATGTATCTCTAGATTATTTATAAATAACACATATAAAATATAATACCTAGATTACTCAACAAGAAAATATACCTACAGTAATATGGAAAAAAAATTACCAAAGAGATGTGAGTCTGTGAGTGTGTGTATGCATGTGTAAAATAATTTGGAAAGCCAGAGTTTAAAAATTATGTAAGTAGTCATCATGTGAAAAATAAGAAGCCTTTAAATGTTTATAATTTGATATTGATTTTATTATGAATCATAGTCAAATCCCTTTTTCAAAGTAATGAAGTAATAAGAACTAAAGGAAGGTATTTATTCTTGGGCTTAGGACTGAATCTGAATAGTTGAATTGCTATGAAATTTGAATGGTACCAGATAAATCATGGAAAGATGCCATAATTTAATAACTACTAAACTGTGATTTCCAATTGTATTTTCCGTAAGAAACAAGAATTTCTATGTATTCTTCTTAAGGTTAACTCTAAGGTTAGATTATGTTTGGTGATTGACAATTATAATTTTTAGCTAAAAATAAATAATGGTGTAAGAGCCATACAGTTTCACTGTGTGTTCATCAACATTTTAGTTTTTCATATAAATTGTTGCAAAATAGTATGAGGGATTATTCTAACTAATGGAACTATTTACTGATCTTTGTCACTAATTTCCAGTTGACATTTTTTTCAAAGCTATAAAAGTAGCCCCAAGAAAGAACTAAGCATTTGGAGAGCCTGATTTATAATTGATGAGGCTATGGGAGAATAAACATACTTTAAAAATAGAACCAGATGGTACCAAAATTTTTGGTTGCTCTGATGAATTCTGGCCCCCAGGCCCTGTGGTTTTATAAACATAGCAGGGACCAGGATCCTTAGCTCCATGGAGGTTAGTCAGGAGGCATGGGACTCCTAAGGCTTGGGTGAGGTTTTCTTTGACTATGTCAGACAGATTCACGTAACATTCAAGGAGGAGTGGGACTTGGAGTCATCATAAGAGGTGAAGTAATGCTAAAATCTTGCAGTATGTTTTATGTATGATTGTGCACAGTGTAATATGTTAGGAAGAAAAAAAAATCATATCATGTACAATCAGAAGACAACTGACTGATCTGAATAAAGAAAGTACAATGTAGTCTCCTAACCTGTCAAATGATAAACTAAAATAATCTTAGAATATGAAGAAACAATGTTACATTTATAGGAAGAGGGTTCTTTTGGGGTTTTCTTTTCCTTCCTTCCTTCCTTCCTTCCTTCCTTCCTTCCTTCCTTCCTTCCTTCCTTCCTTCCTTCCTTCCTTTCTTCCTTTCTTTCTTTCTTTCTTTCTTTCTTTCTTTCTTTCTTTCTTTCTTTCTCTTCTTTCTTCTTTCTTCCTTCCTTCCTTCCTTCCTTCCTTCCTTCCTTCCTTCCTTCCTTCCTTCCTTCCTTCCTTCCTTCCTTCCTTCCTTCCTTCCTTTCTTTTCTCTCTCTCTCTCTGTCTCTCGTGTGTGTGTGTGTGTGTGTGTGTGTGTGTGTGTGTGTGTGTGTGTGTGTGTGATCATGGAGCTTGAAGTCAGGGCCCGGGCACTGCTGCTTAGATTTCTGGCACAAGGCTGCACTCTACAACTTTGAGCCACAGCACCATTTCCAGTTTTCAGTGGTTAATTAGAGATCTCATGAACTTTCCTGTCCCTGATGCCTTTGAACTGCGATCCTAAGATCTCAGCCTCCTGAGTAGATAGGATTACAGGCGTGAGGCACTGGCACTTGCTTTTTTTTTTTTTTAAGAATTATTGAAAAGTTATTTTCTCTTTTACTTACTCCAGAATGTTTCTATTTATATCAAAAGTAAATTTGCAGATAAAAATCTCTGAATTTGCTTTCAAAGGTTTATACTTTTGAAACAACCTGTTATTAACTCACATTCAGTGTAGATAAATATCCAGACAAGGAATCACATTTCAAGAGGAAAAAAAAAGCTTTTACAATTATTTGCTTAAAACTTGATTGAAAAATCAACCCCTCTAAAGATTTTATGCTATTTTCTGATTACAGAATAGTTTCTAACTCTTTCATTTGTGAATAAAACTGATCTATGTTTTAAAACCCTTTAAAAAGTGGTAACACCTTAAAACATTGGGCAGAAAGAAATCAACTTTCAATTGTATGCATAGGCAAAATGATTCAGGTTATTTATGGGAAAAAGAGATCTTGGAAATTCTGGCAGTCTACAATTTGATCAATGCAAGATTTTGTGTTTAGGAATATAACTTTTCTGGATTTCACAAATTATTTTGCTTTTAAAGGTAGTTTTTGCATCGTTAAGCTTAGAAATGCCTGCTCCGTTGCAATATCTTGTTTTATTATGCCTTCAAGTGGTAGATAAAGCTAAAATAATTTTGGAATACCAACTAAAAGAGAAATTAGAGTTTCTTATACTGTTCTAAAATCTCCCTGTGAACTAACTTGGCCCTTGGTTCCTTTTCATTTTTCTCTTTTCCGTTTCACAATAAGTGGCTCCTTGTAAATAAAATTATAATGTTCTTTATACTTGTTGATCTAAAAGTAGCATTGGCAGTGTTATTTGATTCCGTCATTTTAACACTAGGCTTTGAGAACTTTATGCAGTAATAAATTGCATTTATTATTTGTATAGCAATCTTAGAAAATACAGAATATTGTTGAGAATGACAAAAAATCTGCAAACAATTACCTATAATATTGTTACACCAAATGACAAACAGTGGGAAATTATGGCATACCTCTGACCACATACATATCCATCAGCTATTTACAGATCTTAAATATAGTGTTTGTTGCCGGTGGAACTGAGGGTTGGCAGTGTCTGGAAATGCAAAAAGAAGCCTTTCTCTGTTGCGAGTGCAGAGCAACTTAGGGAGCAAATATTTGTTTCTGTATTTTGAGCTACTTTTCAAATAAGACATTTTGGCTACCAGATTTGCCATAGAAACTCTTAGAGCATAAGACTTTGAGAATACTGAGAACCCAACGCTCTCTGTCTCCTGCTTCTTTTTCAGGGTATTTGGATCAGTACTTACATATTTACCATTTGCTTTGCTGCCAACGTAGGCCTGCTGTTTGGTGTGGTCAGTACCATCGCTATAGTAATAGGACGTTTCCCAAGGTATGATTTCATTTAAAGACTTGGTTTATCCTTATGCGACAGCCACAGATAGGATATTACCTGTTACTTTCATTTCTCAAAAGTTCTAGAATTTCATGTTTTACTTGCGATCAGTACAATAGAGACAGATATCTTGTCTACGGATGACATGTAACAATGTTGGTCTTAATGGAAAGAATTCTCAACATCATAAAATAAAACTATAAAATCAGCTTTCCATCACTAAGGCAAATACCCAAGATAAAGCAACTTGAGAGGAAGAAGTTTATTTTGTCTTAAAAGGTTTTGATGCAATGGCTACTTAGCCTGGTTGCCTGGGCTTGTGGCAGCCCTGTTCATTATAGTAGGGGTTCATGGTGGAGGAAATATGCTCACCTGCTCACCTCCTGATGGTTTGGAGACAGAGAAATAGAGAGAGAGAGAGAGAGAGAGAGAGAGAGAGAGAGAGAGAGAGAGAGAGAGAGAGAGAGAGAGAGAGAGAGAGAGAGAGAGAGAGAGAGGGAGAGAGGAAGTCACTAGTCTCCCAATACCCCCTTCATGGGTATACCAATGATTTAGCTAAATGATTTATCTAACCTACCACTAGGTTGGATCTTAGTTTCCACTCTTTCCATTTGCACCACAGAAAAGCAACAAAGTCCTTAATGAATAGGCTTTGGGAGCCATTTCTAATCTGAGCTATAGCAAATATATAAAATCTATACAAATAGAAAGTACTCTTAGCCATATACTATCTCATAGATGGTTTTAACAAGTGAAGGCATATAGTATCCAATGAGACACAACCATATAGCAACACTAATCATTTGCAAAATTTAACTTCAGAAAATTATACTTTCCAGAAGCCCATGTATATGTACTCAGGAACACACTATTTCTGTCTTTGTGCTGAGCATCTATAACTCTTTTACCAATTCCTGTTTTACTTTTTGAGTATATATCTGGACTAGTTCTCATAATCATCTCTTAACTTTTTCTTAAAATTGTTTATGAAAGAATTTGTTCTTTAAAATCTAAACTTATCTCCATTGATTCTATTTTATACAACCTGTAGATACAGATGCATTATTATCTTATTCTTTCTTGTCACTGATTCCTTTTACTCCACTAAAACAAGCTGTGTTTGAATGCTATATATTCTGTAGTGTTTTCTCTTTCATGATTCTTTATCAGTTCAGCCCTTACACCTTGATGATATGGGCCTCTGGTAATCCAAACGAGGTAAACTATTTTATTGATTTTTGATGAGGAATCTGTTTTATTTATGAGATTCCAGGAATATATGTAATATATAAAAATATATTACATATATTACATATATAACATATATACATATATGTATATAGATATATATTTATATACATATATAGATATATTTACTAATATTTTATGAACAAGTAAGTTATAGAACTGAAATCATTTCAGACATTCTAATTGTTAAGATAAAACTAGTTATCTCTTATTTCTCAATTGTTAATATAGTAATCAGGAAATGATTGTATTTTCTATCTGCCTTAAATTTAGAGAAAAGACATTAAGCATAATAAATATGAAAGAAATGGAATTTAAAGTGAAGACCGAAACAGATGATGTAAGTTTAGTTTCCTTTTATTCTTTGTAGAGTTATTAAAATGTTGTGAATGAAATAATTTTAAGACATAAAGCAGATAAATTATTTCATTTAATAATGTCATTCCAATTTTAATTAGTATGAACTTACAGTGCTAAGTACATGAACACCACACCAATAGATACATAACAAATAACTTAGCATTCAAATAAAAATCCTTAGCATTCAAATAAAAATCCTATCAGTAGTCCAAGAACTAGAGCTTACAGTGAACTCATGGTTAAGGTCAGCTTAAGCATTTGAAATCCCTTTTAATTGCTAAATTACATAATTAAGGAAAAGAATAAAAATAGGAGCCAAGTTCAAGTGGCTCACACCTGTAATCCTAGCTACTCAGTAGTCAGAGATCTAAGGATTGAGGGTCAAAGCAGATAAATCTGAGAAATTCTTATCTTCAATTACCTAGCTAGAAATGGAAGTATGGTTCAAGTGTTAGAATGATAGAATGCCAGCCTTGAGCAAAAAAAAAAAAAAAAAAAAAAAATCTAGGCAAGAGTGGGAGGCACTGAGTTCAAGTCCTATGACTAAAACCTGACCAACCTGGACTGTGAGCCTCTGTGCTTCTGTTTGTCACTGGGATGAGAGGGTATGCCACTGTGTCTGGCTATTGTGTTTCCCCCAAAGCCTTGGAAGACACCATACCCATCTATTGTGAATTTTTTGCCCTGGCTGGTCTTGAACTGCAATCCTCTAATAGTTGTCTCTCAATTAGTTAGGATACAGTATTGAGACACCCCACTGTTTTTTTTTTTTTGTTGTTAAGAAAAACCAAGACTGCATAGTTAATAGATGACAGTTAAGCAGTTCTAGAATGCTGATCAGCTTGGAACTTTTAAAGGGAAAAACTTAGGTAAATTGGCCTCCTGTGTTGAGAGTGCCAACTGATATCACTTGAGTGTTACTTTCTTGCTTTTAGGGGTAACCAAAACAATTTAAAGCATGAGGGAAAATGTTGGTTTGAATTATTTTTGCCAGTTTTTGAAAGTTGCCCTCACTTTGAACTGGCTTGGTAAATGCTTTGTTTTTCACATTCACTTGTTTTAGTAACTCATGATTTCCCTCAGAACAGAGAGAACTGACCTCCCATCAGAAGGACCAATGTTAGTGTATTTCTAAGTAAACTGGAAGAAAGAAGTAATATGAGGAACCCTTCTGTGACACCCAGGGGGAATAGCTTGCATTTTTAAATAAGCATGGAAAGATTTGCTTCATGGAGAGCTATTTGAGTGCAGTCTTTGATGGTTTTCCAGTGTCAAGTTTTCCACCGCCTCTCTCTTTTCTTACCTTAACAGTTACACAAAATTTGGGGCTGGTGCAAAGTTCCAGCCTGATTAGAGCCCCTAAAGTCCTCTGTGGATCCATCCCACATGGCCACTAATACTGGCCTTGATATCCTTAATTTGATAGAGAATTCAGTTTTGGATTGATTCTTTTTCAGCTTAAAAAATCATTAGGTGTCAATGGTTTATGCTTATAATCTTAGCTATTCAGGAGGCTGAGATCTGAAGATTGGCGTTCAAATCCAGCCCAAGTAGGAAAGATAACCACTATAAAGCAAAAAGTGGAGTAATAATTCAAGTGGTAGAGATGCTAGCCTGGAGTGAGTGGAGAAAATCTCAGGGACAGCATCTAAACCCTGAGTTCAAGCCCCAGGACCAGCACACAAACACATACACACATATGTGCACACACACACACACACACACACACAAGAAAATCAATAAACTCTGTTTAGTTCATACCTTCTTCTTGGACTAAACATATGGTGAAGTGAATGAAATAACTGAAGGAAAGATGAAATGCTGGAAAAATTTCCATACTCTTAAACCTTATTATTCCGTTCCAGTCTTATCATTCTACTGAATGAGAACTGTATCACATGGGAAACTTAAAACACTGTTAAAACACTATATCTCACTACTTTTTTGTGACAAAATTAAGAGGTGAAAAAACAACACTATTTATATATAAATTTTGGGAGGATTTAAAAATTTTTAAACAAAATGTTATTCCCTTCTTTCATTCATATACACGTTTTTCCATCCCTTCTTCTTACAAGAGACCCATTCTAGATTTGAGAGACCTCCTTTCTACTCCATTAGGAATTTTTTTCTGAAACAATGGTAACATTTTTTTCATGTTATTGTAACTGAAGATAATGCTGGTACAATCACATAAATTTTGCAATGATTAAATATGATAGATCTAAGAACTAATGCTTTATTTTTGGTTTCTGAAAGGTTTACTCTTGCTTAAAAATTAGTTTGACAACTTAAGGTTATTTTTTCTTGAATTGTTTCTGCCAACTTTTTTAATAGCTGAATCAGTTTCATAGCTTTAGAAACATTTTGGGGTTATCTCGTTTAAGAAACAAAACAAGTAAACTGAGAGACTAATGAATTGTCCAGATTAATGTGTCTAATATTTTCTCCTTTCTTTCCTCTGCCTGCATGCATGACTATTCTCTGCATATCCTCTTCTATGCAAGTACTAAAGCCTGAAGGAGTATTGCTTTGCTTAGTTGGTAAGGAGTTACCATTTCATACCATTGACCACCCTCTCCATCAGACACATGTCCCAAAAGCTGAGAGAAGACGGTTTGATTCCATGGCACTAAATATTGTCAGCAATATCTGTTCAAGTTGCCAAAGTAGATACCATTTGTGCTCATTTTTTCTGTTCTTTTTCTACATCTTTCACCTACATCCTGACAATGCAGTGCTACCTATGCCTATATAATGTGAAATCATTGCCCTGACCCTGACTTTTCTTTGTATCTTTCTTCCAATTAGAACTGTTAGTCACTTGTAAGAGATCAGGTGAATAAAATTAAGAGCGGACACAGATCTTTACAGCTTTATATTTTCATTTAAAAAATACTGATTTGAGGGCTAGGGCTGTAGTACCATGGGAGATCATTTGCTTGGTTTGTGAAAGGTTCTAGGTTTAATCCCCAGAACTGCAAATAAAAGGACTGATGGTTTGGTAAACTAATTGCTAACATATAGATTGATTGGAAAGCCAATCTTGGAAGGAGTATTCTTCCTGGTACTACACTATTTAGATATGGTAGGCGAGGGCCTCTTTAAACCAGTCAGCAGGAGTCAAGGTGTTGGTTATTAATGTTTCTTAGTGGAGAGGATTTGTTAGTATTTTAAGCCATCTAAATACATTTCACTAAAACATTTGTTTAGAGGTTGGTATTTGAAATGATAAGATTTTGACTCATCAGCTATGGTCATTATTTCTCTTTCATTCGGAATTGTGAATCTCTTCTTTGTTCTCCTATAAAAGGAAACCCTACAACAGGTAAAAATCATCTCAATAAACAATCCACTTGTTTTCTTGAATGCAAAGAAATTTGGTGCTGATGTAATGAACTTAGTCCAAAAGGAAAACCAGCTACTGGATGATATAAACAAGGTAAGACCACTGGTTTTATGATTAGAAGGTCATATGACAGGTAACTGTACATCATGACACTGGACATGGTGTTCTGTGAAAAATATACTATAAAAATATGACGTCATTTATTTTATAGAACTTCTTTAGCAAAGCCCTAACAAATGTGTATTAGACCTTAAGCTTACAGATATAGAATATAACAAATGACTTCAAAGAAGCATAAGTAGTATCAACTATGATTTCAAATGTGCTTTATTTTGATTTAATGTAAATTAGCTATCTATCATCATTCAACTTCTAAAGCCCTTTCCAGTGTTCCAAGCCTAGATTTGGGAGCCAAATTGCCTGGGCTTGCCAACTGTGAATAAAGCCATTCATATCAAAATGGGTTGCTTAAAAGTTCCTGCTTTGGCCTGGTGGCTGGGCTCTTGTTGATTATTCTGCTAAGCGGATATCAGTAAAAAAGGTAAAAGAGGAAGTAAAGAAGGAAAAGAGGAACTGCTTTGGGATAAGAAAGGATTTTGAAATGCAAAGTTTTGTCTTAACTGGTTGTTCCAAGATAGAATTAAGACAGACATACCTCAGATTATTTAAGAAAGAGCAGAGGGTATATTTTGCAATTGCTTATTTAAAGTCATTTAATGGTGATCTTATAATGCATCTTACCCTCTTCTAACTAGCTAATTTTGAGCAGATTTTGAACTTAAACTCAACCAATCTGAACAGCAGGTCAAAGCCTGCCGTGCTAGGGATAAATAGGGCAGCAGTGTCTGCTCCCTGGGCTTTTGTGCAGGATTTTTGGCTGATGATGCACGCTTCTGCACAAAAGTAAATTTTGCCTTGCTGGAATAATTCTTTGTTTTCATGTCTATCATTGGGATTCACTCTGGGGTGGTTCTTAGAGAATATATTTAAAACAGACACCATTCTCTTGCTGTGAGTTTATTTTTTATTTTTATTTTTTTTGGTCATGGGGCTTGAACTCTGGGCTGGGGCGCTGTCCCTCAGCTCTTCAGCTCAAGGCTAGCACTCTACCACTTGAGTCACAGCACCACTTCCAGTTTTCTGGTGGTTGATTGGAGATAAGAGTCTCACTGACTTTCCTGCCCAGGCTGGTTTTGAACTATGTTCCTTAGATCTCAGCCTCCTGAGTAGGTAGGATTACAGGCGGCACGCTGTGGGGTTTTAACTTGCTGAATCTTTAGCTTTATGTTTCTCATCTGTAATCAAGATGGTTAAGTGTGCTGTTGAATGAAATGCACTTAGAATAGAGTATGGCGTACTCAGTACTGCACTTTCAACAGTGTTCTGCCTGCTAGTGCTACACAAACTTAGCAAGCATTAGTTTGATTGCCTTCCCTTTTCATAAAGTTTTCCTCAACTACTTTAGATCATAACATCTCTTTTTTTTCTCTTACATCCTTGTCTGTCCCATCCAAATATTAACCAGGCCTGGTCCCATTTAGCTTCTAAAAGTAGATAAGATTCAGTACATTCAGGGTGGTATGGCTGTAAAATACATTCTTGTCTCTCAGTCACTCATATATGTGGGAAATTTTGGACCAACCATTTCTAGTGTTCTAAGAGCTGTCCTGAAGGATATTTCTGTCATTTACAACCTCGTGCTTCTACCAGATGGTCTCACTGTGACCCATACCAGAAAGGCCCAGTATATAGAATCAGATATATGATTTGCAGAGGCAAGTTTCTTTTTTTTTTAATTTAATTTTATTTTATTTGTGAACATACTGTACAGAGGAGTTACAATTACATGGGCAGGATAATGCGTACATTTCTTACCAAGTATTGCAGCATCCTCCTTTGTTTACCCTTCACATCCCTTCCCAGCCTCCCCCCTCCCCCCCAATCCCAATCCTTCTCCTTCCCCCCCTTCCCCCCCCCCCACACCGACGTTGTAAAGCTCGTTTTGGACATGACAACTTGTACTTCTCATTGTTGCAACAGGTCCACCTGTATCCTTAAACAACTGGTTTTTCCCCATCTCCTCCACAGTTATACTGACATCAAATATAGTGAAAGCAGGGGTTATACTGTGGGGGAGGGACATACAAAGCAACAAAGAGATAATCT
The DNA here is from genome assembly GCF_024711535.1 of Dipodomys merriami. Classification (NCBI taxonomy): domain Eukaryota; kingdom Metazoa; phylum Chordata; class Mammalia; order Rodentia; family Heteromyidae; genus Dipodomys; species Dipodomys merriami. The sequence continues at coordinate 57,757,840 of NW_027205603.1, forward strand.
TATAAATGCGTTAGAAAGACATGCATGAAAGAAAAAAACATTAAAATACACATCTAAGGGTTCATTTTCCTGACATCACATTATCTGACCTTTTCCGCTTGACTCATACATATACTAGATATTACAAATAAGGGAAACCATGGGACCTATGTTTCTTTGGGCCTGGCTTACTTCACTTAATATAATTTTTTCCAAGTTTTTCCATTTCCTAACAAATGGGGCAATGTCATTCTTTCTGATGGAGGCATAGAATTCCATTGTGTATATATACCACATTTTCTTGATCCATTCTTCTACTGAGGGGCATCTGGGTTGGTTCCATATCTTAGCTATGGTAAATAATGCTGCAATAAACATAGTTGTGCTGGTAGTTTTAGTGTGGTCTTGTTTGTAAACATTTGGGTAAATGCCCAAAAGTGGGATTGCTGGGTCATAGGGGAGTTCTATGTGAAGTCTTTTGAGGAACCTCCATACTGCTTTCCAAAGTGGTTGAACAAGTTTACATTCCCACCAACAATGAAGTAAGGTTCCTTTCTGTCCACATCCCCTCCAGCATCCGTTGTTGTTAGAGTTCTTGATTTTTGCCGTTCTAACTGGAGTGAGGTGATATCTCAATGTTGTTTTGATTTGCATTTCTTTTATGGCTAGGGATGTTGAACATTTCTTCATGTGTCTATTGGCCATCCTTCTTTCTTCTGCAGAGAAGTTTCTCTTTAAGTCTTTTGCCCACTTATTTATTGGGCAGTTGTTTCTTTGAGGATTTGTTGTTGGGTGGTTTAATTTTTTGAGTTCCAAGTATATTTTAGATATGAGACCCTTGTCCGTTGTATGGCTAGTAAAGATCTTCTCCCAATCCGTGGGCTTTCTATTGATCTTGCTAGCTATGTCATTTGCCCTGCAGAAGCTCTGCAACTTTTTGCAATCCCATTTGTCCAAGCTTTCTTTGATTTGTTGTGTTTCCAGGTCCCTATTCAGAAAATTTCAGCCTGAGCCAAGGAGACCTAGGGTTTCTCCTAGTCCATCCTGTAATGTTTTCAGAGTGTCTGCTTTGAGTTCAAGGTCTTTGATCCATTTGGAGTTGATTCTGGTGCAGGGTGATATATAAGGATCTAGCTTAAGTTTTCTACATGTAGTTAACCAATTTTGCCAGCACCATTTACTGAAGAGGTTGTCTTTCTTCCATTCTATTGTTTTAGCTCCCTTATCGAAAATTAGATGGCTATAGGTCTGTAGGTTCATTTCTGGGTTTTCAATTCTATTCCATTGGTCCTGAGGTCTGTTCTTATGCCAATACCAAGCTGTTTTGATTACTATGGCTTTATAGTAGAGTTTGAAGTTTGGTATTGATATTCCTCCAGCAGTGTTCTTTCCGTTGAGGAGCATTTTTGCTATTTGGGGGTCTTTTATTGTTCCATATGAATTTTTGGATTGCCTCTTCTATTTCCTTGAAGAATGAGGGTGGAATTTTGATAGGTATTGCATTGAATTTGTAGATAGCCTTGGGAAGTATTGCCATTTTCACGATGTTAATCTTTCCAATCCAGGAGCATGGGAGCTTTTGCCATTTTTTAAGTTCTGTGTTGATTTCCTTTTTTAAGATTTTAAAGTTTTCATCGTAGAGGTCCTTCACTTCTTTAGTTAATTCCTAGGTATTTTATTTTTTGTGGGGCTATTACAAATGGAGTTGCTTTCCTAATTTCAGCCACACTTTTCTCATTGTTGAAGAGGCAAGTTTCTTTATTTACCAAATAATGAAAAATTCAACATAGTGATAGTAGAGCGTAAGCTAAGTTAGAAAGCCTTCTAATTGTGGGGGCCTTTTGATCTGCAGATTGCAAATTCATGCCAATTTTGCCTGCATCACTGCAACTCTTAGTCTCTCACGGTGTTCTTAGGATTTTACTTCTGAAGGAATATTGGGAATCATTACTAGCAATTTTTGTTCTCTTTAAAAAGGAGAAGATGTAGTCATAATTGGTCAAGTGTGACACTAGTTTTATTTTTAATCACAAAACCTTATTACGTTATGTAGCAAGACACAGTTGTATTTTGAGTAGTATAGAGCTTTTTCTTTTTTTTCGAATCAATGTAAGTTCACACCATTACATGAATGTTTGATCATTTTTTTATCCAAAATCAAAACAGAGACTAGCAGAAAAAGTTTGAAAGAAGATATTCTAAGTAGATAATATAACTTATCTTCTGATCTAAAGTGTACTTAGCAGAGGCCTTTCATTGAGATTCGTCTTTTCTTTTCTTTTTTCTTTTTTTCTTTTTTTGGTCCAGTAGTGGGGCCTGAACTCTGGGTCTGGGCGCTGTCCCTCAGCTCTTCAGCTCAAGGCTAGTGCTCTACCACTTGAGCCACAGCGCCACTTCCAGGTTTTTTCTTTTTTGCTTATGTGGTGCTGAGGAATCGAACCCAGGGCCTCATGCATGCAAGGCAAGCACTCTACCACTGAGCCACCTTCCCAGCCCAAGAGATTCTTTTCTAAATAAAATTCCTCACACTCAAAAAATAAGTGTACTTAGAACTCATTGTCATTTTATTATTTCTATGTTCCTTGCATACAGTATTCTGAAAACAAGGCTTGTGAAGAATGTTTTCAGGAGATTAGTTTTGGTTAGTCCTATGGAGAAAGGAATGAGATGCTTGTATGGACCAGAAATAAATCTATGTAACTTGTCTCTTCTTTATATATGTTTTTATTTCAGTGTGAACAAAACACATTGCTGAATTCGCTGTCAAATGGCAACTGCAATGGTAAGTTGTCCTTATGGAAGAAACTGAGTATTCTGACTTGAATTTAGATTAGAGATTAAATCTCCTTCCCATTGGTTCCCCACTGACTTCTTCCCTTTCTCCACCTCTCTCCTCTACTTTTCTTCTCCTACTTCCTTTGTTGTATTCTCCTTACCCTTACTGTCTCCTTTTTCTTCTACTCTCACTTCCTTTGTCATACTTCCTTTCCTTTTATTCTCCTTTCTTTGTTCCTCCTTAGTCAGCTCTTCTTCCTTTTGTCTTTTTCTTCCTCTTTACTTTCTCTTATTGTTTCTTTTATGTCATTCTCCTTCTCTATCCCCTCTTTTCTTTGACTTCTCCCTCTTTACTTTTTATTCCTCCTTTCTTCTTTAGTGGTCCTTTTCTCTTCTTTTTTGTTTATTTCAAAGCAAAAGTAAATAAAAGTAATTAGTAACAGTAAATAAAATAAGTGTTTTAAACACAGACTGACATTCATACTGTGGTTTTAATGTGAATCAGCATTTTCTTTCAAATATTATCTCCAAATGTTTTTCATTTTCACCCAAAACAAAAACAGCAATTTTAAACAACTACAGGTTCATACTTACTTGGGAGAAAAAAAAAACTCAAGAAATGGCAAGAAATGTTTTCATCATTGGTGCCTGTTAAGTTAACCTGGTTGATATTTATTGATAACAATATCTTCTTGCTAAATGGAAAGTGGTTTTATTGGAAATATTTTGAAAGTATATATTTTATTATCTACTTGTAATTTTAGTTAAAAATTCCATGATTCCATCATTACAATAAACCTATAATTCAATATATAGATATAAATATATTATCTATAAATATATCTATCTATATCTATAAGCATCTATATATGTAAATACAGATATTATCTGTCTAGAAGCTGAATAGATGACATGATTTATTAGTGAATGAAATAGTACCACATATGTTGCTCTTATTAGAAACAAATTGATGATAAGTCAATTTTAAAATTAAACATTACAAACTGCATAACATTTATTCCCCTCTTAAATGTTATTTTTATAAAGAATAGTCAGTTATAAATATTCCTTTTTTTAAATGGCTTGGTTATTCCTTCATTCCTCAATATAACCTTGCATTGTTCTATAGACTATACTTTTATTTACTATTATTTCCAAAGCAATTTGTTTCTATATAGTCTTTTCAAGTTTCTGGGCATTTCAAATAATGGAAATAGTATATTTAGACATACCAGTCAACATGTAATTAAACTGTAAATCTTTAATAGAAGGACGATACATAGAAATAAGATCATTCCATGCCTTCATCTATTTGAAAATTAGTAAATACTCTTTGAAATTATATATCACACAAAAAAGAAATTATAGTGAAAATAATGATTAAAATTTATTTTACTAAATGAACTATGCAGAAAGTTTTAGGGAACACATAAAGCAGTACTGAAGGAAACAAAAACTAGAAGTCTACAAATCTAAAAATGGAAATCAAAATAAGAAATAAATACAAAATTAAGAGCACTGACATAACCACAGTTTGGGTCTTTCAAAAGCAATAATCAAGTATCAAACAAACCTAAGGAATAATGGTAAATCATAAGTAAAGAATAGTAGTAACATAAAACGTAATATATAATCAGATTCTAGGCATATGTAAGACATGAGAAAATAGTAGACATTTTGATACCAAAAGAAAATTGAGATGACATGGACAAATTCCTAGTAAGATATAATTTTCTAAAATTGATCTAAAACATAAAAGGAAAACATCCCCCAAAGTTTCTACAACTGGTAAAGAAATTAAATCATTAATGCAAAATCTTTCCATAGACAAGAAAATTTTCATACCTTAGTGTGTTCATCAGTAATTTTGACAAAAGTGGATAGATAGTAAAAGATTCTTCATGGTAGCATTGTTTATAATACCTCCCAAATGAACACAATATGAGGGCTAAATGATATATAGAAGGTTTATGTAATTTGATTATAAGCATATTAAAGTATCTAATGTACTACAGTACATAATATATTCCCAGTCAATATATAACAGAATAGAATAGAAGTATGAATCAGCTTAGTGTGTTATCTCAAGCTTGTAATCCTAGCTACTTGGGATGCAGAGAACAGGAGATCACTGTTTAGGACAAGCCTTCAGCTATTTCCATCTTAACCAATGTCTGAACAAGTTGGCACATCCTGATTATCCCAGCTTCAGAAGCATAATGTCTAGGACATGGCCCATACCTGTCTCACAGGGACATGAGGAAGCACAAATAGGAAGATCACAATCCAGGTCAGGATGGGCATTACTTTGAAAATAAATAACACACAAAAAAAGATGACTGGAGTTATGGCTCAAATGGTAGAGTGTCCAGCAAGAACAAAGCCTTGAATTCTGTCTTTGGTGACATTCTCTTGTCTTTCCTTAACGTTTTATTCATATATTTTCCAGGCCTCATAAAGCTCAAATGATTTGTTCAAGTGATTTGTTTATATGTTTGATAGTGAGTCTACTGAAGAGATGGACCTTCATCTCTCTTGTTCACTCACTATTGACTTATATTTCCCAGGAGACTCTTTAGAATAATCATTCAGTGCATCTGTGTTAACTGACTGCTTGTATAAGTGAATGAATGAATGAGGGAAATGTTCAGTAATATGTTCTTGTTTTCTTTCTTGTCCTGAATATTTCTTATCTCCTTATTTCTTGAGAAATTAGAGTTTTAAGATTGCTTCTCAAAAGTTAATTGATGCCAACAGGAAAAACACTTAATTTTAAAAAAAGTTATGAGTGACTCAGATTGTCAAGAATCGTTTGAAGTATATAAAAAAGCACTCCTAAATTATACGACTATGAATACTTTTTAATTAAAGGAGTTAATGAATATTCCACAGGAAAGATCTGGTTTCTACAGTCTGGAGTTAATTGCCCACCCACACCTGATGGTTAATTTCTTTCTGAAATGTTGTTTTTTGTAGATAAAGCCCATCATTTACCACATCCCACATGGATATAGATTAGTTGTTTCCTTTGCACATGCTCCAAGCTTACTTTGTTTTGCTTAAGGCAGGATATTAGCTGTGCATTCACTTTACTCTTTTCTGGTATGATGTGATTTTTATTGCAGTAGTTGATTTACTTAGAAGCTTAGAACACAAGGTTATATCCATAAAACCAGTAACAATGGCAGAAATGGCAGAAATGAAAGGATACTATGTAAAAGGAACTTCATTTTTTGGAATGTTTCTGAAATGTACATTGAATTTAAATTTTCATTTGAGTGAATTGTTAATTTCTTTTTTTACTTTAAAAGAGGAATCATGCATTGCTTCTTATAAAGTAGCTTGTTCAAAGAAATGATCACAACTATATGGTGTGAGTTTTTTTGCTTAATATGGTTTTATTAAGGATATTCTGGGAATACATATATATTTTTATTAAAAGAATAGTACACTGTGCATTAGTGGCTCATGCCTGTAATCATAGCTACTCTGGAAGTTGAATGAGATCTGAGCATCATGATTCAAAGCTAGCCCAGGCAGGAAAGCCCATGAAACTCAGACCTAAAAAAAGCCAAAAGTGGAGCTATGTCTAAAATGGTAGAGTGCTAGTCTTGAACAAAAAAAAGCTCAGGGACAGCATCCAAGCCCAAAGTTCAAACCCCAGGACTGGCACACACACACACACACACACACACACACACACACACACACACACACACACACACACACAGAGCCACACACACACACACACACACACACACACACACACACAGTCACACACACACAGAATAGCACTTAGAAAAATAAAATATAAAGTAAAAGACAAAGCACATCAATAGCATATACTGTGAGAAAAATGGAAGTAAAATTTTTGAATTGCTATTAATAAAGGCTAAATATTTACATGGTTATTAGACTACTATGACAAATTATAAAATTATTACAAGTGATGGGAATTGTCAATACAGTTTAGCAATGAAGACTATATGGTAGATGAGAAAAGAAAGAAAAGTGTTTCTGAAAAATTCTAATACCTTTGTATTGACATTTTACTAGTAATCTAGACAGTTAACATCAATCTCTCTGGTTAATCTAAATACAAATTATTTTTTGTTTTTAGTTTTAGCAGTGATATAGTAGTCAGGGCCTTGCAGTCACTGGACTTGTTGGGTTTGCTGATGTGCTACTACTTAATTAAGCCACACTTGCAGCCCAACACTTTGAAGTTTGAGGTTCTGGTGTAGCATGTGAGGCCAATGGATGCACAGTCCTAATCCATACCAACTACTTTGTTCTTTCTTACAGCAGAAACATGCATAAGGGAAACTCCAATACAGTGCCTGGCATACACTTGACCTTCAGCTCTTACTGGTTGAATGTTAGCCAGGGAGGTCTGAGAATTTAAGCTGTCGTTAGTGTTTACTTAAAGTTGCCCCTTTGGTTGGGTGGCTGGTGTTTTTTGTTTTTGCTTTTTCTTTTCTTTTTTTTTCATAGAGCATTACTTTGTTAAACCAATGAGATATCTACTTTTCATAAATTTCCATTATTTTTCAACTACTCATTTTTAATCAAATATCATTTAATGTCCCAATCCTATCCTTGCTTTTCAGAGTATTACAATCTTGAAGACAAGAGTAAAATTATGTTGTTCATCTGTTAGTACCCACTGCATTTTTAACAACTTCTTGTATATAGTACCTATTCTGTAGCTATTAATCAATTGATAGATATGAATCTAGACTTAAATTCAAATACATTAGACATTACTTTGTAACATTTTTCCTTTTTCTAACAGTTAATGCCATATAAAATTTTTCAATGCCATCCAGGCATGGTGGCTCATACCTTTAATCTTAGCATTTTTGAGGATTTTGAGTTCAACACTAACGTGAGCTATATCATGATTCCTTGACCAGCCTGGGATTTGGTGTGGGATCTGTCTCAAGAACAAAACTAAACAAAATACCTAAAAACCAAAATAATGTGTTTTATTTCTGTGTCTATTTTATATTCCTGCTCATTTGGTTTTATCTCTTAATTGCAGTTTTTTGTTAAATGCACTCTTTCTTTCATATTTTCCTTCATGTTTAGAAACATCCACTTGATCGTTAGTGAGACAACTACAGTGAAAAACCTTGGGCATTTTCAATGGCAAAACTAATCCAATTAAGTGTGTGTGTGTGTGTGTGTGTGTGTGTGTGTGTGTGTGTGTGTGGTATGTGTGTGTGTGTGTGTGTGTGTGTGTGTGTGTGTGTGTGTGTGTGTGTGTGTATTTTTTACCCCAGAGAATTTCTTGATAACCAATGAACTGGACCTTATTTAATAGACTTTGACTAGAAATAGTACATGACTTACTCTGTGAAACATGACACATTTTGGAAGACCTAACTGGGTCCTATCACTGTTTAGAAATGTCACATGAAGAAACGGTGGCCCTGAGATTGTCGTTCAAAAAGAGGTCAAGAATTCCTCAGTAAAAGCATTTTCTTGTCATATATGCTTAGAGGCAGATTTAGGCAGATTTCCTGGGATACCAAATGAAACTCAATTTTCAGGGTTCCTTACACATTTCCCTAGTTATTGTCAGATAAGCCCTACTAATGGATTTGCTTTAGAGAGTGAATCCAAAAGTGCATAAGCCTCATGCATTACAAAAGCAGACTCTACCTCTATGTCTATTCATGCGGTGAAGAGTGTGTGGGATTGTGTAAAACATGTTATTTACCATGTGAGAGAATTCTGTGTCAACCCCCAATTTAGTAAGATAATCCTTTCAAATTCATTTTAACCTGCTGAGCCTTCGTTTCTCTATTTGAGAAATAATCCTGATCAGATCATTAAACTATCTTATCCAATTCTCTCTGATTTATATGGTTGATACCTGAGATAACATTCTCATCATCAAAAATCCAGATTCAGAAGTAATAATTGACAAAATTAGATGTCAGTAAGTGTTGAGAATTCATGTTGTTAAACATGTCATTTTCCTACCATTCAAGGCAGCAAGAGAAATCCCTAGGAACCCTCCCTAACTTAAGTCTCTGTTCTTCCTACAGATGAATTGGCACAGCCCTGCTCTAGTGAGAAGTGTTCTTTAGTCTTGGATTGCACTGGCTTGACCTTTTTTGACTATTCTGGAGTATCTATGCTTGTCGAGGTATGTATACAGACTGTGTTTAGAGTGAATCACCCCTTCTCTTTAGTAGTAGGTTTCCATCAGCCATTCTCTCCATTCCAGAGTCTAAGCTTGCCTCCTTTCCCATAGGGATGTAGGACTTGAGGTCTCAGACTACTATAGGTTTATTTACAGCAAATCTCATCTACGTAATGCTTCCTTGTCTACTTCTGTCTGTTTGGTCTAATGAAGTTACTACAGCTACTTTTTTCTTGGGTTCCCTCCTCATTGTGGCCTGCAGGCCTGCTTTGTGGCAGAAAGCTGAGCTTCTGGTAGGGATCCACTTGTTTGTCTTTCTATCAGTGCTGTGCTGCCTGAGACCTAGTAGATACTAGGTTTGCTTATTTCTGATGGATAGGACAGTATGATCAGAAGTAGAAACTGAACATCGATTTTTAAAGAGTTCTGATTAGCAATGTTGATCTTGTATCACTTTGTAGACTTTCTTCTCTTTTCTTCTTTTCTCTTTCTTTCTCCTCTCTCTCTCTCTTTCTTTCTTTCTTTCTTTCTTTCTTTCTTTCTTTCTTTCTTTCTTTCTTTTTGTTCTCTCTCCTTCCTTCCTTCCTTCCTTCCTTCCTTCCTTCCTTCCTTCCTTCCTTCCTTCCTTCCTTCCTTCCTTCCTTCCTTCCTTTCCTCTCTCTCTCTTTCTTTCTCTTTCTTTCCCTTTCTTTCTCTTTCTCTCTCACTTTTTTGTTTTCTTTTTGGTGCATACTCTACTTCCTTTGTGGTTACAATCAGAGTTTCAGCTTGCTTCTTAGAACTCTAGCACTATTGTTTACCAGCTTAATTTCAGCTACAAACAAAAATTGTTACTCTTAATCACCTTTACCCACATACTCCTTCAGTTGTTGATGTCACAAAATCCATCTTTATGTATTATATGTCCAAAAACCAGACCAATCACTTTTGTACATTAGTCTCATAAACAATAGAAATTAAGTTATAAGCCAGTTATAATAATAGTTATCCAAATATTACCCTTACCAGATATCTTTATTTCTGCAGATGCCTTTCATTACTATCTAGTATACTTTCTAAAAGATTTTTATTTGCATATATTAATTGTACACAGAGAATTTTTTTGTGCTGTTTTCACACATGCATTCTGTGTACTCTAATCAAAACTACAAGAGGAGTTTTTGTTTTTGCAATAGCAGATACCTAGAAAACAAAATAATATACAAATAAAAGCTTAAATACTTCAGATCTTGAATCTAGTGGCCATTTTTGGAAAGTTACACCTTTTTATTTTGTTGTTGTTTACTATAAAACTTTTGCACAATTGAGTAGATGCATGATTCAGTATGAATATTTAATTTTTTTGCAACTAAACCTGGATTGTAAGCATAGTATCTCTTCATGTTTTTGTGCTTTGTGTTGCCAAGGTCTTGAAGAGTAGTCGAATTTATCTGGGTACTCATCTAAAATGCACTCTTCTGAGACTTGGTTCTGGCCTAGCATTTTCAATTTAAACATTCATAGGTGTTTCTAAGGCAGGTGGATTAAGGATCATTTTTGGAGACAGTGCACTAGGATTGCACTTTTACAGAGAAAGGTTAGTAGGTTTATTTTGGCTCAATTGTATTTTAAATTTGTTGTTGAAATTGTTAGCTACTCTATCTAGAATTTTTTTTTCAAAACATGACATAGGGTAAAAAGGAGGAAATGGCTACTCTCTCTTCTTGAGCTGGGGTCTAAAGTTGATGGTGCAGCGAAATCCCAGCAATATAGGCACTGGGTCTGCGGAGAAAGGGCTTCCCTTTTCCTCCCACATAGCAGTGGTTTTAAAACTCCCTACAGTGAAATGAGGGAATGAGGCAACTGATGAGCTTAAAAAAACCTCGTAGAAAAGTGACATCTGCCCCTAGTTAGGAGTTTGTTTTTTAAACAGGTATACAAAACTAGCAGCAGTTTACCTCAGTCTTTCCCCCCTTTTTCCTTTTTAATTTCTCACTGCTGTTTGATTTATTTCATCCTGGTTTAGTACTATTTTGATATATGCTAAGAACATAGGCTTTGAAGATAGATGAATCTTTTAATAACTGTCCATTTGTGAGATCTAAGCTCAAGTATTGGTTTGCTTTTCGATGAACTAGAAGTGGAAATACTGAATCTGTCATGTTATTGTGAGGCTTAGAGATAATATACTATACATAAAGTACCTACAAACCTATCTGACAGTTAGTCAGTACTCAGTAAGTATTCTATTACTGTTTGCCTCAATTTTAAAAAGCCATGTTTCTAAAAGTAAAGTAATTGTAACTAATATTGGTTCTTAGTCCAACCATCTTGAAAGTACAGGGCAAAAAGCCACAGGGACTTTTCAGCCATCCATACCTTCCTGTTTTCTACCAACACTCCCTGGGTTGCGTGTTCAGTATCTTTATAAAGAATATTCTTCCAAGAGTTGCAGTAGGGTGAAGTGACTGCTATTTATTATTTCACTTGGGAAACTGGAGAAGCCGATGAGCTAGAGAGGTCAATGAACTGGAGATTATGTTTATCCACATCAACAAGCCACCCAGAGCAATATGTTTGTGCTTCATTGAGCTCAAAGAAAAGTCCAACACTGGGAGGTCACCTTGAGTTAATCACTGTTACTTATAAAAAAAACAGGAGCCACTTATGCAATGTCAAAGTCTGAGTTTATATATATTTCATATTTTGTTTGTTCATTTATGTTCACAGTGATGTAACTATCTTCTACAATTCTCACAGAGATGAAACTGTTTACCTTTAGAATAGAAATAAGAGAAATTGGATGGATCAATTATATGGTTAGAATTATTACAGATGTAGCTCCTATATTTCATCTGCACAACACTTTGTTATTATACAACAAAATTCATCCATCCTATTGTAACTATAACTCTTAGATTTACTTTCAGTGAATACCACAGGCTGACATTGGTCTGGGTGAATTTGAGATCGATGCCTTCCTTAAGTTTCTTCTCCTTATATTTTCTAGAACTTAAAGAGGCAAAAAAGTGAGTTCTTATCTCTCATTTTGATAGATTAGACTTGATAGACTCTAAAAATGGAAATTTAGGATCCAATGTCCTAGGGATGCCTGGGATCAAGAGACTGAATAGTCTCAAATTCTTATTATAAAACATTAAAGTCAGCAGTAGGTCAAGAGACACCAACACTTTCATTGACTTCTAATGAAAACTTGACCTCTGTTTTAGCTCATGTCTATGGGGAAAGGAAGGTGATGTTTTGAGTTTTCCTACATAAATTAGAAAACGTAAGCAGCCAAACTCAGTCTCAGCATAGATGGATGCCTCATTGCATCCACCTTAATCAGTTAGATTATGTCCAACTGTGTAACAATACCTCCCTCTGGTGGTTTGAATTCAGAGCATGGAATTTCTTTCTGAAGACTTGTTCCTTTGTCAGCTGGTCTGAATGAATCATGGTATATTATTTTAATTCTTCCAGGTTTACATGAATTGCAAGGGCAGGAATGTGGATGTATCACTAGCCAATTGCACAGGTAAGAGAGTCTTCTTCCCTGACAGCCAATGTGATCCTCTGCTACTCCTCATCTTTGTGTTACTTGCACTCTTATAGCCTCCTTGATAAAAGCAATGACGTACTGTGGAAACCTGGATTCCGAGAAACCAATTTTTTTTGACTCAGTATCTGCAGCCATCAGTAACATCTACTCAAATAAGGTGAGTTGATCAAGGTAGCTTGTAAGAGTTGTATGGAAAATAAGAATATAAAATCAAGGGATTTGCTTTTTTAATATTCTATTTCTACCTCTCTGGCATTTAAAAACTCCAAATCTCCTCTTTTCTCCACTTCAGTTCTTTACTATGAATAAAGAAACTTTCTTCCATTAGGCCAGTTATGAGTAAGTACTTAATACATTTGGCTGTTCTCACAAGGTCACTGCTGAGAGATTCAACAATCACCTATCAAGAGCTGTACTTTGCTGCTGCTCCCAGGATACAACTCACCGCTCTCAAATGTAAAGGGGGGTGGGAAACCCCTATAAATGTGGAATTTTATGCTTTTATCTCGGCTCAGATATCCTTTCCCCTAGATTTACTTGTTTTTTATTAATAAGTTTTTTTATTGTGAAAATACCCTACAGAGGGGTTACAATTACATGAGCAGGGTAATGAGTACATTTCTTACCAAGCATTGTTGTCTCCTTCTTTGTTTTCCCTTCCCATCCCTGCCCTCCCATCTCTCCCCCCCCCCCCTCCCGCCCCATTTACCTTGATTTCCATCTTTGGAAACATTATTTGCAGAGTAGAGCTCACCTGGTGGGAAGTGTGGAGTTCACACCTTCCAAATGCTCCCAGAGCTGTAAGTTCCAGAACATTTTCTTTGATTTGAATCATTTAGCATTTCCCCATCCCTAGAACAACATTTGATGCCTCCCAGGATCACCCCTATTCTATTCAGTGGGAATAGGATGTATTTACCAAGCAATAATAATAATAATAATACCACTATTATTATTGTAATTACTGTTGTTGTTATTATTACATATCTAACACTTATTAAGTGCTCACTGTGTTCTCAGGATATTCTAACAGCATTATTACATTAACTAGCCAAACTTGCCACTGCCTTAAGCAGAAGGCACTATTATTCAGACCATTTTTAGAAATGAGAAAACCAAAGCTGAAGGTAGTGTGCCATTTGGGCCAGTTTAAAAATCAGTGATGTGATTCTGGACCTGTAGCTTTAAGTCACTCTATCTGCTCTGATGCTTCATGGATTTTCTTTCTTTCTTTCTTTCTTTCTTTCTTTCTTTCTTTCTTTCTTTCTTTCTTTCTTTCTTTCTTTCTTTCTTTCTTTCTTTCTTTCTTTCTGTCTCTCTGTCTCTCTCTCTGTCTCTCTCTCTGTCTCTGTCTCTCTGTCTCTCTCTCTCTCTCTGTCTCTCTCTCTCTCTCTCTCTCTCTCTTTCTGCTGTCACTATATCACAGCTCCACTTCTGGCTCTTTGGTGGTTTATTGGAGATAAGAATCTAATGGACTTGCCTGTCCAGGCTGGCTTTGAACTGTTATCCTCAGATCTCAGTGTCCTGTAACCCTAGGTGAGAGTGATCAGTGCCCAGTTGGCTCATCCATTTTCCTAGCATGGTGGGACCACATCTGTTGTGTTTATTTCTGCACTGATTTAAGAGTTGAGTAAAAAGCACATGCTCTTTCTTCCTCTCTTCTTTCAGAATTTGAACAAGCTCAGTGACCACAGTGAAGTGTGAGGTCCACCTATTGCTGTCTGGATCTTGCTCTGAGGAAGGACCATATGCTGGCATTTTGCACAATATTTTTTGTACAGGCCCTGCACATGACCTCTGCTACAATAAGAATGATGTGACTTACTAACTGCATTGCCACTGGTCAAGAATTGTCAATATTTTTTTCCTAATCCTTTTTAGTAAGCAGATTCATTTTGTTATATAGAAAGAAATGCACATGCATTTAGCTATAGCAAATTGAGAACAGACATGATTTTTTTCTTTATCACAATATTGTATATTGTTTTATAACTCTTTTGTTGTAAGCTGATTTTTAAAACTGATAAACACCTTTATCATAAGTGATTTGAAATATTTACAAGCCATTTGTCAATACAATGCACATGATATTCACAGCAATAAAGCACCAGAAAATGGTAAACTATAATTCATCTATCTTCATATTTTCAACAGATTCACCCTGAAGCACTGAAAACAGTAGTAGCTTAATAAAACCAAGATTTTAATGTTGGTCTCCTTTGTTGTAAATATTAGAAAATGCTTAGGCCAGTTTGCTCTAATTTCCACATTCCCCATCTCATAAGAGGCTCCATTTTCTACTTTAATTTTATTGGAGCCAGAAAATATGGAAATTATATACCCTGCAATTTTTCACAAATATGATTTTTAGATGAGAAAAAAAATCACTAAATCGAGTAGCCTTGTATACTTTTTTACTGTAATAATTTTGGACTTTATTTCAGAGACAGAATTAACAAGAGAGCTTAGATGTGAATATCAGTAAACTCACCCATCCAACAAGATAAGTAACAAAATCTACTGGCTTCTGTATAAGTTATTGTTTGCATGCTTGGACATGTATTTCCAATTGCACACAAATACACAGACTCATGCTTTTATCTAACAAATTGTTTTACCCAGGAAAGAAAAAATATTTTTATAAATAGACTCATAATTATGCTGTAGCCTTAATAATGTTTTTAACTCCCCTAGAAATTGCCAGTATAAGAAATAGTCAGATATTTTAAACTGAGATTGATAAACAAATTGAAAATAACATTAATAGACTGGTTGTTTAATGACTTTCACAGGCATCTGTTAAGAAGAAATCTCAGGGCTTGTGTGGATGAAAGCAATGCAGAACAAATGTACGGCAAACATTCACATGGTCCTTAATTTTGACACTAAATCCTTGGTAGGACAATGTAATGGAATCAAGGAACAGTAAATGTTTTATTTTTTCCAGAAATTATCTAATCATATTAATTATTATTGAAATGAATACAAAGGATAATCTTAGATTCTTCATCACCAATAGAAATTAATGTGAGCAAGGGTGGCTCACATTCTCATCAAATACTCTTTCAGGGAAAGTTGGATGTAATATACTCTGCTTCGTCCAATTAAATTATTGCAATGGTGGATGGTAGTAATATTCACCATCCCTAATCCATTGGTCACTGGCAAATAAACATGAGTCAAGGAAAGTCAAGAAAAGAAAATATATTTTGATATGTGTAAATTGATATTCTGCCATGCAATTTTGGCCTATAATTGAATTCATGTGTTGCAGACCATTTTGTAATTTGTTAGAGATTACGGGGCATTCATGCTGTTAAAATCATGGTAGTTAATCAAGGGATAGTTTGTTCTACTTTATTGTTAATGCTGACAAAATGGTGGCTGAGCAGTTGCATTTGAATGCATTTCAATGCTTAGAGCTCAAGTTTAGTGGGTAACATTTGAAAGTAACCTGGTGTCAGATGTTAATACTGTATTTAAGAGAAGGAAAACCAAAGCACCCACTATATGAAATCTTGTTTTGGTAGCTTCTCCCTGAAATCAAGGCCGCAATGAATGTTGGCATGAAGAAAGGATCTTTAATTAAGTCCTGAGTCCAAACATTGAACATAAGATTGAGACTCACAAGATTTTAAAACAATTGTTTATTTTAAAACAAAACAACACAGAAATGAAAATATGGATCAATTGTTGGAATATTTCCAGAATCACACTTAACATTTTGTTTATATCTATTTCTATCTATCTACACACACACATACACACACAGCCATACACAATAAAATATTTCCATTTTACCAGTTATAATAGAATAAAATTGGAAAAAAAAACCTGATTTAAGTGTTAAAGATTCAACAGCATGCTGATTACAAATTAAGCATAAAACATGTAAGCAGGAAAAGACTGTTAACATCACACTTATGCAAATTAAGTGCGCTTAAATTTTGCCATTTGTCTTTCACTTTAAAGGTTATTCACCCTCGATTATATAATTTAAGTTTAGCTGAAAATACTTTGCAGTAATTTATTTGACAGATCTCTATAAATGTGGAATGTCAACAGGATAGAGTTCTTTCTTTTTTAATGAAAACCTCAATGTGTTAATATCTTGGGTGGATAATGCTCAACATTTAGTGGGTAACAAAATCCATTGGTATGTTGTTGGACACATATACGTCTTAGAAATGCACATGCTGTGTTCTGTCGGGGGAATGATGTAATTCAAGACATCATATGCTTTTTGGCAGTGAGTTTGATGCTAGATTTCAAATAGAGAGTTAAGTGGTGCTTTCACAATCCAAAGATTTGGTTAGCTAAAAATCATGTCGTTTAATACTGTGCACTTATTTTTTTTTAATATTTTTCAATACATTTGATTACCTTTTTAAAAAAGCCTTTGTACTAACTCAATATGTAACAACCAATTTACATAGAAATAAATTGAAACGTGATAACCATTATACTTAAACAGATTTGTGTTCATGATTTCAGAGTATTTCCTTTTCTACAAGGCAAAAAATATGTTTTGCTTTCTTGGACTGGCTGGAGTATTACATGTTGAAAAATGTCTGCAAATATCCGTATTTCTGATAGGTTTTTCCTTACAAAATTTTAACCAAAGCTAGTGAGCTACTGTCCATATGGGTACCTTTTGCTATAAGACATTGTCTAAATAATGTCACATACAAGGTCTCAGTCATTTTTAATTTTAATACAGATATTTTTTTACTTCTTCATTATATGCTGTTTTTTTTATCTTGCCTGAAATGCTAGATTGAGTTAAATATTTAAAAGCTAAAGTTCAAAAGGAAATGTAGGAGATGGAACAAAGAATGAAACAGGAAAAAAAATCCTTGTCTTCATGGAGTTTATATTCTAACCAGAGAAGACAGAAAATAAACAGAATAAATTTAAAACACTTTGGTTGTAAGTCAGATGTTAATATATGCCAAGAGGAAGTATAAATTAAGGAAAGATAATTAGAAGTTTGGTGGAGGAGAAGGCTTGCATCCCTAGATTGACCAGAAGATAACTAGTGAGGATGTGTGAGCTCTGCAATTCCCATGCATTAGTCTGCAGCTCTGGCCTTCAGACAGTGAATTAAACTACATTAATTCCTTTTTGTCCATCTTGGGGAAGTCCAAGATGAAGGATGCTAATAAATGTGGTTTCTGTTATGTATTATCTTCCTGGTTATGTTTTTTGGTTTTTGGTTTTTGGGGGTTGGTTATGGGGCTTGAACTCTGGGCCTGGGCGCTTTCCCTCAGCTCTTCAGCTCAATGGTAGTATTCTATCACTTGAGCCACAGCACCACTTCCAGTTCTTCCTGGTTATGTAGATGACACTTTCTCAATATGCCTAGTGGAGAGAGAGGAAAAAAAGCACCATGTGGTCTTTCCCTCTGAGGACATTAATCTTATGACATCAAAGACTCCCCTTCATGACCTCACTCATCCTCCATTACAACCTTATTAGCCTGATCTCCAAATAGTCACATTGGAGGCTGGGGTTTCAACACATGAATTTTGTTGGGACATAATTTAGTCCATGATGGAAAGGTTTACATTATAATCTTTAGACATTACAATAGTTCCTTTTTAATGTCTTGAACATAGAGTCTTAATAAAATTTAATCATATCTATTACATGTCACACGTTTGCACGAGAAATAGAATCATTCCTGAATGGTTTGGTTAAAACTTTCTGTTACTAGACACAGTAAATTGATGAGATTAGGCCATGAAACTAGGTGAAGTGGACAGGAAGGGGTTTGGAATATACCAGCGGTTGTGTGAAAGCAAAACCTGTTGTATCCTGTGATGCTTCTTAATGATTAGCCATCTGGTTCAAGGAAATAGAATCGAATAGTAAGTGCTTGCTAGTGCTATCCTATTGGTTCTAATAAAAATAACAACACAGACATGGTTAAATTTCATCAGCTATCATAAAGACAGCTCCAGAGTTGTCTTGCTGCTAAGGTTTTACTTTGGGCTTTGCTTGTTTGTTTGTTTTTTACAGAGAAGAATACTTGGTTACTACAACTTGGTTAAGCCCTCTGAAATAATCTCTTCCAAAGTACTTATTTTGAAAATTCTTATTGTTTAAATTAATTCAGCAACAGGCAGTTTATTTTGGTCAGACTTCTTCACTTTCTGTCATAAATTATAATAAAATTTCTCTGCAGTAAACGTAGGAAGCTTTTCAGTGCACACATGTACACACACACATGTATACACACATATTTGCTTCCTATCATTTTTCCACATTTAGAAATTGGATAATAAATGTATACTTGACAACAAGAGTTGTTACATTAAAAAAAATGATTCAGTCAGATGCCAGTGGCACATGCCTGTAATCCTTGAGGATTGCCATTCAAAGCCAGCCCAGGCAGGCAAGTCCATGAGACTCTTATTTCCAATTAAACATCATAAAACTGGAAGTGGAGCTGTGGCTCAAAGAGGTAGAATACTAGCTCTGAGCTGAAGAGCTGAGGGACAGTGCCCATATTCTGAGTTCAAGCCCAGGGATACACACACACACACACACACACACACACACACACACACACACACACACACACACACACACACACACACACACACACACACACACACACACACACACACACACACACACAGACATACAAACACGATTCAATAATAAAGTCAGGCTAAGGTGGCTCTGTCCTGGAATTCTAGCTACTCAGCAGGAAGAGGGCTGAGGATTCTGGCTTCCGGAGGAAAGGCCATAAAACTCTTAGCTTCAAATAACAAGTAAAAAGAATAGCTGGAGATAGAGCTATGGCTCCAGTGGTATAACACTAGCCTTGAGTAAAAAAAAAACAAAACAATAGCTAGGTTTAGAGTTCAAGACCCAGTACTGGCACATGCACACACATTACAAAAAAAGAAAAAGAAAGAAAAGACTCTAATGAAATGAATGAAAATCAAACTAGAATTTCACCTTTAATTCTATTGCTTCTAGAGCTGCTCTTTTAAAATTTCTTAGCTGTCAAGCAAGTTCTGTTCTGGTGTTATGAATTAACAAAGAGAGGGAAGATAGAAGCATTTTTTCATTGACATGTGTTGTCTAAATTCAATTTCTGTATTTCATACCCTATTTATATCTTTCCTTACACATTAATTTATGTTCCCACAGGCTCTGTATTTTAGAATTTGTAGACGAAGCCTATTGTGTATCTAAGGCTAATGACGCTTTTAGAGAGTACAGGGAAGAGGGATGTGGCTACAGCACTTGGCTACTAAAGGGTTTTGAACATGAGCAGGATTACATCAAGTCTTTCAGGAGGAAATTGGTTGGGATGATTGATCCTTTGGTGGTATGATTTCAAGAGTATCTAAGGACTTACAGGAAACTACAGGAACAAAGCACACAGGAAGTTTTGGTGGGGAACAATGGTAAAAAGAAATTGTCAGGAGATGGGCTGGAGTGGTGAGGGAACACAGAGGGATGAGGGAGCCAGATGGGCCATGTGACGTGGATATTTCTGAATGGGTCAGGTTGTTCACTCACACCCATTCCAGTGATCCAGACATAATACAACTGAAGTTCGTGAAGCCAAGCACAGCTCTTCCCACATAGCAGCTTTTCCTGGAGATTGGACCCATGCCTTTTGCTTTGGCTGTGGTACTAAAATTTGAGAATAGCAGTTTGACTGCCAAGATGAAATTGAAATACAGCTCTTATCACATGGAAGCCTTTCTTTTTTGTTTTTTTTTTTCAATTTCCTCTTTGTGCACTGACAATGAGAATATTGAAGTATTAGGGATCTAACTTAACAGAGATTTAATTAATTCAAAGGAATCAATTGGCAATGACTCTTTCTTTTAAAATATCATTTAAAATATGATTCTTATAATATCTACACCAGAATTGCCATGGGCAGTTGATTAGTACGTAGATCCAAGCAGCCTTGGAATCAGATTTCTAAGGAATGAGCCTGGGAATATAAAAGGGATTTTTCAATCAGTCATGTTCTATACTAACATTTAGGATCACAGGTACAAAGAGTTTCTTTTTTTTTTTTTTTTTTTAAACTAGGGTTGAGAACCGAACCCAGGGCCTTGGGCACGCCAGGCGGGCGCCCTTCCGCTGGGCTAAACCCCCAACCCCACAAAGAGTTTCTTTAGTTTGCTAATTTGTAAGAAGCCCTATACTCAAATTCTTAAATGCCTCCATTTTACCACCTGCTGTGTTTTGGCTTCTGTATTAGTCCTATAATGTGGCTATACAGTATGCCTATAGTGTTGTTCTTAGGTAGCCTGAATTGGGTGTGTAGAATACCACACTGCAGAGTACCATATCAGAGTCACCGTAGCTTTAGCTAGATATATTTATCAGGGCCAGAAAGTGTCTGAAACATTCTGTCCCTATTTCTATATTCTTGGATGGATTTTCAATAGTTTTCCTAAGACTTTAGTTTGTATTTAATGTATTTCATAATGAGAAAGTCAAATCTCTTTCTTGTTTCACCAATTTATTCTGTTCCCAACAGATATTGATATAGTCACATAAGATAATGATCCCATCCTCCAGGCTGCTTCTCACACATATCCATTAGAAGCACATTGTAAAAGAGAGAATGCTATTTTCCTTGTAGCCTAAGGCTACACACATAATTATTTTCTTTCACCACCTTCATTGAAATTCTCCCTGTGATGCTCCCAGAGTGAATTATAGTCAAACCTTTTATTCTGCACATATGGAGCTGGAGAAAGAGCTAGTGCCAGCAATCTTACTCAGCTACTTTCAGTTTGAGGATTGAGGCTGATGTAAACTATACAACTGGAGAGAAAATTATATTCAATTATGAATCACTGCCAGATGTGTGAATGTGTGTCTTCAGGTTTCATTTTCTGGAATATGCTTACTATAGTGTGTTTCTTATCTACTTTTAGAGTGATACTCTTTCTATGGATGGTGGATTTAAGTGTATCAAATGCCTAGCAGATCCAAAAATAATAAAAATAAATGCTCAAGCTCCATATCAAATGCGGAAGGAAGTCAGGAGTTATTACCTAGTGAATGTTATGTGACAGTGTTCAGCAGTCCAAGTCTCTGAGGAGCTGCAAGGGGACCTCAATCTCCTTATGTCATGCTTTTTCAAGAAAGCCATTCAGGAAAATCACTCAGGAAAACCATCCAAGTTAATGGCATTTTAAGAAGTAGGGGCAAAATAAAGTAAATCAGGATACTCTTGGTTAAGAAACTTACTTTTCTTAGAGCAGGATAAAACTGTAGTGGTATCTGATATTCATGATCATTAGATCTTGGTTCCCAACTCTTGTTGGATACAGCTTTAAGTTGTTTGGTGCCCACAGGAAGTAGCCTCCACCTACGCCCTCAATAGACATTATTGTGAAAGGGACAGGATAGTCCGAATATTCTCTTTCTCCAAGAAGAAGTAAGAATTGAGCAATATGCACATCCTGCACTCATATTCTCTTTTTGAAATAACTATCATCCACAAGATGGAACAGGACTCATTAGAAAGTGGCCAATTCTAGGACTGGAGCAATCTAACAATATAACACCCCAAAACAAACAAACAAACAAAAAACAAATCCCCAAACCCACAGCTGAGAGACAAATGTACTTCTGTCTTCACAATGCCTGGTCAATCAATGTAGTGTGCTTCAAAACTTGTAAGGTTATCAAATGTAAAGAAAAGAAGGAAAAGAGGAGGAAGATGAAGAGGAGGAGGAGGAGGGGGAGGAGAAGAAATTAAGATACTGCCACATATGAAAGGGAAGCAAAAACCATAATAACCCGAATGTATTATGATCTCCTATGGAGTATTCTGAAACAGGGCAAGGCATTAAGAAAAGTGAAGCAAGCCGGGCGCTGGTGGCTCACGCCTGTAATCCTAGCTACTCAGGAGGCTGAGATCTGAGGATGGCGGTTCAAAGCCAGCCCGGGCAGGAGAGACCATGAGACTCCTATCTCCAATAAACCACCAGAAAACCGGAAGTGGCGCTGTAGCTCAAGTGGTAGAGCGCTCGCCTTGAGCTGAAGAGCTGAGGGACAGCGCCCAGGCCCAGAGTTCAAGCCCCATGACCGACAAAAAAAAAAAAAAAAAAAAGAAAAGTGAAGCAAAGGCAGAGCTAAATCAAAGTTTAATTGATTCTATGATGACAGAGTTAGTTCCTTGATTGGTACAAATGTTTCACAGTTATTTAAAATGTTGATGGGAGAACTATGTGGGGGTAAATGAGAATTTTCTGTGGTGTGTTAACACCTTTACAGCAAAGATAAAACTATTATAAAACACAGGACATTAAATCATAAGAGAATAAGAAGATTAGCAATCTTGTTTTTGTGGCAAGTCTGAAAAGCAATAGGATGCTCTACTCTTTCCTCTCCCTTGTAGGCAAGGGATGTTCCTGGATTAGCATCCTGGGAGTGGTTCTTGAGTCAATTGTCCTAGGATCTTGGCTCCACCCTGAGGAGTGGTTTTTCTTTCTGAGATGTCTTCATCTTTTGATCAGAAACAGCTAAGTATTGTGAGTGCTTTTTTTTCTGTAAAAAAGAGGAAGGCCCAGAGGATTTTTGTTTTTCTCTATTCTGTGTTCTCTTGTCCTAAAGAGGCAGTGTTAATGCCTGGACCATTCTCTTTAGATGGTTGGGAAACATACAGTGTTGATGCCATGTCACCGAAAGTGACAACTATAATAATAATTCTTCTGATGAGTGTTCTTTGCTTACTCTGAGCACAGAAAAATGCTATAGGGAAACCACACACTCTTGATTCTTAGAAACCTTGCTCAGTGTGTTAGCCAGTCACTACTTTAAGCCTTTTCTAGATTGCAAAGGGTTTTGTGATTTCATACTCAAATAGCATTGCTTACACTGAAAATATTCTATAGGATGGAAATGTGAATGAATTTTATTTTTTTATGCAACAATGCCGACCTCTTCTATATTTCTAAATTTCTCTTTCAACTAAACAGTTCTCTGTCTTGCTCTCTCTGTCTCTCTTCTTTCATCTCTCTTGGTCTCTCCTCTTAATTTATCAGACAGTAAAAAATAAAGCAAAACACAAATAGCACTCTCGACATTGTCTGAGTCTCACTTTAGCCAGGATCTGCAAATGCAATTTCTGTACTCAAGTTGCCACAGGTTAATATTTTCTTTGCTCTTCTGCCCTGTGCATCCCAATTGCCTGGTAGCCTCCAACAACATCTCCTCACTGCTCTTCCAGGATGTGACTTCTTCGTATACCAAACCAATGCTGCTACTTTGCTTTTTGTTTATAGGTCAGTGCCTCACCCTTTCCCCACTTATCTATTGCTATCCTAACCACTCCCTAACTTAGGAACTCAGGGCATTACAATTTCACTTTCAAAATGTTAGCAGAGTGGTTAGCAGAGCAGGTCTTTGGGATCCTACCAAACCTTATTAGTGTAGCAACACAAGGGAAGGGCTTGGCTTTGCTGGAGCAGGTATACTTTCTGGAGCTGTCTCTCCAAAGAAAGTTCTCATCTCAGGATTTTTTCTTAGTATGAAATTCATCTTGGATCATATTTTAGGTTTTCATCAGCTATGTAATCAGGACAGTCCTTAGTCAATTCAAGGGAAGATTGTTCGTGAAATCAGTACAAGTCATTAGTCACATTGTTCCATTCAGTAATTATTTATTGAGGACCTACTATGCACCAGGTTCTTTGCTATGTTCTGTGTATCTGTTATCAAATGGAAAAGGAACTAGAACCCGATTTTATGATGCTTGAAGGAGGGGGAAATAAAATGAGGTAAATATACATGAAAATAAATGCCTACAAATCGAGAACATGCTTACATGTAAGCACCATCCTGGTAGAGAATAATGAGACTGTGTGAGACAGTGGAATGCTACTATGTATTAGGTATTTGGGAAAAGCTTCTTGGAGGACAAAAGTTGAAAGTGAGATGTCACAGGCAAAATTGAGGTAGGGGTAGGTAGGCATAGGAAGACTCCAGGAGGGAGAAAATCATGCACAAAACCCCAGAAGCAGGAAAGAGATGTGGCATTCAAATACTGAAAGGTCCAAAGCATGTCTTGGAGACAGTGAGGCAAGAGGTCAGAGCAGATCTTGTCACAGAGGAAGCATTCACAAAAAGGCAGCAGCGTCTGTTCTTTGATATGAAGGAAAGGAAATGATTTGTATAAGGAAGAGGATAATATGTCATTCCTTCTGATGGAGGCATAGAATTCCATTGTGTATATAAACAAAGATAGGATAGGCCATGAAACGCAATGGATGTGAAGTGACTAATATAGAATATAGGTGCTCTATGGATAGAAATTACTCTCATTTTTATTACTAGTATAGAGGTGCTAGTGGCAGCGCTATTTTCTGAAAAAGTAG
Source organism: Dipodomys merriami (assembly GCF_024711535.1). Classification (NCBI taxonomy): domain Eukaryota; kingdom Metazoa; phylum Chordata; class Mammalia; order Rodentia; family Heteromyidae; genus Dipodomys; species Dipodomys merriami. The sequence continues at coordinate 57,782,663 of NW_027205603.1, forward strand.
ATGGACATTGTCTCCTTTTGTTAATGCTCTGCTTCATCTATGATCCTTTAACTGTCTTTCTGACTGTCTTTGGAATTGTATTCTGATTTTCAGAGTGTCAGTAGTAAGCACTATATTTTTGAGATATTCCATGTACATAGTTGGTGGCTCATTTGGGATATCTGATTTCCTGGATACATTGACATCATTTATTCTAACCAAATTTTTTTTGTCCACTTCATTTATTAAAACATTTGTTTCCTCTCAAGAAAGAGACACAACAAAACAAAATAACTTAAGGTCTCACTTCAGCAAAATATTCCAGGTTGGGAAATGAGAGTAACTATCTTTACAGTGATCATCTAGAAAATCATAGAAGTTCTGCCCTAATAAGTGAGATTCAGGATCCCCTCCCACTCAAAATATCTGGCCCCTCCGACCAATTGGAGACCCATTGAGCTCCCTATATTACCATGAATGATTGATGTGAGATTCAAGATTCTTCAGAGCTTCTTTCAAAACGAACAAAAGATAGTCATGCTCTGAGCCTTGGTGGCATTTAGTCAGCCATTTAATGTGATTCTAATGGTTTGTGTGTGTGAGAGAATTAACAGTAAATTCATTATGAAAACCCATTTACCACAGGGTTGACACCAGCAAAAGCCTGAGGCAGCTCAGGGAATTCTGGGACACAACATCTGTTGCCGTGAACATAACTCAGACGCTCCAGCTCCATGCTCGCTCATTGGTGCTAAATGGCCTCTCGCACAGTTCCTTTCTTCCTCAGGATATACACAACCAGACACAGAAAAGTATAAAGGCCAAATGTCTCCTTTAATCCTTCCGGGCTCAGCTAGCTAAGAGGCAACCGTCAAGAGACATAGCAACTGCCTATGTGAAAAGCAAACAATAGTAATAATAATAGGAATTATAATAGGCAAGAAAAGAAAAAAAGAAGCTAATTTTCTAACTTAAATCCTTTCTAATTCTCTTTTTCTTCTTATGTATTGCTTTTGTGTGAGATTTCCATGTATACTCCAAGTCATCTATGTGACTCAAGCATACCTACTTTGTTATGATTTACTGTTAGTAACTTTGCTGAAGCACAAATGGCCTCACATACTAATTGGGTATACTTCTTGTGACATATGCAAACTAATTTAGAAACTAACATATGCTGTTATTACTCATAATAGATCAGCTTTGTCTGAAATATTTGTGCCCCAAATTACCATTTGGCATGTCTTCAAATTCAAATCCACCTTCTGCCCTGAGATGAAATTCAACGATTTGTTTTCTGTTTTATACATTTTGGAGAGACTGCTTTCACTGCTATAATAAAGAGTGTTCAGTGTTTACATTAGTATGACTATTTATGGGGGTTTAATATGCTGCTTGTTGCAAATCGTATCCGACGGAAACTTGGCAAAGTGGTACAGTGATGTGGGACCACATTCAGCTATATTTAACATCGTATCAGGCGGCTGATCTTTTGAAAAATCTATGGTGTTAAGTGGTGTTTAGCATAATCTTACACACTCTAAAATCTCCAGAGTTAAAAATGACGCTGAATCTTACAATAACTTTGCAGAAAAAAATTCAGATTGTTAATTACTTACTAAGGTAGGGGGTAATGAGAGAATCTAAAAATCAATCTACTGGTTGCTAGTTTTTGTAGAGGGTACTGGATTTTGTTCTTCTGTATCACCCCTTAGTATGCCTTTCTTGTAGCTGAGGCAGAAAGTTTTTGGTGTAGACGCCAATGTGTTACATAACAAGAATATGAAGTATTTGATTTATAATGAAAAAATAGTTTATATACAGTTTAAAATGCTGAACTACATTGTATAAGCTAATTAACTAGATGCATCTGGATGGCTGGAAAGAGAAGTAATTTCTCCACCATTTTGGAAACATTGGTAAACATATAAAATGCTTTAGAGTTATGTATGGGCTACTGGAGCTTGAACTCAGGCCCTCACCTTACAAAGCAAAACCTATATCTTTAGTCTTTTGGAGACAATTTTAAAATAAATGAATCAAAGAGCTAGGAATGTGGTGGCTCATGCCTGTAATCCCAGGTAAACATCAGGAGGCTTGTGGTTCAAAGCCAGTCTGGACAAAAAATGAAATTCCCGTCTCAGTACAGAGGCTTGGCTTTTGGTGTCAGCTCTGCAGGGAGCATAGAGAGGAAGATGAGGAGCAGGCAGGTCTGGGCCTAGGCATGATACCCCATCACAAAATAAAGAATAAAAAGGCTGGGTGTTGGCTCAGAAGGTATGTCTGCCTGGTAAAAATGAGGCTCTGAGTTCAAACTCCAGTTTTTTTTACAGCTAAAACAGTAAATGGATCAGAACAAACCCAGAATATAGGAATGATAACATTTGCAGTCTTCCAAGAAAGACTTCTATTTACAGAAAAATAACATTGTCTTTTTTTTTTTGCCTCCAGGCCTCATTGTTGCTGGTTATTTGGGAGTTGATATCTAGCAAACTTTTCTGCCAGGACTGGCTAGTCTCCCAGATCTTGGCCTCACATAGCTACAAATACGTCAATCACCCAGCTGGGAAATAACATTTTTAAGAAAAACAGTACATCTTGGTCCTTGAGTATACCCATACATTATTGCCTTATGGGTCAGCTGCAAGGTGTAGCTGCAAGGTGTATCATCTCTTGATTCTGAGCAGTCTTCACAGGAGTTTGCATGAGCTTCTGTGCAAGTGCTCCTGATCTAGTGGAGAGGTTTGTTTTTTAGTATTTTTCTAATGGCTGTTGGTTTCTTGGCTCTCATGTCCTCTCTGGGGCACAGCGCACTGTGTTTGCTGAATTTATGTGGACCATGGGATCATTTTGTAAATAACAAACTGGTGCTTGTGTGTGTGTGTGTGTGTGTGTGTGTGTGTGTGTGTGTGTGTGTGTGTGTGTGTGTGTGTGTATGTGTGTTGCACATGTGGTATCTACAGAATGTCAGCAGTTTTCTTCCCTGCTTCAGTAAGACTGTAGTTATTCCTTGATAAATATGTTTGAAATATATTCTGAAATTTATTTAGGTCCAATAATTTAAAAATTGCACAATGGTAAACAAATTGTAATAAACAATGGGAGGTATTTTACAATATCACAACATAACATTACTCTTATTTTTAAAAAATAATTATCTAGCCATTACTAGAACAAGTAAAAATGTCTTCGATTTTAGATGCCAGTTTTGTATGTTTTCCTCCTATGTTAGCTCAAGAATCTTATGAATCGGTATCATTAGCCTATGGATAAACTTGGGGAAATGTAGGCTTGTCTGGGTCAATAACTTGTCCATGTCAGATAGCTTTTGAACTCAGATGTATCTGATTCTACATCCAATATTCTCAGTATCTAAATGGATTTACTGAAGATTAATGCCTAGTTTGTAAATTTATGACTAGTTTCTTTAATCCTGGTTATAAATTTCATATATTAAATCATTATTGAAATTATATGCTTTCACCTCCAGGAGTGTGATTTCTACTATTTTTTAATTTTCCTGTCCTATTGTGACTTTGAAAGCCATGTATTTGGAAACAAATTTCAATTTGAGGTCATAATACACATCCTGTTTGAATGCTATATGACATGAGAAACTTTATTTTTCCAAACCAGTAAATAACCAGATAATCCCCCAAATGATTGAAATTATTTTAAATGAACTGATTTCTGGTGCACTTTACTTACGTCATTTGCTTTTATAGGATCTAAGGATCTAAGATTTCCAGACTCCTTGATGCTATAGATAGTTGAACAAAGTGTGGATTATATGAATGAGAAGATGGCCTGAGGTGGATTGGTAAAATAGTCTGGTTGGGTGTATGGGATATCTTAAGTTTAGGAATTATTTTCAGTTCTAATGTTCTAGCTGATCTTCTATAACATACTTTTCACTAGTAACACAAAACCAGCTGCTCTCTGGTTACTTTGGTTAAATTCATTTAACTTAACTCTTAAATCCTCTACATGTATTAAAATAACATGTGACTGAACGTCCATTGCACTTCTGCAGCACTTAGGCTAAAACTTGACAAAACACACATTGGCTAAGGTGTAATGTGGGATGCAGTGTGGATGGCCTCCTCTGAACCAACAAGGTACTTCCCAGTCGGCCTCAGGGATCCTCTAACTTCTGTACAGAAAATTAGAAAGCTTTGACAGTGTCATTTCTTAAAGCAGTGCCTAAAATAGGAAGTAGGCAGGTGGACCTGTTGCAACAATGAGAAGTACAAAATGTCATGTCAAAACCAGCTTTACAATGTCGGTGTGGGGGGGGGGAGGGGGGTATAATTGGGTGGGGGGAGGGGGGTAAAATTGGGTGGGGGGAGGGGGGAGGCGGGGAAGGGAAGTGAAGGGTAAACAAAGGAGGAGGCTGCAATGCTTGGTAAGAAATGTATGCATTATCCTGCCCATGTAATTGTAGCCCCTCTGTACAGTATGTTCTCAAATAAAATAAAATACAATTAAAAAAAAAAAAGAAAAATTCTAACTCTATATGCAAGGTGTTGTGATCAAAGTTGGGACAACTATCAAACAATCAGTCTCAGAATATTTCAAGTTTTCCTATGCAATGACTACTATTATAAGGTCTTTAACTGACACAAGGAATTTACCAGCTTGTCATTTTCTTGTTGAATTGTAGTATTTTGAACAATAGTTTATGTTTGTCATTATTCTAATGAAGAGATAATTTAAATCTTTTCCCCCCAGCGGGTTAATATGTCATAATCTTGTTTTTTTATTGACTAGATTTTAAAGGAAACCAACTATTCATTTTTCCCTTTGGAGATGAATCCTTCAAAGAAAGAACTACTGTGAAGTTTGTGTGGAGATGTGTTATATTTTTCATCATAGAAACTATTTCTGACTTCCTTGTTCACATTTTTAAATTGTTTATTCCTGACTTTTTTTGGGCCAGTCTCAGAGCTTGAACTCATGGCCTGTGCATGCTCAGGTTCCTTGCTTACTAAGTTAGTGCTCTATTACTTAAGGCATACTTCCAGCCCCACTTTGATCATTTTAATCTGAATTTTGACAATTTCTTTAATGTATGTGTCAGAAAAGACAACAGGTAAAGCCAACACAGTCCTTTGTAATTTCCATTTCTTTAATTGAAACTCCTAAAGCATCATTGTTAATTACACTATTTCTATTTCATGTTCTCAAATTTTGTAGCCTGAGCTAAGTCCCAGAAGATAGAACCATTCTAAAGCCAACCTTGGAAAGGGAAGAAGTGAAATAGAAGAACCAGCATGGAAACAAGAGGCTAGTCTTAATCAATTGAGATTAACTGAGGTTCAAATTTCATAAATAGTAATATTAGAAAGAAAATGTGTTGTGATATGGGCCATTATCAAGAACTTTCCCAGAGACTTCAAAAAGTCTCCTCTAGGTAAGAAGCTGTGGAGATTAAGCTTCAATATCTTTCTGATCAATAGGCTTCTATTGCCTTCTTGAAAACATATTGAGCCACAAGCAATCTCAGCAGCATGTGAGATTTGTTTGTAGATGGCTTCATGGTAGACCATTCGCGAATCCTTAACTTGTATGGATTAGTGAAAAGGAATAGGGAAGATAAGCTTGGGCATTTTAGCTAAGGTTGGTTCAGATTTTACTAAGAAGAAGACCAACAATTCTATTCACTGTGTCCAAAAAAAGTAAACATACAAAATAAAATGGCCTAAGAATAAACTTCACTAGGGAGGTAAATGATCTCTACAATCAAAACTATAAAACACTGAAGAAATTAAAGAAGACTGCCCCTATTCATGGATTAGCAAAATTAATGTCGCAAAAACTGCCATATGCTGAAAGAAATCCACAGATTCAATGACATCTCCATCAAAATCCCCATTTTTCACAAAGAAAAATAAATCTTTATTTCATTTGGAAACACAAATGACTCAGAATAGCCAAAGCAATCTTGAACAGAAAAGGCAGTGCTGGAGGGACCATAACATATGACTTCAAATCATACTAGAGAGTCATTGTAACATCAACCGTGTTTCAGTGATACAATGACTGAACAAGTAGACAATGGAAAAGGAGGAAGACCCAGAAATATAACCATACCATTAAGGCTATCTCTTTTCACAAAGGTACTCAAAATGTATGCATGAGACAGACTCTTCAACATAGTGGTGTTGAGAAAACTAGATCTCCACATGAAGGAGAGAGATGCTATACCAAAATGATTTCAAAATGGATCAAAGATTTTTAATATAAGACCTAAAAATTGACACTATAACAAAAAAGAGGGAAAGTGCTTCGAATTATAGGCACAGGTAATGATATTTGAATAAGATTTCCATGGCTAATAAAAGCAACAATTGACTGCAAATTAATCAAATTAAATTAATCAAATTAAATCAAAATTAATCAGATTAAAAAGCTTCTGTGTATTAAAGGAAACAATTGCAAGAGTAAGGAGACAAACCTACAAAATGGGAGAAAATGTATCTGAGAGGGGATGAATATCCAGAATATCCAAGGAACACACATGAAAGAAGAAAAAACACCAGAATATCCAACGAACACACACAAAAGAAGAAAAAACAATCTGATTAGTAAAATAGAAATTATGATAAACAGACATATCTCAAGAACTACAAATACCTAGTAATATTGGGAAGAAATGTTCAATATCCATAATGGTCTTATCCATAAAGAAGATGCAAATCAAAATGGTATAGAGATTTTATCTCACCCCAGTCTGAACAGCAATGCTATAGAGATTTTTTCTCTCACCCCAGTCTGAATAGCAATCATCAAAACAACAATAATGTTGATGAAGATTCTGGGTTTGGAAGGGGAGAACCCTATGTACTTTCGTTGGGTGTCAATTAGTTCCACCATTGTGGAAAGCAGGATGGAGTTTCCTCAAAAATCTAAAAACAGAATTTCCATGTGAGGCCTCTATCCTACTCACTACTGGGCATGTATTAATCATGTGTGAGTGTATATACATATATATGTATAGTGTATTTATGTATATATATGTGTGTGTGTATTGTATGTATACATATCTATATAAATGCGTGTATCTCTGAGTGTATATACATTATATGTGTAGTAATATGCACATACATATATCACACGTGCATATATATGCATATACACCATTATTATTCAGCCACAAAGAAATAAAATTGTCACTTGAAGGACAACAGATGAAGATCATCATGCTAAGCTGATATCCCTGAATAGATCTAATATCACATGTTTGTTTAAGATGAGAACATAGACTTTGGGGTAAGCTAAACTAATTTTGAATCTACTTTCTAGCCAAAGATCATAGGCTTTTAGGCCTGTAGGATGCTTTACTAATTGCACATGGATTCATATACTTTTTGTTGCACATATGATTGCTCAGTTTTCTGAGCTCAAATAGAGCCACAGAGAAGTCTATATTGCAATGATCAGTTGAACTCCAAGGTCTGACTAGGAGTGTATGGAAAGCTGTAGACTCCAGTATGTAAGAGGCCAGGAAGAAAGACAGTGATGAATAACCAAAATGTGACAAAGCTAAACTGTAAGCCTCTCCAGAGAAGTTAGTAAAATTTCTGTCTTTGCATCTTAACAGTGGCCATTCCATCACAAGGGGGTAAATTGTTTATGGATGATGATGAAAAGTGAAAGATTTGAAACTATTGTTTAGAAGCTTAATCGTTGGATTCATGGGATATTTTGTACAGTAAATACTAAGGATGCTACAGATTCATAAAGAGGAGAAGAATGTCCTTTGGTTCAATTGTGAGAATCAGTCTGGAATCTGGAAGGGCAACTGGATCAATACGGAGAGGACAGCGGGTTTCTAGGAAAGGGTAGCAATGGTTCTTTTTGGATTGTGCTCACTAATTTGGGCAATGGAAAGAAAGCATGTTTTGGCAGAGTTGAAGGAATCATTTAGCTGAGAGGAAGCTGAGATTTTCTGGAGAAGAGTAGCTCAAAAACCTTGGGGAAGGATATGTTTATGAATGAGTCTGCTAATTTTATGGGGTTTTTTTTTTTGGGTCCGGTCGTGGGGCCTGAACTCTGGGCCTGGGCACTGTCCCTCAGCTGTTCAGCTCAAGGCTAGTGCTCTACCACTTGAGCCACAGCGCCACTTCCAGCTTTTTTCTTTTTTGTTTATGTGGTGCTAAGGAATCGAACCCAGAGCCTCAGGCATGCAAGGCAAGCGCTCTACCACTGAGCCACCTTCCCAGCCCCCAGTCTTTATGTTTTAAGAGGATAGGGTTCATGGCCGGCTTGTTCTTTGCATCCATAGCCTTACCTCAAGTACTTAGCACAGTGTTTAAAGAAGGTGTATAATACCATTTCTTCAATGTTTGAGTAACAACAACAACAACAAAAAGGAGAAAATGAGATCCCTGGGTGATTTTAGGTACAGTTCTCCATCCCTGAGCAATCTACTTGGTCCTCAGAACATCAGAAAATTCATCGAAAAGCATAATTTTGATACTAGAATGGGGTTACATCCTAGAACGAAAAGCAGTCAGTATTTTTTAGTTTCCACGCTTCATTATTCCAAAACAAAAACACTGTCCAAAACTATTGCGAAGACTTGAAAGTGAGGAATACATTCAACTGAAATCTGTTCAGCTGCTTCTATGAAGCCTTGCATTCTCTACAATGAAGAAACCAGGGTTTCTCTCTCTCTCTCTCTCTCTCTCTCTCTCTCTCTCTCTCTCTCTCTCTCTCTCTCTCTCTGTGTGTTAGATGGCAGGATTGATCTGTGAGGCATAGGGTTGGAAAGGTAGATAGATGTCTAAAGTACAAAAACTCTGCATTTTCTCCAAATGGCTATATATTTAAGCTTTAGGATTGAATAAGAGTTTTGCTCTATGCAATTTACTTTGGAACATAATCTTTCTCCTTAGAGAAACAATTTTTTTTCTAAATTAATTTATCTGGTCTATTATTGACTAACTTTGGCACATTGTGCAGCCAGTCTCAGGCTAAACATTCTCATGAGGAACTTAAGCTCAATTCCCCAAATCTTCTTGAAATGAGGGGGGGGGCGTGGAAATCCAGTAAAGAAATATCCCCAGGCATAACATGCAAAAGCACTTTTTCAATAATCAGAGAATCATTGCAGAGTTGGCTGACGATCCTGTAATAAATGACCATCACTGTTGCTCAGAAACTATATGCTCTGTGAATGCAGCACATTCTACAATATCTAAAACTCAAAATTGAGAGTTGAGGCTGTTTTTAGTCTAGTGAGGGAATGAAAGATGACTTTTCACTTAATTCCCATGCCCTGGAACATGCCCCTAGCGAGATTGTTGACCTTTCTCTGTTTACATTAATAGAACAGAAACTTTAACCTGATTAATAAGGATAGAAGAAGAATTAGCTCAAGCTTGTGATTAATTCAGCTGCACCAACTTACTTTGCATATACTAACTAAACCTGAGAAATTTAGATAGCCTTATCTATATATTTCCTTTAATCCAAGTAGACCAGCAGTTCTAAAATATGCGTGCACTTGAATTTTTTCTAGAGTTGAAAAAGCCATTCTTAATCCTAGTTAATACTAGTTTTTGTATGGAGGATATTAAATGGATCACATTTAAAAAACCATTGTTTTTTTTTTTTTACTGTTTCTTTTAAAGGTTAAAAGTCTTTGTCTGTGATCCTGCAACTTAAGGAACCTAATTCACTAAGTGAATTTTTATTATTTTATGTACTCATAGATAGAACCTGATAGTCATTCAAAATGTATGGAACATTCAGGTCAAGGATTTTGGAGGGCAACTTTTTTTTTTTTTTTTGGTCCGGTCGTGGGGCTGAACTCTGGGCCTGGGTGCTGTCCCTCAGCTCTTCAGCTCAAGGCTAGCGCTCTACCACTTGAGCCACAGCGCCACTTCCGGCTTTTTTCTTTTTACTTATGTGGTGCTGAGGAATGGAACCCAGGGCCTCAGGCATGCAAGGCAAGCGCTCTACCACTGAGCCATCTTCCCAGCCCTGGAGGGCAACTTTTAAACAAATAAATAGTCAGCAATATTATTTGTGAAGGATGAAATTACAGACTAAACTTTGTTGTTGTTTAGAAACCATACACCCTTACATTTTCCAAATTTAGGAAAACAGCTCCATACAACCAGATGAGCCTAATCCATGTTGGCATGACTCTTCCTTTTAACCCCCAGGGCTCAGGAATCCTCAGAATGTGAAGTAGGTTCTATCACGGCCTAAAATAACTAAAACCATTTTCTGCTTTGGTGCCTTCATTGAGAGCAATATAGCAAGGCAAAGTCTAATTTGTGTGTGTGTGTGTGTGTGTGTGTGTGTGAGAGAGAGAAAGAGAGAGAGCGCGTGTGCGAGAGAGAAATGTCTTCATGAATTGATCAACATGTGAGGAAAATATTTCCAGAGAAATACTGATGTTGATGTTATTTGTGCCCAGCTTCATGAAATTCAAATAATTACTTCCTCAAAAACATTCAACAATATTCCAATATAATCCATGTTCTTAAATTGTACTATAGAAGAACATTTAATCATGCTGGCTATCTGATGATGATGATGATGAAAATGATGATGATGATGATGGTGGAGGTGGTGGTGGTGATGATGATGATGATTTTGATGGGACATGCAGTTAAAGTGGGGACTGTGTATTGGGATCAGCAGGAGGGAAGGGAAATGGATACTTAGAGGTAAAGAGAAAGAGGATAAAGTACATTACTTGTGTGTGTGTGTTTGTCTATGAAGACAGTATTATGAAATCCGCCAAATACTGTTTGATGAAGGAGGAGCTTGAAGTATAGCAGTAGGCATGAACTTGTTCCAAGAGCGTGTTATGTATCTATGGAGTGATCAGGATGAATACTCTCATTTTGTTAATGTATGCTAATTCAAAAATAAAGTGATATTTTTAAAAGAGATGCCAGTTTATCATTCATTCATTCACTTATTTTTTGTGTAATAAATATTCAATGAGCAGTAACTAATGCAGAGAAAAAAAGGAAAAATGTACTCACATGTGACTGCTAAGACACAGCAGTACATTAATTGGGAAATTGGACTTGGGGCTGATACACTAATCAGTATACTCTATGTAAACAAATAAAGAGATAAATGTTATTGTTCTTATTTTGTAAGGGGTAAGATATGGTGGTTTATGATATTTGTCAGAAATGTATGTTAACAAAAGATGGGAAGAAAACTGAGAGAGGACTCCTTTAGGGCTTGGTTTGTGGGCACTATGAAGCAAGAGTGTTAGAAAAATGGAGCAATTCAGTGGGGATGAAACCAAGTCTCGAGGCCAAGTTTTCAGAAAAAATGTCTTCATGATTATTGTCCTTAAATTAGTGTTAGTTTTGGTGTCTAAGAGTTAAAATTCATTTTTAATGATTAAAATGATAAATTCAATTACTTATACACAATTGCACAAATAAATCTTTGCAGCTTCCCAATTTAGATCAGTTTCTTAATATTCAAAACAAAACTTTAAATCATTCTGTATGAAATTGCATCAGCACTTGAATTTCTTTCAAAAATTTTAATTGCTTAGTCATTGACCCAGAGAAACAGTTTTAGTGATTTAACAGTATTTACTATAGTTGAGATCCATTTGTTTAGTCACCAGATAAGGATCAAATAATTGTAAACAGGGCATTTTTAACTTCAATAGCAATGTTCTTCTTTGGCGGGGGGGGGGGGGGGGGGGATTTTTTTTTTTTTTTTTAGCATGCACAATGGTATTTTATCCTAATTGTATAGTAAGTGCTGAATTTGTTGGAATTATCAGAAAAAAATTTCAGCTTACATCACAGAAAAAAAGTCAGACCAGTCCTGGTTCTCAGCTCTGGTCAACTGTTGCCACATTTCTCCACAGACTTTCAGCCAAGGAAAAGATCTATATCCATCTGACTTTAATCCTATAGGCTAAGGTAAAGTTCTGAATCAATGAACTCTGATTCTTTCCTACAGGAAAGCTGGAAGTGTGTAAGGAAATCCTTTTTTTCCTTTTAGATCTTTATAAATTGGGCTAAAACAGCCCAGCAAAGAGCTTTGCTTTTCTTCTTTCTTACTTTTCCTCTGTCTCTGTCTCTCTGTCTCTGTCTCTCTGTCTCTGTCTCTGTCTCTGTCTCCTGCTAAAGTTAACTGAGCACAACTTCTATTTGATATTCCGACCTCTGGTCAATCATTTCTATTTTTTTTTTAATCTTAGGAATTTCAAGGAGAGTAGACAGACAATATTGGCCCAAATTATGAACCTGCAAGCAGAAACCCAGATCAGATTTTTTTCTATATTTAATCTTTTCCAGCAGTGATAAAACCATATGTGGCAAATATAGAAACAATTTGGTACTAGTGGAAGTCATGGACCATTGAAGGAAAAACCTGAAAGTCTTATGTTTGTGAATCATGCAAGCTGGATTCATGTTGTACAGAGGGAAAATAGGGCTTCAAAGAATGTGTGAATAGAAAAAAATGTCTTGTTTTTCTTATCAATGATTTCTAAACTGTTGGCTAATGCACTAATTTATCCTCAGAAATTATTGCTTAGATTTTCACATTGTGGATTTTCAATAATTATGTTGATGACTTTTGAAGATAAGAATTTTACCCATTTCATATAAAAATTATTTTATTTGAATTTTAATTACAGAATAAAATGAAGCAACATTTTAATAATTATTAATATAATATAAAATATAATACAAAATATAAGATATAATATATAAAACATATACATTATATATAAAATATATAAAATATAATATAAAATAATATAATAATAATTTTAATATAATGGTTACTATGTATTGTCTTTAATTTACCCTGCCATTGTAATGTGCGTACGTTACTAATTATCTCTAGTATCTTCTATGATAAGAGGACTTTTCTTATGAATCAGTTGAATTAGCTATGTAATCATCAAACATTTGCCCTTAATACTCTATATAAAAAAGGATCTACTTTTGGAAATTTCACTTGTGTATTAAATAAATATTTTAAATAAGATAAACCCATAAAGAACATTAAATTTTTTTTGAAATATTTCTTTCTTCAGGAAGATATTGTTGCATTGGTTAGTCAGTCCAGAAATGTAGTATTTTCTGTATTATATTTATTCTTACAAGTAATCACTCTCTTCTTTCTCTCTCTCTCTCTCTCTTTTTTTTTTTGGTCGGTCATGAGGCTTGAACTCTGGGCCTGAGCTCTGTCCTTCAGCTCTTCAGCTCAAGGCCAGTGCTCTACCACTTGAGCTACAGCACTACTTCTGGTTTTCTAGTGGTTTATTTGAGATAAGAGTCTCTCCGAGTTTCCTGCCCGGGCTGGCTTTGAACCGTGATCCTCAGATCTCAGCCTCTTGAGTAACTAGGATTACAGGTGTGAGCCACCGGTGCCTGGCTCTTTCTCTCTTTTTGTTTTCCAGGACTGAGGTTTGATCTCAGGACTTTGTGTTTGCTAGACAAACTCTCTATAACTTGAGTCACAACTCCAGTCCAGAGAATTTTGCATCCTTAATATATCTAAGTGGTTATTTTCAACTGTCAAATCCAGATTTTTTAAAATTTATTTTTATTTTTTTTATTGTGAACATACTATACAGAGGGGTTACAATAACATGGGCAAGATAATGAGTACATTTCTTATCAAGCATTGCAGCCTCCTCCTTTGTTTACCCTTCACATCCCTTCCCAGCCTCCTCCTGCCTTCCCACCCAATCCTCCTCCCCCCCCTCCCCGCACCAAAGTTGTAAAGTTTGTTTTTGACATGACAACTTGTACTTCTCATTGTTGCAACGGGTCCACCTGTGTCCTTAAACGACTTGTTTTTCCCTTTCTCCTCCACAAATTATACCGACATCAAATATAGTGAAAGCAGGGGTTATACGGTGGGGGAGGGACATACAAAGCAACAAAGAAATAATCTTATAAATGCGTTAGAAACAAATGCATGAAAGAAAAAAAAACATTTAAATATGTATCTAAGGGTTCATTTTCCTAACATCATATTATCTGACCTTTTCTGCTTGACTCATACATATACTAGATATTGCAAATAAGGGAAACCATGGGACCTATGTTTCTTTGGGCTTGGCTTACTTCACTTAATATAATTTTTTCCAAGCCTTTCCATTTCCTAACAAATGGGTCAATGTCATTCTTTCTGATGGAGGCATAGAATTCCATTGTGTATATACACCACATTTTCTTGATCCATTCATCTACTGAGGGGCATCTGGGTTGATTCCATATCTTAGCTATGGTAAATAATACTGCAATAAACATAGTCATGCTGGTAGCTTTAGTGTGGTCTTGTTTGTAAACATTTGGGTAAATGCCCAAAAGTGGGATTGCTGGGTCATATGTGAAGTCTTTTGAGGAACCTCCATACTACTTTCCAAAATGGTTGAACAAGTTTCCACTCCCACCAACAATGAAGTAAGGTTCCCTTCTGTCCACATCCCCTCCATCATCTGTTGTTGTTAGAGTTCTTGATTTTTGCCATTCTAACTGGGGTGAGGTGGTATCTCAATGTTGGTTTGATTTGCATTTCTTTTATGGCTAGGGAGGTTGAGCATCAAATCCAGATTTTTAAGATACTATAATGATAATAAGATATATGGTCATTTTAGAGTCCTTAAATATTTGAATTAGACTGAATAACATAGGGAAGATCTTGAGGGACAAGACTAAGTCAGCCTCGTCCAAGACACCAGTGAGACCAGCTCACTGTTATTTGGATGAGGCAAAAAACAGCCACCACAATTTCAAATTGGAAATGATCAAAAAGTATACTTTTTTCTCCTTATTTTTAAAAAGCTTTTGTTTGTGTTTGTCTATTATTTGGAGCTGCTTTTGTTTGTCTAGCTAGTCAAACTTTCTTAAACTTTAGTAAGAGATACTATGCAAAGAAGCGTAGTAGGTGGACCACAGATAACGTTAATTTTATTGAAGGAATCGTGAGAGCAGACAAAGCATTTCCTGAAGTATTTTGTTTCACAGTCATCTGCATTGATGCTCTGCGATCATGCATGTGTTTCTACTGTACCTTGATGGATGAAGATGCAGTTACCTGGTCTCATGGACGTGACATCATCCCGAAGGACAATGCTCTGGGCCTGTTTGTTGAGGGAATGAGCTTGCACTATTTTCCTAGAGGACAATTATGAACTCCTGCTTCAAACTAACTTTCTACCTTTAAATTTGTATTCACTTGGTAACACCATCATGATTATGGTACTGTCAACCTAGAATTTTGTGAGAATGATTTATAAAAAGTGCGAGCCAGGTGCCGGTGACTCACGCCTGTAATCCTAGCCACTCAGGAGGCTGTGATCTGAGGATTGCGGTTCAAAGCCAGCCAGAACAAGGAAAGTCCATGAAACTCTTATCTCCAATTTACCACCAGAAAACCAGAAGTGGTGTTGTGGCTCAAGTGGTAGAACGCTAGCCTTGTGCTGAAGAGCTCAGGGTGAACACCCAGGCCCAGAGTTCAAACCCCATGACTGACGGGGGACAGGGGAGGAAGTAGGAGAATGTGGTTAGCAATTGTCTACCATGATGAGGCTATGGTTTGTCAAAGTATGTAGGGATCTGTTAGGGACTGAACGTTTTCTTCTTAAAAGTTGTATGTTAAAGATAGGACCATTAATGAGGTAAGTTAAGCTTAGATGAGTTCAGAAGGATGGGTCCCTATCCAATAGTATAGGAGTGTTTGTAAGGAAAAGGGAAATACCAGGAGTGTGCATGCACAGAGCAAAGACCCTAAAAGAACACAAGCAGCCAACTGGGGTCAGTCTTTTGCTGGGAAGAGTGTTCAGGGGTTTCTACACAGAAGGTAAAGCCATCTATAAACAGAACACCTTAATTCTTTGCCAATTCAGATGCCTACATATATTACACATACCTATAACAATGTTATCTACACAATATTTTTTTAATTTAATTTAATTTAATTTGTGAACATACTGTACAGAGGAGTTACAATTACATGGGCAGGATAATGCGTACATTTCTTACCAAGCATTGCAGCCTCCTCCTTTGTTTACCCTTCACATCCCTTCCCAGCCTCCCCCCACCCCCCCATCCCAATCCTATTCCTTCTCCGCCCCCCCCCCCCCACCGACGTTGTAAAGCTCGTTTTGGACATGACAACTTGTGCTTCTCATTGTTGCAACAGGTCCACCTGTATCCTTATAGAACTGGTTTTTCCCCATCTCCTCCACTAGTTATACTGACATCAAATATAGTGAAAGCAGGGGTTATACTGTGGGGGAGGGACATACAAAGCAACAAAGAGATAATCTTATAAATGCGTTAGAAAGACATGCATGAAAGAAAAAAACATTAAAATACACATCTAAGGGTTCATTTTCCTGACATCACATTATCTGACCTTTTCCACTTGACTCATACATCTACTAGATATTACAAATAAGGGAAACCATGGGACCTATGTTTCTTTGGGCCTGGCTTACTTCACTTAATATAATTTTTTCCAAGTTTTTCCATTTCTTAACAAATGGGTCAATGTCATTCTTTCTGATGGAAGCATAGAATTCCATTGTCTACACAATATTTTGAAATCAGGGATTTTGAAACATTCATTCAAATATAAGTTTTGACATTTTTAAGTGCAGATTGGCTACTACGGCTTTTATCAAATGTCATTTCTAAAGGGCTATAATTAGGGCAGGGTCAATCAAGTGAATACCAAGTGTAAAGAATTTAGGCATTATTAAGCTTGAAATATAGGTCCATTGTTTGATATACTTCAGTCCCATTCCTGAGTTTCTTCCTCTGCTATGAAATTTTGTATAAATTAGGAAACAAACAGCTGGTATTCAGTTTAAAAGAAATAATCATCAAATACATTCTGTTGAATTAGCTATTGAAATACTTAATTCTAATTGATATTATGTCTAATGAGTAAAGAAGCAATAATGACAATATGCCTGTTGTAAACTTTATTCTGAGGATAAATTGCTATCAATGGCAACCATAACATCTTTTAATACAAATTCGATTCTTTATATACTTGAGAATCTCAGAATGTCTTTCCACGTCCACATAAGCCTCTCAAAATTCAGTTTTAATAGTTCTCTTCAAAGTTAAAAGAATCGTTTATGCTGCATTTCAGAGAAACATTGAAAAGTAACCGTCAGCTTCACCATTTCAAAGCCATTATCTAAGCCTTTTTGGACTTTCAAATCATTTTCAAACTTTTCATATAAAATCTGGATTTTCACGTCTATTATTCCTGTTTCTTTAGAAATTAATTAGAAAGTAAACAAAGCCTTTAAATATTTATCTAACACTTTTTTCCATTGGCTGCCATACAGATTGATCAAATATGCTATTTTGTGGTTAAATGTATCTGCTTATCCATGCTTGTAGTGGCAGGGGTGGAGAGGGGAACTGTTCTTTCTGGAGAGGTTGAAACATATTGCAAAATGTTCACAGTTTATAATTGATGTTCTTTCAGAACTTGCACATAAAGCTAATGAAGAATGAGCATGAAATATCCAGCAGCAGTCTGGTGCTATTGGTCAACTTTTGTAACTCTTGTACAGTAGGAGGGAGTAAACTATATAAATACAATACAGAAGATACTCACAGGGCTTAAACAAAGTAAATGCAATGGAGATACTGTCTTTGGTTTCTAAGTTTGGATAGGAAGCTATTTTGACTAAATTTTCCCTTCACCTTTCCAATGTCATCACCAAAATAAATGAGGTCATATTCTGCTTTACACAGGCTCATGCCTACATGTAATGATAGAAACTCAGGAGGCTAAGATCAGGATTTAAATCCAGCCTACGTACAAAGGTTCTTCAGGCTCTAGCTGAGTGCTCACTCCTGTAATCCTAGCTACTCAGGAGGCTGAGATCTGAGGATCACTGTTCAAAGCCAGCCCAGCAGGAAAGTCTGTAAGACTCGTACCTCCAATAAACCACCAGAAAACCAGAAGTGGTACTGTGCCTCAAATGCTAGCCTTGAGCTGAAAAGTTGAGGGACAATGCCCAGGCCCAGAGTTCAAGCCTCACTACCAAAAAAATAAAGTTCTCCAGGTACTATTATCAATTTAATCAGCAAAAATATTGGACTGGAAGCTTGACTCAAGTCATAAGAGCATCTGCTGAAGGTGAAAAAGTAATGAATGTTCAAAGAGCTAAGGACGTCAAATCCAGAAGACATTTATAAACTGTACATTGAGAACAATATTTTATGGAGACACTGAAGTGCATTTCTAGTTTCTGAATTTATTCTGGTTCACTAAATGATGGGGGTGCTTAACAAAATGAGGAACAGACTTGCCTTAGAATTGGCTCAAGAGTATTCAGGGACTAGAGCAGAGTTTGAGGAAATCAAAGGGAGACCTAGGCAAGTTGAGCCACTCTTACCTATGAGTTCCTCCTTACCACAGTTCACTGAGACTAGGATTTGGTAATTAAATCCAAAATCATCACTGTAGTTACAGCTATGATTTTAAAGCAGCAAAGTACATACAAGCTACTAAAGTTCTTGAAACTTGACTTTCCTTAACCTATAAAATGGGGATAATAAAAATCATTTAGCTAGTAAGGTATATAACATTGTAAATGCTTGATCCCATTAATTTCTAGATATAGAATATAATGATAAAATTTCCATGTTTTCTTTAGAAATTTTTTATTCTGATGATTGTGAAGGAAAGGACCTATCTTTGTCTCTCTGAACAGTATTGTTGGAAGATTGAGAAGTGCCCATCAATGGAAGAATACAGAAAGAAAATGTGGCATAATACACAATTGAGTAATATTCAGTTATAAAGAAGAATGAGAAAAAGGGGCCTGCAGACATGGTTCAAACAGTATGGTGCTTGGCTAGCTTGTATGGACCCCCCCCACCCCCGGTCCAGTCCTTAATACTGCACACACTTATATATATATACACAAATGCATACATGAAGAGTAATAATAAATGATATCATTTGCAGGAAAACAGGTCTAGAAGATCAATGTTAAGCAAAATAAATCAGACATATAAAGACAAATGTTGCATGTTCTCTCATATGCTGAATCTAGATTTTAAGTTAAGACATTAAATTAAAAAAGGGGACTATTTAGGAACAGAAAAGGATCAAACAAGAATGAGGACAAGTGATGGTAAAAGGAAGTGGTTATGGTAAAACAATGTTGTATACATGAATGAAAATGTGAATATGAAGCCCATTACTTTGTACAATTAATATAAATTAATAAAAGGGGTGAGTTATAACAAACATTCACTGAAAGAAAACAATGTAATATGTAATTAGATTTACCTTTTTAGAATTTACATAAAGCACATGAAAATATGATAGCACATAGCAACACTTAGTAAAGGTCCTTGATCATATTTTCCTGATAGTTTCTGGTTATGATTACTACTGAAGAAATGATATGCTTCTTGAATGACATGAATTCATGCTCAACAGATCATTGTTTTGATCATGTTTTTATCTGAGTGTACGCTTAGGTATTATCAGAGTAAGAATTTTAGTTGCTGGATCCAAACTGATAACTCTCCTCAATATAATTGTGCTTCTTGGACTGGCCAGGAGAGCACTGTCCATAGGGCTCACTGCTTAACTGCAGTGTTAAATTTGTTAAATTGTGCACGTTTCTCGTTATGGTTCTCAATTTTAACTTAAATCTCCATAATATATTGGTGGCAAAAATTCTTCTTTTTCAGCCTCTAAAATATTGTAAGATTACAGGCTCTTCATTCTCTAGCAAGCAACGCTTCACTCATCTATGATAGGCTTTCATTTCTTCCAGGATTGACTATTTTAATTTGTTCCTGGTGGCATTCCAGATTGTTTGCTAAACTGGCTACAGATGGTTCTGAATGCTGCTGCTGCCAGCGTTGTTACTAGGACTTGATCTACGGATCATATTTCTCCCATCTTACAGACTCTATCTTGGCTGGCTTCAAGACAGCATATGGCTTTTAAAATCCTTTTAATGACCTATAAAGCTCTCAATGGCCCTGATTCTGTTTACCTTTCTGACCTTTTAACTTTTTTACACTCCAGCACAGACTCTTTAGTCATCCAATATGATGTTGTCTCACAGTGTATAACTGATGCAAGTGGATTGGTAATTGAGTTACAGCAGAGGCTGGTACGATGCTGGTACCAGAGAGCAGAATGATTTGAAGAGCTCCTAGTGACTGATACTTTTGGTGTATTAAGAATCTAAGCAATCTTTGTCACTTTTTATCTTAACCTCCTTGAGATGTCATTAATATTTCTTAAAGTGGTTTTTGGACAAGGAAATCAGAGGAATGTAAAAGCTCTCAAATACAATGCTTTTTAACAAGTAAGGGTGAGAACAATTGAATAGAAGTGCTAGAAAGAGGCACTTGTGGGCATCTTGATCTGTGGCCTTTGAGAAAGCAAACTGAGGAGACACAGCTGTATAACACACACGGCATGCAGGTGTCTTGTGAGCATCAGTTAGTTTAGCATTGGGACCATCCAGTGGTTAGGGCTTCTGCAGTCAGCAGAGGAGTAAAAAGTAGTTCTAGACTTCTGTCTCAACCTGGTTACCTAAACCTGCAGGCAGGATTTGTTCATTTTCTTGTACTATGGCCTTATTTTCTACATTTTAATAATTTTTTCATATATGTTTAGCCAGGAACTGAATGGAAAATTAAATTTAAAATATATAATGTTGTGTTTTTCTCTTTTGTAGAAAGGTGAATAAAAAGGTACATAGGATAGATAATTATTCCCTCCAAGTTTGAGAAGCAATTGAGAAATAAGATCCAGGAAACAGAGTTTGCTGTCAAATGTGAACTTTATAGTAAATGTGGAAGAAGATAGCTATAGATAAAGCCTCTGAACTAGGAAGTGTTCTCTCTCCTTCTAAACCTTAACTAGCAAACTGTGTTTGATCTTCGGAGAAACAGTCATTTAGCCAGAACCATTGCTTCATATTAGGCCAGAGCTAAGAAAGAATACAGCCATCCTTTCACCTCCCTGATTTTATCTCCTTAGGAAATTGAATTGGATGAGTTCACAACCTAAACACATATCCAACAGCAGAATTAGTCAAAGATTCTAAAACATGCATTACTTAAAAGAGAAGATCAGAATATTCAAAAAAGTGTTTAGGAAGAATGAAAGTGATCACTGATGGAAATTTGAGATGCAAAAGGGAATTAAAATGGAAATATTGAGTTATGAGGCTAAATATAAATAAATATTGATCCCATAAAACTGGTACAATGCTTTTAATGGGGTTAAATATTGTTGAAACAAACAATCCATAAAATATAAAATATAAATCAAAAGGATGAGTAAAGTGGAGTTAAAAGTGTCCTCCACCCTTGTGGAATCAGAGGAGGGTCAATATTTTGATTAATTTTATTATGGACATCTGATTAAAATTTTAGGATAACTACTAAGAAGATTTAAACCAGAAAAGAAAAAAAATAAAAATGCTAAAATACTTAGAAGGATGCAAGTAAGCAATGGATGAGAGAGTACATATTAAACAGAAAAAATAGATGGTAAATTTTAACTGCAAATCACTAGTGTTATGTGAGTGGTAATAGACAAAGATTAAATTAAAAGATGGAATATTTGGATGATTTTTTAAAAATATAATTATATTACTTTAAAATAATTACATAAAAATAAGAACATGACAAAGTTGAAAGTGGGAAATAAATACCAGAAAAATATTAGCTCACAGAATACTTTGGTATTTGTATTAATGACAGACAAATTATTTTTTGAAACTTTGGAGAAATTAAGGAAGAGTGCCTCATGTGGACAAAATTAAGTTCAGAGAGAAAATAAAAAAAAATCTGCATGCATTTAGTAAGGTCTTAAAATAAAGCAAAACTTGCTCATGTTTGAGTTCAAAAGGTCAAAAACCTCCAAGAATTAATATCATCATGCACTGAAAAGGTAAATAAAAGGTAAAAGTCAATATAAAAAAAGATGGCAAATTTACCAAATATTTAGAAAGTAAATCTTTGAGTTATAAAGAAATAAAAATTATATCATATTCTGAGCTGAATGATAACATGAATTATACTTGTCCTTACAGATCTGTTTATGGTCTTAAACATCCTACATTAGAAAATTACAAACTTAGGAAAATAACAAAATAAACATCTATCTCACAAGTTAGATAAAGATTAGCAAATGAAGCACAAAGTAGGAAAAAAAAAGATGTAGATTGGAAATTAAGTATATCAAGAAAGTGCAGTGGGCCGGGCATCGGTGGCTCATGCCTGTAATCCTAGCTACTCAGGAGGCTGAGATCTGAGGATTGCAGTTCAAAGCCAGCCTAAGCAGGAACGACCGTGAGACTCCTATCTCCAATAAGCCACCAGAAAACCATGAAGTGGTGCTGTGGCTGAAGTGGTAGAGCACTAGCCTTGAACTGAAGAGCTGAGGGCAGCTCCCAGGCCCAGAGTTCAAGTCCCACAACTGACAAAAAAAAGTACAGTGGTACAATAAACAAAGCCAAAAATTGCTTTCTCAAAAAAAAGGAAATTAAAAATAATTGCATCAGTCAAGGTACAATGAGGAGATACAAATCACAACATTAATTTTGAACTGGAGGTGTGGCTATAACTACTGAAGAGTGAATGTCATTGGGTTGTTCCTTATGGTTCCACCATCTGTGAACCTCGGGATCAAGATAAAGAACACACAGGACCCAGGAGGAAAAGATCTCCCCTGCAGTTCTGTCTTACAGTTCTCTTTATGTCAGAGTCCTGCCTGCAAAGAAGTGGCACATACAAGGTCCCATTCCAGTTCCAAAAATCTAGGGCAAGAAGCAAGTGGGATTATAAATCATTTAAAATTAAGTAATAAACTAATCTGGGTGGATTTTCTATTGCTACAATATTTTGAGTACTCTTTTGTCTTCTGAAAAGTGTATCCTAGTACCGGAGTAATGATTGAGATCTGATCAGGTAAGAGTTCTCGGTTCCTTGCCCATACCTGTTCTACATGGGCAGTATAAGTATCTTCTCCCCACAGAGTTCATTGCTACATGGAGCAGCTTACACATCTGTGATACATTTGTCCCTTATAGACATGTCCAGGGGACACACATGGACACATGGACACATAGATACATGCACACACATACACACACAAATGTACATTACGCAAATGGTATAGTATTTGTGTATAACCTGCTTTCACCCTCCCCCATACCTTATATCATCTTCCGATGACTCATAGTACTCAAGACAGCATAAATGCCATATAAATAGTTGCTAGACTCTATTGTCTAAGGAATAATGACAGAAGCCAGGGTTTTTACTTGTTCAGATACTATTTGTTCTGGCAGTACTATTTTCCCATGTGGTACTAGATGAACTTATATTTGCTTCTAAGAAACTGAAAATGACTAAAGGAAGCAAATAAACCTGTGGCCAGGACATAGCTCCACAGCCATTTGGCAAATGTTAGGCATACTGAGTGAATAACAAGAGGAAAATAACCTAGGGATCCTCAGATGGAAAATAATTGAGTGCATTGATTACAGCATGAACCCAAATACTTCCTGGCAGAGCAATTAATGCACAGGGGTGCATGCCATAGGATATTTTGTATATATGACAAATGAGAGACCTGTCACCAAGTCCTTGGATGAAAGCCCAAAATGTGTTCTCTGTATTCCATAGCATCTTAGTGGCATGGCAGAATTGAGATGCCTCAGCCATGGTGTGCCAGGAATGCATCACCTGGAGGGTTGGAATAGAATGGAGAGCAGGATCGTTTGAAATCAACAGGGTACCAGGAGGCAGAGCTCTATCGCTCCCAGAATCGTGCTACATGTTGCATGACCCACATTTAAACAGAAGCATCCCGCTGAAGTCAGACCATAAAGGGATGCCTGCAAAAATCGGAACAGACTTGGGAAAGAAATGAACATGTCGTGTCTGGAGTGAACAAATTTCTTGTTCTCCTAAGGCTTGTGGTCAGAGGGAAGACTTAAAAAAAGGCTGGTGCAATGGGGGAAGTTCTCTTTAGAGATCATGAGAGGATACATCAGGCTGCTCCCATAGGAATGCAGGCCTCTGCAGGGAACTCCTGAGGACATATGCTGGGGTCCTTGTAGAATTGACTGTACAGGGGATGCCAATACAATGACAGCCAAGGAGGCCAAATAGGGAAATGAAAACCAAGAAGCATGCTCACCAGTGTTTACCTTGCTCTGAATCACTCAATCATGTCCTCTTGGGGATTCCCATCTTGGAAAATCTCCCAGGTTCTTTTACAGTGGCATGTGTCATAATATCTAAAAGGCATTTAAAAAGACCAATTTCAGGGACCTGTACCTAAAGCTTCTGATTTGATAGGTTGGGGAGAAAGTGTGGCTAAACATTTCTGTCAGGTTCACAGGTAAAGCTGCTGTTGCTGGTTTGGACAGTAGACTTCGCAAACTGCGGCATTCAGGGGCTTGGGAGTGTTTGTAGCATCAATTCCATTTAGATTGACTTTTTAAAAAATCTATTTTCTACTCATTTTTGTGTGTGTGTGTTAGCATGCTAACCTATCCATTTCATGACAAAGCTAATAAAGTAAGTGGAAGATAAAAACATGCATCTTTCATAATTCCCTGGCGTATGACAACTGACAGCGATGCCTGTCGTATATTTTGTTCTTCAGTCTCATCTCTCCACAGGGAATATAGACTTAGATATTCTGCTTGTCCACCTTCTCTGTTGCAACAGTCTCCTTTCCCTTCTAACTCAAAACGCAGTACCGGGTTTTAAAAGCCTCTGGTTGCTATGTCAAGCCCTCACCGCTCCCTGTAGCGCTGTAAGCTGCATTGCCACCAGGGCAGCAAGGCAGATTCAAAGTGAATGACTGGCAAAGATTATATATTTCTCCAGAGACCCTGATGCCTTTTTTGCACAACCAGCTTAATTAAGAATCCTTGGCAATATATTAACCACAAGCTTATGGATCTCAATATGCCAATCAAACATAATGAGATAAATGCAAATGTCAAAGCACAGACTCTTTGCCTAGGAATATCAAAGGCTTAAAGCTGTATCCTCAGTCAGTTGTCAGAAAGCAATGGGAATAGCTGAGCCCTTTGCATTTTAAAATGCTGTCATATGACCTCCAGGACGGAGCAATGCCACATTCAGGTAGGATTACTGGGTATGCCAACTAGCTAAGAACGCTGGTTTACAATCTTGAATTAAGAAAATAATAATAATAGTAAAAGTAACACATCTCAAGACACAAACTTACTTCCAGCGAACAGGCCTAAAAGCCAAAAGCTGAAATCAAAATCTGCATCTCAAATCTGTCATTGTAAGACAAGTGAAATGACTAGCTAAATGGCATCACTTCGAATATTTAGTGAATGAGGAAGGATAGCAGCTATTTGTTTCGTAATAGTATATATCAGAAAAGAAAGTAATAGATTTAATTACGTCTATTTTCAGCATTATAATAAATCCTATAACTTCTATAGAGCATGGAAATTTGTTTGTCTATTCTACTCCTTTGCCTCTCTCCCATTCTTCATTTAAGTGATTATGTATGGTTAAAATAGTATTTCAGTATTCACAATGTATTTTCTGTAAATAGATTATGATTGAGTCACATAAAATATTCTCATCATGATTTTGTAATGTTCAAAGTTTTGTCTTCCCTAGAATCAGTTATCATCCTAGTTTGTTTGATTTAACCCCTAGGTACTCTGTAATTTCTCCACAAAGTTATGAATTCAATACAGTGACATAGAATATCTATCAATCTCTGATCAATTATCTTGTCAATCCGTGGTGACCACTTTCTTAGCACAATTCTTTCTGAAATTCTCAGCTCTCTGCTCCCATCTTGACATAACTGTGGTCCTGGAAAATCTGTTCACTGCTTTCATAACTCTTATGGCTGTAAGATTGTTCTAGCTTCCTATTTTGATGGAACATTCTCACCAGTTACTTGCTTAGGAAGGAGGGATGAGGGGGGTAATGAAACTGGACCATATGTGTTAAGTCAGTGTGACAAAATATTTCAGATAATCAACTTAAAAGGAGGAAGTGTTTGTTTCTTTGAAACTTTCAGTGGTTTCAGTCCATGGTTGATTGGCTGTTTGCCTCAAAAAGAGAAGAGCTCTAGATACCAATATCTCCTTCAAGGTTATCTCCATGACTGGGCTCCTTTCTACTCTGCTTACATGTGAAATGTCCCACCAGCTCCTCACAGCACCACAGCTGGGCAACTGTTATCACATGGGCCTTTGGAGGGTAATCAAGAGGTAACTATCACCATCTAGCCTTCTCTAAACCTGAGAATCCCTAAAACTGTACATTGAACATTACACTCCCTCTGAATTGTGAAGCGTCGGTCACATGATAGTTTTCTCACTTCCAGGGCATTGGTTGGGCAGCCTGAGTCCCTAGTGTATTAGTTACCTTTGTTTCCTTCTGGGAAGCTTTTAGTAATGCATCTCTGCTTATTAGGATGAAATTTCTCAAGGATTTGTTCTGGTGTGGAGCCTCTTTCTTCATTCTGTAAGGTAATTTGGAAAGCTTTGGCTTTCATTCTCAGAAAAAAAACAACTTTTGAGTACTTTATTAGTTACTTTGAAAACAAAATTTTGTCCCTCAACTTTTTTGTTCTCTTTCTATAACACTTATTGGTCAATTTTTCCTCTTGGATCTCATTTTCTCATGTGGACTCTCCCTTTGTATTTTTAACATTCTGGAGTTCTATGATTTATGCCTTTCAATTATTTCATTAAAATTTTTACTTTATTACTATATTTTGAATTCTCAAGAGCTTTTTCTTCTCTTTGATAACATCATGTTTTTAATTTTATAAACAGAGTATTTTATCTCTTTTTCTGTGTGTATGTGTATGTGTGTGTTCTGGTAACATGGCTTAAACTCAGGTACTCATATTTTTGCTTGTTTGATGCTGGTGCTCTACCATTTGAGCCACACCTCCAGCTTGGCATTTTGCTGGTTAATTAGAGATGGAGTCTTCAGAACGCATTTAACAAGGCTGCTCATGAACTGTGATTCTTGAAGTCTCAGCCTCCTGAGTAGCTAGTATTTCAAGGATGAGTGATTAGCATCAGGATTACTTATCATCTTTATGTAATTAATGTTAATATTTTTAGTCGTTTGTCTTAATTCAGCTTCCTCCTCCTATCCAATATGCTAATTTTCCTCAGTTCTTCACTGGAACTCGAGCTTTCTTTTAAAATAGATCTTCAATTTTACTTCATATTCTATATCATATGTGTAAGTTGGTTTCCCTGGAAAATGGACTCTGTGAAGTTTATTTGGAATTCATTAGGGATCTATAGTTGAGGAAGAAAGTATGAGCCATAACTATTGTATTTTATGTTGTCCTAATAGCTTACCTCAGACTATAGAATTAATTTATACAGAGCAGAGAGTCCTTATGGTTCTGGAAGCTAGGCAGTCTAAGGTCAATGCCCTGCATCTGGCATGGGCTGTCTTGCTGCATTATGACAAGGCAGAAGAGATTGCACAAGGATAGGAGTTGCTTTTATACCAAACCTATTCTGTGATAATACCATTCCTCTATTTCATGAAGGCTCTGCTCTATGGCCTAGTTACATCTTAAAGTTCACACCTTTCAACACTGTTCTATCAGAGATTAAATTTCTAAACCATGACTTAAGGAGTGTATATTCAAACCAGGGTTGGGATAAGGATCCTCAGATATGCATTCAGTTGAAGCAAGACAGTTGGTTAGACTACATGGACATATCAATAGATCTGGCCTGTTCCCAGAGAGAAGTTGACATTAAAGCAAAGCAGCTTCCTTCATCTGAAG
Organism: Dipodomys merriami; assembly: GCF_024711535.1. Classification (NCBI taxonomy): domain Eukaryota; kingdom Metazoa; phylum Chordata; class Mammalia; order Rodentia; family Heteromyidae; genus Dipodomys; species Dipodomys merriami. Next base: position 57,810,461 of record NW_027205603.1, read on the forward strand.
GCAACTTCCTGGGAAGGGACAGTCACTAACTGTTAGGATTTCTAGCTGTTAGGATTACCATCTCCAGTCTGAAAGGAGAATCTTAGTGACACACTACACCATACATTTTAGTCAGATACTGAAAGTCTGTTTGTCATGAAGATGGTAGACCTCAAAGCAAAGCAATTCTTTTGAGAGGAGTTACTACATAGGGAGACTCTCAAATGTCAGATTTTGGTGGGTAAGTTTCCACAGACAGAACTGTTGAAGAGTTGGATGGTAGTCAGGTATTGGAAAGCTGAAGAGATCTGTAGCTATCCAGTGTGCAGCTGTCTACCTAATCCCATTGCTTTAAGAAGGAACACTGCTGGGCCTGGTGTCTGGGCATAACAATCCGGTGATGCCACATTAATATAAAGGAAACTCACATGCTGTTGTGAGAAAGGGTAGTTTCCTGGCTTTTTGTGGTGAAGAAGGGACGTGGTGGCAGTCTCTTCTTACATGTTCTCTTGATACATTCTTCCATTTTCAATCCCATACGTCAGATGTGTTCATGGTTTGTCTTCTCCCTTTCTAAGCTGTTTCAAGTTTCTTTTTTTTATGTTTTTTTTTATTGTGAAAATACTGTACAGAGGGGTTATAGTTACATGAGCAAGGAAATGAGTGCATTTCTTATCAAGCATTGTTGCCTCCTCCTTTGTTTTCCCCCTACCATCCTTCCCTCCCCACCTCCACAACACTACTCCCCCCACCCACCTAAATTGTAAATGTTTCAAGTTTCTTTGCTCCATCAAATCAACACCCAAAATTTTCTTGTCTGCTTTTGAGGGCTTGAGAGATTTGTTTTTAAAAATAATTCCTTACTTGTTTTACTTGAGTGATAAAAAAGTAGATCATTCAAAACTGGATTGTTAACATTCCATGCTTGGCATTAAATTCCAGGGATTACTTTTTAAAAATATTTTTTATTGTAAAGATACTGTACAGAGGAGTTACAGTTACATGAGTGAGGTAATGAGTACATTTCCTATCGAGCCTTTGTTTTTCCCCTACTATCCCTTCCCTCCCCAGCTCCCCAACCTGTTCCTCTTCTCCCTCCCTTCTCCCACTACTTGTAATGTTCTTTTTCAACATAAAGTCTTATATGTCTCATTGTTACAATAGGTCAACCTTCATCCTTGTTTTTGCATTTTGTTATTTCCCTTTCCCTCCCTTCAGGGAATACTTCTTAAAAACTCAGGAGGTACTATCTCAGGAGGTGATGAAGTCTGTCACTAGACATGTTCAAGACAATGGACAATGGCTCAAGAGGGATGCAGGCAGGGTTCTCGGATATGCAGTTTCTAGAATTTTTGAAAATTCTCCAGTAAATCATGGTATTTCATTCCTCAGTGCCTTTGCAGATTTTGCTTCTAGATAGAGCAGCTACAGCATCCTTCTCCTCTCCTCCTTTTCTACTTATCCAGAAAAATGTCGATATTTTGGGGTCCAAAAGTCTGGTATATAAGTTTTTCTCCCAGTATGCTCATGTGGGTTTGTTAAATTACATTTTTTCTGTGATTTCTCTACTGTATTGAACATAGGGAATATGCCATTTAAATTTTGTGGTTATCTCATTACTTAATGAATGGTAAGAGGTCAAAAATGGATAAAAAGAAACACAGTTGGTGAAAGTTCAAGTCACTTGACCAATTGTACATAGTTGGCCAGTGACAAAGTTAGTTTGAAATAAAAAAAATTCCATTGAAATGTTCGCTGCCTTGTTCTTCTACTTATGTATGCATGGGTGAAATGACTAGTCCTTCCCTTTTCTCTTTAGTGTTTTCTTTCTATCTCTACTTTGTTTGACTATTGTTAGATATTCTACTTTTGTAATGCAAATACGAATTATAGTTGTCTGGCCCTAATTCCATTTCTCTGATATAGATCTCTAGTTTTTCCTCAAAGTTTCATCTAGCTGGAAACCTTTAGGGTCTTCTCATTTATTCAATCCAAAACTTTCCAGCTTACTACTAGTCTTCATTGTCCCAGAGTCCCTTCTCTTTCAGAAAGGACTTGAGTTTTAAATGTCATCTTGTGACTTGTTACTGTTCTGAATATAGGGATTAAAACCCTGTGGCCCCGGAGCTGGAGCTTCATACCTACAATCCTAGCCACTCAGGAGGCTGAGATCAGAGGATTGTGATTTGAAGCCAGCCCAAATAGAAAAGTCCTTGAGACTCTTATCTCTAATTAATTCCCTCAAATCCAAAAGTGGTAGAGCACTAGCCTTGAGCAAATAAAAAGCTCAGAGACTGTGCCCAGGCCAGGGACTGACAACAAAAATACCCACAAAACAAAAACAAACAGAAAAACCTAGGGTAGGTGACAAGGCAATTGATCCTTTTATCTTGCTTTGCGTTCCTCATTATCATTGTTCCCTTTACATCAATCAGGGTTTTCTTTGAACTCTTTTACCTTATGTAGATTTAAAATATTAGTGTTTACCCGGCTTGCTTCTTATGACTTCAACTTAAGTTATATAAAACGTGGACTAGAAATTAACTTCAGTGACAGAGAATCACTAACCCTTTTAGAAAATTCAGAGTTGGTTAGTGGACAAATTTGTGTGTGAAGAAATTGTGCCTTTTATCATGGGTTATTTCCTGAAAGAATTTTCAGTTCTTTACAAAAACAGGCTCAAGCTGGACCTCCGTTTCTAGCTGTCTAGAAATATTCAACCATGGCTGAATCCCAACTGAGAAGATAATTTTGGCTCAAGCTGGGATCCTATCTATATAAGAAGAGAAAATGAATTACATATTCTCGTTGAGAGTATATATTCATATATAGATAGTCACAATAAAGTGTTAAGTGGACTTAGAATAAGCAAACACTCTGATGGTCTCTTCTGGGTTATTCATACTTTTTATCTATTCCCCCTCTGATGGTCTTAAATAGGCCACATGTTCTCTTCATCATTTGATTTTGGACAACACAATATTGAAAACTAACACTCATGTCTTTTGTTTGTGCCAGTTGATGCTCTAGGAACTTTACATGCATTAATTCACTTAATCCTCATAATAGAACTTTGTGAGGTAAGATAAAGTTTTACCCCCATTTTACAAATATTGAAGCTGGGTCACAGAGAAATTAAGAGGCTGGCCCAGGATCACACAGGTAGTCAATGACAGAGCCAGAATTTGGTCTAGGTGTTAATGTGACTCTAGATACCAGGTTCTCCCCTGCTGCAACACTGCCATCTTTTAGTTTACATTCACATAAGGAAGAAGTCCACAATGACACAGTGAAGGACCAATATTACCACATTCTGAAACAAATAGGAATTATTTTCTAGTCATTCTGCTAATACATCTTATTTATGTTGTTCAAATCAGGAGCATTCAGCGTAGAATGAATATAGACTTACCTACATTATTCAATTAATACAACACTACTACAATAGTACTAGTCGTGCTAAGAGTAGTACACTTATAGAAACAATAATGTGTTCACTTTAAACAGCCAGTAAACTTACGATTCTAAGACTAAAGAAATCCAAGCTAAAAATGGGAAGCACTTCTAACACTGCTTCCCATAGAACTTAGGGGAGAGTCCTTTGGCTTTACTTGCTTAGCATCTGCAGCTCACAATGATTCCAAATGATCATATTCTGGGCCAGGTGGTACAATTAACAACCATGGGAGCTTAACACCGGCTGCTGTAAGGTTACAGGGCAACAACCCTTTCAACACTATAATTTATAGCCATTATGTGGCTCACTATTTACACTCATATATAATTTAATTACAAAAATTATATGCTACACAGGCATTTTGGTATTTAGAAACTCATGCAGGTCTGGGGCAAGTCCTCTTGAACAGTTTAAAACTAAATTGTATTTCTTTCCATGGTGCTTGACATCACAGTATCTATTTCTATGTGTGTTCATTTTATAAATGCTGGAACTGGTCACAGAGAAGTAAAATAACTTGTTGCTGATCTGACTCCAGGATCTCAATTGTTGTATGGCTCTGATCTTATTCTTGTAATGCAGAGCTCTGGGAGAAACTTCTAAAAAGAAGCAGCAATACCACACACACACACACACACACACACACACACACACACACACACACACACACACACACACACGTAGCATTTTGTTGCTATTTTCAGGTTGCTAGAAAGATGGAAGGCTAAAATCCTTGTAATTATTACTATTTGTTCAGAGTATTTGTACTGCCTATTCATTGAATGATTATGATTTTTTTTAAAAAATTAAAAACCAGTTACTGTTACAAGCACCATAAAGCAATATAGCTTGTGCCAGCTTCATAATAAATGCTTATTTGTTCTGAAGGAAGAGAGTGTATATTTAAAACACTTATTCTGAGACCATAGACATGTGGATAACTAGACATGGGAATAAAATTTCATGAGTCCACAAGATGTCACTATTTCCCTTTTAGTAGAAATGGTTTATTACCAAATTGCTTCTTGAGATATTTTAAATAAGTAGAAATAAGGTAAATAATTCCTTTTATGTATAGATGAGTCAACCAGCATAGCATACCGTCCACAAAGGGACACATTTTGATGTAACCCAGCCCTGCATGTCAACTTTGATACTGGCACAGCACAACCTTCTGAGCCCATAGTCTGATGTGCATAGTGTTGATACATATTTTAAAGAAAGGGATTCAAGTACAGTTCAATGATCTGTTTAGCTCTGAAGAAAATTGTGAGTAAAAGTAATTTTCCTGGTTTAAAGTAAGGGTTTCAATTATAGTCAACAAAGCCTCACAACCACCTTATTACTTGCTCCTCCATTCTTGAAGTCATTGAACCCTCTCCATTTTATTGACCCAAGTATAGAAGATTAAGTTCTAAAACCACCAGAAATGGCTTGAGAAGAATAGATAGTCCTATCTCCATTTCAATAATGAGATCATATACAGAAGACTCAATCTGATTTTTACTTAGAATAAGGCCAGTTTTATCTCAAACTTTTTTCACTCTCATGTCATGGATGTATTTTCCTATCTGTATTTGTCAGTTCGCTTGGATATAACAAGGTTTCATAGACGACATAGGATAAACAACTGAAATTTATTTCTGACAGCTCTAGTATTTGGGAAGTTTAAGATAAGGATGCTAGAGAGATACAGAATCTGGTGAGGGAGCCCTTTCTGGTTTGAAGACAGACATTTTCTTGTATCTTCAGGTGATGGAAGGGGAGAGGAAAAGGTAAAGAATGAAGGAAATAACAGATAGATAGATGGATAGATAGATAGATATTAGATAGATGAATAGATGGATAGATAGATAGATAGATAGACGGACAGACAGACTGTCTGTGAATATGTTCACTAATCCTATTCATTAGAGCTTCATCCTAAAGATCCAGTTACCTCCCCAAGTCTCCACCTCAAAATGCCATCACACTGGGAAGTGGACTTGAACATGTGAACAGGTGAACACAAACATATAACCCATAGCATTATCCAAAATACCTTAGTCATTGAGAAAAGTGAAATGGCCCAATGATTTTGCACAAAATAGAACACTGAGAATAGCTTTACATTTTTGCAGAAGCTAGTTTTCTATCAGAAATGTTTGCAGAGTGTTCCTTGTTAACTCAGTGAAAAATAGGCCCGTGACTTTTTATGAATAGATGATACAGATTAATACATTCAATAAATACCTGTGTAGCTATGCTTTATTTTTGTTGCTGTTTGGTAAGGAAATGAAGATGTTGAGGTGTTTAAAGATAACATACCAGTCCTGAAGGAGCTTCTAGTTTAATGAGAAAGGCAAGCAAATGCACTCCTAGGACAACTATTGTCCTTGTAATGTGCCAGCTCTGCAGATTGAAAGGCAAGGAGATTCCCGAGGGGGTCTGCAGCTCATATTCAAGACCCCCAGGCTTTCCATTGAATCAGCAGGTTTACTAAGCACACTACACATCATCAGACCAAGAGAAAACCCAAGTATGGTGTATTATAAATACATGAATAGAGTATAAGGCAAATTCATGTATATTTGCACATTTAAGAGACTTGTTTCAAAATAATATTTCACTCAAGTTGAAACGAGAAAATGTTTACTTTTAAGGGTATCTGATATAATAATATCTTGGTTAAAAAAACCTTTGATTGAAGTTTGGAAACATAACACCTTGTTATCATCTCTACCCTAGACATCCATTTATTTCCGTACCTAAACCTGAACTAGAGAAAGAGACTGTAAAGAAGAGATTTCCTTTCCCTTTACACATGCCAAAATAGGTCTGAATACAAAACAGAATAGGATCATCACTCATCTCCCTGAATGGACGTCCTTACTGGGTAGCTATAACAATTCATCAGCATTTTAGCAAAACATAAGATTAGATTTCTTTCCAGGAGAATATTATTTACTCCTTAGCCAAAGAGAGGTCCACTTTTGTTTTAATTTGGCATTGTTGATATATGCAGATTAGTTCTTTTTCTTCTCTGAAGTTTCAATATTACCAAAAATATGATAGAAAGATATATAGTCCATCAAAACTCATTGCCCTTTTGTGTTTCTCAAAAGTTTCCAGTTCTCCATAAACTCTGTGTTGTAACCTTTTGGTCTTCCTTTCTGTAAGCCTCAGCCTCTTATGGAAAAGCCCCAGTCTCAGGACAGAAATTTTGATACTCTGAAGGGGAGAGGAGGTCTCCTACCAACCTCTGAGTGTTCTTTGATGACAGTGGCTACTGCCTGATTTTCCTGACAGCAGCCATGCAAAAAAAGGCAAGCAAAATTCATGGGCATAGTTGATATGGAAAATATTAACCACAGTACAACCGCCACGTGAAAAACACATGCGAACATATCACCAGAGTATGATACAGTTCATTTGATGTAAGTGACGTGGATCAGAAAATGTCCTCATTTACTCCTGGTTTCGTTTCCTAGCACTCAAGTTCAAATTTTAGAGGGCTTGTTAGCCTTGCCTTTGAAAGGCTTTTCAGTTATTTTGAGTAGAACTCTTTATCTTTCTCCTTGACATGAACTGTGATTATGGAAAGTACCAGTCATTTTTGACTAGATTCTTGAGCCTATTTGCCCCTTTGACTGTCTCTGAAACCACAGCTCTCTGTACCTTACAACTCAAGGATGCCAGCATGATTTTAAATACATGATACCCATGAATTTCACATGAAGAACTACTGATATCATTTCTCTATGCCAAGACTGTCATAATTTTCCAACATGTTTGAACCTTGAAGAAATTACCTTTATTCAATGCAATCACATTTGCTTTCCACCATTTCTCTTGCAAATGCTGTACTACCGCAGTTACACTTCTAAACAGTTTTACTCTTAGTTATTTTTCAAATGCTTTATGCCTAAGGCTAGCTATGGACTGTAATCATCCTACCTCCATTTCTTATATAACTGGAATTACATATATGTGCCAAAAACACCTGGTGCTTTGTGGATTTATATATGTAACTTTCTTTCTCCATTCATGGATTTCTGTCTCATTTTCTTAGCTCAATTCTTTTTATTTGGACATGTGCTTAGAACTCTTTCATATTGTATTGCAAAGGTTTGAAATATCTAGTCTTCCAGTAAAGATTTTCCAGATTCATTCTCTATTTTTTTGCATATTTTCAAACATACCACACAGGACTTTGTATCAGTTTCTGGAATGTGATAAAATCTCCTTTCTTCTTACCAGGCTGTCATTTAGCCTGAAAGCATTTCCTTACTGCTTTCTTGGCCTGATTCCTACTGCAGGTTTGATTCTTTTAAACAAGGTATCTCCTGCCCATCTCCTTACCCCAAGTTCCTTCAGAAACACATATTCTAGCCTTGGGAACTCACAGAAAGGGATTCTGTAGAACTGGTCCAGGTTGTCTGATCCTGATTATGATCAGATCTCTGTCTCCTCTGGCTGAATAACAAAAGCTGATGTCTCCTGTGTGGAGATGGGAGCATGTAGGAAATTGTGGCAGCATCCTGCCTCCTCCTCCACTTTGTATCACCTGCAAAACAAGGTACTTGTGTAGGAGAGAAACAAAAAGAAATTTTCCATGCTGGTTATCTTAGAATCACCCAATTAATGTCTTTTTCCACTGGTAAGTACTGCAGTTTTAAACAATCATTTACTTCTGATCATTCAAGATTTTTTCCCCAGTATCTCATCACCAAACGATATTAATATCCCTTTCTGAAGTCTCCTATTTTGTTTTTGTTTTTCTGTTTCATTCTCCAAGCCAATGACGTTTTCCCCCTTTGGTTGTGGGATTTGAAGCCGAGGCCTGGGTGCTGTTCCTGTGCTCTTTTGCTCAAGGCTAGCACTATACCATTTTGAGACATAGCACTACCTCTGGATTTCTGGTAATTAATTGTAGAGAAGAGTCTCTCAGACTTTCCTGCCCAGGCTGGCTTTGATCCATGATCTTTAGACCTCAGCCTCCCTGAGTAGCTAGGATTTCAGGCATGAGGCACCAGTACCCAGCCTGAAAATATTTTTTTAAATGTTTTTCTTTACAAGTATTCCTTCATGATTTTATATTGTTAACAAGTCTTTTTCCATTGTGGCCTTGCTCCTACAGTCCTTCAATGTTCTTAATTCAAGTCCTGGCTTCATGCTTTCTGGGCCTAAAGTATGAACATGCCCTGCTGTATGGATATGGCCCTGCAGAAGTGAATGCCTAGAATGGACTATTACAGTCTTAGTGTAGGGAGATGATTGTTTCCTGAGCTGTGTATCTTCTCTCTTCACTTAATCTCTTTTATTTTTGGCTATAGTAGACTCTCATATACATAGCATGTGTATTTTCAGGGACAGGCCCTATTTGTAAATGTTTCTGTTCTGTTGTCTACTGATTAAAGTTCTGCTTGGGTATAAAATTTGAGGTTAGATTTGACTCCTTTTCCAAAATTTGTTCTTTATGAGTTTCTAAGATCAAAATGAGGTATCAAAATGTTATACAGCATAGGATGCATTCCTTTGTCTATTGTGTTTATTTTCTCTGGAGTTTTCAGTTACTCCTCTTGTGAAGTTTCAGGAAGATGTGCCACGGTGAGATGATATATTTTTTTCCCCTCTTGTACTGAATGCTTGCTGTTGAGCCCTTCCAAATAGTGGAATGTACATGAGCCCTCTGGTTTTTATAAGAACTTGTATTTAGTAGTTGAGAATGAGGATTTGAGCACTGGGGACATAAATCAGGGATAAAAAACTTACCTACTATGTACAGGGCATTGCATTCAATCCCCAGGACCACATAAAAAAGACGGAAAGTTCCTGAGTTTTGCTAGATCATTTATTTTAGGAACCTAAAAATCTGCCATTTTTCTTATCTAATAGTAAGGCAACTTTGTTTTCTTTTTTTTTTTTTTGGGTCCGGTCATGGGGTCTTGAACTCTGGGCTCTGTCCCTCAGTTCTTCAGCTCAAGGCTAGTGCTCTACCAGTTGAGCCACAGTGCCACTTCCGGCTTTTTCCTTTTTGCTTATGTGGTGCTGAGGAATCAAACCCAGGGCCTAAGGCATGCAAGGCAAACGCTCTACCACTGAGCCACTTTCCCAGCCCAAAGCAACTTTCTTTCTCTCTTTCTTTTTTTTCTTTTTTTAAAATGTTTTATTTTATTTTATTTGTGAATATACTGTCCAGAGGGGTTACAATTACATGGGCAGGATAATGCATACATTTCTTACCAAGCATTGCAGCCTCCTCCTTTGTTTACCCTTCACATCCCTTCCCAGCCTCCTCCCTCCCCCCCCACCCAATCCTTCCCCCCCTCCCCCCCACCGACATTGTAAAGCTCGTTTTTGACATGACAATTTGTACTTCTCATTGTTGCAACAGGTCCACCTGAATCCTTAAAGGACTTGTTTTTCCCCATCTCCTCCACAAGTTATACTGACATCAAATACAGTGAAAGCAGGGGTTATACTATGGGGGAGGGACATACAAAGCAACAAAGAAATAATCTTATAAATGTGTTAGAAATAATAGCATAAAGAAAAAAAAAAACATTTGAAGTAAGTCAGGCCCAAAGAAACATAGGTCCCATGGTTTCCCTTATTTGCAATATCTAGTATATGTCTGAGTCAAGAAGAAAAGGTCAGATAAGGTGATGTTAGGGAAATGAACCCCAAGGCAACTTTCTTTATAGAAGTCTTCTAGGTTAAATAAGAGAGGATGCGTGAAACCTTTAGAATAATGTCATGCATTTTTATTTTGGACTGGAGTTTGAACAAAATTAACTGCATCTTGTGTAGAAGATATTACAGTTCACCAAAGAAGACTAAACATGATACAAATAGAAATATTATACATAATAGAGGGTTTGGCTAAAGGCAATGTCGAGACTACTATAGTATTTAATTTCCTGGATTTTTGTTAACAAGCACAATGGTGGGTTGACCATTACTCATCCAATAGATGAAGCCGATCCTGGCTCTAAAACTGTATAAAGTGATTTTATAAGGGCTGGAAACAGGAATCTGCATGAAGTTTTATTTATCTGAATCTATATTTACCCATCTGCTGTTTATCACCTTGCCTTTCATAATTGCTGCAGCTGGATAAAAACATCTCTATGTCATGAGCTTTTCTGAGTTTCTTTTGATGCTTGGTCAAAGTGAATCCTCATTCTGCATAAGGATTTTGCACATCTTTTAGCCATGCCTGAGGAGAGAACATAAAATTCATCACTCAGAAACATCATTTGGATTTGTGGCTCTCTCTGGAGGCCAGGGTGCCTATAAAACAATGAATGGATTAAGATCCATTCGAACGTGGAGTTTTTCATTTATGACAGATGTAATATTGATAATATCCTTCATTTAATAAGTCATCCAAGTATAATTCAATGCAAGTCTCTGGTATAAATTACCAGCTATATTCATCTTGCTTGACTGTTTTATAACACCAAAGAGGAGTGAGCCTAACTGCATAAAAATTCCATGCTGATATGGAGAAAGGATGCCTTTGCAGCGGACAGCTTATTCCTCCTTTGAGAAGGGACATGCTCTGGACCCTGCCAGAAAGTCAACGCATGTAAGTCTAGCTCCGTCTGGCTGTGAGTGATTTGTAACCAGACAGGTAACAACATGCTAAGGAAAGAATCCCTTGAAAAAGCCCTATCCAATGTGCCCTCTTTATTGCTACACAGCTCTTTCCCACTCTCATCTGTAATGGATTTCTGCCTCTTTAGAGTCATTGGGACTTAGAACATATATAGCAGTGGCTATTCTTAGGGTATATAAATGCCTAATAACTAATGAATAACCAGAGAACAAAGAAAGGCTAGACAGCAAAGGATCGAAGAAGGTTAAAGGAAAGGAATAGTTTGATTACAGGGCCAAACATAGGTATGTAAATTACATAGTTATGATAATATGGTAGAGAAGTATGTGGAAAAATTTGTATGAAATGTAGGATTCAATCCATTGTACTTATTTCTGTCCTTCTTTCTTCTTGATGATCATAAACTCAGTCTACATCCACTCATGGTATCAAAGCTCAAGATCGCCAAAGCATTGTCAGGACTCAATCTCTTTGATCCCCCCACATTTCTAGTCTGATCTTTCTGTTGCATCTGACCTGAGCAATCAAATTTCTCTTAATTTTTTCCCCTTTGTTTCTAAGATACTGTATATTTAAAATCTGCCATATTTAAATCTTCTATTTTTCTGGGAATTTCTTTTTCTGTCCTGTTGCAGCTCTTCTTTTTTTTTTTTTTTCTGAGTAGGACTTTATTATGGGAATGGGTGCTCAAGACTGTGTTCTTCTCTCAGTAGATTCTTACAACACAAGGATTGACTGACATCTTTTAGAAAGTATTTTTGGTAACCTCTTTGTGAAGGAATTAAACAAAAATTCCTCTGTTCACTCCTATTTGGTAGCTGACCTCTTGTAGGCCTGGTATAGTTGCCAAATTTATGTTGGCTATGTCCCCAAAATATCTCAAGAAGGCAGAGCGGGGAAGCATCATTGTTGAGCGGACGAGCCGGGGAGTCAGCTGAGCCCTAGGTCCCACATTCAGCCCCGGTTCTTCCTGGATGTGGCATCGAAGGGAGACCTTCCAAAAAGTCTTGCTAAATCCTCTAAGATCAGACTAAGGATTAAATTTGGTAGTATCTACAAGTCAGTTTTTATGGTTCCTAGCCCATAATATCAGCTCTATATCTGTTTTCTTCCAGCAAAAATGATATGAGAGTTTCCCTGAGTGATATACTATATTCAGAAGACATCTAAAATAGATGTTGTGATATTTCCCTTGAACTGGCTTCCTCAATCAAGCCCTGCTTCACTCAGTCAGCAGTGTCACCTCCTTCTAACATCTTCACCTGAAATCTCAGCGCATGTGTCTTTTCCTACATATGGATTGCTTTTAATAGCCGTTCCTTTCTCACCAGGGCCACTTTCCAACCCACTCCAACATCACTTAGAACTATTACATTTTTCATTTTCCTGTTTTCCCATAAGGGTGCCAGGTTTATCTTAAAGCTACCCAGTTCTCAGCTCAGAATCTCAACTTAATCATCTAGAGACAAAAAAGTTTCATAATATGATCTCTACGGGCAGTTTCATCTTCTACTTTACCATTTTTTCCCTTGGAAGTGATATATATATATATATATATATATATATATATATATATATATATTCATATCCAAGTACTAGAGCTTCTCTCATGGCCCTATACTTGTAAGTAGGGCAGAATATATAGCCAGCCAGGAAGTAGCATCTTAGCTTTATGGAAGAGGAACATGTATATACATTAGATGCCTAGATATGCTTACCACAATTCCTCATTGCTGGACTTTTAATGTCAACTACACATAAAATGATAGATATAATGACTAGCTACAATGATCAGTAAATTATATACACACAGATATTTTTATGCACATTGGAAAAACATTCTGTTAATTGATTCATTACAGGTATAGTGATTATCAATTGCTTTGATTTGTATAATATGCCTTCTTATGTCTAGAAATATATTCTTTATGGATTTGTTGGGCCATGGTACCCATGAGCACCACAAACTAGGAAAAACCAATGTGTTTAGACCTTTCTAAAAATAGCAATGTTGGGCTCACAAATGATTCATTTGGGGTTCCTGGGGCTTAATTGCTTTAGAAGATACAAATTTAAGGCTGCTAGAAACTACCATGCTCTTCATAAGACAATATTAGGAAAAAGTCTCAAGCACCATCAGAAAAGAGAGAACTCTAGTTTATTTTATTATTATATTTTACTTTCTTTTCTCATCTTCACCTACCATAGATCTACCTATGGTCTCCTTGATCTGATTGCTAAAGAATGACTAGCCAGGAGGGTAAGATCTGGTGACTAGGAGGATAGTACAAATACACATGGCAAAATATTTATGCACATGTGTCAGAAGAAATAGGTGGGGCTGGGCAATAGGAAAAGCTAAGGCTCATGGGAAGGTGCAGCTGATCTGAAAGACGTGGTCAGATCAGACCATGTCCTTAAAGTCCTGAATCATAATATGGGCCAAACATTGTCCTTGACTTGCTGTGCAAGTATAAAAATATATTTCATTATTTTATTTATTTATATCAATCACTTTCATAATTTACCTATACTAGCAGCTATCTTACTTGAATGAAACAGGAAACAATCAATTGACATCAATGAGAGGAAATGCACTTTGGTGGGATGAAAGCATACATGACATTGATTTCATTTGAAAATATGTAATGATGCTTTCTCAGAGCCAGGCCTTTTCTATGTTTTTCAATGTGATATCCCAAATACAGTCATATAGAAATATGTAGGATAATTTTAATGTAATATAACATACTAAATAAAAATTAAGAACCTTTGTTATGGAATAGTCTTTGTTATGAGTACTAATAATGAAAAAATAAGAATAATACATTGTCAATAGTTAAGATGACATTTATTTTTTGTTACTTGTAAAAGGCTTGAACTCCAGGCCTGGGTGCTGTCCCTGAGCTCTTCTTGCTTAGGGCTATCACTCTACTGTTTTGAGTCACAGATCCGCTTCTGGTTTTCTTGTATTTTCTTTCTTTCTTTTTGTTTTGGAGATAAGAGTCTCACAGACTTTTCCTGCCTGGGCTAACTTTGAACCGTGATCCTCATATCTCAGCCTTCAGAGTAGATAGGATTCTAGGCGTGTGGCACCGGCGCTGACTTAAGTTGACAATTTTAAGTTATGGTGTTAAGATTTCTGTTATACATTTCCTGGGCCTTGTGTCTTCTAGTAAGGCTTTATTAAGTATTACAAAGTCTAGTGTTTCAGAGAATTGACAGATGGCTTGTCCTTGAGCTTGAGGGAATGAAGCTAAAGAGAAAAGAAAAACCATCGCTCACTCTGAGACACAGGATGAAGTTCTACTTAGAATTGGGGAACAAAGTTTAGCATCAGGTGTTGGCTGTTATTCCAAATGTCTGGTAAAGATTGGAATAGTTTTCAAAAGCATATAGCAAATAGACTCAGATTCCAGAGACACTTGGGGTAACAAAGTCTAATAAGAAAACTAGCAACAAACAGGACAGATGCTTGTATCAATTAGTAAAAACAAAAAAGTGTCTCTTTATCTCAGTCATGATCTTATGAGGCCAGAACATAGATTTGAAACCAAATTTTCATTTTAAAATCTCTCATCTGTTGTTGAATACCTGAGAAAACAAATTTGTTAATTTCCCACCTGTGGGGAAAAAACATTTATAGGGTTCATTTGGTGAAGCCTTGATTTCACTTGAGAAAAATTCCATTGCACAAGAGCAAGGGCAAAGACATTAGAAGTTATAAAGAAAAATAACTTAAAAGTTGAAAGTGGACTATTTTAATATATTATTTTGGGTAGGATAATATATAGATGTTAAAAAGTAGAGCATATATATTTTTATTGCACACTGACTGTAGCTAATAATGTATAGTCATAAGAGCCAGTGTAAATCTATATTAAATTGAAATAACTTTTGAAAATTATTGGTTTAAAAATAACTCAAGTAGCAAAGATGTTTGTCTCATGATACTTTATCTTCATACGTCTAAAACATTCTCTGTTGTATACTGAACATTCCTCATCTGAAAATTCAAAATTCAAATGTGTCTAAAATCTGAAACCTTTTGGACAATAAAATGAAGCTATCAAAAACCAGTTCTACCTCTGACTGTGAATGCCATGTTTACTCTAAATGGAGGAGAACTAAAATACTGTATAAAGTTACCATAGGTTATATTCATAAGGTGTGTGTATACAAAACATAAAGGAATTTTATGCTTGACTTAGGTTCTATCCCTAAGATATTCCACTATGTACATGCAAATAATATGTATATACAAAATTTTTTAAAAATCTCAAAAATCTGAAGCATAATGCTCTTCCCAAGCCTTTGAGAATAAAAGTTATCTGGGTGGTCACACAGATTGCAAGAACTCTTTCAGTAGATTGACTAACATGTTCACCTCTGTACTGGATTACACTAAAGCAGGCTTGATGATGTATTTAATTCTTAAGGTAATTGCTGTCCTTGCTTGCCACATTTATCTCTTGTGGTTTGTTGTTGTAGTTGTTGTTAAGTCTTTTTATTGACCAAATGTAAGTACACAGAGATTCTGCCAAGACATCATAAATATTCAAAAGAAAATAAACAATTAAGTCCAACATGCAGGTACTTTATCTAGATTGACACTAAACATTCACAATTCTCTTAATTTTAGGGGGCACTGGTAGACATGTGTAGCTATGTGTTACCCCCTTAATCCAGTTAATATTGGGGATGTGAACTCAGATAAGAATGAAGAAGCCATTACCTGACTTGTGTAACTGTAACCCCTCTGTACATTAACTTTACAATAAATGTTTTAATAAAGAATAAAGAAGCAAGTTGTTAAATTTTGCTTACCATTTATCCTTAAAGGATTATGAAGAACATTTCATTTATTTCATTTAATCTCACCACAGAAGGGCAAAACTGGTATTAGTAAGCTCATTTTGTAGATGAGAGGAGTTAGACTGAGCAAGTAAACATAACTAATCAAGGCGAATCAGAATGAACTAATGAGTAAAGAAAGACTTAAATTCAAATTTTTGAGCTCCAAGATTCCCTTTCCTTTTACATTAGATACTAATTTTCACCTCAATACTTTTCTGGAAAACATATTTAGGGTTTATAATTTATTGTTTTTACACCTCGGTGGAAGCTGTCAGAATCTGAATTATTATCAAATGTGAGTGGAAAATGAGGGTGTAATTAGAATACGACAGAGTGTAATTTATGATTGCTTAGTTTAATGCTATTTTATGTCCTATTAAGTTAAGGGAAAAACTCTGAATGGGTGCCTTTTCTAATAAAAAGTTTGCTGTTTCTTTCCTTGAATCAATTCAACATGCTTGTAGTATCAAAGTGGTTTTCAGCTGAGCTTTTATTTGTAAAGGTAGAAGCTTCAATTTATCTTTGTGATCGATAAAGCACCCCACCTCCCTGCTTGCTGCCTCCCCCACCCCACACCTTTGCCTCAGCAGACTGCTGCAGGCCTCAAGTGGTCAAACTTGCTTCTTAGGCCAGAAGTCTGCTGGAGAGTCTATAAAAGTCCAGGTGCTTCCTAACAGTGAAAATGTATATTATTGTTTCATCCATCCTTTGTTGGGCTAAATTTGAAGAGACTAGAATACACTTTCAAAATATTGATTAATAGGACTGCTCCTATTTTTAAAAATCATTGTTGTTCAGCATAAAGTATACAAAAGAAATCATAGTGTTGATCTCTTTTCTTATTTATCAATTGGCTAGTATGGGAAATATTTTGGCATTGTGTGTAGACATTAACATTGTCTCCATGATGACAAAACAGCTTGTTGACACAAAAAATGCAAATAAAGTAGTTATACGATATTCTGTGGCCATAAGTTCAGTTTTCCCAATGCTGTTATATATTTTCTTCTGAAGTTATAAAATTATATGATACTCTATAATTTCTTCCTTCTGGATATAAAATTTGGAAAATTGATTTTTTTGAGGTAGTCAGAATTATTAAGAACTTGTCCATTTAGACAACTAATCTAAAAACTGACTCAAGCTTAAAGATTTCAACTTAAAAGAACCAGTTTTCTATTAAACTCTCTTATAGTGGCCATAAAGGAAAAAATTAACAATAGGTAAAGTATTCATATATGAACTTTGTATTTATGATCATAAAAATGCATTAACAGTAGAATTTTGGTTCTATTTTTAGTTATGAGTAAAATAAAAATGAGAAATTGGCTTAAGAAAGAAAAGCATTGTAATTATATACTTCTTTAGGAGTCACCAGAGTATATGAACACAATCAAGATGAAGCATTTGGAAAATAGTTGGCAGAGTTATAGGGGCTAAAAGGGGCATACTCCTCTACTGGCTGAAGGGAAAAATAACATTTATATATATATATGTATATATATATATATATATATATACACACACACACACACATATGTATATATATACCCATATGTGTGTATATATATTTATATATAAACACACATACAGAATACAAATGCTAAACTGTATGCTCTATAATTGCTTTAGGTGTTCCAAGCAATAAAAGATTGATGAAGGCTCCCTTAGCAGAGCAGTGTTCCAGCTGAGCCTTAAAGCAAAGGTCAAGTGTAAGTTGATAGGGGTGAGAGGGAAAGACAAACCAGATGAGAAGGGCAAAGTGAGGGAAATCCTAAGGGTAAAAGTAAGCAGGGTGCATATTTTCATTTTGTAGAAATGCAGCAATGCTCAGAAGTTTATCTAAATGATTTGTCCATGATTCTAGAACATGTCATGTTTTGTAAGCCTTGTTAACTTTTCAGGGCATAATAGTAGCTATTCTATTAGAAAAATAAAAACATAATAATGACAGGCATCTTAGAACCAGTAATCACTTCATTTGTCTTCTCAGCATATATAGTCTCCAAGATCATAAATATCAATAAGCAGAATTCTTAAATGTAGCTCTCCTGTATATTATGAACCATTTTAACATGAAACATGTATAAGTAATATGCAGAAGAAAGTATAGTCCTTTAGGATTCATTCATCCATACAGATTTAGGGCAGAGATAAAGGACTGGGCAAATCAGTATCTTCAGCCCTGGTCCATCCTTTTGGGAACTTACAAACTTTCCCTGTTTCTTGACACAATTTTTTTTGTTTAAACAACTAATTGATAACAAAAATTCTATATTTATGATAGAAATGGCTAGAAATATTTTATCTGCAGTTAAATAATATAGACTTCAGTGATTCATAAAGAACAAGATAAGGATAAGGTAGGCATAATTAAATTAAATTAACTCATCAGGAAAATTGAGAGGAATCTGCTAGGAAATTCCTCCTATAAAAGTTCAGTAGGTTAATTCCTAGGTATTTTATTTTTTGTGGGGCTATTACAAATGGAGTTGCTTTCCTAATTTCAGCCACACTTTTCTCATTGTTGGCATATAGAAAAGCCATTGATTTTTGGGGGTTAATTTTATAATCTGCTACTTTGCCAAAGTTTTGAATCAGCTTGAGTAATTTGGGAGTGGAGTCCATGGGATTCTTTAAATACAAGATCATGTCATCTGCAAAGAGGGAGAGTTTTATTTCTTCTTTCCCTATTTGGATCCCCTTTATGTCTGCATCTTGTCTTATTGCTGTAGCTAGGCATTCTAATACTAGATTGAAGAGAAGTGGAGAGAGTGGGCATCCTTGTCTCATTCCTGAGTTAAGAGGAAATGGCTTTAGTTTTTCACCATTGAGTATAATGCTGGCTGTAGGTTTGTCATATACAGCCTTTATTGTATTGAGGAATGTTCCATGGATTCCTAATTTTTCCAGAACCTTCATCATAAAGGGGTGTTGGATCTTGTCAAATGCTTTTTCTGCATCTATTGAGATAACCATGTGGTTCTTATTCTTGCTCCTGTTGATGTGATGAATAATATTAATTGATTTGCGTATATTGAACCAGCTTTGCATCCCTGAAATGAATCCTGTTTGATCATGGTGTATGATTTTTTGGATGAATTGTTGAAGTCGATTGGCCAAAATTTTGTTGAGAAGTTTTGCATCAATGTTCATCAAAGAAATGGGTCTATAGTTCTCTTTCTTTGATGAGTCCTTGCCTGGTTTTGGGATGAGGGTTATGATGGCTTCATAGAATGTGTTCGGTAGTGAGCTTTCTCTTTTAGTCAAGCAGAAAAGGTCAGATAATGTGATGTTAGGAAAATGAACCCTTAAATATGTATTTTAATGTTTTCGTTTCTTTCATGCATATGTTTCTAACGCATTTATAAGATTATTTCTTTGTTGCTCTGTATGTCCCTCCCCCACAGTGTAACCCCCGCTTTCACTATATTTGATGTCAGTATAACATGTGGAGGAGATGGGGACAAACAAGTTGTTTAAGGATTCAGGTGGACCTGTTGCAACAATGAGAAGTACAAAATGTCATGTCAAAACCAGCTTTACAATGTCGGGGGGGGGGGAGAGGGGTATAATTGGGTGGGGGGAGGGGGGAGGCTGGGAAGGGAGGTGAAGGGTAAACAAAGGAGGAGGCTGCAATGCTTGGTAAGAAATGTATGCATTATCCTGCCCATGTAATTGTAGCCCCTCTGTACAGTATGTTCTCAAATAAAATAAAATAATATTAAAAAAAATTAAAAAAAAAAGTTCAGTAGGTGAAAAAAGCCTTTGATGAGTCAATATATATATATATGTTTAATATATAACTGTATACAGTTATATATTATAACTGTATACAGTTATATATATTGAACATATATATAACTGTATATATAGTTATATATGGAACATTCATTGGTGCAATAGAAAATATGAATGTGTTTATCCTGTAGAAAACTAAAGCTAGATCCCCGTATATCACCCTGCACCAGAATCAACTCAATGGATCAAAGACCTCAAAGTCAAAGCAGACACCCTGAAAACATTACAAGAAAGGATAGAGAAACTCTAGAGCTGCTTGGCACAGGCTGAAATTTTCTTAATAGAGACCCAGAAACACAACAAATCAAAGAAAGGTTGGACACATGGGATTTCATGAAACTGCAGAGCTTCTGCATGGCAAAGGATATAGCTAGCAAGATCAATAGAAAGTCTACTGATTAGGAGAAGATCTTCACTTGCCATAAAATGGACAAGGGTCTCATATCTAAAATATACCTGGAACTCAAAAAATTAAATCCCCCAACAACAAATCTTCAAAGAAACAACTGCCCAATAAATAAGTGGGCTAAAGATGTAACGAGAGACTTCTCTGAAGCGGAAATAAGAATGGCCAATAAACACATGAAGAAATGTTCTACTTCCCTAACCATAAAAGAAATGCAAATCAAAACAACATTGAGATACCTCCTCACGCCAGTTAGAATGGCTATAATCAAGAACTCTAATAACAGATGCTGGAGGGGATGTGGCCAAAAAGGGAACTCTACTGCATTGTTGGTGCAAATGTAATCTTGTTCAACCACTTTGGAAAGCAGGATCGAGGTTCCTCAAATGCTTGATAAGAAATGTACTCATTACCTTGCTCAGGTAATTGTAACCCCTCTGTACAGTATTTTCACAATAAAAACTTATTTTTTTTAAAAAAAGACTCCACATAGAGCTCCCCTATGACCCAGCAATCCCACTTTTGGGCATTTACACAAACGATCACAAACAAGGCCATACTAAAGCTACCAGCACATCTATGTTTATCACAGTATTATTTACCATAGCTAAGATATGGAACCAACCCAGATGCCCCTCAGTAGATGAATGGATCAAGAAATCGTGAAATATATATATATATATATATATATATATATATATATATATATATATATATATATATAGTGGAATTCTATTCCTCCATCGCCCCATTTGTTAGGAAATGAAAAGACTTGGAAAAAAATTATATTAAATGAAGTAAGCCAGGCCCAAAGAAGCATAGGTCCCATGATTTCCCTTATCTGCAATAACTATTAAATGTCTAGGACAAGCAGAAGAGACCATATAACCTGATGCTAAGCAAAATGAACCCCAAGATAGGGAAACAAGAGGTTTTATCTTTGTTGCTGTTCTTTTTAATGTACTATGTGATTTTTTTTTTGTTTCTTTGTACTTCCCCATGGTACAACCCTTGTTGTCAATGTATTTGATTCTGGTGTCCTTCATCTTGTATATACATTTTTTCTATTTGGGGAGGGCAAGGGCAATAACAAAATGCTGAAATAAGGATACAGGTTGACCCATTGTAACAATGAGATGTACAAGACAGTATGTTGAAAACAAACTTTACAACTTTTTGGTGGGGTGGGGGAGGTATTGGGGAGGTGGGGAGGAAAAGGGTGGTAGGGGAAAAATAAAGGAGGGTGTAACAATGTTTGATAGGAAATGGACTCATTACCTTGCTCATGTAACTATAACTCTCCTGTACAGGATCTTTAAAATGAAAAATATATATTAAGAAAAAATTCAACCAAGGGAAAAAAAGAGAAGGAAAAAATAAGAAAATATGAATGTGTTTATATGCAATAATCACAACAAAATTGTGTCTTTTTTATTGTCAAGATGATGTACAGAAGGGTGACAGTTACATAGTAAGGTAATAAGTACATTTCTTCTCAAACTTGTTACCCCTTCCCTCATTTTTCTCCTACTTACCCCAGCCCGGCAAGTTATATAGATCATTTCCAACATGTCTTGCATCACATCGCTGTTTCGTTGGTTTTCCCCTTGTCCTTGTGTCATCATTCTGTTGTTCCCCTTCCCTTCCTTAATTCAAAAAACATACGTATAATCCCAGGGTACCACCTCTTCCTGCTATGGTATATCTCCTGTTGTCACTGTATTATGTTGTGTTTTTAAAGTGTGGTTTCCAAAAAGCATTAACATTAGCTGAGAGCGAATGAGACAAACGAATTCCTGAGCACTTCAGCAGATCTGCTGAATCAGGAGCTGAGAGTGAGGGCCAGGGATGATGAGCTGTGCTTTAAACTAAGGGTGATTCTAATGTGTGCTGAAGTGTGTGAACCAATAATTGGCCATACAATAGCTTAGAACAGGGAAAATTTAGCCAGAGTCCAGTGGCTCACACCTGTAATCCTAGCTACTCAAGAGGCTGAGATCTGAAGATTGTGGCTTGAGGCCAGCCCCGGCAGGAAAGTCTCTAAGATATTACTCTCCAATAAACTACTTAGAAAAGTCTAGAAGTGGTACTTCGTCTCAAGTTGTAGAGTCCTAGCCTTGAGCACAAAGAGGCTTAGAAACTGTGCCCAGTCCCTGAGTTCAAGACCTAGGTCCAGGAAAAAAAAAAAAGAATAGGCAAAAATTTAGAGTTTATTTAAATTTAATTTAGAAACAAATCTGGCTACACAAGTAATATACGTAAAAGACAGTGTGAAAGTTGTATTTGAGCTACTGAAGCTTAAAAATTGTGTTCTCTTAGGTTAGTATGAAATGTGGCTTAGCAAGAATTTATAGTATGAAAATGGAGGAAGGAAAGGGAGGGAGATGGGGGGAAGGGAGGAAGAGAGAGAAGAGCATGAGGGAGCAGAAAAAAAAGAAAGGGAGGGAGGAAAGGAAGGAGAGATGAAAGAAAGAATAGACCTTAATATAAACTAGCATTTATCAGTAAAGACTAGTATCTTTACTATACCAGAAAGATCTGGTATCAACAAAAGGTGAGTATATCATAAATTGAGACTATCTTGCTTAATATTAAATACCTGAGTAAATCTGTTTAAGATAGCAGGGCAGAAAAATCCCTGACTTTATGGTCCAAGTACAGAAGCACTTCCCAGATGGCCTGAATTAATGGACATTTTATTTGTTAAAACACCAAATGTCTAAAACAAATTGGAGTCATTTGGATCAGAACATTCCACTTGCATTTTCCTTCTATTTGGTAGTAATCCAGTAGGGATATTCTCTGTGCCACTATCTGTAATGAAGGAATTTGTGCAAACCTCTAGGGATTAAATTTTATTCTTCTTCACAGACAATGCCAAAGATAATACATTACAGAGTCCAGCACAAGGCGATTGCATGAAAGTCTGTGGATTTTTGTAGACTTACATTTAATAATCTAATACCTAAAACATACTTATGGAAGGATTTAGTGGTAGACTATATGTATATGATGTATGAAGTCTATATAAACAAATAATTTCTTGTTTTAGACAGAGTCTTAGTTCCACTTTTATCATTAGTATAAAGTAAATCTGGCTTTCATGATACTTTTTAATTTAACTAAATAAATTTAATATTTACTTTAAATATCATTATTCTGTGATTATATAATTAACCTCATTGCTGAATATTTGACATTCCTGTTTTAATTTTACATGCAATAAGAAGTTATGTATGTATATACATGTGTGTATACATAAATGCACACATACATTTACACATATATGCACTATACATAAAAAATATGTATTATGTCAGGAACCAATGGTTCACATCCATAATCCTATCTACAGAAAAGGTTGAGATCTGAGAATAGCAGTTCAAACACAACCTGGGTAGAAAAGTCTGTGAAACTCTTACATCCAATTAAACACCAAAAAACCAGAAGTAGAACTGTGGCCCAAGTGGTAGAACTCTAGTCTTGAGCACAAAAACTCGGTGGCTGTGACAGTTCAAGCCCAGGCATAACTTTATGTATATTTGCCGTGTGTGGATGGGTGGAGGAGAGGGCGCAAAACTATTTGAATTGTGTAGCAAGCTTTGGGTAAAGTTCAAATTTGGAGAGAGATATATTCTCTTTGTCTCAAGTAGAGCCTGGTGAATACTGATGATGAATCAGAGCCACCAAATAAAATTGTAAGCATGTTCCATCTAGTCCACTAACTGAAGCATAAAGTGTAGAATACTACAGTCCTTTCTGGGGCTATTTGCAGCTGGTGGTGTTCTGAGATTATTGGTGAGATTGATTCAACATCTTGCAATGCTGTTTGTGGAAAAAGTGAAATAAAATCTAGATAATTACTCCGCTAGAGGAAAAAATGTCCGGCAGAAACAGAAATAAAGATGTCTTAGATACTGGAACTGTCTAGTAGCCTTTATAGCAACAGTGACTAGCATATTTGAGAATCCACTGGAAAGATGTATAACATAATTAGCAGAAGAGGAATTTCAGTAGGAAGGGGACAGGATGAAAGAATAAAATGAAAATGCTCAACATGAAAAATTTGATAGCAATGTAAACACAGATGCTACTTGACTCACAGTAGGCCCCTATCCTGATAAGCCTATGGTAATTTGAAAATACCAGAGGTTGAAAAGCATTTAATTCTTCAAACCTACTGAAAATTCATGGCTTAGCATCACGGCACACTGTGGCTGGCTAGAGACAAAATTTTATTTCACACTGCCCAGTATTATGAGAGTATCATACAGCTCAGGAAAATATCAATATGTCAATGTTAAAGTACAGCTTCGGCTGAATACTATAGCTTTGGCACCATCATGAAATCAGACAATTGTAAATTGAATCAGTGTAAGCCGAAGTCATCTGTAATTCCATTGATTGTACTTACAGAAAACTAGACACAGTAAAAAGAACTAAATGAGTTCATAAGATAAATTTTGAAATATAAACAGAAAAAAGAAAGAAAACAGAACCCAATATTTAGAACTGTAGGATATCTTCAAACTCTATAAAATACCTAAAATTGACATCCCAGAAAGACAACAGAGGAACCTGGCCACAGAGCACACAGAAATATTCAAAAAGAATTTGCTAAACACTGACTGAATTCAACAAATAATGATTTCAAATGTCTCCAAAAAATCCACATATGTTCATTATATCTGGGTGCAAATGCTAAGAAAATGAAAATAAAGAAAAAATGTCAAAACAACTACAGAATAGAAAAGAAACAGAGAACATAGCTAATGACAGATTTCTCATCAGAAAGTAAAGAAGCAAATAACAAGCAACTAACATCTGGAGAATTCAATAACCTACAAAAAATTCTATACCTTACAAGGTATCTTTTTTAAAATAAAGGCAAAACAGCTAGAAGGGTTTCTTACTGGTAAAATATCTGCCTAGCATATTGGAGGCCATGAGTTAAACCATAGTACCACAAAAAAAGAAAAATTCAAAGTAAAAATTAGATTCAAAACAAAACTCACATGTACTAATTATTGCAAATAAGGGAAACCATGGGACCTATATTTCTTTGGGCCTGGCTTACTTCACTTAATATAATTTTTTCCAAGTCTTCCCATTTCCTAACAAATGGGGTGATGTCACTCTTTCTGATGGAGGCATATAATCCCATTGATTAAAATATACAACATTTTTCTTGATATAAGTAGAAAAGGACAAAAGCTATGTACATATGACTAGATAAAGTGATGTTAAGCGAAATGAACCCCAAGATAGGGACACAAATATCTTTTTTCTTTCTTGCTATTGTTTCTAACATATTTATAATGTACCATGGGATTTTTTTTGTTTCTTTGTATGTTCTTCTCCCCACAGTATAACGCCTGTTTTCACTGTATTTGATGTCGGTGCCCTGCATCTTGTATATATACTTCTCTAGCTTGGGGAGGGGAAGGGAAAAACAAAATGCTTAAATAGGGATACAGGTTGACCCACTGTAACAAGGAGATGTACAATACACTATGTTGAAAAACGAACTTTACAGTTTAGGTGGGGAGGGAGGAGTGTAGTTGTAGAGGTGGGAGGGAAGGGAGGGTAGGGGAAAAACAAAGGAGGAGGTAGCAATGCTTGATAGGAAATGTACTCATGACCTTGCTCTTGTAACTGTAAAACCTCTGTATGGTATTTTTACAATATAAAACATGTTTTAAAAAACGATACAGGTTGACCATTGTAACAATGAGATGTATAAGACATTATGATGAAAATGAACTTTACAACTTTGAGGATGGTGGGAAGGATGGTAGGGGAAAAACAAAGGAGGGGGTAACAATGCAGGGAATGCACTTACTACCTTGCTCATGTAACTGTAACCCCTCTGTACAGCATTTTTACAATAAAAAATGTACAAAAATGTACAAAAATTTAAAAACCCAAAACTCAGAGAGACGAGCATATGTGCATTACAAGTAATATTAAAGCAGTAAAAAAGAATGAGGTCAATTGAAAAGTCTGTTTTCATAAAGAAATGGATATGTTGGAGGGGATGTGAGCAGAAGGGAACCCTACTGCATTGTTTGTGGGAGTGTAAACTTGTTCAACCACTTTGGAAAGTAGTATGGAGGTTCCTCAAAAGACTCCACATAGAGCTTCCTTATGACCCAGCAATCCCACTTTTGGGTATTTACCCAAATGTTCACAAACAAGACCATACTAAAGCTCCCAGCACAACTATGTTTATTGCAGCATTATTTACCATAGCTAAGATATGGAACCAACCCAGATGCCCCTCAGTAGATGAATGGATCAAGAAAATTAATGTATATGTAATGGAATTTTATGCCTCCATCAGAAAGAATGACATTGCCCCATTTGTTAGGAAATGGAAAGACTTGGAAAAAATTATATTAAGTGAAGTAAGCCAGGCCCAAAGACACATAGGTCCCCTGGTTTTCCTTATTTGCAATAACTAGTATATGTGTGAGACAAGCAGAAATGGTCACATAAGTTGATGTTAGGCGAAATGAACCCCAAGATAAGGACTCAAATGGTATTTCTTTCTTGCTATTGTTTCTAACATTTTTTTTTAATTGTGAAAATACTATACAGAGGGGTTACAACATGGGCAAGATAATGAGCACATTTCTTTTTTTTTTTTTTTTTTTTTTTTTGGGGTCCAGTCCTGGGGCCTGAACTCTGGGCCTGGGCGCTGTCCCTCAGCTCTTCAGCTCAAGGCTAGCGCTCTACCACTTGAGCCACAGCGCCACTTCCGGCTTTTTTCTTTTTGCTTATGTGGTGCTGAGGAATTGAACCCAGGGCCTCTGGCATGCAAGGCATGCGCTCTACCTCTGAGCCACCTTCCCAGCCCAATGAGCACATTTCTTATCAAGCACTGTTGTCTCCTCCTTTGTTTCCCCTTCCCATCCCTTCTCATCCCCCCTTCCCCCCACACTATCCTCCCCCCCCACCAAAGTTGTAAAGTTTGTTTTTCAACATAACAACTTGTACATCTCATTGTTGTAATGGGTCCACATGTATCCCTATTTAAACGATTTGTTTTTTCCCTTCCCCTCCCCAAATTATACCAACATCAAATACAGTGAAAACAGGGGTTATACCATGGGGGAGGGACATACAAAGCAGCAAAGAATCGATGTTGGTATAATTTGGGGAGGAGAAGGGAAAAAACAAATCGTTTAAATAGGGATACAGGTGGACCCATTGCAAGAATGAGATATACAAGATGTTATGTTGAAAAATGAACTTTACAACTTTGGCCAGGGTGAGGGGGGGGGGGAGATGGGAAGGAATGGGAAGGGGAAACAAAGGAGGAGGTTACAATGCTTGATAAGAAATGTACTCATTATCTTGCCCATGTAATTGTAACACGTCTGTACAGTATTTTCACAATAAAAAATACTTATTAAATAAAAAGAAAGGATATGCCTGAAGGAGTCAAAATGTGGGCAAATATGAAATATTCCAGTATTTTTCATGTGTAAAGTAAAATATATGACAAAAGTATAAATGGCAGGAGGAAAGAAATAGAAATATAATGTTGAAAAGTTCTTACAGTTTTTGCAAATTACTATCATTTGAAAGAAATGTGTAAGTTAGAAATGCAGACTGTAAAATACAGAATAGATAAAGAATACAAAGATATAGAGCTAATAATCTATCGTGAAGACGAAATAAGATTATTAAAACTATTCAAAAGATGCTCAGGGAAAAAAGAAAAAAACAAAACAAAAAGCACATGAAGTTACAAATATTTTAAATATGTTAGTTTCAAGGGAGAACTCAGTGTTAATTCCTTAGGCAAAATCAAAGCCCAACAAAATAAACACCAGGAAATGGATACTTCTACAGAGAGGTGGGACGGAGGGGAGGGGTAGATGAATGAAGAGGAGAAGGTAGTAGGGAAAATGTAGTCAAGAATTGAATGTCTATAATACAAAATTCAAAAAAGTAAGGAAGGGGTAGGAGAGTGAGAATGTTAAAGGGGGTGACACTGATCAAATTGCACTGAATTCATAAACTGCCTTGTTAAATGGCAACTTCCTTGTACAACTACTTAAAGATAATTGATTTGAAAATACAAGAAACGCTATAAAAATAGCAAGATGACAGATTTAAGCTCAATCATACCAATAAGCACATTGAATAGACATGGCTTAAATACTATAATTCAAAGACAAACTGTAGGAGAGACAAAAATACAGATATACACTAGTTTTGAAAAAAAAGCTATAAGGAAATAGGCCAAAAGTAACATGATTGAAAATATAAACTCTGTGCCTAGAAACACAATTAAAATTGAGTAACATTGGTTCAGGGCACATAAATTAGAACATAGAAGATGTTGTCAGTAATGTCTTAGATGTGTTACAACAGAAAATTTGAATGTGGCTGTAGACAAACCTTCCCCTTTGAAAGTTGACCTTTGGACCTCTGCTCATCTACACAATGAACTTTTCCCCCACAATCCTCTTCTCACACACCATCTTAACTTTTTCAAGAACCACTAATAATTCCTAATACATACTATAATTTCTGACCTCTCGGAGGTCTAAGGATACAATCTAGCTGCCATTTTGTGAAACTTTGGAGTATATTTTGCAAAATTACAATCATAGTTAACCCCAAAAGATAAGGGAAGGGGAATAACAAAACGGTGAAACAAAGACAAAGGATGACTCAATGCAATGCAAGACACAACGTTGGAAATGATCTTTACAACTTGGTGGGGAGGAGGGGGGAAGAATGAGAGTGGGAGAAAAACAAAGGAATAAGTAACAATGTTTGACAAGACATGTGCTCATCATCTTACTTATGTAACTGTAACCCCTTTGTACAGCACGTTTACAATAAAATTTTAAAAAAGAAAAAAAGATATGCATTTTTTCAATCTAGCATGATGTCATATGCCTGTAATCTCATCCCTTGGGAGGCAAAGGCAGGAGGATCTTTAATTTGAGCCATTTTGGGCTACATAGTGAGAACCTGTCTCAAAAACAACAATCACAATGAAACAGTAACAAACAGATACAGAATTGTCTTATTCCCAACTAGAATGATTTTACTTCTGGTTGCATACACAGATAACTCATCCAAAGATAAATTTGTATCAGAAAAGGAAGGAAGGAAGGAAAGAATGAAGGAAGGAAGGAAGGAAGGAAGGAAGAAAAGAAGGTAGGAAAAATTTCATTGTAAAATTTTTTAATTAATCTGAAAGTCATAACAAGTCTAGTAATCCTAAGTGTAGGATTTGAATCAAGTATTAATGTTACCTTAAAATGTACAAGACGTTATGTCAAAAAACGAATTTTACAACTTTGGGAAATGGGAAGGGATGGGAAGGGGAAGCAAAGGAGGAGGCAACAATGCTTGATAAGAAATATACTCATTATCTTGCCCATGTAATTGTAACCCCTCTGTACAGTATTTTCACAATTGAAAATATGCAAAATATATATAAAACAGAAACTTATAGAATTGTAAGGAGAAATAGACAGATCAACAATCATAGCTTTGGATTTGTAATACCCTTTTCTCAATAATTGGTAGAATAAAAAAAATCTACAGATATTATACCTCTTTTTAATGAAAAACAGTTCTGATCTATCACCTCTATTCAATATTTTTAGAGGTTATGACTACATAGAAATTCATAAGTGTAAATTTATAAAACAATGGACTAATATTAAGAACCTATTAACACTAGGTCATAAAGTACAAAGTCAGTGTTTTTAAAATATCAGTTGAATAGCTATGGACCAGTAATTAGTGGTTATATATATGGAATTCTAAGGAAATAAAAACATATTGTAACAGCATAAAAATGTGAAATTCTCATCAATTTATCAAAACATATATAAGGTATGAAATTTGAAGAATTTAAGATATTTTTGGGAGAAGTCACAGTGGAGCTATGCAGTGTGTTTATTGATTGAAAGACTCAATATTATTAAAATATTATTTATCCCCAAAGTGATCCCCAAAGTCCAATATGATCTTATTCAAATGTAGTCAGGACTATTTTGTAAGAATCCATGTTTATTTATATGGAAACATTATGGATTTGGAACATTTGATATTAAAAAAGAAAAAAATAAGACAAAATGTCTTAGTATTTAAAATATCAAGTTATCAGTTACTTACGTAACTTTTATATAGTAGAAAACTAGACCACTAAAGACAGTGTGGTATTAGAACAGAACTATCATATAGGTAGTCAGCACAGGTCAGACTGTGATAATTAATAGATATTAATTATCTTTAGATAACCTTAAGATAATTCAATGAGAAAATAGGTTTATTCAGTAAATTATGTTGACACACTGTGGTATCATATGAAAAAATAAAACAACCCTGTAAATAAATAAAACAACAATGTAAATAAAATAAGATAAATAAAACAATGTAATTAAAAAATAAAAAACTCTGTAAACAAATAAAAACAACAATGTAAATAAAATCAAGATTCAGAACTGCAGACTAAATATTATAGCAAAACCACTCTAAAACTTCTTGAAGAAAATGTAAGAACCAGCTCATTGTCACTCTGGATTAGCCAATGAGTTCTGGAATCTGAGACCATTTGTCATTCATTTGGAAGACAGACATAGCAGAGGGATACCTCATGATAATATTAAACAGAAACACCCCAGTAGATCTTACCATGCTCATGCAAGAAAAAAAAAGTGCTATCTCTTAATTGTACTGAGGTATATAGGAAGTTTATTTAAACTCCTTATTTGATTATGGGAACTTGGATTTCCGCATTTTCTTGGGGGCTGCAAAAATCTTCTAATGTAATACTATGTTAATTGAATGGTATTCTTTCTGTATTCTTCAGTCTTCCAAGACTGTTTTCAAGTCATCCCTGATTCTGTGATAGATAATATTAGGTCACCGACCCAAGGGATCCACATGGATCATTTAATAGGTGTGATCGTGGGCTTGTGTACAAGTACCTAAGGTGTGTGTCATCACTTCTACAGAAATCGTGTGATTGAAATATCCTAATCTTGCTCCTTTTTTGTTTACCTTTATCTCATTCATTTGCCTGTCTTTCTGTATCACTTTCAAGTTCTGAGTGTAAATATAAAGACAAGGTATCAAAAATGAGGCAGTATGAAAGAAAAGATAGAATAATGAAATGCAAGAAAGTAAAACATGTAGCTAGGTGGAATTCTACAAACAGTTTGATAAATCTTTCAAGGAAGAGTGAAATAGAAATAAAATTGTTAAAAGCTCCATCTGTGATCATGTAAAGCCAGGTTTGAGAATATTCTTATCTATGGAACAATGTAAAAATGAAGTGCTTTATTAGACATTAAATGTTATTCAAAATTATTTCTTATATAAAAATGATTTTTTTTGTTCTCCAAACAACTTTGAGAGAATAAAATTTCAATCTGAAAATCCTGAAAAACCTTTCCACGTTCTAAAGATTTTTGTGGAAGCTTGGCCATCTCCAGTCTTCCCTTCTGAGGATGTTGCACACTTTTGGATTTGATTCAGAGAACAGTTAGGCACCATCTGTGTGCCATTTACAGTAGGAAAAAAGTATCTTCAACTATTTATATTCTAAGATTTTTGTTATTCTTGTTGGACAAAGTAGAATCGGTCTAGTTTCAGTAAGAAACTTGGCCTTACTCAACTTCTAGCCAGAGTATGAATAACTAAGATTAAATTTTTGCTAAAGGAAAATCACAATAAGCATAGGTGTTGACTATAGAATTCAATGCATAAAATTGCAGGTTATCTGTGACTGAGATCTATGAACCTAATGAAGGTGTTGGAGCATTCATTAATCTATTTGTGACCTTCAGAAACCATTTCATAGGCTGTACTATATGACATAAAGTAATTGTTTTCAAAAGGTTATAATGATCCAAAGACATAGTATGTCAGGTAGTAATCATTGTCCACTGAACTAAGAAAAATTTAAGAACAAAAATAGTAATCTAATAGTTCTAAGTGTTATATTTTAAAAGTATGAATTATAATAAATTTATAGCTGTTTTTTTTACTTATATTTTAGCATGAGAATTAACCTCATTTCTAGTTAAAAACATAATGAAAGGAGATAATCTTTGAACTGAAACACAAACCATGATAGCTATAGAAAGGCATACAGATTAATTGTTTAATCAAATAGTAAGAAGTAATTTGATACATTTGGTTACACCATATATACCATTTTGTATTAAGTTTAAAGTAGAAATACAATAGCACTTCATTTAGCTGTTTCAATTAGTTTTACTTCAAGAAAATTCACAGAAGATCTTGAATTTTTCCAATTTGTTTGCTAGTTCTGCAGTGCTTTGCACTTAATGGATAATTTTTGTTTTATAGATGGACACATTGGTGTCTATAATTTTTCTTTTACTAGCAATTGTTCTTCTTATTACCATTACTATTGATAATTCAAACACACACACACACACACACACACACACACACACACACACACACACACACACACACACACACACACACACACTACAAGCAATTGACATTGAATGCCAGGATCTTCAGAATTATTTAAACCCTGTGAGATAAACTCTGACACTGTTATTTTGTATTAGTTTCAGCTTCACAATCTAAACCTTAGGTAAGCTCAAGCTTATTCATTCCTGGCCACAGAGTGCTGACCTAGGAGAGGCTAAAGAGACATGGGAACTTGGTTCTGGGGTGGATCTTCATGTGTTAAGCACAAAGAACCTTTGTCTCTAAATGAAATGGAATCTTTGTATCTATTTCTCCTTGATTTTATGTTCATTTTGGAGTAGTTGGCCACAATATGTCTGGTCTGTTATGACAGGCTTTGAATGAGATGTCTGTTAAATAGAAACCAGATGGAGCAAAGAAGAAAAATTGCCATGGATAAGGTGAGTTTGGTGTATTTTTGGAAAATACATTCCCCTGTAGCATCAAAGGTTCAACTTTGTATTCTTTACTTGAAGTGTCAATGCAAGGTTGTAGTGAAAGATAAGTGACATATTTCACTTGTAACTATCTGTTCAGGGTCAAATTCATGTGACAAGTCAAATATTCAGGTAGTTAGAATGCTGAACTATAGTATTCTACTTGAAGACACACCTAACCAAGATTTTTTTTTGTTCTCCTTTCTTTATTCCTTTCTCTAAGACTACAAGTTCTTTGAACAGCTTCACATTCTTCCTAGGCTATGTGGAGTGGTAACTGACTTTAAGACAGTAGGAACCTGTTCTAAAACTGTGGACTACATGTCTAAGCTAGTGATTTCATGCTTAGTCATATGGATGAATCTATTTTCAACAGTTGTGATGAAGAGGTAGGAAGAAAAAGCATTTAGAGTAGGGTCTGAAATCCTGTCCTCTGGGTATTTTATAATATAGGTCAGGCAAAGGAAAAGAAAACTGGGAAACTGCTCTGCAGACCATCCTCATAAGTTGAGTAAAAGTGATTTCTCATGTCTTTTCTTGTTTTGTTTGTTTGTCTTTTACCCTGCTTTTTTTTTTTGTAAAGTAATCCTTATATGAAATTTACCAGTTTAACCATTTGTAAGGGTCCAGTTCAGCAGTACTAAGTATGTTCACAATGCTGTATATCTATGTCATCATCTATTTCCAGAATACATTTCATATTTCAAAATGTAAATTCTGTACTGTCCATTAACTATTGTCATACTAACTTGGTGTCCTTGTGGCAGGGAAAAGAGTAACTGTTGGTGAAACAACAACTAACCATGTAGCGTATAAACAAAAGTCTATAGAGATCACAGTGCATTGGGAGGGAGCCCAATTTATCTGAAATAGAGAGATCTCATGGAGTCAGGAGAGGTTGCAGGAAGAAAGGAACAAAACTAAATTAATTCCAGAATAAAGCAAAAAACTGAAAAAATCTTACAAATTATAATATGGTTCACAAGTAATAATAAAACAATCTTCAAGAGTAATAATCATTTTTTAATATAGGCAACAAAACCCAAATGCCATGTAACAGAATATAACAGCCATCGTCCAATCACAAGGTGAATAATTATATATATGAAGGAGTAAAAAAATGAACCCATTGTCAGAAGATAATTCACTCAGCAGAAATGCAGTTATAGCTGCTGTAAGTAAGGACCAGCAAGCAGTCTTTTTGTTCCCATAAAGGTCTAGAATGTAAATATTTACATGATCATATGCTTATCATATGATTTATATTTATTGTAGTAAAGTATATGATCTGTGTCATGTTTTTCTTTGTTTTGTTGTGTTACACATTTATATGCATGTGTTTAATTATCTTCTAAAAATATTCAATTCATTCTTGGCTCACAGACCAAATAAAAAGTTCCATGAGCTATAGTTTCTGAGCCATTACACAGAGTGCTAGAATGAGCAGAGAAGAAATATAAAATAGTTGTATGTTCAAGCATTTATATAAAAAAGAGGGATATAATTAGGACAAGAAATGAAGACTGTTTTAAAACCAAGTACATTTAATTTTTTAAGATAGAAAATGGAATCTCTGGGGTAAAAAGTCATCAGATAGATTGAATTATATCTTACAGAGCACAGAAAAGAAAATGCAGGGACAATGAATCAGGATTCTGGAGTCTTCCAATGCTGTAGCACAGTGATAGATGTGCTGAAAATCAAACATGAAGAAAAAGTCAATAACTTTTGAAAATTAATAAGATTGTGCCAGATACACAATCACAATACTTGATGGAGAAAAAACAATGAATATAGTAATTTTGAATAAAAAGGATTAAAATTTCTTAATTTTAGAAAGTACATCAATGTACAAATTTAAAAAGTTCAATAAAATAAAACAGGATGCATATGAATAAAACTACATGTAGGCACATAATATTGTAATGGAAAGAAAGTTTTTAGAGGAAAATAATACATACAAAGAAACATAAGTTTCAAATGATTTACCTAGATGTTTAATGCAAGCCAAAAAAAAAAAAGGTAGAAAATTATTTTCTTAAGAGTTGGGAGGAAAAATGTTGATCAAGAATTTCTGAGAAACATTAACTTCAAAAATAAAAGAACATGGGTTGGGAATGTGGCTCTATGTTGAGTGCTTGCCTAGCATGCCTGAAGCCTTGGGTTTGATTCCTCCATACCACATAAACAGAAAAAACAAACAACAACAACAAAAACAGAAGTGGTGCTGTGGCTCAAGAGCTAGAGTGCTAGCCTTGAGCAAAAGAAGCTCAGGGACAGTGCCCAAGCCCTGAGTTCAACCCCAGGACTGGCAAATATAAAAATTAAAAATTAGGTATTTTTAGAAGGACAAAATCTGAACAAATCTCTCATTGGGAGACCTGCACTTGTTCAAGAAAGTTCTTCAGGCTGAAGGAAAAATAATTTACACCAACTCCTATTTACTCAAAAGAAAGAAACATGCCTGAAATGGCAAATGTGTGGGAACACTTAAAATATTACTTTTATCTTAAAATCGTATTAAAATATATTTAAAGCAAACATGGAAAAATATATAACAGGGTAATATAAAATGTAAAAGTAAAATGATGAACGCCGGGCGCTGGTGGCTCAAGCCTGTAATCCTAGCTACTCAGGAGGCTGAGATCTGAGGATCGCGGTTCAAAGTCAGCCCGGGCAGGAGAGACCGTGAGACTCCTATCTCCAATAAACCACCAGAAAACCGGAAGTGGCGCTGTAGCTCCCGTGGTAGAGCGCTCGCCTTGAGCTGAAGAGCTGAGGGACAGCGCCCAGGCCCAGAGTTCAAGCCCCATGGCCGACAAAAAAAAAAAAAAAAAAGTAAAATGATGAAATTTACACAATAGACAGGAAGGCAAAACTTGAAATATGTTGCTATAATTTTTTAAAAATTATATATGAGTCTGTAACATGCCAAGGAAATGATTCTAGAAAAGAATATCTATGAAGATTTGTTGTTAGGGGATTTAATTTTTTGAGTTCCAGGTATATTTTAGATATGAGACCCTTGTCTGTTGTCCCCCACGGTATAACCCCTGCTTTCACTGTATTTGATGTTGTTATAATTTGTGGAGGGGAAGGGAAAAAAACAAATCATTTAAATAGGGATAGGTGGACCCATTGCAACAATGAGACATATAAGTTGTTATGTCGAAAACGAACTTTACAACTTTGGTAGGGAGGGGGGAGGAGGGTTAGACGGTGGGGGGGGAAGGGGGGGATGGGATGGGAAGGGGAAACAACGGAGGAGGCTACAATGTACTCATTATCTTGCCCATGTAATTGTAACCCTTCTGTACAGTATTTTCACAATAAAAAAGAATAAGAATATCCAAAAAGATGTTATTATTGAGAAGTGCTCCAAGAAGTTTTCTTAGTTTCTCTGTTGCCAGAGTAGGTACTGTAAAACTTTGGATTGTAACTACTTACCATCTGCCAAAAACAAAATTAAGTTAGGTTCTGAGCGTATATATATGTTTATATATACCTATATGTATATATGTATGCATACATAAATATATGTGTGTTTGTGTTTGTGTGTGTGTGTGTGTGTGTGTGTGTGTGTGTGTGTGTGTGTATGTGTGTGTGGTATTATTCTTCTTGTAAGAGATAACACTAAGCAGATATATTATGACCGAAACACACCTGGGAGAAATGTTGGTGCTAAATCTGGATATTTGACAAGCAGTAATATACTGTTTGAATCCCACAAAGGAAATTAAGTTTGTTTTTTCTCCCATACTTAATGTAAGTGGGGAGAATAAATTCTATCAATGTGATGAATTGCAGGAAGGTGTCATAAAAGTGTGAAGAGTATCTATAAAAAATTCAGGGAAAGAAATCTAGGTGAATTTCCTTATAAGAAAATCCCAAATGCATTGTAGAATTTTTGTGGGCAAGTGTGGCAGGAAGGAATAATTTAAATTTCTTCTACCTATTTTTTCTCTTTTTGACTTTCTGGGTAGAATTTGGGAGAATTTTATAAGCCAAAGTGAATTTTCACAGACTATGTAGTTCACAGGGAGATATCTATATATTTAGATTGTTCAATTATAATAACTGATTAAATTGGCTTAAGTACATACTGTTTGTTTAAACCTTTAAATAAAGGTGTCTAAAAATGGATGAGAACCGAGATCTGTTAAAGCCTAGTGACCACAGAAGCTGCTAAAAATCATGGAATCAAAGTATATATAATATATATTATATATTTTTCTCTATATAACATATTTCTATATATTATAAATATGACACAAATATATAAATAGATGATATAAATATCTCTATATCTCTCAATATAATGATATGTAGATATTTAATTTTATACCTATATATAAACAAACCTAATGCTTATATATGTTGCTAAATGTTAATAAAAATGTAAAATGTATTAGCATTAAGGACAAGTACAAGATATGTAGATAATTGCTATCAACAGATCAGATATTTAAACAAATATTTTTAAGACTTAGGTACAGTTAATAATTTGAAAGAAAACTTGACTGTAGAAAGAAATCAGCATCAGCAAAAAGATTCTATGGCTTGTGAAAGTAGCAGGTTATTTTCTTTGTAAAAGTGTTGAACAGAGGGGGTTACAGTTACATAAGTAAATCAATGAGTACATTTCCTGTGGAACATTGTTGCCCCCTCTTTTTTTTCTCCCACTTTCTTTTTCTCCACCCCCCCACCCACTGTAAAGTTCATTGCT
Source organism: Dipodomys merriami (assembly GCF_024711535.1). Classification (NCBI taxonomy): domain Eukaryota; kingdom Metazoa; phylum Chordata; class Mammalia; order Rodentia; family Heteromyidae; genus Dipodomys; species Dipodomys merriami. Next base: position 57,848,216 of record NW_027205603.1, read on the forward strand.
AACATAGAAGCAGGTTATTTTCAGAGCTAATATAATCACTTATATTTCAAACAGGTTTTTGAGAAATTGAAAGACAGCTTATGAAACTCATGTTTCTTTCTTCAAAACAATCCTTAATATTACCTTTTGTCCTGAAGTCAGAGGAACATAAATTGTAGTCTGTGGCAAAACAAATTCACCCACTTCAGATTATTGTTTCAGAATCTACCATACACTGAAATACTCAGGGAGTATTCTGCAGAGAATGCAATAAAGTCTCTGTCTATATGGGGGTCCCATTGAGATAGGGCAAGAGGGACAATAAAATATAAACCTGTGGCAGAGCTCTGACATGCTTTGGATTAAATAATCAAAGAGAAATAATCAATGGAGAAATGGAAGGGTATACTATTTTATTTAGAGTGGCTAGGGTAGGTATGTCTTTGAGTTGTGTTTGAATTTAAACATGAATGATCTTACGATATTTATCTAACTATAAATATGTAGATATTATAGATTTAGTTATAGCTATTTCTCCAAGTAATGAATCTAGCAATTGCAAAGGTTCTGGGATGAAAGTTTGTTTGGCATGTTCAAGAAGCTGTAGAAAAGATGTGTTAGAGAAGAAAGAGTACCCAGATTGGAGAAGATGCTGCCAAAGAATGGGCAGGTACAGAATAGGTAGGCACTTGTAAGCAGTGGTAATATCTTGGAAATGTATCCTACATACTAAACACTAAAGTGGACTGGAGTCACTGCTCAAGTACCTGTCTAGAAAACTCATGCACCTGAATTCAATTTCTGTGTAATTGATTAGTTTGATAAAGGGCAACTAAGGTCAATGAGAGAAGAACTAAGAGTTATGGTTTAGAAATGTTAGTCTGCAAATGCCTTTTAGGCAACCTGAAGGAAATAAGTAGACATTACAAAGAAAGCTAAGATTCATTTTATGGATGTGGAAGTTATTTGTTTAAAGATGAAACTTGGTACCAAAAAATATATGATCCACTGGGAGCCAGTCGCTCACGCCTATAATCTTATCTACTGAGGAGGCTAAAATCTGAGGATCATGGTTCAAAGCCAGCCCAGGCAGAAACATACATGAGACTCTTATCTCTAATTAATTACAAAAAACACTGGAAATGGAACTTGTGGCTTAAGTGATAGAGTGCTAGCCTTGAGCAGAAGCAGTTCAGGCACAGTGCTTAAGTCCTGAGTTCAAGCCCCAGGACCAGCACACAAAAGAATAATTATTTAAAAGCTATTATCTGAGACTAAAACCTAAGAAACTCTATTGTTTAGAATTTAGGAACCTCAGATGGAGACAAGAAAGCAAACTAAAATCAGGAAAGCAAAAGAGAACATGTTGAGAAGGTCCAACAAAGGATGTAGTTTAGGGAGAGTGGATTGGTGAATTATGCCAAATGCTGCTGCTGGTTAGTGTTTCATTGACTAAACACAGGGTTGTCTGTGCATATCCTAGAAACTCTTGTTTCCTTTCTCACTTGGTACCATATAAGGAGCCCTTGTATCCAAGATAATGCCATATTTTCAGAAGGACTAATTATTTACTCAAGGATCAGTGGATTCAAGAGGTAAGGTCTGATTTAGATAAGATTCCTTAGAGAAGGAAAAAGCTGTGTTGTGTAATATTGAAGTATACAAAAGAATATTTAAAAAACCTATTGTCAAAACATTTCTATTTTACCCATAGACAAAGATACTTTAAAAGAATTGCAGCATTATTTACCATAGATAAAATATGGAACCAACCCAGATGCTCCTCAGTAGATGAATGGATCGAGAAAATGTGGTATCTATGTACAATGGAATTCTATGCTTCCGTCAGCAAGGATGACATCGCCCCATTTGTAAAGAAATGGAAAGACTTGGAAAAAAATCATATTAAGTGAAGTAATCCAGACACAAAGAAATATAGACTCCATGGTTTCCCTCATTTGTAATAATTAGTATAGGTCTAGGATAGTCCTATAAGGGAATCACAATAGCTCAATAGCTATGTACATATGACCATATAAGATGATACTAAGTGAAATGAACTACAGGATATTGGAAACAAGAGGTTTTTCTTTGTTGTTGTTCTTTTTAAAGTACTATGTGAAGTTATTTCTTTTATCTTAAACTCCTCCCATGGTTTATCCCTTGTTATTGTATTTGATTTTTATACTCTATTTATTATATATATAACATATATAATATATATAATTAGGGAAGGGATGGGGAACAACAAAATGGTGAAAAAAGGACAAAGGGTGCACCAGAGATATAAGACAATATGTCGGAAATAAACTTTATAACTTGGGGGGGCGTTGGGGGAGAGGGAAAGTGGGAGAAAAATGAGGGAGGGGTAACATTGTTTTACAAGAAATGTACTCGCTACCTTACATATGTAACTGTAACCCTTCTGTACATAACCTTGACAATAAAATTAAAATAAAATTAAAATTAAATCAAAAAAAGAATTAACTTAGAAAAATTTCAAATCATTCTACTCACAGCCTTTATCATGGCTTGGACTATAGGAAAATAAGTTTTAAATGATTAAATTCAAAATTTCCCTCCATAGCTAAGGCTCTCCATATGTAAAATTTATATTGTTTTACTTCAGTCACAAGCAATCTAAATCTATAAATTGTCTTTGAGTTAATATCATCCATGTTGACCTACTGTAATAATTGTTTTAATATATTATGCCCAAAATGAGATAAATGCCATCTTTTCAACCATCAAGATACTTCAATGTACTTTAATGTACTTGAATATTATATTATGCTCATTAAAATGTGGCCTTCTATAATGACAAAAACCATTTTTTCATTCATTGGGTTCAGTTTTCCTTATCACTGGTATAAAACTTACACAATACAGACTTGTAATGTCAAAATATACCTCGTCTTAAACATAAAACAAAATGAGAAGCTTTCTTTTAATAACTGAAAATCAAACTTACAATGGAAAACTCAAGACAAAGATCTCAGGAATTTCCTGAGAATTTCCTGCTCGTAAGATACAACTGTGAACCAAAAAGACTGCAATGTCTGCGTCTGTGGTCATCTTGAGAAGCAAACTAAGATTTGAGCTGGACTTGGGACTGTGGGAGCAAGAATGAAATTTAGCCAGGGACAGCCGCTTTAAAACCTCAGGCAAAGAAAAATTACAGGCTACTGTTTTCCTAAGGCAAAGAAAAATTATAGGCTGTTGTGTCTTTGGGTCCCACTAATGGATTCTCTACGGAGTCTTTGCAATGTGTACATGGGAAGGCGGAGCATGCACTGGTTTCCCACAGTCATTTGATGCCACAAGCAATTCTCTTCTAATGGAGTTATAATAGACTCTTTACTTCAAACAAACATTGATGTTAGTGGGCGTTAATTTTTATGGCATTTTCCTTTGAGAAAGGAGGGATTTTGTGGAGGACAATAAGACACTGTTTCAATTTATGAGATGAAAGTTTTCACAGAGAGTTAAAAAAAAAAGAAGAAGAATCCACGCTTTTATGCTTTATCTAGGATGTCTCTCAACTTTTCTTGCTTTGTCCTCTGGCCATATCAAAATTCATGATTTATGACAGAGCTATTGATGGCTTTGCCAAATGGTTGTGCACTGTGGTCTTTACAATGCATCATGCTTTACAGAATGTTTGCAATCAACACAGTGATGGTAAACTTGAGATAGTCTATAAATGCTGTGTAAAAAGGAAGCAAAACAAAATAGTCCATGTCAACGGGTTACTTTGTTTTGGGTTGGCTTTTTTATGTAAGTCTTGCAGTTTAGTAAAACATGTTCAAATTGAGTATCTCCTACAATTTAGACATTGCTTTGGAACTGAGAAATCTATGGATATCAAGAAAGAACAATATTAAGATTGATACATGAGGTTTAGAGTTCCTTGATTTTTTGTTTGTCAAGTCTTAGATTTTAGGATAGTAGTGGTCAAGTCTACACTAGGATGTTAGGCTTAATTTCTGATGACTAGTGTAGCATAATCACCTGACTCAGAAAAAAAACACAAAAGTTTTAGAAAAATCCTTAGCAAATGCCATTCTTCATCAATTTCTACCAGTTATCACATATGCCCCAACAAATTAGAAAGTTTTCATTGTGATGTCTGAAATAATTGCTACACAGCTTACTCACTGTATTTTTAGCAAATCCCTAAAAGTCTATATACCTTTAGAATTATACTCTAAAATACAAATCAACCTGAACTTTGCTAATGCTTTACAGTTTTTAGTAGTTTTCCACTATTAACCATCGTAAAACCTAATTCCTTAACATAGTGTTCTTTCTTCTCTGCCTTTTTCTAGACACATGTTGTAGTTTATCCATATTGGTTGATAGTTGTTACTTGTATTTATTTTATGTTCTATTGTAATTCTGTGTCCTGTGATTACAATCACGTTCCCTTTGCTTTTTGTGCTAGTGGCCTACTTCTTTCAAAACTTTCCTCATCATCCAAATTAGGCTGTACACCTCTGCATTCTCAAATAACACATTTCTGACCGTGAACTTGCAACATTAAATTGTCATTATTTCTTGTCCACTCCCCCCAAGATGTTGTGGTCTTCTTAAAAGCAGGGAAGATTAAACTTTAATTCCTTGTCAAGAATAACAAGGAATTATGCCTATAATCCTAGCTACTCAGGATGCAGAAAGTCACAGTTCAAAGCCAGTTCCAACAAGAAAGTCCTTAAGACTTTTATTTCCAATTAACCATTAAATATCATAGGCATAGCTCTGGCTAGAGTGATAGAGCAGTAGCCTTGAGCAAAAGCAAAGCTCAGGGACAGTACCCAGACCCTGAGTTCAAGCCTCAGGAGTGGCACACACAAAAAGAATAGTGCCCAGCTAAGAGATGAGCAATGAATGAATGTTTGCCAAGTGAATGAATGAATGAATGGACCAATAGTTACAAAAAGTATCTAGCATCAGACACACGGTACTAGTTTTTAGTGTGTTTTATTTTTATTGAGCATTTTTCATTGTGCCTCTTCTCAATACCTAGAAACCAATACATCCAGAAGGATGCATCCTGCATTCCATTGTGATTTACTTCAGAAGGAGTTTGATGCTGTAACAACTCGAGGCATTAGGAAGCACGGAGAGACAGTATATTTGTATTGAAGCAGAGGTGCAATGATACCACAGGAAGAATCCTCACTTGTGATGGATTGCCTGAAAGTTTTCCGTGTAAGTACAATTAGTCTACTCTTAGAATGGCTCTGCATGATGAAGGATGTAATTACATCAAGGAGCTCTACCTTCAGTACGAGAAATGTACACATAAATTTGTACTTTATTTAATTCACTTGAAAGAGTTTTGATTTTAGCCAAGAATTTGAATTTAAATGAAGATAACTGGAAGCTATAAAGTCCATTATTCTTGAACATACAATGATTAGAGATAAAAATGTTTACATTTCTTTAATTGAAGGAATAGCCCAGTACCCACATTAAACCAGAAAGCTCACTTTTGCCTTCTTTTCAGGCAGCACATAAGAGGAATTTCCAAAGAATGTTGAAGTCCATTTGTTTACCTTAAGTGAATTAAAAAATCCTAGGTATTGCAAAATAAAAAAGAGCTAGAAGGGTCAGTGATTCAAATCTATAGACCTAGCTACTTGGGAGATCATTTGAGACTAGTGTGTAAAAAAAAAAAAGTTCATGAGACTTCATCTTGACTGATGGTTGGGTAACATGGCATTAGTGTTTAGGCAGCACTAAAAAGCACAAACAGAGGGGATGTAGTCCAGTGTAGCCCAGACATAAATTGAGAACCTATCTTAAAAGTAGCCAGTTCAAAAAGATACTGGCAGAGTGGCTTAAGGGGTAGAGAACCTGCCCAGAAAGTGAGCTATGCAGAGTTCAAACATCAATACTGCCAAATAAAAAGAAAAAAAGAAAGTACCATTGCTTTTTGTGAAAATTCATATGCATTTATTTTAATTCTGATGAGAACTAAAAATACATCTTCCACATTTTCTTCATAAATTTTAAAATATTGTACTGAGGGCTGAGAGTGTAGCTCAGTGATAGAGTATATGCTTAGGATATGGAGGGTCCAGTACCCAAAAAAAATAAGGCAACTTTATATAACATAAAACTAGCCACTAGTCAGGTTATAGTACATGACTCAAATGAGTTTCATTTATATATTTTCAATGATTTACGATTAACATTATTACCTAATTCTGTAGCTCTGCTTTATCATTCTCAAGGAAAACTCTGTTATTCTTTAACTATTTCCACTCTTTTCCTTTCATTCCAGACACTGGCAAAAATTAATCTGACTTCAGTCTTTATGAGTTTGCCTTTGTGGATATTGTGTAGCTTTCCCTCACTTTGGCAAAATATATGAGGTAAATCAAGTTGCAAGGAGAAAAGCTTTATTTGAATCATGATTTTAGAAGTTTCTGTCTGTGGTTGCTTGGGCCTATTGACTTGCACCTGTGCAGAGAAAGTCAGGGCAGGGAGGGTGTGGGAGAGGAAAGCTGTTCTCCTCATGGCAGCTGCAAGACTGAAAGGGGAAGTGAAAGGGGTCAAAGTCCCAATATCATTGACAAGGGCATGCCTCCATGACCTGCTTTCCTTCCCATAATCCTCTCCTCCTAGAAGGTTCTACTAGCCAGTCAACTGGGGTCTTCTATGTTGTAATTTTGCCAAACTAATATACTAGCTCTCCCAATTATTTTGTGGTTTCTATTATATTACATATTAGGGTTTCCACTTGTTAGATCATAAGATCATAGTGTTTCTCCTGCATTCCCAATCCAAATAAATTTTGTTCATTTCTTCATGTGAATTGTTCTAACTAGAATATACAGTAAAATGTGGAAATGAAGTGTCCCAAACAAGCATTATTTCAAATTTAGAAGTAAACATTTAGTACATCATCAGTGACTTATTGTTAGTCCTGTTTTGGTTTTGTTTTGTTTTGTGCCAGCACTGGAGTCTGAACTAGGAGTCTCTTGCTCAATTTGGCATTTTCCAATGAAACCTGGCTCATTGTGAGTTGAACCACACCTCCACTTCTGGATTTTTGTGGTTAATTGGAGATTATCTTATTTCAGTATTTTCTTCCTGGGTTAGCTTTGAACCCCAGGCAGGAGCCACCAGTGGCCTGTCAGTGCCACGTTTTTCTTTCCCTCTCTCCCTCCTTTCCTTCCTTCCTTCTTTTGATCCTTTCTTCCACTCATCCATGCATCCTTCTCTCTCTCCCTAACTTCCTGACCTCCCTCTCTCCCTGGCCTCTCTCTCCTGTTTGCTATACAGATAATGAGAGTAAAAGGCTTCATTGCTGGTGTTTTCATGGGAACCCTTTGGTTGGCTTGAGGAAGTATTCCCCAATCCTAGTTAGCTGAGGGCTAGTATCATAAAAAGATCTGCCTTTCTCAATGCATTTTCTGCATTGACTGAGATTATCATGTCTTTTTTTTTGTTTAAAAAAAAAAAAACAAAACCCAAACTTCATTGCATGAAGTCTTGAATCTATGGAACTGATTGTCCTTTGTTGAACCCCTTTTCGTTTCTGTGTTAAATCTCATTTAGTTATATCACAATATAGAAGTGTCATATACAACCATGTAAGCACTCTACACTCTCACACTCTCAGCCTTTTTTTGGATACAAGGTCTTGATAACTTTTCTCGAGCTGGCTGAACTTGAATCACTCAGCTTTTGCTTCCTGGATAGCTTGGATTAAGGTGTGAACAACCACTCTTGGCCCTAACATCACTCTCCATAACTTTTATAGCTTTTAGTGCTTGCTCATGTATCATTAAGCATGTAGTTATAACACCAAAGAGACTCTTTACCTGTTGGTAACTGTGTCTAGGAAAATATATGCTTAAGATACATTTTACAGAAAGATGTATAAGTATTAAACCAGATGTTTTCCAGATTTTTAATTCCACAAATAGAAACAAAACAGACCTAGATTTAGAATAAAATTTACCACAAGAAAAAAAGTATGTACTTTCCAATTTTAATCAACTTGATTTATAAATTCAATTAAAGAATCAATGAGCTAAGAATTGTGTCCCGTTTCCCTTTCTCTTCACATTCAAATAATGATATATATATATCAAACAAATATATATATATATATATAGATAGATAGATAGATAGATAGATAGATAGATAGATAGTCTCTCTGACACAGCTGCTGGGGCATGGCTACGCTCCAAACACACACACACACACACACACACACACACACACACACACACACACACACACACACACACACACACACATGTTTGTTGGTTGGTTGGTTGTGGGGCTTGAACTCTGGGCCTGGGCGCTGTCCCTCAGCTCTTCAGCTCAAGGTGAGCACTCTACCACTTGAGCACAGTGCCACTTCCAGTTTCCTGGTGGTTTATTGGAGATAAGAGTCTCATAGGGGCTGGCTTTGAACCATGATCCTCAGATCTCAGCCTCCTGAGTAGCTAGGATTACAGGCGTGAGCCACTGGCACCTGGCTTCAAATAATGTTTTTTAAATACTAAATAAAGAACTCATTATTAATTCATAATGTTCTGTAGGGGAATCCTGTGTCATACCTTTCTAAATGCAACTTGTGAAAATGGGCTCATATTTATAAGTATGTGTGTGTGTGGGGAGAAAGTATAAGAAGTATAGAACAATGTATGTGAAGAGGTGAACAGAGAGGACTGCAGTTTAGACAAATTGCAAGAATGAGTTTCAGAACTCAACTTGATCTGTCTAGGACTGTTGACAGTAGTGTTCTAGGAGTTTCTGGATCTCAAATAATACCTTTCCATGAAATAATGAACAATAAAAATATAACAATATTTTCTAACATCATTTTCATTGCAATAATGCAATATTTTGTATTGATGCTATGACTGGTTCTGAGGGTTTTTTAATATGTGTCTGTATCTAAATAGAGAAAAGGATATAGAGGAATACCTTATATGAATTAGGAAACATTCATAGACTCAGATGAATATTTGAACTCTGCTCTGTTCATGAAACAGGAAGCCCTCATGGGTCCTGCACCTCTGATATACCAACTCATGTTTTCATTGCAGTCACAGAAGCAGTCAGTTCTGCTCTGGCCCCAGCCCAGCTCCTACACTGTCTTAAGAACTGTTATCATCCCACACTTATTGATGGTCTCTCTGACACAGCTGCTGGGGCACAGCTACGCTCCAAACACTCATCTTGAAGTACTCTAAAGGACATATCTTTGACTAATAGGAGACAGAATTATATGAGTAAATGTGTCCTGTTGTTATACTGAGTGTCCTAAATATGCTTCATAAAACTCTTCAACAGGTCATGTGGGTCAACAGCCACTTCTCCTATAGCCTGGTCAACTCCAGGTGTTACCTTTCTATTGGTTCTGACTTTCTCCTTCTTTTTCTCACCATCTTTCATTTTTTACCCCCACCCCTGATTGCATTTTATAATGAAGTATTTCCATGTAAGACTTTGCTCTAGGTTCTGTCTTCCAGAGAAATCAATCAAAGACACTTTGATTTAAAAATGACTGTTAGATGATATAGGGAAGAATGGCATTTGTTTAGAATGAGATGCAAATAAATAATAAAACTTAACTGTTTATACTTAGTTTATATGAACAAATACATCATTGAATATACACAATACCTTTTTGTGTGCATACACACAATACTTTCTTCTCATCTGATCAAAGAATTATAATTCAAGAGTGTGATATTATAGCTCAAATATGTGATGGTCAGGTCCAATGTTTATGACTGGGCAGGAGAAAATGTTTCTCTTGAAGATTATAATATTGTCTGGGGACTTAAGTCTTTAGGTTAGAAAATTAAAACAATAATTTAACCCTCAAATATGGAGGGGTCTGGTGCCTTCCTGTGTTTTCCATGGTAGGAAGATAAAGCTTTTGATTTTTAAATTCAGGAACAAGCCATCATAAAACAATTGTGAACAAAATCCCATCATCCCCAGGCCCAGCACTAAAAGTTTTGCTTCATGTGTCAAGCAAGAATATGATGTCGGCTTGTTCTGATAGGCACTATCACATTTTCTTCACACAGCGCCACATGTTCACACCGACGTATCTAAAATCCATGCACTTTAACGCTTTGGCCGGCTCTCCCTGAAGATCACACATGCTTCATTCATAGACTGAATGCTCCATATGCGTCTTGTAGGAGTCCAATGTAAGAGCTAGCTAAACTGTCTCCTGTGCACTGAAAGCTCTGTCACTCCATATCATCCGTGGTCCTCGTTGGCTATGCTTAGACACTTTGTTTTCTGCTGCTGGAGAAGGACGCGGGAAAGCTATTGAGTGACAGCAGTGGAATCAGCAGCTACCACTTGGCATTCTTTGTCCAAATCATGCTTCAGTCTTGAATTTTAAATGTTGATTTCCTATGGGGTGTTTTTTTTCTTTCTTATTCCTGGTTTAATGCTCTTTGAATGGCAAATAGTTAAGAGACAATAGCAAATTATCAGGGAGCTTAAATATCTCTGTAATATAACCAGGACTGATCAAATATGAAGGATAGGTAAATGAGTGTATTTATGGCCTGGTGTCTCAAGAAACAGAGGAACTTCCAACTACCTTCCTTCTTCCCGAACTTTGATCATTTTCTGTGTGTTTAACAATGAATTGAATTTTAAGTCAGAAGATTCAGTTAATGGTATTGATATTTGCTTGTTATATGTCTATATGTGATGTATCCTTTTGCCTTTATTTTTACCATTGGTAAACTATGGCTCATAAAAGCAGCATGATAACTTTACAGAGCTATTGAAAAGAGCAAATTAGAAAATAAAGGTAAAATGTATTGCAAACTATAAAAATATGCAAAGATAATGAGTCAGCATTCATAACTGATGCCATGCATTTAAACAGTATCAAGCCACTCATATCTTTACATGGATTTGAGGGATCTTAAAGTCTATTTCCATAACATACATCCAAGGATTTCTGAGGCAAGTTCATAGAGATTGATGTGCTAAATAAGAGTGAGAAAGATCCAGAAAGAACAGTCTAAAGTTCTGAACCAACTTTTAAACAAAATTTAGATTAAATTCTGATAAGGTAATTTGGTTTTTCCCTCTCAACCCCTCCTTACCCCTGCCACGCTCCCCAGTCTGGGGTAACTATTGGCAATAGGCTAGGTGGGTTGATAATCGGGGTGTAACCTGAAGACAGTATACCTGTATCAGTAGGAGTGGGCTGCTTTAAGCCATTTATAGCCTAGGCTAAGGGACTTGAGGGGCAGCCATGTTTTTCATTTCAATGTTCTATAGAGGAAAGATCATTTTCTTTCCCTGAAAAAGCAAGCACTTATGCAATGCTTTTGTAACTTGTTTATTCATTATATTTATGAAGGATCAGGGGATGACTGGTTCATATGGGTGAAGAGAAATAAATTTCCCTGGTGCATCTATACCAGTGAAACACATTTACTCTTTTTTTTTATGAACCTATATAGTTGTATATGCATCTTGTATGAGCCTCATCAGATTTTGATGTCATTATTTTACTCTGTTTTTTTATATCTCTATTGCAATATTTACAGTTCTGTGGACAGAAACAACCATTTACTCATGTTTATATGGTCTCTTGCCAATTGCAGCATATCTTATAAGGAAACGAAAGATTCTAATGCAAAACACATTATTCATGTATATTATTTTGATGCAATAATATCCAGAATATAAACTGAGGCCTGTACATTGGTTATTTGAGTGGAAATATGAAAATGAGCTTCTACTTTGTCTTCAAGCCAGACTGTTAATTGCTTTAAAAATAAAATGTTTCCTTTCTATAATTTCTCAATCAAAATAGTGACTCACACTTGATTCCAAACACGAATAAGTCTAAATATAAAATTATGTGTGAAAAAGGAAAATCCTAGAAGGCTTGATAGTTTTTTTAATTAAAAAAAGAGCTCTGAGGAATAAAACGTGAATTTCTGAGGCATAAATGTTAGATTACTTAAAACCCCCAAATGTAAATGTAGTTGTTATTGGTGGTAAGCTTTGTTCATGGATTTCCCTGCAGAAAGAAGGACTGTCGATTAGATAAAGGTAAAAAGAAATAGTCCATAGCAAAAATGTGGCATTTCCACTAGAGAAAGACAATCTGTAGTGAAACCATTAGTCTATGGATGAAATTTCTATGAGAAAGCTATTTTGCAGAAATGGGGAGGCCTCATACTGAGTCCAGCACAATAGAAGAAGGAGTTGGGGGGCCTGTGGGTGAATGAGGAATACACAATGGCCCGCTGTGTGATTAAAGAGGGATGTTAGAAAGATTGAGAGACCCCATACTGTGTCCACAAAGAACACAAATACTTATAGGGGAAGGTGGAGGAGTTATACAACTAGTCACCAGGTTTTCAAAATAAATTAAAGGGTACCTGTTAATCTTTAGTGATAGATGACACTGATTTTTTTTTTCTTTTCAGATTAGAAGTGCCCATCCATGATGGATTGTTGTAAATCTATTTCTGATACTATGGTGTTTATAGGCTCTGAAGAGAAGAAGACATGCAGTAGGTTGGGGTACCCTGGTGGGTTTTAGAAAAATACTAAAGTTTTTTCCTACTTTTATATGTTCTTTCAGGGCTGTGCACAAAATCATTCAGCAAACTTCTAAAAGTAAGTTACACATCCTTTATCATCCCCCTCCTGACTTTCTGCTTCAGTAGCTCAGAGACACGCCCAGGAATCCCATGTTCCATGTTCCACCACTTCTCACTTTCTTCTGCACAAGTACGCTTTGTAGGCAGCTGACAGGTGTAGCTATATAGTATTCTGCATTGCTGTTCCTGTGTATAAAATATTCTTTCATTGCTTAGATTTGATCATTCCTTTTATTTCCTGAAGTAGAAGAGTAAATCTGTATGAACTGGTATGCTGTCATTTCAGCAGTGAACAAGAATTATCAGAGATTTTTCTGACTGTTAAAAACCGATTGAGGTAGCAGCCTGGAGTGAGAAGATCAGAAAACAAGATAAAGGCCAAAGGTAGTAGAGGAATCTAAGGGTGTCGTGGCAAAAAGAGGGTATAAAATATCATACTCAATCTTCAAAGGAAGAATTGGGATGGCAGAGCAGAAGATGGAGAGTTAAACAGAGAAAGTCTGTGAAAAACCAATGTTCAGCAAATGATGAGGGAAATTCATTAAGTGGCCTTAGGCTGTGATCCCTATCATTCAATCATGAATAGAGAGGAGAGTAATGTTTTGCATTTCTTTAAAGAAGTGGGGACAAGCTATCTGTATCGACTTCGCATTTGGCCTAACACTAACCCTAATCCTTGAGAACTGTGGTTGGTCCAGACAAGCTATTTAATAAATGTTGATTGAATCAACAGAATGAACGATAATTTCCAAAAAGGAATAACTTAACTATCTCACTTTCATTTCATAATATTATATTTTTACTGACTTGTTACAACTTTTACTGAAAGGTTAAATTTGACTTCTAGGACTTGGTAGCACCCAAACCACTGAAGCCACACTTAGGGGATCTTAGATTTGCTTGTGCATTTGAGCCTCCTAGAAAGCTTTTAAATAGCTATTAATTCCTGAGACCAAAATTTAAGCCTAGGAATTGAGATATATAGAACAGAAGTAAAGCAATCAAACAAGAATAAGAATCCCCTTGTCTAGGAATTCAATGTTCATCTAATTCATCCTTTATTTTTCTGATTGGCTACATCTTATTCTAACTTGATAGATTATTCTAATAATTCTTTTAGTTCTGAATGCTAGCTGTGTTTGTGATAGATATGAAAACAATGTAATAGTTTGTGGAAAATAGTAGCTAAAGCAAAGCTTTGGATGCCCAAAGATACATGCACCCTATCTTGTCAATGTAAGCCTCTCTGGTCCTACTTTATTACACATGAATTCTTAGTTCAGTGACAAGAAATTGAGGGGTTTTTTTTTTTGCTTGAATTACTGTTCTTTCTAGAATTTATACTCAGTCATGTTATAATTCTAAATTCCAATGCTTTTGCTTATGATGTTTTCTTACTCATCTAGAGAAGAAGTGCATGACTCTAGCTCCAGTCCCAATTCCAATCAATCATCACTACAGAGCAATAGCCAGCAATCCTTCCTCTCATCTAGTTTCACACATCAAGAAAGTCTTTGAGTAATATGACAAGGAGAAGACCTCTGGAAATAACAGCATAAAATGGTGCATAATTATTATCTAAGGAGTTGAATATACAATTTTAAAAACTCAGCCTAGAGTTGAGTCTACTGATATGTATTAATAATGTGAAAAACAAAAAGAAATCCACCTTCAGCTTTTAGAAATGCTTTCTGGGTAGACACGCTCGTAGTCTGTAGGAAATGAAGATCCCCTATAAATACTTACTTTCATGATTTAGAAGACATGTGTAAATAACACTGATACCTGATTCGTGAGGTATGAGAAGATGAAAATGGCTTCCTGATACCTTCAATGTAATTAAAACAAAATGGTCTTTTCTGTCTGCTTTGTTTCTTTTTCTTTAGCTCTTCTTGGTAATGAGTTGCGTGTCCCTGGACAAAATGATCTTTGAAATTATAGCAAAATATGCATTACATTCCATCTAAGATATAAGCTAATAAATAGACCAATGATTTTAATGAACAGTTTTTAAAGATAAAGTACAAATGAGTAATAAATACATGTAATTTTTTAACATTAACACAAAGAAAAGGAAAAACAAATCTACTGTAAGATTTCATCTCACCACACAATCAGAATGCTCTTATAAAGAAAACAAAAGCAATTGCTGGTGACAATGTGGGAATGAAACCTTCATATATCATTCACAAAAATCTAAATTAGTGCAGCTACCCTGGAAATCAGTATGGAGGTTACTTAATAAATTAAAAACAGAGCTACAAAATGACCCTGGTATATCATTCTGGGGCATTTATCCAAAGGAGCATAATTTAGCATGCCACAGAAGTACACAGCTTTGTTCATAGTAGCCAATCTATGGACTCATAGCCTAAGAGTCCAACAACAAATGAATGGCTAAAGAAAAAATGGCCTAAGTTGAGTGATATAAGATAAATTAAAAAACATGAATATCATTTATTTTCACTCAAATGAAGAATCTAGACCTAAAATGATAGGAATATTGATAATTTATTATTATTATTATTATTATTATTATTATTATTATTATTAAAGGGGTTCTTTTTGATGGGAAGAAACTGTGAGGGAGGTAAGGAGTACAAAGGATGGTGCTGGAGGATAAACATGATTTAAATAGATTAATGTATAAAAATAGTATAATGAAACCATATGTAGTGTTTTAAAGAGAAAAGAAGTTCAGATAATGGGAGATTTGAAGAAAAATGCATTATTCAGACTCTGTTGACCTATTCATGGTTCAGTCAAATTGCTACTGATTATACCAACTCTTTGCATCCTTACCCTTTGTAGAATACAACTGTATTCTCCTTCATTATAGTTTCTTTACTTGCCTTTCAATATTGAGTTATTTTCTTCATAGAGCTAAGTGTCACATATATTCATATATACCAACCTGGCTATTTAGAGAATCACAAAGAAAGTAGAGTGGGAGGAAGCTTATATTTTAAACTCGAGTCCAAATTAGGGCAAGTTTCAATAAATGCTAGTAGTCACTGTGGATAAAATGAATGAAGTTGGAGAGCTGTATGCATCAAAATACATGGGCGGCAGGTTGGAAAATTGAGATACTAGACCAATAAGTGGTCACATTTGTCAAGATTCATGTATGAGATGAAAAATGTTCCGCCTAGCAGCAGTGCTACTATTCTCATCATGAGAGAATCATCAACTCCCCATGACCCTGCCTCAGGCAGGGGCAGAAAGATGGCTCATATGGACAGTGCATAAAAGCTTAAGGGCTTGAAAGGAATTCATTCTCAGACAAGTTGATTTTCAAACCTTTCCCAAGCCTTTGCAGACTTACACACGATATTTTGTTAAAGAAGCCCAGATACAATCTGCTATTTATTACAATTTTCAGGGAAAGAAAGTGAATTCCATAAAGTGAGTAAATTGATAAGATGGGTTTCTAACACAAAAACATTCAGATGAATCATGAACAATGTCTCTCAACTAATTTCTGGCCTTTCTTTAAGTAAGAATTGGCAACTCACTGATGCTGATATTTTGAGAAGACATAGAATTTAAATTAAGTGGTACTTCAACCCATCTTGGTAGCTTATAGGATGCTAGCCATATTGGTTATAAATCACATTCAGTTATAAAACAAATCACAGCAGTGTTGCATGCCTTTAACCAAACATCAAGGAAAATAATTCTCCATAGTGCCCAAGCACTATGAATACCCACTTAATCCTTTGTAATTATAGTTTGAAGCACCAAAATTTTTATTTAATTCTCCCATTATGAAAGGTTTGTTTT
Organism: Dipodomys merriami; assembly: GCF_024711535.1. NCBI lineage: Eukaryota > Metazoa > Chordata > Mammalia > Rodentia > Heteromyidae > Dipodomys > Dipodomys merriami. The sequence continues at coordinate 57,864,610 of NW_027205603.1, forward strand.
ACCCTATTTTCCCTGCAGTATGATTGCTATATACAAAAACATAATAAAGACATGAAAACAGACTCTTAGCACTTCAAATCTCTAGCCTATCTTTATTTTAATGGAGCAATTCTCAGTGCATTCTGTAATATGAAACATTAAACTTGGCATTTCCTTGGAACTATAAAAATTTAAACCTCACCTATAAACAGTTATTTATGGAAAGTAAATGACATCTGAAATTCTTTTTCAGGGAGAGTTTCAGGAGCCTCACACTCTCCCACTTCTTCCAGTGCTAGTCATTCACCAATACTTCCACCCACCTCATCACAAACCTACTTTTTGTGTTTCCTTCCTACTCCAGGCAGGGGTTACTAAGGAACAAGCCCAACCTCAGGCTTCACTGGCCAATCTGTGCGCAAGAAGAGCATTATGTGTGATTATGTGTGATTTGGAAATTTGTAAACCCAGGAGACATTTGCCTATAGTAAATTCTTATTTTTGCTCCAGAATAATGGCTTTTAATGAGGGTATAAAAATAGAATCAGACTATGCTTTATGATTTCTTACTGTGATTTATATGTTAACACAGAGAAGTTTAACGGAAAGATGCAGAATAGAAGGGCTGAGTATGTAAAGAAAGTCAATGCCATGTGTTAGCTGGATGCCAGGTATGTGGATGAGTACATTTTGTGTCACAACCTTGTTAGCAGAAGATGTACCTTTCACAAGCAAATAAAAATGGAGTGATTCTAGACAGTAAATGAAAATGAGTGTTATTTCATATTAGGCAGGGATGGGCTGCAATCGTTCCTGGGAGAACGATTCTAATGCCTACTGAGGTTGTACTTATCAAATCTTACTCATGTAGAATTTAATGAGTTTTAGGTGATGAGCTGTGTGGTAGATGGCTTGTCTAGCATCTATAAGACCTTCGATTTGATTCCTAGCACCATAAAAACAAGCACAAAATATTTCAAGAACATTGCTAATCAGTTGTGAAATCAATTTTGTATACAATTCCTAGCACTTTTCTTTTACTATTTTCACATATGATAGGTAACAGACACGTTGTGAGTAAATGTGACTACAGAGTTCTGCAAATGTGTGGGTGTGGCCTGCTCCAGAGGCTCTGCCTTCTGCCTCAAGATGATCTGACCATATTCACTTTGACACATCTCCACAGGCTTACATTTATTAATTAAAATCACAAATAAATTTAAATTGAACATTTAATTTAAATAATACCTCCATTTGTCCTTCTCAGCTGGGTAAAATATTTTTTCAGTGTGCTAAAAGGCTGTCATGTTATCTCATGTGATTCTTCAAATAGTTCTTTGAAGCAACCCAGGCAGGGCTCTTGCTGTAACTGGTTAGTGAGAGCATCAGGACTGCTATATGAGTCTTCAGATTATTTATCTTGTATGTTAAGTAGAGACAGAAAACGTACCTGTTAGATGAAGGGACTACTGGATCACCTTGCACATCTCCATAGATAAGTAGGATAAGGAAGCTATTATAATTTATATTGTGGCCTAAGGAATAAAACGTCAGCATAATTCAAGGCATCCACTGTCTTGCTTATTAGAGGTCTTTCCAACTGGGAATAATTTAGACTCTTCAATGGAGAGTTTTCTTTCCTATCAGTGTTCAATAATTAAATGTAGAGATCAAGAAAAGCTGCTCTTCTAGTCTTCTTGTGAACATTCCAACACCCCTTCTGTTTCCCATATGGGGTTATCAGTTATTCATGCTTGTCCCTCCTTCTGTTGTTAGTACTTTAATAATACTAAGAGCGAGAGTACTTTGAGGAAGTGGCGCTGTAGCTCAAGTGGTAGAGCGCTCGCTTTGAGCTGAAGAGCTGAGGGACAGCGCCCAGGCCCAGAGTTCAAGCCCCACGACCGACAAAAAAAAAAAAAAAAAAGAGAGTACTTTGAATGAGTAATTTGTATCCAGGCTTTGCACAATGGCACCATATATATATATATATGTATATATATACATATATATATATATATAAACTCACTAATCTGTAGAGCTCAATTAAGTCAGTATTTTCAAGCACTTACCTATGGATAATGAACTTAAGATTTAAGTTAAGTAGTTCAGGCTTACAGAGCTATTAAGTGGCAAAGATAGGATTACTCGTTAGCCCAGAGAGTCTAGCCACAAAGGCTCTATTCATTTCATTTTGCTTTTGCAGTTGACTCATTCTGAAGTTCATTTGTAATTAGTTCTCAAACTCTCTCCCTTTAGAGACCAAAAGTTGCTGCCATCAGTCATGTTTAGCTTGGAGTTAGCATGGAATACATAATTGTATTTTGCAAGATGATACTAAATAATATTTAAGCTTATGATTTACATGTGATATTCTGTGGTTGGAAGAATTAGAATGAATTAGAATCAGAAAAAAGGTGTAAAATTATAGCCATGGTGCAGCAAAGGAAAATCATATACTGAGAAAAATGTTATGATTAAACTTTTCTGGTTGTTGAACATTGCCTTCTAAAATGCTTAAGCTGCTACCTAAACAGAATGAGTAGCATTATTACCTGTACAGAATCTCTAGTAAGCAAAAGACATTTGCTCTATTTTGTCATAGTTCTGAAGCCACACTTTTAGATCATGTGACAACCAGCCCCATGCAAGTGGCTGATTGTCTGTGAGAGCGATTCCCTGAAAAACCACATCAATCAAAGCAAGCTTGCTGAGCTCTGAGTGCTGGAGATATCACAATCATTAAACAGTAATGCAAATATAAAAGCAATATCTCACCTCATTAGTACCAAATATGTTGTTTATTCTTTCTTCAAGTAAAATGTTTAGAAGCCTGCATAATGAGGGTCCCGTTGACAGAGGTGTGGAATTATGAAGCTGCTAAATCCAGCGCGAAGACAGCGTGATAAAATAGATTGGATTTTGCAATAGCTGTGCTTAGAGCAAACTTGGGTGGCTGGGTTCCACATTAGCACATTGTTTTGACATTCATGTGCTCAGAGATTCTATTTCATGGTGAAGGGGTAATGGGGTGACATGTGGATGGAGCAGAGAATGTTCAGGCTGAAGTCAAAAGCTAGGGGCAGAGAAGGGAACCAGATCAATTTTTGAAGTGATACAATTATTTTCTAATGAGGAAACTTGCATAAAAAGACATTGTAAATGATTTAGGGAAATATTTGTAAAGCTGTTGGTAAGTGAAAGGACTAAATTAAACTTGTACAGCTCTTGTATATGCAGCCTTGTACATTTCTTATGCAGGTCTTTGTATAGCTATTCTAAAGGTCTTCATACACTATGTAATAGGCTAGAAATCTATTCTGTAAACTCGCTTCTAGGGGCCATCAGTATCCAGAAGGTATAAATGTTTGCAGTTAAATGTGTTTGTTGGTTATTGGTGTGTGGGGCTCTTGATACTATCTGTGTGGGGGCCAGGAAACTGTTTTGCATGCATTCATGAGTTCTCTGTGTGTCTCTTGAAATGACTATGCTCCCATTTCTTTTGCAGGACTCACTGCCCTGGCCCACAATGCAGTTCTTATCTTGAAGATAAGAAATGAGGATACTGTTCTAACTGGAGTGAGGTGATATCTCAATGTTGTTTTGATTTGCATTTCTTTTATGGCTCTAACAACAACAGATGCTGGAGGGGATGTGGACAGAAAGGAACCTTACTTCATTGTTGGTGGGAATGTAAACTTGTTCAACCACTTTGGAAAGCAGTATGGAGGTTCCTCAAAAAACTTCACATAGATCTCCCCTATGATCCAGCAATCCCACTTTTGGGCATTTACCCAAATGTTTACAAACAAGATCACACTAAAGCTACCAGCACAACTATGTTTATTGCAGGATTATTTACCATAGCTAAGATATGGAACCAACCTAGATGCCCCTCAGTAGATGAATGGATCAAGAAAATGTGGTATATATACACAATGGAATTCTATGCCTCCATCAGAAAGAATGACATTTCCCCATTTGTTAGGAAATGGAAAGGTTTGGAAAAAATTATATTAAGTGAAGTAAGCCAGGCCCAAAGAAGCATAGGTCCCATGGTTTCCCTTATTTGCAATATCTAGTATAGGTATGAGTCAAGCAGAAAAGGTCAGATAATGTGATGTTAGGAAAATGAACCCTTAAATATGTATTTTAATGTTTTCGTTTCTTTCATGCATGTGTTTCTAACTCATTTATAAGATTATTTCTTTGTTGCTTTGTATGTCCCTCCCCCACAGTGTAACCCCCGCTTTCACTATATTTGATGTCAGTATAACATGTGGAGGAGATGGGGACAAACAAGTCGTTTAAGGATTCAGGTGGACCTGTTGCAACAATGAGAAGTACAAAATGTCATGTCAAAACCAACTTTACAATGTCGGTGTGGGGGGGGAGGGGGGTATAATTGGGTGGGGGGAGGGGGGAGGCTGGGAAGGGAGGTGAAGGATAAACAAAGGAGGAGGCTGCAATGCTTGGTAAGAAATGTATGCATTATCCTGCCCATGTAATTGTAGCCCCTCTGTACAGTATGTTCTCAAATAAAATAAAATAAAATTAAAAAAAAAAAAGAAATGAGGATACAAGAAAAACAATATAAAGACCAATATACTAGCTCAAGGGCAGTTTTTTGCCTTGTCTCTTTTTGTATTCCTGACTGGGCATAGCTTATATAACCTAGATGATATTGTACAAATAAATACTCTGTCTGGATATAAGGAGGACATGTTCTATCACTTTTCTACTTCTACTTAATTTGTTCAGCATGCTTCTTATTGAGAATTGTGGGCACACTCTAAGATTTCTAAAGAGGTAGGTGTGAAGGTAGAGTCAGTAAACTTTTGTTCTGCTCAGCCCAGGTCCAGTCAACTTGTGACCTGACCAGTATACAAGATTAATGAGTCACATAACTGCCTATGTCATACTGATCATCTTTGTTTCAAAAGGTGCTTGGGCACTGTTGGTTCATGCACATAAATTTCTTCCCATTTCTTTCTCATTCTGTACAAAGAATTATAACCTTAGGCAAGTATTTTACCTTCCTGGGTCACAGTTTCATAGTTGATTAATGTAGCTACTCAAGAGGCTGACATCTGAGGATTGTGGTTCAAAGCCAGTCTGGGCAAAAAAGACCGTGAGACTCCTCTCCAATTAATCACAAAACTCTGGAAGTGGAATTGTGGCTCAAGTGGTAGAGAGTAGGCTTGAGGAAAAAGAGTTCAGGGAACAGCACCCAGGCCCTGAGTTCAAGCCCCAGGACCTGCATAAAAATATGTAGCTTTCTTTCTTTTCTTTCTTCTTTTTGGTAGATTTTGGATGTGTATTTGAGCCTATTGGGTGAAAATTGACATTGTGATTTTTTGTTTTTATTGTGTTACCGTATAAAGGGACTCCCTCCCCCACAGTATAACTTTCATTTTATTGATGGTCATTCTATTGCCTTTTGAGGAACAGTAAGGAAATGATTGAGGAAAAATTTCTCATTCTTATAGACTATTGGACCTTGGAAGTCTTTTTTTTTTTTTTTTTTTTTTTTTTTTGGTCGGTTGTGGGGCTTGAACTCTGGGCTTGGGCGCTGTCCCTGCACTCTTTAGCTCAAGGCTAGCACTGTACTGCTTGAGCCACAGTTCTACTTCCGGTTTTCTAGTGGTTTATTGGGGATAAGAATCTCCCGGACTTTCCTGCCCAGGCTGGCTTTGAAGCATGATCTCAGATTCCAGCCTCCTGAGGAACTAGGATTACAGGCGTGAGCCACCGGCGCCTGGCTAATTTTCCTAATGGAAAATTCCCTAGTCTGGTTGCTGAGCTTCTAGCCCGAAGTTGCAGCTGATCCTCAAGTAGGTAGAGGGCCTTTAGTATATACCAGAGGCCAGTGAGTCTTCGAACTTACACAAGGGCTTTAACAAACACGAGGATGAATATATCAGTAAAGGTGCTATTGAGTAAATTGCAAATTTGGAACAAAAAGGAAGAAAGTAAATTTAAAAGTAATAAAAAGAGGAACTTGCTTTTCCATGGATGGTTAAAGAGAGAACGTGTTATATTGGAGATTGGGTTTGGAATAAAACAAAATTCCATTCAGCCTGTCACTGATTTGTGCAAAAAGATTTGTTAACTTTCAGAGCTTTAGTTCCTGCCACCTTAAAATGGCAATCCTTATGCTAAATCAACAAGTTTAAGAATTCAGTGAATTCACTGACATGATTGTGAGGTGTAGGTGGCTCATACCTGTAACCTAGACACTTAAGAGGCTGAGAGCTACTGGATTATGCTTTAAAGTCGGCTGGGCAGAAAAGTTTGTGTGTGTGCTGGTGTGTGTGTAGTAAACGAAATAGAAGGAATAAGCACCATGCTCTCTCTTTCAGTGTATGCATATATATCTGTGTATGTGTGCATATGTTTATATATATATATATATTCTTATGTCTGTTAATATATAAATATATGGCCAATCTTGTTATATTGTAAATACTTCCTATAATTTACAACAATTCTTTGTTTCATATTCCTTTCCTAGCACATAAATTTCTTCCCATTTCTTTCTCATTCTGTACAAAGAATTATAACCTTAGGCAAGTGTTTTACCTTCCAGGGTCACATTTTCTTATTTTATTAATATAGAGAATCCACAAGGCAATCTATTACATTCCCAAGAGGTAACGTCATATTCTATTTTATAAGGTCAATAATAGTTAAAGTGTGGACATTTGAACAATCTCCAGTACTGATACTAAGCTAATTTCTAATTTCAAAGTGAATAGGATATTGTACTATCCTATAATGGATTAGATAATACAGTAAATACAAGAATCCAGTAGACTGCTCAGTATGTCTTAAATTTTAGATGTACTATTTCTTTATGAAGGAGAGTTTGGTAATGAGTTATCCTTTTTTCCACAAAATTCCATAATTTGAAATACAAATATCTTTTTTTGCTTACATTTTGAATTCCCACTACCCTTACTAAACCATTGTGCTGAGTGATAGTTATGGAATTTTTACTAGTTTTGTGCTGAAAGTTGCCGCAGCGAGGGTACTTAGTAACTAATCCTGGCTCCCCAGATCCATGATTAAGATATTTTTCTTACTTTACTAAAAATGTGTAAAAGGGAATCCTCCCATATATCCTAGTCACTCTCCTGGAGGGAATGTGTCATATATAAATTTAGAGATTTTTCCAAGTATATAGGTTGGGAAAATAGTTATGGTTGGTTTCCTGAAAGCTATGATTTAGTTGCCAAACTAAAATAGAAGAAACATTGCTCACGAATATGGAGAGTGGCTATGCAATTGCCACTACCAAAATCTTTGAAATAAAAATATTTGGTTGCATTTAGATACATATTTTTAAAAAATATATTTTGGTTCTGTTCTGTGGTGCCAGTATTAGGGTTTCAAGTCGGGGCTTGGCACTGATAGGGGCTGGTGCTCTAACTCTTTAGCCCTGCCTTCAGTTTCATCTTTTTGCTGCCTAATTGGTGATTGAATCCATCAGAATTTCCTTCCCAGGCTGACTTTGATCCTTGATCCTCAGATTTCAATTCTCTTGAGGAGCTAGAACTATAGACATGAGCCACTAGCTCCACGTTTAGATATAGGTTTTCTCAAATACAGATATTGACTAAAAAAACTGATAAATATAATTACCTTCGAAGGCAAGGGACTTCCAACCATGGACATGGAAGTTAATATTATTGCAATGATAAGCTGTCTAAAAAAAATCATGTTTGTCAGATGTTGGAATCAGGAAAGAAAAAAGGAAGGTGAACAAGGTGGATGTTATTGGGTGCGGGGGTGGGGGGAGGGAGGATGGGAAGGGATGGGAAGGGTAAACAAAGGAGGAGGCTACAATGCTTGATAAGAAATGTACTCACTATCTTGCCCATGTAATTGTAACCCCTCTGTACAGTATTTTCACAATAAAAAAAAATAAAAAAAAACCAAGGTGGATGTTGACAAAGCTCATCTAATCACTCCCTCCACAGGGGAAAGTATAGTTTGACTCCTAGACTTCGTGTGGTGTGGTACTATGTGTGGTAGCAAGGCACTCCTTATGTCATGAAATGTTATGAATCATGTTAGGTAAGAAGATACAATCTCACTAAGTTATCCTCTCTAGTTTCCATTTCGCTTGGAGCATAAGTTGTCTCAGAAGGATCATGGCAGATATACCTGCTAAGAAAGAGCTCAGGTAATATTCAACTTGAAATGTCAAAGCATACTTTGGAAGTACATGACAAAGACTTTGATTTCATCAGAGAACTGGACAGGCTCTGTGCTAAACAGTACACACAGAAGAATAAATACCACCCAAGAAAATTATCCATGAAAACCAACTACAGGAAGATTCCACAGATGAGAGCCTGTGGATGATGAAAAAGATGCGAGTGTTGTGTCAATAAAATGTGTGCTTCCATCCCCAGACTTAATTCTGGAGGCCCATGGAACTCAGCAGTTTTAAAAACAATACTTGTTGCACCAAAAGTGCACATGGCAATACTGCCTAAAACTATTTACAAATTCAATGCAATGCCCATCAAAATCCCAATCACGTTCTTCAATGATATAGAAGAAGCAATCCAAAAATTCATGTGGAATAATAGACAACTCTGAATAGCAAAAGCAATCCTTAAGAGGCAGTGCTGAAGGAATGTCAATTCCAAGCTTCAAACTCTATTATTGTTCTTTTCTATCTGAAATGTTATCCTCTTTGACAGTGTTTTTCTATCATCCCAATGCTTCTAGCCACTGATAAGCACAAATCTTTGCTTTTAAAATCAATGGTTTTAGTCTTTTTCCCCCCTCCAGTGCCTGGTACATTTTACTTAGCATAGGGTCCTCTAAATTAATCTATATTGTCACAAATATTTTAAAGCTTAAAAAAAACTGAAGAAAAACTTGTGTGTGTAATGCTGGTCCTCCTGGTGCTTGAACTCAAGGCAAGTGCTCTACCACTTGACCCACCGCTCCATTTTCAGCTTTTTTAGTTGTTAATTAGAGATTAGAGTCTCACAGACTTTCCTGCCAAGATTAGCTTCAAACCAGGATCTTCAATTCTTAGCCTCCAGATTATCTAGGATTACAGATATGAGTGGATAGAATTTTATTAGGAATGTATGACATAAAATATTTTATTTTTGTTTATCTGTTCATGGGCATCATTTGATTTCATATTAACTATTAGGAATCAAGCTCCAGTAAACATGCACTGTGACATCTTGACTTCATCTTCTCTGGATGCATATACTGAAGTGCAATTACTGGATCATATGGTAAATCTCTTTTTATTTGATTGAGGACTTCTCATAGAATTCCATGATGGCTGAATTAATTTTTGTTACAACTGTATACAAAGATTCCTTTTTAAAAATATCCTCACCAATACTTTATGTCTTTTACATTTTTAATCATGACTATTCTGTTAGAAACATAAAAAAAATCTCTATGTAAGCTGTCTCTATGTGACTCATGCCTGTAATCCTAGCTACTTAGGAGGCTGAGTGGTTCAAACCCAACCTGTGACTCTTATCTCCAATAAACTACTAAAAAAGAGCTGAAAGTAGCTCAGTGGATCAAGTGGTAGAGCACTAGCCTTGAGCAAAAGAAACTCAGGAACAGCACCCAGGCCCAGAGTTCAAGCCCCAGAACTGGCAAAAACAAATCTGTGTGTGTGTGTGTGTGTGTGTGTGTGTGTGTGTGTGTGTGTGTGTGTGTGTGTGTGTGTGTGTGTATGCTCATGTACATGTACTTCTACACTGGGATTGAACACAGTTTAATAATGCATGTCAGGCAAGCACTCAACACTGAGCTACATCCCCAGTCCTCTCATTATGGTTTTATTTTCATTTGTGGTGTTGAACAGTTTTTCATATGCTTACTTATATGTTTTCTTTAAAAAATAATTGCTCAGGTCCTTTCCTATGTTTTATTACTACTGGATTGTTTGAGTTCCTTACATATCTGAGATATAAACGCTTATCAAATATCTGACTTACAATGCCATGAATTGAGTCTATACTCTGCCAATAGTTAACTCTGCAGAAGCTTTTCCTTTTATGTAATCTCACTTTCTAGATTTGCTTTTGTTGACTGAGATTTGGAGGTGAAATCTAAAACAATCATTGCCCAGACAAATGTCTGGATTTTCCCTTTATTTTCTTCTGGAGTTTTTACAGTGTCATTTCTTATGCTTTTGAGTTTGTCTCTGTGTCTGGTGTGAGATAAGGCACTACTTTCCATTTTCTGCAGGTAAATATCCTATTTTCCTAATACTTTGTCTGAAGAGACTGTTCTTTTCTTATCAGGCATTCTTGATATCTTTCTCAAAAATGAAGTGGCTGTGTATTTCAGAAAAGAGTCACTTCTTTTGACCTTACAGGTGTTCTTTGGCAATGACTGACAGACTTTCACTATTTGGTCTAGCCCATGGTTCTGCATGGGCCAGCTGGTGTTGGTACCAGCAAAACTTGCTATTTGCTTATTTAATTGGATTGGCTGTAGCCTTTCTTCTAAGGTGAGGTGAGGCTACCGACCAGAGTCAAAGCCTAGCTCATTGGCTAGGCATTGCAATCAAGTAGACTGCTGTATGGCATTGTGATCTCTTCTGATTGGATGGGATAGAAGACAGACTCCTTATATGTGTAGTAGAATACTTAAGTTCACCAGCTGGGTGAAGCTGTCAGCAGAGGATCTAGGGGTAAGAGGAAATGCGCCCCACAACAGATTCCTCAGTAGGCATGCATTATTGAGCCTTGCTTCTTTATCTAGGTGGGGTTCTTTGGCTTTCAGTCTGTACTAAATTGCTATTTGAAATTCTAGGTCAGGCAGCTCTAGTCTGTATTCTCCACAAAAATGGATGGAAATAGGCATCTTCCTGCCGGGGAGGGGAATTGGACTAATTTCTGAGACTAGGCCAGACCACAGGTTGATATAATAGGTGACTATTTGGTTCCATAGAAGTGTGGTTTAGTTAGCACATAGTAGGCTTTAGTCCCCTCATTCTATGCAGAATCTTGGGATAGGTTATGGAGGTGCTAGGTGTGGAATCTTTGTGGGTAGAAAGACTGTTTGGTGGAGAAAGGCAGGGATGAGTCAGTCAATGAGAATATGTCTCTTATCTTTCTACAATGGATTTTATTTGGGTCTATAGTTTATATGAGTAGCTCAGTCTTATTCCCAAGTTTTGGATGTGTCACAAACTTTAGTGTGTTGGTAGTTGCTAGTTGGGACTTCCTTTGAGGAGAATGAAACTTGGGACTTCATAGGTTGCTGTCTTGCTGATGTTACTTCTCTGACATTGAACTGTGAATGAAGAGGTGAAATGATTAATCTAAAATGAGTTGAAGGAGCAAGTTTCTCAAATAGATGGGCAAAATGTACCCTGAACAACAAGCAGTTATATTTGAGGAAGAGCATGGGATCAGAGTGGCCCAAGTGGAGTGTACAAAGGAAAGGTTAGTGGGTGATGAGCACAAAAATAAAGTGTGCAACCCTCCCCCCCAAATATTGTTAACCACTGAAGGGAATTGAAGACATTACAACTTGTGAATTAAGTTCAATTGACTGGGTCTCATAAGAGACACAGGTATAGGCAAAGTCAGCTTTGGATGCAAACTGACTGTTGTAGGTTTTACCTTATGGTAATTTTTGCTAGCCTATGAGGTTCATGGGATGTGCTCTGACTGTGGTGTCAAGGTGATCTATTACTGGATATTATTTCTCCTGCCTATAGGCCCTGTGCATAGAATATCACAATGGGATCATACTCTCCAGGACTAGCTCCATTCTTCTTTGACTCCATTCTATTTGACTGGCAACCTATAGTATGGAAAAATAGTGTGGTATGCACACACACACACACACACACACACACACACACACACACACACACACAAGCACAGGATCCTTCATGACTTCCACAAACACATTTGAGCAGAACATTTTGTTCCGTTTTGTTAGTGTTCTCTTTTAGTGTTTCTTTTGATGTTCATCTTGAATTAGCTCCCATAAAAATAATGGAATGACAGAAATGAAATTGAACGATGTAGTTAATTTGTGACCTTATGTAGTCTCATGGCTTGCCTGAGTACCTTATGAAATACAGCCATATCTACTAATTCAGGAAAGTCCAGCTTCTAGGTTCTCCATTTCTCCCAGCAGCCTTATTCTCTCTACCCTTCTAGCCCCCATAAGGCATCATTCCACTTGGTTACCAAGAACTACATCTCAAGGCCAAAACAAAACAGAGATCAGCAAGTAAGTTTTCTGTTAGCCTTCAGACTGAAGACCAGAACATAATCTGTCACTTGTTTATATTACTTATTTCATATGTTGTTAAAATGGACAAGGTTGTTACATTCCATCTACAATTTATTATATTCCAACTCATGACATTAATGCCTATGTAAGAACCAGAATTTTATCATCATGTTTTGTATAACAAATACATGGATTTTTTTATCCTCCATTTTACTTATCGATTGATCATATTGAAATAAAACTTGGTAGTTGAATAGATCAACTTCCAGCCTGAGTATCTTCTCAAAAAAGGAGCAAAGTGAGTTAATTTTGAAATTTTATTCTCATTCTTTTTAGTAAGATCTTTTTGAGTGATGTTTCTCCAACAATAATTAGGAATAGACAGAACATTAAACACTTCTTAATGCTGTTAGTAAATTAAGGCAACAGCTGAAACTGAGGTTTCCTATGCTATGGGATGTATATACTGCTTAGCATGCTAGACAACTTTCTTTTACTATAGTATGTATCTGATATCATCAACTTATAAAAAATGTATATTTTGGCTCACAGTTCTAGAAGTTCCAATCCATAGTCAATTGATTCAATTGCTTTAAGTGAGTTAGCACATCCTAACAATAGTATATGGTTGAGCTAAGCCACTTACTTTATGATAAGAAACAAAGTCCTCAGACTTTTCAAAGGTGTGTCTACAATGACCTGTGTACCTCTCATTAGACTCACTTCTTCAAGGTCTTGCCACCTTCCAATAGTACTATCCTAGCTACCATGATTCTTTAGAGAATGTTTATGATTCATACTATACTGATTATCTCCATATTTTCAAAGAGCATAGAGCATTAGATCTGAAAACAGACTGAGAATCAAATCTTGGTTTTTGTGTCTTGGAGAATCAAAATTTCTGTATATAAAATTGTATTATATTTCTAAACATGGGCAAAATCCATATTTTTCTTTTCTCTTTTTGAGGGGAGATGAATAAAATCAATGGCTTTGTGCATATAGAACAAGCACTCTGCCAATGAGTTATATCCTCAGGCTATTATAATATTTTTATTAAAAAAATTAAATATAAATTGTATTTGCCAAAATCTATGGGTCATAGGGTTGTTGGTTGTAGGGCTTGAACTCAGGGCCTGTGTGCTTTCCCTGAGCATTTCTGTTCAAGGTTAGTGTTCTACCATGTGATCCACAGCTCCACTTCTGATTTTCTGGTGGTTAATTAGATATAAGGGTCTCACAGACTTTCTTGCCCCTGCTCACTCTAATGGTGATCCTCAGATCTCTGCCTCCTGAGTAGCTAGGATTACAAGCCTCAGCCACTAGCATCCAGTTCATGTTATTCTTTATAATTCCCTAATGTAGAATATAATGTGCTTATCTCATCAATAATAATGTAAGCCCTTTATATTTTTGATAAAATTATGTTTTGGAATGAGCTGTTGCATTTTGATTTACTTGCTGGGTTAAATCTTACCACATAAAGAATTGTCTCTGTGAAGAAATGTGCCAAATCAAGTTGAAGCTGGTTGATGGTTCTCACACCTTTAATGTTCATAAACAACATTTTTATGTTGCCAGATGTAACCCAGATGGTACATATTAATTTATATGTGGTTATTGGAAAAATATATGGTTTCCATCTGAGGTCTTTTAAGTATGATTTCTAAATTGATGTGAACATTGCTTTTTTTTTCAACTCACACCATAATGTGAGTCAAAATATGGTTCCCAGGTGAATGAGCACTTATCTGTTTCATTTGGCATCTTTCTATGTTTCTGAGCTGTGACTTCTGAATGAATTTTGTCTTTTCAGACTTGGTTTCAACTGGCTGAAAAGCAATGTGATAATGTCAGGTAACTCTCATTATGATGAAATTTGGTGTTAATAAGATAAATTTAGAATATCTTTCATCTCATTTTCAGTATTAACAACTGTTCTATAGTCTTGCCAACAGATACAAATCTGTGATAAAGTTTAGACATTTTAATCCTTCAGTATTTCCTGTTTTGATAAATATTAGACATAAGGTGGTCCTGAAATACTATTCCAAATCCCTAGATTTTTCAGAGAAAATAGTCCATCGTAAACTCATCATAAAACTACAAGAGAAATTGCAGAGCCAATTCAGTAGACAAATCTCAGCTTTTGATTTCCTATTGGCTTTTCCTTCATTTCAAGAAGAGTCAGAGATATTGTTCAAAGGAAACAAATGTATGACAATTTTATAAGTCTTTGCATCATATATTTCAAAAGAAATCTGATAAGCTTTATTAAAGAAAAATACTTCTCTCACATTTATCTTCCTCTTTTCCTACCTTTTTCTTTTTCTTTTATATATTGTTTTCTTTTAGCCTATTTTATATAATGAATGTTGTTACTTAATTTTTTCTGTTTTGATATGGGAATAGACATAATTTAATGTCCAAAACATTGTTAAAATGTTTAGAATATTCTGATACACCCAGTTTTTTTCACTCAAAATCATAGATCAATATATACACAACTATTCCTTGCATGTCTATAGATGTAGGTCAGAGATTAACAATGCTCAGAACTCCATCTTCCTGGAATTCTCCTGTGAAACTTACAGTATTAACTTGTACTTAGCTTTGTTATCTTTGCATACAAATTAGAAGGCTGTAAGCCTTCAGCTGACATGGTTTCTAAACCAAAGGAATAAAGAAAATTAAGAGAAAAAGAAGAATCGCTAAATAGGACTTATACATTTCTTAACTAATAAAGCAATAAACTACATACTCAATATGTACAAAGCTGCTCATATAGACTAGCCATCCATCTCTGTGATGTTTAACATTCCTTTTATAGTCACATAAAACACAACCACTTTCCACATATGTTCTCCCTCTGTTCTCTCTCCTTGATAAAATAAAGATAAAACCCATACCCACACCCACACCCACACAAAACACATCTCCAAGTATTCTTTATAGTTTACTCTTAACAATGTAACTCTACTACTTTAGGTTTTACTATAGAGAGAATACAGGTTCTCTGAGGACATAGAGACATTCTGTTCCATGTAGCAAAGATGTCACATATTTTGTCCCTAGATGACACTTTCTGTCAGCACTTGCTGGAGATCTCTACCTCTTGTTATTTGTTGTCAACACTCTCCCCCTCCCCCAAAGGAGGGCTGGATCCGGTGACACCCATTTAGCCAACAGAATTCCACAAGGTCATAGAATGCCTATTCCATGATATGATTATAAATATATCATGACTTCCATGTTGATAATTGACACTTCCATTTTATGGCTTGCTTCTCTGATGGGAAAGTTGCCATGTGGAGAGGCCAACATAACAAGAAATTGAAATGACTTGTAACCAGTGGAAAGCTAAGGCTCTCAGGCTGTCAGTGTTCAAGGAACTGAATCTTAGCAATGACTGACGGAATTGGGAAAGAGATCTTTCTCCTTCTGAGCTTTCAGATGAAACCTTAGGTGGTAATTTGGAGCTCGGTGGGAAGCTCTGAAGCAGAGGACTAAGGGAAGCTCTGACCAATTGCTGATCTACATTACATATGTGGTGATAAATTTTGCTATTTGTTTATGGTGATTTGTTATACATCCATAGATTTTTAATATTCTCCCTAAAAGCTCTGTTTTCTATGTATTCAAGTCCATGTTCATCAATTGCTCACTGGAGGTTATTATTACTATTACTATTATTATTATTATTATCTTTGGGTTTCATTAATCCATATTCACCAAATCTTAAAACAAATGAATTAACTAAATTCATAATCGTCTATCTTTGATTTATGTCAAGGTTCTAGTTACCAATTTAAAGCATACAATCACAAACTAAAGCAAAATACACACAAGTTTAGATACTGACCTTCTTGGGATGACTTGATTGTATTTACATTTTTCTCCAGGATCTGTCCATTTAAGTGGCATCTTTAGTGACTCAACATATTCACAAGGATTAATTAATGAGTTACTTGTCATCATTAGTGAAATGTATTATTTTCTCATCACTGGTGAAAGCCAATGATTATGTAACTGGAAAATTCATCTTCCTCTTTAAATTGGACTACAAAGGCTACAATTGGAAGGGTTTATTTTTTAAACATAGTTTGGAGTGAGTTTTTCGAAGACACAATTGATTTCCAAGGCCCAATATAAACCTCTGGAAAAGTTTGTCTTGACAGCAACAGAAAGTCCACCAGTGAGTGAATTTAGCACTTCAAAAATGGTGAAGCAGTTATAAAAAGGCATCTGAAAGAAGTGAGCAGGTTAAACATTGGGGTGAAATGTTTGCTTTTTAATGCAGCTCTTCAGTTACATCCCTCCTTCAATGTACTGTATCTCTATAGAATGATTTGGCAATAAGAAAAGCAACAGTTTAATGGAAGTAGTAAAGACTGTCTACTACATTATCTTTTTTCCCCTTTTGCACAAATTATAAAATATGCCTGGCAGTTTTGCTGACAGTTCAATAATGTGTTTCACTTACTTACTCCTGTTCTCGATGGCTTTCTCAGTTTCTTGTTTAATAAATCAATGCCAGGATAAAACTTGGAGATAAACAGATTTTAATTAAGTCTTTGTGATGTTAAGTATCTAGGAAGTTGGAAATTGTAGAACTATGATTAATTTGGGTGGTTTATTTTGCTTGAACATTTGGCATTGAGTATTCTAACAGCTTTTTGATGGGAAGACAAACATCTAAGAAGTTCTCTCCATGCATTTTCTACAGCATTTGGGGAAGCAGTTGGGGACATTTTGGTAGAATTTCTGCCAGAGCTTTGTATTTCTCCCAACTGGCCTTCCATGTGCTTCTCTTGATCAGAATGAAAGAGGTTGGAATTCGAAGTTAATAATGCATTTTTGACTTGCCAATTGGTAAACTTGAATTTTTTTTTATAAGATTGGGACTTTATTAGTCTAAAAACATCAACCAATGCCTCTTCAACCAATAATATGAGGCCTTCACATGTATTACCAATAGAGGCCATCTGCAGGCCTAGGGGAAGGGTCATGGCTCCATATTTGAACACTATCTAGTGAGTGGTAGGTCTTAAGTCCAAACTTCCAAAAACAGGGACAGCTATTATATTCATAATAATCTAAGGGTAAGAAGGAGTGGTATTGAGGTGTTTAACAAACAAATGCTGAACATAAAGCACATCTTCATTAAGCAAACTTTTTTTAATGAAAGTGTTGAGCTCCTTGCTTCTAGCAAAGTTCATCCTAACATTGTTGTTGTTATCAGTCATTCCTCCTGGTTGCACAGCTGTGCATCCTGACCCCCAAAAAGAGGCAAAGATGTTAGACTGGAAACCAAATTCAGCATTAAACTTTTTGTTGTTGTTGTTTTGAGATAGAAAGAAAATTATGAAAATAAATGTGAGAACATTGCAAACAGTTCTTTGACTGAAAGGGAAAAAGCATAATAGATTGTTAAATGGTAGATTTTACAGAGTTGTACCTGACACAATTATTATATCACTCTTGCAGATGAGACAACTGAAGTTGAGAATGGAGAGGAGATTGGATGAATGGCACAGACCTGGTAAACTACAGAACCTGAACCCAAGGTTTGTCTTTTTCTGACATTAAAGAAAGAAGTTAGCCATGAGTAACTCTTGTGAAACTGAAAATTGTCCTTCACTGGTCAATTTCCACTTGGATACACTGACTGGCTTTTGATACTTATGTCTCTACTAGATATTCCAAGTTCATGGATAAGATGTTCACCTGGCTTTTAGAATAAAGATCTTCTCAGATTGCTGTACTCATGAATTTCTGTTTTGTAATTCCAAACTATTCATTATTTCTTCTTTGGTGCCAGTTCCTGGGATGTCAGCTTGAATTATGGAAGCTGAATGCTTAAAACTAAATGCTAAATATCAACTCTGTAGTGATTAGAAAAATGTGGAGGAAATACAATTAAAAAGGAACAAGTTGGAATCTCATTATTAAACTCTTTATAAATGTAGATTTATAAACATAGATTTAACCTATATTTGACTCATAATATATCTGATTGCTTTTGTAAGATTGTTCATGTTGCTCACCATTTCCAATTGTGCCTTGTTTTTGTAATCATCTCAAGTGTTATCACAAAACAGGGAATGCTACCAAGCTATTTCCCACAGGACTTGAAGAACTCCTGAAGGGTGAATGCTAGTTTAAAAATTATAATGGCAAAAATTCTGCTTTCAACACCTCCTCTCTTCCCTCACTCAATGTTATTAAACTCTGAAAGCAATTTCTTTTAAAAGTCACTTATTTTAAATCATTTTTCTTTTCTTATATGTCAACCAAAAATAATCCCACTTGATATATGTACTTACAGCAAAATTAAGAGGAAAATCATAAGATCCTAAAGGTTACAAGAAAGACAGAGAGAAAAACCATGTGAAGGAGACTTTTTCAATTTCCAAATTAAGATGTAAATACTATTGTCCTGGTCTTTTGTCTTAAATTATTCATCTAGAAAGATCATCTGAAAATTCTGACCCTCTTAGAATTATAGTGTCAAGACGTGGTAAGATCAGTAATGGAACCACTGGGTAAATTTGGACCATGCAACCAATCTCAACAAAACATTCCCTGAAACATCACCTATCAAAAATATAGCTTGAGACATTTTTGGAAACTAGACCATGAAGTATTAAGTACCATGATCTATCTTGGATGGTACTAGTTTGAGTAGGATATCAAAGGTTGGATTCAATGAGGAGGAAAAGATCAGACATTTCTGTTAATGGCTATCTTCTATGTCTAAAGCATTTGATACATAGTTCCTCATTTACTCACAAAAAAGTTCAGTGAATCAATTTTATTGTTCATTTAACAAGGAAAACTAAAGTTTCAAAGTTACCTAGCAAAACCACATCATCAGCTACAATATAGAAGAAATTCTAAACTTTCCAGCATGTCCACACTCTTAGTGACTAGACTACACTTCTCAAAGTAGATATGTACTTATATACAGAAAAACATGTATATACAGAAAAAAAGTGAAGCAATTAGTCAAGCAGAAACACACATTCAAATCTTACATACCCTGTCTTTCTATTGGATCAATGGTTGACTTTATACTCCCTGGGTGCCAGTTTTCCAATCTCTAAAAGGATAATAATTTCTATTACAGGTTTAATGATTATACCATACCTTATTGCTCATTAGATATAGCTGTTATTATTATCATTAATTATAGCTATTATTTCATATGAAGGATTTAGCTTTTCAATCTGCTCCTAATAACTTGTGGAGGGTGAAAATGAAGAATGAAGTTATTTATGTTTTAGTTACCATGGCACTGCAAGAGATTTGCTAAAAACAAACAACAAGAAATACTGATCTTTATCTTTTTAAACATTGCCTTGTCTCTTTGGCTTTCCCGTCAAATCACCGACAAACATGGAGTCAACCTATTTCTCCTTTTCCATTGTTATTAGATTTTTCTGTCATTCTTGTCACCCTGACTTTAATAATTTATCAATTATGCCTGATCAGGCCTACTTGGCTGGCACAGCTGAGCTATAGAGAAGAACAGGAACAGATGTCAAAAATGCATTTGTTTTCTTTCTTGCCAAATGCCAGGCAAAGAATGGCACTGTTCTGCTTGCCTGCCCTTTTTACTGGTGAGTAGTATAAAATAGTTCACACAACATCTGCTTTTGTAAAGACCTGCTAGCATTGCCCACGTAGGTCCAGATGTTATTGCACACAAAACACAAATATCTGTAGAACTGAAAGTGAACAAACACTCTTGGGATGCCAACCCAGTGTTGTTTTGTTCAGTTTTGTTCCTGCGTCTGGGAAAAAAATTGACAAAGGTATGATGCACCAGAATTAAGAGACCCAGTCTCATTTTCATTACATTTTCAACAGACACTAGTCCCCAAATAAGTCTACTGCCATTTTAATGATACAAATGGTAAGCTAAAAATGCACACTATATTTTAGCTGTATCCTGAATAATGGGATGAGAAGGACCCATTTACTGAGAAATATAATTCATATACAACCAAACCCACATCAAGTCTTCAGAGAACAAAGCAAGAAATGCATGGATCTTTTTTTAAAATTTTATTGTGAAAATACTGTACAGAGGGGTTACAATTACATGGGCAAGATAATGAGTACATTTCTTATCAAACATTGTAGCCTCCTCCTTTGTTTCCCCTTCCAATCCTATCCTCCTCCCACCCCTCCCATCCAACCCTCCTCCCCCCCCCCCACCAAAGTTGTAAAGTTCATTTTCGACATAAAGACTTGTACTTCTCATTGTTTGCATTTCTTTTATGGCTAGAGAGGTTGAGCATTTCTTCATGTGTCTATTGGCCATCCTTCTTGCCTCTTCAGAGAAGTTTCTCTTTAAGTCTTTAGCCCACTTATTATACAGTTTATAGTTTGGTGGTATAGGATGTCTTTCCAATGGTTCCCAGCTCTCTTACCTCCCCCATGGCTCTCCCTACAACTCTGTATCCCAATGTCTCTTTCCCTGCTGCCTCATTCTCTTGGCCTTAGATAAGAGCTTGCAATAATTTGCATTTTTGGAGCTTACGGTATTCAGTAGAGAGCTTATTTCAGATCTTGTAATAATGAAGAAAGATGAAGGAGATCACCTTTCCTGGTACAGTATGAGGGTGTAATACAGACAAGATCCATTTTAAGATTTTCTTCATTAAAACAATTCATCTGAAGCTGGACTGGGTGGCACCAGCCTCTAATCCTAGCTACTCAAGGGACTGAGATCTGAGGATTGTGGTTTGAAGCCAGCCCAGGAAGGAAGTTCCACTAGAGTCTTATCTCCAATTAATCAAAAGAGCTGGAAGTAGAGCTGTAATTCAAAATAGAGTGTTAATCTTGAGCAAAACAAACAAACAAACAACAAACTCAGGGTTGTGCCTAGACCTAAATGCAACCACAAAAGTGGAGAAAAGGAGGAGGGGGAGAAGGAGGAGGGCAGGATCCCAAGTTGCATACTAGTTTCTCATGCCCGTAACCCTAACTGCTAAGGGAAGCTGAGATCTGAAGACAGTCCTTAAAAGTCAGCCTGTGGAAAAAAACTCACACAACTCTTACTTCCAATTAACCAGCAAAGAGGTGGAGTACAAGTTCCAGAGTTCAGTCCTTAGTACCAGTACCAGAACCAGTACTAGTACGAGTACACACACACACACACACACACACACACACACACACACACACACACACAGAGGACACCTCAGCATCTTAGCTAGGGAAATAGTTTATAACTTTCCTTGCATGTTCAAGGCTTTGGACTTGAACCCATTATTTTAATAATTAATTAATTTATTGAATGAATAATCTCAAAAATAAGTGATAGAAGTTATATATTTGCTTCTTCTGATGCATGTTCTGAACCCTATGCCTAAATTGGAATGGGTAGATCTTTTACTCCTGAATTTTGGACATCATTTTCATCACATCAGGATAGACATAATAATTATATGTGTAATTTTAATCCATCCTCCTCTTCCTGCAAAAATCTCTAGTCTTACCCTGTTTGACTTATTCAGCTTCTTCTACACTTTGTTGTATTGAACTGGAGTGTAAATGAGGCAAGCAGAACTCCTGTTAGACAGCATGGCGTAAGGGTAGAATTCTTTTTATTCCTTTCTCTTCTGCTGTACTGCTCTATGGGGTTGTTCCACCTCTGCATTATTTAGTTACCTCACTTGACAAGAGAATAATAATAACAAAATAATACCTCCTGCTAGAGTTGTTACAAAAATTAAATGAGTTACTATGTGTAAACCCTTTAAAGAGGCATCAAAGCATAATAATATGCTAAGTAACAATTTGTTAAAGAATAAAATAGATAAATCTTCCAGAAATTAAAGAAAGAAGTATTAAGTCTATCCACCAGGTGTGAAAAAGGTATGAAAGATGATGGGTGCATTGTTTAAAAAGTTTATTTCTGATGGAAAGGAAGTGACATACTGTATCTTCAGAGAGAACAGTGAATGTAGCAGAAAATACTTTTCTGGTTTGGCCATCAGCATGATTGGTGGAGAGGCTTCTGGGATAGAGAATCTTAGAGAAAAAGTAGCAGTAAGTGGAGCCCTGGGTAGTCTAAGCTTTGTTTTCCACTCATATTTCTCTATTTTGAAAGCAATCTCTACTACCACACATTCTGAAGGGTATATTCCTTGTACGTAAAATGATTATCTAATTTACTATATAAATTTGAGATTTTGTTGTGTGTAAACAGCAAGCTGTTAATAATCAACTACAGGCAGGCATGGTGATACGTGTTGGCCCAGTATGCAAAAGACAGAGGCATGAAGATCACAGGTTTAAAGCCAGCTAGGAGGCCAGCAAGGAAGACCGTGTATACAAGGAAAAAAATTACTACCAAACAACAAGCATTAAGTATTATTCTCAAGACCTAATATGGCTATCCTACATGCGAGGTCCATGATCTTTCCCATCTTCAGTTTTGACTGAACTAGGCCAAATTACCTACGTCATTTAGCCAATAAGTTCATTTCTCTTTAGAATGTGGCATTAAAAATGGAGACATCCTTCACTTCCTTAAAAAATAATTATTGACAAAAATTCTGCCTGGGCCAAGGAGCCCTAGACTTTCTCCTATTCCTTCCTGTAATGTTTTCAAGGTACCTGCTTGTGCTTCAAGTCCTTTGATACATTTGGAATTGATTCTGGTGCAGGGTGATAGATAAGGATCTAAATTTAGTTTTCTACATGTGCTTAAACATTTTTAAATTTTTTATTGTAAAGACGCTGTACAGAGGGGTTATAGTTACACGAGTAAGGCAATGAGTACATTACTTGTTGAGCATTGTTTCCCCTTCCCTTGTTGTTCTCCCACTATCCCTTCCCTCTCCTACCTCCTTCCCTCCTCCCTCCTCCCAGACATTGTAAAGTTCATTTCCAATATACTATCTTGCGGTAATCATCATTGCAATGGGTCATCCTGTGTCCTTATTTCAGCATTTTGTTATTCCCCTTCCGCTCCCCAAATTAGACAAATGTATATACAAGATGCAGGGTACCAAAATCAAGTACAGTGATAACAGGGGATATATCATAGGGAACATACAAAGGAAACAAAAAAAAATCACATAGTACATTAAAGCAAAAACAAAGAAAGACCTCTTGTGTCCATATCTTGCGTTCAATTCATTTAGCATCATCTTATATGGTCATATATGCATAGTGTTTGAGCTTTTCTGCTCATCTGATAAAATTATCCTAGACGTATACTAATTATTGCAAATGAGGGAAACCATGGGATCTATGTTTCTTTGGGTCTGGCTTATTTCACCTAATATGACTTTTTCCAACTCTTTCCATTTCCTAACAAATGGGGTGGTGTCATTCTTTCTGATGGAGGCATAGAATTCCATTATATATATATATATATATATATATATATATGCCACATTTTGTTTAACCAATTTTGACAGCACCATTTACTAAAGAGGCTGTCTTTCTTCCATTCTATCTTGTTGGCTCCCTTATTGAAATTAGGTGGCTATAGGTCTGTGGGTTTGTTTCTTGGTCTTCAGTTCTATTCCATTGGTCCTTAGGTCTGTTCTTGTGCCAGTATCAAGTTGTTTTGATTACTATGGTTTTGTAATAGAGTTTGAAGTTTGGTATTGATTTTCTTAATAAAGACCCAGAAACACAACAAAATCAAATAAAAGTTGAACAAGTGGGATTGCATGAAACTGCAGAGCTTCTGCATGGCAAAGAACATAGCTAGCAAGATCAATAGAAAGCCCATGGATTGGGAGAAGATCTTCACTAGCCATACAACAGACAGGGGCCGCATATCTAAAATATGTTTAGAACTCAAAAAATTAAATCCTCCCAAAACAAATCCTTAAAGAAACAACTGCCCCATTAATAAGTGGGCTAAAGACTTAAAGAGAGACTTCTCTGAAGAGTAAATAAGAATGGCCAATAGACACATGAAGAAGTATTCAACTTCTCTGCAAATCAAAACAACACTGAGATTCCATCTCACTCCAGTTAGAATGGCTATAATCATGGAATCTATTAACAACAGATTCTGGAGGGGATGTGGTCAAAAGGGAATGCCACTGCACTGTTGGTGGGAGTGTAAACCTTCAACCACTCTGGAAAACAGTATGGAGGTTCCTTAAAAGACTCTACATAGAGCTCCCTCCTGATCCAGTAATCCTACTTCTGGGCATTTATCTAAATGATTACAAACAAGGAAATACTAAAGCTACCAGCACAACTATGCTTATTACAGCATTATTCACCATAGCTAAGATGGAACCAACCCAGATGCCTCTCAGTAGATGAATGGATCAAGAAAATATGGTATGTATATTCAATGGAATTCTATGCTCCCATCAGAAAGACTGACACCATCCCATTTGTAAGGAAACTGAAAGACTTGGAAAATATCATATTAAATCAAGTAAGCCAGGCCCAAAGAAACTAGTTCCCATGGTTTCCCTTTTTTTTTAATTTAATTTTATTTTATTTGTGAACATACTGTACAGAGGAGTTACAATTACATGGGCAGGATAATGCGTACATTTCTTACCAAGCATTGCAGCCTCCTCCTTTGTTTACCCTTCACATCCCTTCCCAGCCTCCCCCCTCCCCCCCATCCCAATACTTCTCCTTCCCCCCCCCCAAAGACATTGTAAAGCTCATTTTGGACATGACAACTTGTACTTCTCATTGTTGCAACAGGTCCACCTGTATCCTTAAACAACTGGGTTTTCCCCATCTCCTCCACAAGTTATACTGACATCAAATATAGTGAAAGCAGGGGTTATACTGTGGGGGAGGGACATACAAAGCAACAAAGAGATAATCTTATAAATGCATTAGAAAGACATGCATGAAAGAAAAAAACATTAAAATACACATCTAAGGGTTCATTTTCCTGACATCACATTATCTGACCTTTTCCACTTGACTATACATATACTAGATATTACAAATAAGGGAAACCATGGGACCTATGTTTCTTTGGGCCTGGCTTACTTCACTTAATATAGTTTTTTTCCAAGTTTTTCCATTTCCTAACAAATGGGGCAGTGTCATTCTTTCTGATGGAGGCATAGAATTCCATTGTGTATATATACCACATTTTCTTGATCCATTCATCTACTGAGGGGCATCTGGGTTGGTTCCATAGCTTAGCTATGGTAAATAATGCTGCAATAAACATAGTTGTGCTGGTAACTTTAGTGTGGTCTTGTTTGTAAACATTTGGGTAAATGCCCAAAAGTGGGATTGCTGGGTCATAGGGGAGTTCTATGTGAAGTCTTTTGAAGAACCTCCGTACTGCTTTCCAAAGTGGTTGAACAAGTTTACATTCCCACCAACAATGAAGTAAAGTTCCTTTATGTCCACATCCCCTCCAGCATCTGTTGTTGTTAGAGTTCTTGATTTTTGCCGTTCTAACTGGAGTGAGGTGATATCTCAATGTTGTTTTGATTTTCATTTCTTTTATGGCTAGGGATGTTGAACATTTCTTCATGTGTCTATTGGCCATCCTTCTTTCTTCTTCAGAGAAGTTTCTCTTTAAGTCTTTCGCCCACTTATTTATTGGGCAGTTGTTTCTTTGAGGATATGTTGTTGGGGGGTTTAATTTTTTGAGTTCCAAGTATATTTTAGATATGAGACACTTGTCCGTTGTATGGCTAGTAAAGATCTTCTCCCAATCTGTGGGTTTTCTATTGATCTTGCTAGCTATGTCATTTGCCCTGCAGAAGCTCTGCAACTTTATGCAATCCCATTTGTCCAACCTTTCTTTGATTTGTTGTGTTTCTGGGTCTCTATTCAGAAAATTTCGGCCTGAGCCAAGGAGACCTAGGGTTTCTCCTATTCCATCCTGTAATGTTTTCAGGGTGTCTGCTTTGAGTTCAAGGTCTTTGATCCATTTGGAGTTGATTCTGGTGCAGGGTGATATATAAGGATCTAGCTTAAGTTTTCTACATGTATTTAACCAATTTTGCCAGCACCATTTACTGAAGAGGTTGTCTTTCTTCCATTCTATTGTTTTAGCTCCCTTATCAAAGATTAGATGGCTATTGGTCTGTAGGTTCATTTCTGGGTTTTCAATTCTATTCCATTGGTCCTGAGGTCTGTTCTTATGCCATAGACCCATTTCTTTGATGAACATTGATGCAAAACTTCTCAACAAAATTTTGGCCAATCGACTTCAACAATTCATCCAAAAAATCATACACCATGATCAAACAGGATTCATTTCAGGGATGCAAAGCTGGTTCAATATACGCAAATCAATTAATATTATTCATCACATCAACAGGAGCAAGAATAAGAACCACATGGTTATCTCAATAGATGCAGAAAAAGCATTCGACAAGATCCAACACCCCTTTATGATGAAGGTTTTGGAAAAATTAGGAATCCATGGAACATTCCTCAATACAATACAGGCTGTATATGACAAACCTACAGCCAGCATTATACTCAATGGTGAAAAACTAAAGCCATTTCCTCTTAACTCAGGAACAAGACAAGGATGTCCACTCTCTCTACTTCTCTTCAATCTAGTATTAGAATGCCTAGCTACAGCAATAAGACAAGATGCAGACATAAAGGGGATCCAAATAGGGAAAGAAGAAATAAAACTCTCCCTCTTTGCAGATGACATGATCTTGTATTTAAAGAATCCCATAGACTCCACTCCCAAATTACTCAAGCTGATTCAAAACTTTGGCAAAGTAGCAGGTTATAAAATTAACCCCCCAAAATCAATGGTTTTTCTGTATGCCAACAATGAGAAAAGTGTGGCTGAAATTAGGAAAGCAACTCCATTTGTAATAGCCCCACAAAAAATAAAATACCTAGGATTAACTTAACTAAAGAAGTGAAGGACCTCTATGATGAAAACTTTAAAATCTTAAAAAAGGAAATCAACACAGAACTTAAAAAATGGCAAAACCTCCCATGCTCCTGGATTGGCAAGATTAACATCGTGAAAATGGCAATTCTTCCCAAGGCTATCTACAAATTCAACGCAATACCTATCAAAATTCCAACCTCATTCTTCAAGGAAATAGAAGAGGCAATCCAAAAATTCATATGGAACAATAAAAGACCCCGACTAGCAAAAACGCTCCTCAACGGAAAGAACACCGCTGGAGGAATATCAATACCAAACTTCAAACTCTACTATAAACCCATGGTTTCCCTTATTTGCACTAATTAGTAGATGTCTAGGATAATCTTAGCTGATGAGCAGAAAAGCTCAATAACTATGTACATATGACCATATAAGATGACGCTAAGTGAAATGAGCTCTAAGACATGGACACAAGATATTTTTTTCTTTGTTGTTTTTGTTTTAATGTACTATTTGATTTTTTGTTTCTTTTATATGTTATTCCCCCTATGGTATATCCCCTGTTATCACTATATGTGATTCTGGTAGCCTGGTATTGTATTTATGTTTATTTGAATTAAGGAAGGGAAGGGAACAACAGAATGGTGAAGCAAAGGACAAGGCGGAACCAAGGCAACAGAGATATACACAAGACAATATGTTGAAAATGATCTGTACAACTTGGGGGTGGGGTGGGGGGAGGGAAAGTAGGAGAAAAATGAGGGAAAGGGTAACAAGTTTGACAAGAAATATACTTATTACCTTATGTAACTGTAACCCCACTGTACATCACCTTGACAATAAAAAATAGAAAAAATAATTATTGAGCATGAACTGCATATGTGCTAGGTGAGTCCTAAGAATTGCTTCTATATTGGCAACATAAAAAGAAAAGAACTGTGGGGTTAAATTTTTGTTCTAGAAGAAATGAGAGAGAAAACAAGTGTGCATGAAATGTTACCTAGTGTGGGAAGCACTGTAAAGAAAAATGAAGAGACTGGCATTAGAAAGCAGCAGGGTGATACCTTTGAAGCAAATGGTTATGCTTATGAAAATCATTGAGAAAATTAAATTTGAACAGAGACCTGAAGTAGGAAACAATTATGAAGGAGATGTGTGATGGAAGCTTGTTTTGGCAGGTTTGAGGAACAGGATGACTTAAGTCCAGCAAAAAAGGAGGAAAGTAAAAAATTAGTAATTGGGAGATTGTCAGGGTTCCAGTTGGAGGATGATCATACAGAGGTGAGATCAAATTAGATCCCATGCTTTGAAGACATTCCCTGTTGATCATATACCCAATAGCTTCTCTAATTTCTTCATTGGCTTCTAATCACAGGTTAAGTTCTGCCCAATCTACATCTACTTCCCCATTTGTTCAGGGATGGAGACAGGATGAGATTCAGCCAAATGTGCAGCACGATTGAGTGGGATTCTTTTTCAGAAGTTTCTTACAATTTTGAATCGAACTCAATAAACCTCGCTGTCTTCATGCATTGCCTGGAATTGCAGCAGTCACCCTGTAACTAATGAGGGAACTCACCTAAGCAGAAAAGAAGACATGGAAGGAAGTGTTGATAAAAAAAAAAAAGATGGGAGTATCCATGAACTCACTAAACTGTTGAATTAGCCAACCCTGTCTTATTATTATATTTTATACTATAAATAGTACAATTTTCCATGTAAGACGATCCAAATTTGAGAGCTTTTTTTTTTACTTCA
The DNA here is from genome assembly GCF_024711535.1 of Dipodomys merriami. Lineage (NCBI taxonomy): Eukaryota > Metazoa > Chordata > Mammalia > Rodentia > Heteromyidae > Dipodomys > Dipodomys merriami. Next base: position 57,893,438 of record NW_027205603.1, read on the forward strand.
GCACAATACATCTTTTTAAGTCCATACAGAATAACAATACCAAGCACATTCAGAATTTATCCTATGACTAGAATGGCAATAATGAAACTGAGCATGTAAATCTAGATAGACAAGATCATGCAGAATTATACCCCCACAGGGTTTGGGGAAAAGCTTGCTCCCTTGATTTTCCAGTCCAGTCTCTACCTGCTGACTCTGCTTGGACCTTTTTTTCTCTCAATTCTTGTGTACAAATTTTTGTCTAATCCCTTTAGAAAATACCTTTTTTACTTGAATACATTTGAGTGGCTGAGGGTCTTAGCTTTCAATTGGAATGTACTGGGATTGATGGATCTGATTTACTACCAAAGAGATGATGTCTCCTTTAATGTTATTCATGTCAGAGACAGAGGTTCTCATGACATAATTATTACCCTTTGTAGCCACAGAAATTGGTGGCAATGTCCAGGTAGTACTGATGGAAGAGGGAGAGGGATGGAGCTTATGGCAATATTTGCATGGATGATCTTCAAAGAGGAACCAGAATGATAACTAGCAAAGATTTGTCCCCCTCCCCACAAAAAAATAAGCCACAGGGACATTTTGGGAATTTCCCACTGTGATTGGTAGGCAGAGGAAGGAGCTGATTATAAAAACTAAGGAGGACAAAGAACATCTCAGTGCAAACTCTCTTCACTCCATTCTCCCATTTGAAGCAATGGGTTTATTATATTTTACGTGATTTCCTTAGTATGTTGTGAGGTAGAAGTGATTCCATCCAAAATAAGCCTTGGAAAAATGTTTTCTGTGCAGAATCACCTGATCAGCATAGCTAAGGACTACTTGGGTTTATTTCTGGGCCCTTACATACAATACCTGAGTTTGGAAAAGATATATTTCCAAATCCTTTAGAAAATAGCAGTGAAAATAATTGGCTTTTAGATCTCAGTAAAGCTTACTGGCTTGATCTATAAAAAAACATATCTTACCTAGTCCCCTACCCATTGCCTTATTTTCTTTTCAGATTTGGAAATGATTTTTCATTTTATTTCCTTCTTTGTTCTGTGAAGGCCTGTGCTGCTTTCACAAATAGGAAAAGCAAGAAAAATCTCTATATTTGTTTTCTTGCTGCTGCTTAAATATTGATCTCTAGAAATTTATGAAGGATTGCCTGAGGCCTCCTAGGATGTTTGACTCAATCTGGACTGTGGCTTTTCTTCTTCTTGTTTTCTATGGATCATGAAGGAATAAGTATTTTTTCCACTTCTGATTATTATGAAAAACAATAACACTAACTATTTTCTTGGGGCTTAATTTACTGCTACAGAGGACATTATTATTGCTGAAAAATCCCCAGAAGCCTTTACTATTTGTGTTTCACAGAAGTTCTGTGGCCCAACTTTTTAGTATGCTTGGCATGCATTTATCACCATGATTCAGCTTTCATAACAAATACACAAACATTCAAGTTAGCAGAAAACTCTTAAGTAAATATTTTTCTATAGTTGGCTTTTTAAAGTCCTATGAGATTCTATACAACATGTAATGAATAGAGAGAGAAAGGTTGGGTGAATACAAGCCATAATATTTAGCATATATGTGAAAATGAAACTAGGTAAGTTGAGGGGAAGGGTGGGACTGGGAGAGATGGGGTGGGGAATGAGGAAGATGTGGCATTGAAAATGATGCATTGCACTCACAAACAGATATGTTAAATTGAAACTCCTTTATACAACTACTTAAAGATAATTTAGAAAATGCACATAACACACACACCTTTGTGACAGTGGAGGGTACGGTCAGCTTCAGTAGGGAAAGACTACTCCCAAGGAGAATTCAGTCAGTGGATGGGAGCTCTATTAAACAAAATAAGACCTTGTAGAGTGTCCTTTACTTTTTGTTCTGTTTTTGTTTCTTTGAGTTAAATACTGCAATTTATTCTTCCTTTTTGTGATATACATAATGTTATGATGATTAAAAACAATATTGTGTAAAATAAACATTAACTAAGAAGTACTGCCTACAGGTGTAACGGTGATGGAGGTGTTAGAATAATGAAAGAACCAAATGGATTTTCAAAAGTCAGCAGAAGCTGAAAGATATGAAAAATTCATCATTGATCCTGTTTTCCTGGTACCACGGAGAGAAGCCACACTAAGCAATGAGTATTGACAAGAAGAAAATGTACAAAATGGATAAATCGGCAAATAGAAATGTGAAAATAGGCTACTGTTAGATTTCTTAACAAGGAGCGTGCAAAGTATTTAAGAGACATTTCCTAGTTATGCCTTATACCTACCTAATGAACAAATGGTTACCTGTTATGTACAAATGCAATACCAGATCTGGAAAGCTGATTCAATATATGGGTTGGATTTCCAATCCCATCTTGGTGTGGCTTCTATTTATTTCTCTACTTCTCTACTTATTTCTTCTGTGTTTTTCTATTTCTTTGCTTATTGCTCCTACTTATTTGTTCTGAGCAGAAATATAAACTGCAATCTAACTTGGATGTCTGAGGAACTTATAAACAGAATGAATTTGACTATTTTCTTTAACATTTGTGAAATTTTAACTTGCATAAAAAATTAAAAAGCAAGGAGGCAACAAAGGAACCCACGGGGGGCTCTGTTTCTTAGAGAGAAGGGTGGAAGAGTATGATAGAAGGTTGAAATTGATTGGAACGTGGTATAAATGTGTATGGAAATGTAACAATGAAATCTCCTCACCCCACGCCCATATGAACTGATACAGGCTAGTGAAAAATAAGAAAAAGGAAAAGCAAGGGGGAATTGCCACTTTTCATGTTCCGCTATTATATCCTACCTACTATAAAATGCAATATTTTGTTCAACTTTTTATATAGCCAATATTCTTCCTTCTCTATACTTTAGCAGTATGAAAATATTTTTGACAAAAATCAAATACTCTAATAAAAGCTTTTAGAAAATAATGTAAATGCATGTTGTTTTTTGTCCTCCTATATTTTGGGGGCCTCCTAAACATCAGGAAAGAAACATCCACAGGCCAATACTTAAAAGTCTTACTTTGTTTATTGCAGCATTATTTACCATAGCTAAGATATGGACGCAACCCAGATATCCCTCAGTAGATGAATGGATCAGGAATGTGGTATATATACACAATGGAATTCTATGCCTCCATCAGAAAGAATGACATTGCCCCATTTGTTAGGAAATGGGAAGACTTGGAAAAAATTATATATATGTCCCATGGTTCCCCTTATTTTCAATAACTAGTATATGTCTGGGACTAGCAGAAAAGGTCAGATAAGATGAAGTTAAGCGAAATGAACCACAAGATAGGGGAAAAAGTATTTTTTTCTTCCTTGCTATTGTTTCTAATGTATTTATAAGGTACCATGTGATTTTTTTTTGTTGCTTTGTATGCCTCTCCCCCGTGGTATAACCCTTGTTTTCACTGTATTTGATGTTGGTATAATTTGGGGAGGGGAAGGGATAAACAAATTGTTTAAATAGGGATACAGATTGAGTTATTGCAACAATGAGATGTGCAAGACACTATGTCAAAAAACGAACTTTACAATTTAAGTGGGAGGTGGCAGGGGGAGGATGAAGGGGGTGGGGGGTGTAGCTGAGGAGGTGGGAGGAAAGAGATGGTAGGGGAAAAACAAAAGAGGGGTCAACAATGCTGGATAAGAAATGTACTCATTATCTTGCTCATGTAACTGTAATCCCTTTGTATAATATTTGTATAATATTTTCACAATAAAAAGCAATTTAAAAATCCTTATAATATTTTCCCTTTCTTAGGGGAGCATAATCGCTTTAGTATCCTTTCCTAACTCTATACAACTTGGCATGTAAATATAGCTAAAAAACAAAACAAAACACGTTTACTAAACAAGAACAAGAATTCAGGAAAGAACTACATCAGATCTAGGAAATGAAGGATATTTTCAATAAGGAAGTAATGGTACCTGACTTGTTGCATTTGGATTTATGTTTGATTTCATTCCAAAATATGTTATCATTGTGTTTGAAGAAAATCTCATTTTTGTTTCCAAGCCTTAAGAGCCAAACCATCTTCAACTGGAAATTAGAACAATCGGGTTTTAATTTTATGTAATCAGAAACACATTTGATCTGTATGTGCTCCAATTTCTCTGGCAGGGGTGGGAATTGCTCGCCGGGTTCCCAGGAAAGGAACATGAAGAGGATAAAATGAGATAACTTGTTAAGTGCTAAGAAAGATTCCCTATAAAAACAAGCTATTATAGTTACTTAATATGAGTCTCTCCTCTGGAGACTGTCATCCTAGATTGTTTGCCAGCTCAGCCTTAGAAATGTCAGGCATCACAGAAAAGGAAAGCTATAAATGAGAAAGTTGGCTGCAGTTGGTCCCAGGGGCCCTTCTAGCACTGGGCTGTGGGGACTCATGGTTTAATCAGTTAAACCTGTGTGGGGAAAGTCAGCCATCCTTCTTTCTGCACAGCTGGTGTCACGGAGGTCTTGAGCATCAAGCCAACACCTCCTGCTGAGCAGCAAAACGTTTGTGCTGTCTGCCATCCTGGGCAAAACAGCCATGCTGCTAGAGAGGGTAATCAGTGAAGAGTGAGCCCGGTCACTTCTGCCATCACTCCCCTCTTCCACCTGGGGGGTAGGAGAAGTAACTATTGAGCCATCAGAAGGAAAATCTTTATGAGGCCTGCCGTGTCTCAGTCACATAGAATGACCTGCCACAATACAACTTTAGGAGGGATGCTGAGTGTCTTATCTGGCTAATAGGAAGATGTGAACCTAGTTTTTATTTTGTATTAACCCTGTCTGGGTGATCTCACTTTTGTCCCCAAATATCTTCAACAAACATGGGCCCCATGTGACGTTTCAGACACTGTTAACAGTCATGTGAATAAGTTGGATTAGAAAACGTCAACTAAAGATGAACCTGAAATAGGGTCTTGTTCCCAAGAAATGTCCTATCTATATCCAGTTTAAGAAAAAGGAAAAGCAAAAGAAAAAAGACAAGAAGCAAGCTATGATGACAGTACAGCACAGTAGAAATCAGTGTATGTTTGCATATGAAAATGTATATACCGAAATGAATAGAATCTTGAGGCTTTTCTTTGCACATGTATACCATTACTTGGGCTTGAAATCAGGGCCAGCATATTCTCCCTTAGCTTTGCATTCAAACTGGCACTCTACCAGATGAACCTCGCCTCCAGTTCTTGCTTTTTGCTCATCACTTGGAGATAAGAGTTTTTTGGACTTGTCTATCTGAGCTGGCTTTGAAATGTAATTCTTAGATCTTAGAGTAGCTAGGATATAAGCATAACAGGTGAAGAGAATAGACTGAATTGAATGTAATGGTGACTCAAGGTGAAACAGTTATAATTCTTATTTTAAGATTCAGGAAGCAACCACTCAAAAAACAACAACAACAAAAACAGACCCAAGTTTCAGTGACATAGCTGTCATTATAGGCTTGTGCTGGCACATAGCAGCCTATGGAGGAATAGACAATAGGAGGGTCATGGTCTGAAGCCAGCATGTGCAAAAAGTATTAAGACACCTTCAGAAAATATACTAAAGATAAAAGCATTGTGGGTGGATCTTATGTGGTAGAGCTCCTGCCACCAAGCATGAGGCCTTAAGTTCAAACTCTATTACAAAATAAATAAATAAATAAAAGCTACCTTTCCCTTACCTGGGTGCTGAACATTCCATATACAGCTCACACATGCTCTACCACTTGAAACATGTCCCTAGCTCAATTTTTTTTCTATGTAATGAATACAGAAAAGACAAAAACACATGCCTTCAGGAAGCAGTCTTCCCAGATAGGCAGGAGCAAAGGGAAGAGGAATAGAAAGAAGGGGTGGCAGTACACATTCCTGCCATCTGGGAGGGGCGGGTCCTCCCTTGCTCCAAGGTGGGTGTTTTCCAGGAGCCTGTCTATCATCCTCTAAAGGATATTACTTAAGAAAAGTGTAAGAGGGGCATCTGGGTTGGTTCCATATCTTAGCTATGGTAAATAATGCTGCAATAAACATAGTTGTGCTGATAGCTTTAATATGGTCTTATTTGTGATCATTTGGGTAAATGCCCAAAAGTGGGATTGCTGGGTCATAAGGGAGCTCTGTGTGGAGTCTTTTGAGGAACCTTCATAGTGCTTTCCAAAGTGGTTGAGTAAGGTTCCCTTCTGTCCCATCCCCTCCAGCATCTGTTGTTATTAGAGTTCTTGATTCTAGCCATTCTAACTGGGGTGAGATGGTATCTCAATGTTGTTTTGATTTGCCTTTCTTTTATGGCTAGAGAGGTTGATCAGTAGATGAATGGATCAAGAAAATGTGTTATATATACACAATGGAATTCTATGCCTCCACAAAAAGAATGACATTGCCGCATTTGTTAGGAAATAGAATGACTTGGAAAAAATTATATTAAGTGAAGTAAGCCAGGCCCAAAGAAACATAAGTCCCATGGTTTCCCTTATTTGCAATAACTAGTATATGTCTGAGTCAAGCAGAAAAGGTCAGATAAGCTGATGTTAGGTGAAATGAACCCCAAGATAAGTATTCAAATTTTTTTCTTTCTTGTGATTGTTTCTAACATATTTATAAGATGATTTCTTTGTTGCTTTGTATGTCCCTCCCCCACAGTATACCCCCTGCTTTCACTGTATTTGATGTTGGTATAATTTGTGGAGGGGAAGGGAAAAAACAAATCATTTAAATAGGGATACAGGTAGACCCACTGCAACAATGAGATGTACAAGTTGTTATGTCGAAAAATGAACTTTACAACTTTGACCCGGGGTTGCGGGGGGCGGGGTGGGAAGGGGGAGATGGAAAGGGATGGGAAGGGGAAACAAAGGAGGAGGCTACAATGCTTGATAAGAAATGTACTCATTATCTTGCCTATGTAATTGTAACTCCTCTGTACAGTATTTTCACAATAACAAAAAAGAAAAGTGTAAGAGGATACAGGGGACTTTGGTGGACTGCTAAAGTGAGGTAAGAAATGGGCAGCCACAGACACCTGCGTGCAGTGAGGGACAAAGGAAGATTGTAGGATGATTTCAGGCAGTTTGCTGAGGTTTTCCCAACATAACTTTTCTTGTTCATTGCTCCTATGAAATCATCCTTAGATCATAAATTACTTACTAATCCTTTTGAGAAGCTCTATTTTAGTTTTTATTTTATGGTGATTCAGAGACAAGCTAAATTCTGTGAGAACACAGGTGCAAACAAACATGGAGAGTAAAACAAGGATATGAGGATATGAGGGTGACATTTCTCTGAGAGGCTGATGGAAAAATAGAAGGATGGGGAAAGAAAAGAAGGAAGGATAAAAAGAGAGAAAACAATCTTGAAGGGGAAAGGGTGATCAAAAGTTTCATTTTCTCTCTCTTTTGATAACTCCAACAGAAAAAAAAATGTTCAGCCAAAGGAAAAATAGCTTTTTCTTTTTAATTTTTTAAAAATATGTTAGCTGTCCCGATTCCTTATGAGCTTTGGGGTATTGGCTGACAAATCCTATTGTTTGGGGCTTAGGGGTGACCCTGTGAGGTGGGATGGTTTCCTGGTCCCATGTGAGCTCAAGGACACCTGAACCCTCTCACCGGGTAGCTTCACACAAGTTTTAGAATGAGCCATGCCTGGGTCCAAATCTTGTAGTTGCCACATTTGTAGCTATGAGCCCATTGGACAGTCATTTATCGTGTGACTCAAGTGTCTTTGCCTATAATTTAGTGATGACAGCAGAATACCAAACGAATGCTTAAACAAACAAATAAGGAAAGATAATAATACCTGCCACCTGAGGTTATGTCATTGTTCAGCTCATGTAATTTCGTTCTCTGAGATAGTTGGGTCACAGACCCTTTGAAACTTTCCACTCTTATTGTCAAAAGTAATAATAAATATTCTTTTTATTATATTTCATTATCTTTAAAAAGTTGTAGAAAGGGGTTCTAATTCATCATGTCAATTTGAGTACAATCCATTTTGATCAATATCACTCTGTTCATAATTTTCTATCATCCTGTAAATAATAAATATTCTTAAGATTGATCTGATCTACTTTTTTATATGTCAGTTTCCATATTTGTAAAATAAAATAATTCCTTAAAAATAAATGACTTCATTGGTTCTTAATAAAGTCTATCATTTTGTTTTGAGTGTTGGCATATGCCAGGATATAACAAGTGTTTTACTTGTAGTTAAAAAATAATAAAATAAAAAACTCCATGTGGTAGATAATATTATCATCATTATTTTACAAATGAGGAGATTGAGACACAAAAAAAGGTAGAATATCTGACAAGGTCACATTGATAGTAACAAAATTGGAAATAAGCCCAGAAGGCCTGTTGCTGAATCCAGTTTTTTCCTACCAAATAAGTGTTACCTTATTACTTTTTCATGAGATGAGTGAGACAAGATTTTTTGACTATTATTTTTAGAGTCGTATTGCTACCTACCTGTATTTGACATGTGAGCTAATTATACTATTTAATAGTACACAGCCAGGAAAGGCCTCTCTTCTTCATTCTTCCATGTGATTCATGATGCATAACTCTACCATAAGCATATCCCGGAGTCCATGAGGAAAGCAGAATCTTGGAGCTTCTCCACTATTGCCAGCTTGGAATCATCACTTTAGGAAGAGTTCCAAGTGATGGCTAAAAGCATGAGTGGTAAAAGCACTGCTTTCCCATCTCTGCACATCATTCTCTTCTTCTGGGCATTACCACCTAGTTCTGTTTGGGAATTGTGCTGCTCCTCATTCTTGCATGTGGCTTATGTTGCCTGTGCCTGATGAGTGGATTCCTTCTCTTTTTTCTACATACATTTTGGGAATTGGAGGCAAATTTTCCCAATTTGGGGAAAATGAATTTGTGGTAGCTAAGAAAAACCATGGTAAAACCTTCATGTTTTACTAAATTGAGATGTTCAGGCAAAGACTTTTAAATGATATGCTGCTTGCATAGGTATTTGAAAAGCAGAGTGACCTATTTTTCATACTTGCTTTTGAACTTAAACATATACTGGTTATGGTTAGTGGGAATTTAGTTAGCATAATTTAGCAAGCACCTCCTACTTCCTTGAAAGAGAGAATATAAATGGCCAATTTACATTTGTATTTCCTATTGTTTTCTACTCTCTCTCAATAGATAGTATATGTATATTCACATATATTGCTATTGTAAAGATGATGTACAGTTACATGAGTCAGGTAATGAGTATATTTCCTATCAAGAATTGTTACCCCCTCCTTTGTTTTCCCCTACTATCCCTTCCCTTCCCACCTCCCCATGTCACTCCTTCCCTGGATCTCTCCCAGTTTTCCCCTCTTGCCCTCCCACAAGTTATATAGTTCATTTTCAACATAGTGTCTAGTAAGTATCACTGCTGCATTTGTTCACCCTTGTCTCACGTGTTCTATACCCCCTTTGCTCTCCCAAAGACAGATAAACTAACAAACAAAAGTTAAAGAAACAGAAACAGCAATAAAGGAAAAAAACTCTTGTTTCTATTTCTTGGTGTTCATTTCAAGAAATATTATTTTATATGATGATATGCACATATATTTAGCCCTTGTGATCCTCTCCTAAGAATGTCCTCCTTTGGTCTCACTGTGAATGTTTAGTGATCTGGATTTTTTTTCTTTTACCATCCATTTACCACAAGTGAGAGAAAGCATGCATGTTTCTTTGGGTCTGGCTTACTTTGTTAATATAATTTTACCATCTCTCCATTTCCTTATGAATGATACAATATCATTCTTTCTGATGGAAGAATAGAATTCCATTGTGTATATGAATATCACATTTTCTTGATTTATTTGTCCACTGAGGGGCATCTGGATGGTTTTCTACTCTTTTTTTTTTTTTAGTAAGTTTTTCATTGTGAAAATACTGTACAGAGGGGTTACAGTTACAATAAGTCCATTTTTTAATCCAGCATTGTTGCCTCCTTTGTTTTGGTTTTCTACTCTTTAGATGTTATTTTCCTTTATCTATATTTTGACTTCCAATCAACAATTTGTTAAAGGAAGGAAATGAAAATAAGTTAATAGCTATAAGAAAATAATAGCTATAAGAAAATAATAAAATATAATGAAAAATTAATTCATATAAATTTTTTTCTTTTCTTCTTTTTTGGGGGCCTGTACCGGAGCTCTAATTCATGACATTGTACTCTGTGTTCACTTGGATCTTTTGCTTAAGACTGGCTCTCTGACCATTGAGCCACACTCGTATTTCTGGCTTTTTGGTAGTTAAATGAATTAAAAAGTCTCATGGACTTTCTGCCCAGGCTTACATCTCACCCTGATCCTCAGGGCTCAGCCTCTTGAGTAGTAAGTCTTATAGCATAAGCCATCCACAGTTTGCTTCAGTTTGAACTATTTCAATCAATACACTCCCTCTCCCTCTCTCACCTTTCTCTCCCTCCACCCCTATCTCTCTCCTTGTTTGTGGTTTAGCAAGCCTGTATCGGAAGGGAAAGACTAGCTCTTATGGAAAAGCACAACCCTTGTACTGGGGGGATTTACTTTCCCTTACTTAGAATCTTATCTGCAGTGAACTCACCTTGGGTTGCACTCATTTTTTGAAGTTCTGACACCGAATGAATGCATTTGACTCTATAGGGTTATTCAATCCTAACCCTACTCATATACTTACACACTGGACATTCAAATGCCCCAGAAATGAATTCTTTTTTTAATTTAGTTTTATTGTGAGAATACAGTACAGAGGGGTTACAATTATGTGGGCAAGATAACAAGTACATTTCTTGTCAAGCATTGTTGCCTCCTCTTTGTTTTCCCTTCCCAGCCCTTTCCCCCTCCCCCACCCGATTCTCTCCCCAGCCCCCACCAAAGTTATAAAGCTCCTTTTTCGACATAAAGACTTGTACATCTCATTGTTGCAATGGGTCCACCTGCATCCCTAGTTAAACCATTTGTTATTGCCCTTCCCCTCCACAAATTATATCAACATCAAATACAGTGAAAGCAGGTGTTATACTGTGGGGGAGGGACATACAAAGCAACATACAAATCATCTTATAAACATGTTAGAAACAATTGCATGAAAGGAAAAAAAAAACAAAAAAAATTTGAATACTTATCTGGGGGTTCATTCACCTAACATCAACTTATCTGACCTTTTCTGCTTGACTCAGACATATACTAGTTATTGCAAATAAGGGAAACCATGGGACCTATGTTTCTTTGGGCCTGGCTTACTTCACTTAATATAATTTTTTTCCAAGTCTTTCCATTTCCTAACAAATGGGGTAATATCATTCTTTCTGATGGAGGCATAAAATTCCATTGTGTATATATACCACATTTTCTTGATCCATTCATCTACTAAGGGGCATCTGGGTTGGTTTCATATATTAGCTATGGTAAATAATGCTGCAATAAACATAGTCATGCTGGTAGCTTTAGTGTGGTCTTGTTTGTGAAGATTTGGGTAAATGCCCAAAAATGGGATTGCTGGGTCATAGGGGAGCTCTATGTGGAGCCAAAGCAGACACTCCGAAAACATTACAGGATGGAATAGGAGAAACCCTAGGTCTCCTTAGCACAGGCTGAAATTTTCTTAATAGAGACCCAGAAACACAACAAAATCAAAGAAAGTTTGGACAAATGGGTTTGCATGAAATTGCAGAGTTTCTGCATGGCAAAGGACATAGCTCATAATAGAAAGCCCACGGATTGGGAGAAGATCTTCAGTAACCATACAACAGACAAGGTTCTCATATCTAAAATATACCTGGAACTTAAAAAATTAAATCCCCCAAAAACAAATCTTAAAAGAAACAACTCTCCAATAAATAAGTGGGCTAAAGACTTAAAGAGAAACTTCTCTGAAGAGGAAAGAAGGATGGCCAATAGACACATGAAGAAATGCTTAACCTCTCTAGCCATAAAAGAAAGGCAAATCAAAACAACATTGAAATACCACCTCATCCCAGTTAGAATGGCTATAATCAAGAACTCTAATAACAACAGATGCTGGAGGGGATATGGACAGAAGGGAACCCTACTGCATTGTTGGTGGGAGTGTAAACTTGTTCAACCACTTTGGAAAGCAGTATGGAGGTTCCTCAAAAGACTCAAGAAATGAGTTCTTTTTCCTTCTCAAATTAGTTTCAAAATACTTTTTCCACACTTTGTTGAAGAATTTGCTTTCCAGTTGTGATACTGTCTTACAAACTACTGAAAACTAAACCATACTAACAAAAAAGGGTTAAAAATGTTGACAAATCTTTAATGGGCTATGCTTGTAATAACAGCATTTCTAAGATGATTAAAATATTTTAAACTGGAGGAATGAGTAGTATCAGTATTGCAACTTATAATTCAGAACTAGTTGATATGCATGTGTATATATGTGTGTGTGTATGTATACACACACATAGGGGAGGGGAGAGAGATGTGGCATCTGGAAAATGTAATTAATTTGATGATATAAGCCTTCATAAATTATCAAGTATTCCCAGTAGTGGCCATGAAAAACTAAAAAAACTAAGAGAAACATGAGCAGCCTTTCAATTGCTTGGTTTTCTCATGACCAGAATTCTTTTAAGGTGGTAGCATTGCTGTTGCTTTTAAAGTGTGCTCACATTATTATTATTTCCATCAATGGTCCAGTCCACCTTTAAAAAGGTGATAGAGATTTGGAGCCACACACAAGCCAGCACTGGCATCTCCAGGCTGTCATCCAGGCTGTCATTCTTCATGTTAATGATCTGCAGCTCCCAGAAATTAATTATGGAGGAAAGGTTGCTGTTAGCTCAATCAGGACTGAAGGCTCCAGTTTCTACATCAAGTGTTGTTGAGAAAGAAGCACAGAGGGTCCTGGGATGCCCACTCCCACCATGCTCATGCTGCAGGGCACAACCCCAGGCTTGGTTGCAGCCTGGTAGAAAGAAGGGCTGCAGAAAGGAATGTTAAATACTCACAGGAAGCATAAAAAGCACTCCCTGAAAAAGAGAACAATGCAATGGATAAAAAAAACTGGCAGGATGGCCAGAACTGCAGGTGTCTGAGCCAGCGTCTCTGAGACACCACTGAAGCTACCTCTTAATGTCTACATGGAATGTGAAAATTAAGTTTATTTCTGACCATCCAATTTTTCTATTAATTAATTAACTAGTTAATTAATGTAATGCAGACCAAGATTCCATCTTCTGAAATAAAACTTAGAAGAGATGTATAGTCTGCAGAGTATTTAGGTAGGACCGGAAGGACATCTTGATTACTCTTTGCTGCTCAACCATGAGAGAAAAAACAAACAATAATCATGATCTCCTGTTACATAATCCTGGAGCAATTAACACTTAAATAAGCTGGCCACTATTCATTAATTTGTGTGAAAGTTTTAAGGATTTCCATAAAGTTCTGGTTTTGGGTAGTCGTTTTTATCTTGTAATTACAGTAAGACCATTTTGAAAGGGTTGGAAAAGTTGATGATTAGAAGCTCACATTAGGTGATTTAGATCAAGAGTATCGAAATCATAAAGACTATTACAGGATCATCTAAAGTATTTTCTAAGTAAGGATAGGGAGAAATCTGAGCACATACCAGACTGCAGTAGATGATCAGTTGGGAGCTTTCAGCATTAAACCGTTCATTTTCTCTACAGCACAGTAGTATTCAGCTGATTCACTGGCAATTTTACAGAAACAAACTTGTCTCTTTACAGAAAATAAGAGGGAAGTGGAAAGTGCTTCTGTGGCTCACTTGATAGAGATTGGGCGGCTGGAGGTGAAGAGCACTAATTTTAAGACATCAGTATTTATATGCTCCCTATTCCCTGGCAACATCAGAACAACAGAGGAGCTGTAAAACCCTTTGAACATACTAAGGAACATTTTTATAAAGATACTATAATCAGCAGCTCTTGGTTCTTCTCTTTATGGGTTTACTTATGATAATTGCAGAATATATTAAACTTGATAGTGATAACTTCTAAAAAAATTACACACCAAAATATATGAAGAATGAATTGTAGAAACCAATTGTGGAAGTGTATTTCCTCCATAAAAAGAAGATAAATAAAGTTGGTGTGTTATCACAATCATTGCTATCAAAGATCCAGGCTTATTGTGGCACAGTTGTATGATTCTGAGAAGTCGTATTTTCTGTCTCAGAAACTCCAAGGCTGTGTCACTAGGAGTGACTGGTTGGGGGATCATCTTTATAGACACCACCAGGGGCAGTGGTTCATTCTTTTAATCTTAGTTTCTTGGGAAGTGAAGATAAGAGCTTTGTAGTTCACAACAAGCCCAAGGGAAAAGTTAGCCAGACCTGATTGCAGAGACCAAGCTGGGTGTAGTTGTACACCCCAGTAATCCCAGCTATGTAGACGCAGATGTAGTAGACAATGTATGGCTCAAATAAGGAGCACTTCAAGCCTAAGAGAGCATGTGGCTCTGAGTTCAAACCCTAAGTATTGCATAAACAAATAAATATATGAATAAATAAATAAATACATTGTGAAAATTGTAGATTTTTTAACCATATCGGTAGAATTATTTGTGGGCTTTATCCTGCTGTTTTAGTTTCTGTCTGTTTTTCTTCCAGTACCAGATAGCTTCAATTATTATTGCTCTGTAATACAATTTGAAATCATAAAACAATGCTTCCTGCTTGGTTCTTCCCCAAGAACAGTTTGGGTACTGGAGTTTCTTTCTTTGTAGTTCCTTTCTTTGAATCTGTTCACTATCTATGGAGAAGTGATTTGGGATTTGGACACAAATGGTAATGAATCTATAGATCCATTTACTGTTATAGACAAATTTAACAATAATAATTCTTCTAATCCACAGATAAGATTTTATGTATTTTCTTAATGCATTTTGTAAATGATTTATTTTTTTCTATATACATTAGTGTTTTAGTGTTTGCTTTCCTAGTTTATTCACAAATATTTTGGTAGCTATTTTGGATTTGTTTTTTGACTTCTTTATCAGATAGTTTGATGGTAGTGTGTACAGTGTAACTGCTTTTTGAATGCTGGTTTATCTTTCAATGTTACTGAATTTGGGTTCTTTAATTTTTTTTTTATTGAGACTTTTGAGTTTTCTACATATAAGATTATTTCAACAAAAGATAGTTTTATTTCTTCCTTTTAAATGTAGATAGCTTTGTTTCCTTCTTTTATTATTATCTTTAAGTGGTTGTACAAAGGAGTTTCCATTTAACAAAGCAGTTTGTGAAGACATATATTTTGATCAATGTCATTCTTTTTCAACATTCTTTTTGTTTTTGTTTTTTTTCCTTGGACTTGGGTGCTGTCCCTCAGCTCTTCAGCTCAAGGCTAGCGTTTTACCACTTGAGCCATAGTGCCACTTCCTGTTTTCTGGTAGATAATTGGAGATAAGAGTCTCGTGGACTTTCCTTCCTGGGTTGGCTTTGAACCATGATCCTCAGCTCTCAGCCTCCTGAGTAGCTAGGATTACAGGTGTGAACTACCAGTGCCCAGCTCTTTTCAACATTCTTATCCATTCCTTCCCTACCTATCCCCTTCCCTTTATTCTTCTTAATATTGTAGGATATACATTGGATATACATTTCTCCTTGACCCCACCTCTTTGAAATGTCCATTTTCTGGTGTTTCATTTTGCTGAACTTTGATTTTTGCTTTTCTAAGTGATTATACTAGTTGAGATCTCCCTTGAATCTACCATATTTCAGTTAATACATTTGTATACACTTGCATACAAGTTCATAGGCTAATTGTAGCTTCCACATATAAGGGGAATATGCATCCTTCATCCTTTGCTTCTCTGGGACTAACTTATATCACTTAGTATAATTTTTCTAGGTCTTTTCATTTTGTTTGTACAAATGGTACAATATCATTCTTTGTAGAATGATACACACAAAAATTTCATTGGCTGTGTATATATATTATAATATACTGAATTATATATATGTGATGTCTAATATATTATAGATATATAATTTATTCTATCAACTTTATTGATTCATTCTTCCATTGAGGGGCATTTGGGCTGTTGGTCTACCTTTGCTATAGTGAATAGTGCTACAATATAAACATCTGTGCTTGTTGGAGATTTTACTATATCCTGATTTGAAATATTTACCTTCTTCTTATTGACATACTCTGGCAAGGGACTTCCATTTCTTTGTATAGGGATAGTCTAGTCTCAATTGTGACCTTAAGTGGCAAAGCTTCCATCTTTAGAACACTGAATATAAAAGGATCACTGAGTGATTGTTATATATGTCCTTTATGATGAGATACTTTTTATGTTTAATCTGTTGTGAGATTTTTATCATAAATATTCTGAGCTTTATCAAATACATATACTTAATGAAATGGTCTTTCTAAAAATATTTTTCTTTCATTTTGTTGATGTAACATATTCCATTTATTGGTTTGTATATGTTGAATCATCCTTATATTCAGGAATATAATTACTTTCTTTGATGAATGATCCTTTTAATGTGTTGTACTGTTGGATGTGGTTTGATATTTTGTCATGGGTTTTTTGTATTGCTGGTTACCAGGGATGTTGTTTTTAAAATTTTTATTTTATTGTAAAGATGCTATATAGAGGGGTTACAGTTACATGAATAAGGCAATGTGTTTATTTCTTGTCGAGCATTGTTACCCCTTCCCTTGTTATTCTCCCATTATCCCTTCCCTCCCTCATCTTCCTCACTCCTCCCCCACCCAAAGTGGTAAGGTTCATTTCCAATATACTGTCTTGTGGGTATCATTGTTACAATGGGTCATCCTGGGTCCTTGCTTCAAATTTGATAAATATATAAGATGCAGGGTACCAAAATCAAGTACAGTGACAATAGGGGATATATCATAAAGGGAAGAACATACAAAGGAAACGAAAAAAATCACATAGTACATTAAAAACAACAACAATAAAGAAAGATCTCCTGTGTCCATATCTTGGGGTTCATTTCACTTAGCATGATCTTATACGGTCGTATGTGCATAGTGTTTGAGCTTTTCTGCTCACCTAAAATTATCCTAGACATACACTAATTACTGCAAATAAGGGAAACTATGAGGCCTATAGTTCTTTGGGTCTGGTTTACTTTACTTAATATGATTTCTTCCAAGCTTTCCATTTCCTAACAAATGGGGTGGTGTCATTTTTTTCTGACGGAGGTATAGAATTCCATTATATATAATTATATATATTATATATTATGTGCCACATTTTCTTGATCCATTCATCTACTAAGGGGCATCTAGGTTGGTTCCATATCTTAGTTTTGGTGAATAATGCTGCAATAAACATAGTCGTGCTGGTAGCTTTAGTATGGCCTTGTTTGTGATCATTTTGGTAAATGCCCAGAAGTGGGATTGCTGGGTCATAGGGGAACTCTATGTGGAGTCTTTTGAGGAACTTCCATACTTCTTTCCAGAGTGGTTGAACAAGTTTACACTCCCACCAACAGTGCAGTAGGCTTCCCTTTTGTCCACAATGGATATTGTTTTGAAATTTCCTTTTTTTATGGTTTTTTTGTTGTCATTGGACTGCTAGCTTCATAAAGTAAGTTTAGTTATTCCTTCCTCCTCAGTATTTTGGAAGAGTATGAGAAAAATTTGTACAGATTCCTAAAGCGAAGTCCACCAATTTTATCAACTAAGTTTTATTCATATTTTTATTTCTGGCCTTTTAAATATATTTCTGATATGCATTTTATTTCTTCCTTCTAATGATTACAAGCTTACTTTGTTCTTTCTCTGGTACATTGAGGTTAAATTTCTTATATGAGATCTTTTACTTTTCTTGATATAGGCATTTAGTGCTATAAATTCAACTTTCAATTTGTTTTTTTCAAGATATTTTGGTTCCTTTTAAAAATTTCTTCTTAAACTCATTGGTTGTAAAGGAAAATAGTGCTTAATTGCCACATGTTGTAAATTTTTCCATTTTACTCTTGTCATTAATTTCCATCTTCATATAATTTTTGGTGAAAATAATTTCTTGGTGTGATTTCCATCTCCTTAAATTTATTAAAACTTGTTTTATGGCAAGTATACTGTGTGCACTTAAGAGAAATGTATCTCCTACTTCTTCAACCAAATACACATAAACCAGGTTTCTAGCTGTTAACCCATGAATAACTGTAGATGTGTGGAACTAAAGTTCTATAAAAGTAGAGAGAGGTGGATTTGTGAAATTTAAGTGCAGTTATTCTTGTTCTTTCATGTGTCATCCATAGAATAATCGGGACTACACTGATGTTGCATAATAAGAAAGTTCAGAATGCAAAGGTCAGTCTTCTGAATACCTGAGTGGAATTGTGGACATGGCCATTTTTTTTTTTCTAAATCAGGTTTAAAGTCATGGAGAGCAGGGTCAGATTTGCTGAGTCATCATCAGGAAAGAGCAATCCTGCACACGTGCTGCCTCTCCTCTCTAACGCTTCTCATTCTGCCTAGTGGACACGTTGCAGCAATTATTGGAGTTAAGATCACTGACATATGGTTAGCAGAACATGGAGAGACTACTCTTCATCTTTTCATCCTCCAGAAACAGTTACATGCATTTCAGTGGAATTAGCATTAATGCACACGCACCTTAAAAATTCCTGTTAACAGCTAAGCATGCCTCCTTTTACTGTGGCATTCCTTTCTCTATTCATCAACACTATTTCTGAGTCTTCACATTTCATTCTGCCAACTTTCAAAAATTCCTCATCTCCTTCCATTCTTCATTCTTTGCATTTCTTTTTTTAAACTCACTCAGTTTTGCAAAAATAAGAGGAAGGAATATTTATAGGAAGAAAAATCATATAACATCCCAAATACTTTTCCAGATAAACAAAAGAAAACAAAGAGAGGAAAACAAAGAAAGAAGAAAATGAATTGTTTCATATTTCTTTTTCTACATTGGGTAAGCTGACTTTGAACTCTGGATTGCATGTTTATTCTTTACTGTGTGCAATTTTCATGTTGCATGTGTGAATCTAAAGCTTAGGAAGATGGGGAAGGTGTCATAGAGAAGTTTCGGTTCCAGGCCAAAGAAGAAAATCAGAGCATTACATGAAACAAGACTCAGAAGTGAGAGCACAGCTCAGCTGCAAAACATATGTTTGGAGAAGAAAAACACTTTTCTTCTTCATAGTAGCATTACCTTTGATATATTTCTCATTTAGAAGTGCACTAATAAAGCATATTTAGAGAAGGCAATCTTGCAAAATTCTTGTTTTTCATCTTTCTAGGTTTTAAATTAATCAGATTCAGCAGTGCCCTTTGCCGAACATTAAGGTTAGTGGTCTTTAACAAAGATCTGCAAGAAACATATGCACGGATGTTAACTCAGATGAAACAGACTTAAGTGCTTCTGGGGATGGAAGGGTTGAGGTTAACTTCTGTCCATTTGACTAACTATGACAGTGGAGCGTGACAAAACTAAATGGAGCACGAGAGTCTGATCTTAGTTAGACAACATGGTTCCATTTATTATCAAGGTGAACGCAGAGACCAGTAACTGGCCACCATGCTGTGCAATTGCATTTTCTGCTACATTTATGCTGCACCTCTGAACTAAGGAGCTGGGTCATTCTCCTATTATGTTAGACAAAGTAGGCAAGTCATTGAAGGCCTTCAGGTAGCAACATCTGGGTGATACTTCATAGTACAGTAAAAGCCTTAAGGAACTGAGCCTCCAGTACTTGACATCTGTTTCAGATTTGAAAATATTGTCCTCTCCTTGGGAGGATGTCCTTGAGAATTTTTCAGTTGCTGATTGCAGATTTTATGATTTTTTTCCAAAAGTATGGATATAATGCTTCAGACACATTTTGTGCACAATGTGTTGTGTTGTTCTTCTTAGAGGGAGAATATGTTTTAAAATGATTAGGTGGGCCTCTGACATGAAATACATGCTTTTCAAATGTAATGTGTGTCTCATAATTAGACCATGTTCATGACCAATTTTGCATTTTTCCAGTTTCCACATTCATGACCAATTATGGCTTTTTCCAGTTTCTGATGTGAGAACAATTGTTCTTTCGTGGTATTATTCTGATTTTGTTGTTCCTGGAAATTTGTTGATCATTGTAAGGGGAGATAAAATTAATTACGTAACTGGCTTGGTGATAGATTATTTTTTTAAAAAGAAAAACTACACAGCAATCACCTATTGATAAATTTAGAAAGCATGGTGCTACACTAGGCTGAGTCAGATGTGGGGAATGGAGATTAAACACCTGTCTTATTACTGGGTCTTTGAAAGAAGAGCTACTTAAAAATGAAATAACTCATCTGATGAATTAACTGAACCTTGAGTCAACCCCACAAATGCTAGTTTTATATTTACTGTCCAAATTAATTACCTCCAAATGATAGCCTGGAGTTGGCCAACCATTAATATTCAGATGCTTCATCTTGGGTAATAGGAAAAGAAACCAAAAGAACAGAGTGATCAAGTGAAGACTAAGAGCGATACATGTTCTCAATATAACAACTATAAAATAAATTCAGCCTCTGACCCTTCCATTTATCTCCCAAGAATAGCTAACACTATTGTAAGAATTTTTAGGAGTTTGAACTCTGATATCCTTGGCTCTGATATCCAGATGCCAAGCTTCTCAAAGCTAAAATAGAACTCATATGTTTATTTTTCTCTGTTTTATTCATAATAATGTGGGTGTTTTGTGGAACAAAAACTTCCAGTAGTCAGAATATAGTTACTACAAATACCATTATATAGGGTTTTGTGGAAGTCCTACTAAATGATTTGTAAATAAGGGGCAGAGCTCTAATGTCAGGACTAGAGGAACAGATGCTTTGTCTGAATGGACAGGAGAATGAAGCTGCTAACAGGCATAAATGTCAGCCTCAGAACTGGGTTCCTGAGACTAGATAGTGGGGTCAACTGGCTCTAAATCTGAAAACACTCTGGAGCTTCCTTAACCTTCAGATTCCTCATCAGCTGTGATGTGATTTATTTCTCATAGACAACTTCTGTCACAGAATGAGTATTCTTTATACAAAATCCATGGGGACAGAATTATTTCAGATTTTGATTTTTTTCCTTGTGCACTTTGTTTTAAATACATTTTTATTGTAAAAAAATAGTGTACAGAGGGGTTACAGTTACATGAGTAAGGTAATGAGTACATTTCCTATCGAACATTGTTACCTCCTCCTTTGATTCCCCCCCCAGCATCCCTTCCCTCCCCAACTCCCCAACTCCTCCCTCCCCCCCCACCAAGTTGTAAAGTTCATTTTCAACATAGTGTCTTGTACATCTCAATGTTACAATGAGTCAACCTATATTCCTATTTAAGCATTTTGTTTTGTCCCTTCCACTCCCCAACTTAGAAAAGTATATATACAAGATGCAGGGCATCAACATCAAATACAGTGAAAACAGGGATTATACCATGGGGGAGGAACATACAAAAGAAACAAAAAAAATCACATAGTACATTATAAGTATGTTAAAAACAATAGCAAGAAAGGAAAACCTCTGTCTTGGGGTTCATTTCATTTAGCATCATCTTATATAGTCATATGTAGATAGCTTTTGGCCTTTTCTGCTTTTCCCAGACATATACTAGTTATTGCAAATAAGGGAAACTATGGGACCTATGTTTCTTTGGGCCTGGCTTACTTCACTTAATATAATTTGTTCCAAGTCTTTCTATTTCCTAAGAAATGAGGCGATATCATTCTTTCTGATGGAGGCATAGAATTCCATTGTGTGTGTGTGTGTGTGTGTGTGTGAGAGAGAGAGAGAGAGAGAGAGAGAGAGAGAGAGAGAGAGAGAGAGAGAGAGAGAGAGAGAGAGAGAGTGTGTGTGTGTGTGTGTGTATCACATTTTCTTGATCCATTCATCTACTGAGGGGCATCTGGGTTGGTTCCATATCTTAGATATGGTAAATAATGCTGTGATAAACATACTTGTGTTGATAGCTTTAGTATAGCCTTGTTTGTGATCGTTTGCATAAATGCTGAAAAGTGGGGTTGCTGGGTCATAGCGGAGCTCTGTATGGAGTCTATTGAGGAACCTCCATACTGCTTTCCAAAGTGGTTGAACAAGTTTACACTCTCACCAACAATGCAGTAGGGTTCCCTGTTGGCCACATCCCCTCCAGCATCTGTTGTTATAGATTTCTTGATTACAGCCATTCTAACTGGGGTGAGGTGGTATCTCAATGTTGTTTTGATTTGCATTTCTTTTATGGCTAGGGAGGTTGAGCATTTATTCATGTGTCTATTGGCCATCCTTCTTTCCTCTTCAGAGAAGTTTCTCTTTAAGCCTTTAGCCCACTTATTAATTGGGCAGTTGTTTCTTTGGGAATTTGTTGTTGGGGGATTTAATTTTTTGAGTTCCAGGTATATTTTACTATGAGACCCTTTTTCGTTGTCAGATCCTTAAGATATGGAAACTATACCTACATAAGCACTACTATTATTAACAGCTTACTGGGTCAAAAAATAATGGCTCACATCTGTAATCCTAGCTACTCAGGAGACTGAGATCTGAGGATCATAATTTGAGGCTAACCCAGCAGAAAAGTAGGTGAGATTCTTCAGTAAGTTACTCAGAAAAAGCTAGGAATGCCACTGTGGCTCAAGTGGTAGAGCATGAGCCTTGAGACAAACAGGGTCAAGGATAGCACCCAGGCCCTGAGTTTATCCCCAGCAGATTGCTTATCTTACCCAGGGTAACATAGTATGAGAGGGATGGGGAAGAATACAAAATGCAGCCATCTCATACTAGCTCTCCAGGATGTCAATAACTAACAGCACATTCATCAGTGTCAGTAATTCTAGTGATGAAATATTGAATGTCAAGATGAATGTCCACATAAAATGGCATCTATAGCCAATAAGCTTACCAAAGATATTGAACTAAAACCCAACCAAGGTTCCTAATTATGCAGATTTGATTTTCAGAAGAAGAAATCCTTAGCTAGAATTATAGTTTTAATTTTTAGTGTCTGTTCTCTTGCATTTAATGGCATTTTCTGATTACTAAAGCTATAAATGATCTCTTTAAAATTTTAGCAAGTCAATAAATACAGAAAAATTTCTCCGTCCTATTGACTAAGGATAAATAATTTTAAGCATATTGTTGGATTGTCCTATTGAACATACATTATTTGTTCATGTAATTGTGTGAATGTATGGATGTGTATATTGTAAAGATATTGTCACAAGAACATGTAAACTAGCCGGGCGCTGGTGGTTCACACCTGTAATCCTAGCTACTCAGGAGGCTGAGGTCTGAGGATCATGGTTCAAAGCCAGCCGGGGCAGGACTTTTATCTCCAATAAACCACTAGAAAACTGGAAGTGGCGCTGTGACTCAAGCCAGAGAGTGCTCGCCTTGAGCTGAAGAGCGCAGCTTTCAAGCCCCATGACTGACAAAAAAAAACAAAACAAAACAAATAAACTAAGTAGTTAAGGTCATGATTCAATTCTAACTCTGCCTAGCATAGATATTTAAGTAAAATATGTGTATATTTCCAAGGACTCAACATATATAAATATATAT
This sequence comes from Dipodomys merriami, assembly GCF_024711535.1. NCBI lineage: Eukaryota > Metazoa > Chordata > Mammalia > Rodentia > Heteromyidae > Dipodomys > Dipodomys merriami. Next base: position 57,916,939 of record NW_027205603.1, read on the forward strand.
TTACACATATGTATTTACATATCTCCATATCTCTCTCTCTATCTCTATATACATGAGTGTATACATATATAACACATGCATATATGTATGTATATGTATATGTGTATATGTATACAAACATATATGTATAATATATGGGAATATAACCTAAAAAGTCATTATTACTAATGCACATTCTATATCTAGTCTTCAGAGATTACTTTCATATTTTCATTGAGTTTTATAACCATATGAAAAATTAGGTATGCTATGTATAACTCTCCTCTTTGTTTATCCCACTATTTGGTTATAGTTGCTTATATCCATTTCCTATTCTTCATTTATGTCTTAGTTTCTTACATCACATGTTGAAATAGTTATTTTCTGGAAAAACCTTTAAGAAATTCTTGAATGTTATGTTTTCCAATCCTTTGGATATCTGATTTATCAGGTGCCTACTCACAGAAATTATATATATATATATATATTATATATATGCATATATATACAGAATGTACAGCTGTAAATTATAGAATATAGAATTTTCTGTAATATAGAATTTACAGTTTGTAAATTGTATTGGGTATGATTTCCTGTCATTTTAAACTGAAGATGTCTCTGTCCTTTATTTCCCTAAAGTCTAAATTAAAAGTATTAATTATACCCTCTATAAAGCTCATTTATATTATGCCCAGTACAACACTGAAAGACAATACTAATTTTAATAATAAAAATATAACATATATAACCAATTTTCTAATCTATGGATATTTTCTATTTATGACTTAAAACATATTCTATTTGGTTTACCATCTTCTATGCATATATAAAAACCCAGGTTAGAATGAAATAAAACAAGATATCCAAAGTTAATCTTTATAAAGACACCTGTAATTATCTCAGGGTTGTTTTTTCCTTTTTAATTGTGATTTAATTTCAAAAGTACAGTGATTTTTTTATTCGTTAATCAGTTTTGTATATGATAGGCTTTGTTTATCCAAGAATGATTTAAAATGAATTTCAAGTTCATCTTGGTTTGGGCCTCTATCCAATTCTTTTATTTTCAAATGAAGTAGGTAATGAACTAAATGTATCATAGTTTTAGCTAATGATTATTTTGTAGCTTGGGGGAGAAATTTAAGGGTACTTTGATTCAGAAAAGTGGGGAATCTTTATAGTTAACTTTATCTGTGGTCCAAATTGATGTGGTCTATTATGAACACTACAAGTGGACCCTTTGCAGAAGCTCTTTGTCCAGAAGGAGTCTTGCTTCTTTGAGGACATTAATATTTCAGTTGCATGGTATTTGGTCAGCTCTGTGCCTAGCCCTCTCCTCTCTGCCAGTCACAATCTTGGGAGTCATATTTTAACTAGCAATACACTGTTGAGAATATCATCATCTCACTTTCTGACCCTCAGTTTCCTAGTCTGTTAGTGGAGAGGAATTAATTTTGACTGCAAGGATGCTGTAAGACTTTTGAGAGATACTGAAGCATCAAGATTCCATCACCAGACTGCTATGGTTGCATAGTGGATTCTCATAGTGGATCACATAGTGGATTCTCATAGTCATCTCCCAATCAATCCCCTTCATCCCCAATCTCCATCATCCCCTCCCTCGGGGATTCTTCTGTATTTTGTGAAATACTTTTGTATTTTTAACATCTCTGAACAAACACACTTCATTTGATCTCATAAACACTAATATAATGAACATGATGGACCTGATTTGAGATGACTTTTTAGAGTTAGTGTATCTTCTTCTGGGTAATTTCTTATGACCTTTCCATTGTTGTTGTTGTTATTGCTATTGGTGATGATGGTGGCAGTGCTGTGTGTGTGTATCCTGGACTGGTTCTTGAACTCAGGGCCTAGTTGCTGTCTCTGAGACTAGCTCTCAAGACTAGCACTCTACCACTTTAGTCCCAGCTTCACATCCATCTTATTTTTTGGTAGTTAATTCAAGGTAAGTGTCTGATGGACTTTTCTGCCTGGGCTGGCTTTGAACCATGATCCTCAAATCTCAGCCTTCTGAGAAGCTAAGGATTACAGGCATAAACTACTGGGACATAGCTCTGGTGTTCTAATTTTGATTAGCGTTGCTTTAAACCACAGATATATTTTAATAGGGAAAGAACAAAAGAAAGACCATGAGAGCATAGGAGCAACTAAACTAAAGCAAATGATTATAGAACATTCCTTGTGGATACAACATAAAGAACCAGGTGGTGCTGGTATCAGCCTGTCACTCTCTGCACAGGTGCAGGTGAGATCTCTCCTTGTGAGATCCTGTTCTGAGCATTGCGATGAGTCCCTGTCGTAAACAGCCTTGCAAATAGAAAGCGGGAATAGGCAGAAGTGGATTTTATGAAAATACTTCCATATAACCTGGCCACCATTCCACAACCTCTGTGCCATATCCCATCCATACTCCATCTGGTGTTAAACATAAAGTATTCCCTTAAATGTGTTTTTTTTTTTAAAAAGAAACTTTGTGGTTATGTTGGGCAGTGGAGATCTTCTTCTTAGCTACAAGTGAAAGCAAGTGGCTCTGCTGACCTCACCCCACTTCAAACTGCATTAGAGGAACAGGAGGGAGGGCTGGAGGAAATGGATCTCTACTCCCATTGCTCCATAAATCACAATGTTTGCCTCTTTTAGTTGAAGTCAGCAGGGAGCACTGGAGAGGTCGCTTCTAGTCATTATGAGTCCATCAGACTCCTGAGTTGGATTTTTTATAACTGTCCTTCTTTCATGGCTCCTTATCCACCTTTGAAGATGAGTCTCTGTGTCTAGACTTCAGGGCATCTTAACTTCCCTCTAACCACAAAATTCATCTGTAACCACATGGGATGTCAGAGGCACCCTCCTGTAGACGCTCCAGCTCTGTCAATTAGGTAGGAAATGGCCAGCTCTAGCTGGAGCAGTTTGAGTTTGATTAACTTAAACTCTACATCAAACAATGGGGAAAAATGGGAGAAACTGCTTGAATTGTCTGGATTATCTAGATGCTTCCACATATAGGGGTTCTTTCCCTATCACTGCAGTAGTTGCAAGGTTCTCTAGCCAGATCATTCTCAGTGACTCAGTGGCTTAAGAGGACATTATCTACTGTTTGGAGTCTGCCAACAGCTCCGGGGCCACATCTGTACTTCTTCTGTCTTCTAGGAGCTGCCAGAAGTCTGTTCCCCAAAATTTTCTTATTCATTGCTGCTGATCCCAAGTCACACAGCTAATTGACCTCAGAATCTTCCTTCTTCAAATGAAGGGAATAGCCCAGATTTCCCTCCAAAGGCCTTCCCAGCTTTGACATTTAATGATTTGATGGCATGAAAATCTGCGCAAACCTTAGTTTGCAAACTACTTAACCTTCTTTCTAAGTAAGCAGTGCAAAGTTGGCACCTGGCACATTCATCATGACTAAAACCCCTCTCCCTGACACAGATACAGCCCACCCTCATTCTCTGGAAAAAGAGCAGAGAACTTTTATCCTCAGACCTGGGTTGGTCTTAGCTCCAGATTCTGCATTTAATCAGCTGAACGATGAACAGCACAGTTTCATAAAGCATTTGAACTGTTTTTCTCATTTGTAATGTGAGAACCAGCTTGTTGTAGACCAGAATCCATGTATGAAAAGGGCCTGGATGTAGTAGATTCTCAGTAATTCACAAGCAAGAGTCTATTCTGTAACACTATGCATTTCTTAACCCTTAACCCCTTTCTCCCTATTTCTGCCCCTTTCATGCACAAAGCATGAGAGATAAGCTGAAGTCCAGAACTGGTCCTGAGATTCTCAGACTATCGTGAAACCTTAAAAAAACAGTCCTACAAAATATCTTCTGTTTATATGACAAATTTCAGTTTCATTTCCTTAATTTGAGTTCTCCTAGAGTGTTACTTTCTCAAACAGTTTGTTCTGTGACAAAAGGTTTGCAAAAAAAGAAAGAAAAGAAAAGAAATACGGGGATGATTTTGAAAGTTTCTCTCTTTTTGACAGTAATCCAATGCCTTTAAAAAATTTATAATCCTTTTGTACCTAAATGTTTATATGTGTTGTTAAACCATAATGTAGAAGTATATAAACATTTTCACATGCTCCACCAGATCAAATATGGTACGTATGATAATAATTAGAACCACCAACCTAACATATTGTGAAAAATGCCACATATGCATTTAATTACAGTTTCTGATTTTCAAGCATGCATTCAGGGAAAGAAGGAAGTGGCTTTCTATTTAACTTCTTCACTGCTAACAGAACATGCATGTGTTTTGGCAACTTTCCTAGGGAACATCTGTCTAAAAGGGAACATTGGGGAGTTAATCGACATTCACCAAGCCTGGGCAACTGCTGTATGGCCCATGCTGTCTCCATTAAACTTCTTAACTGTGTCTGCTTTAAGCGGAGTCACAAAACATACCATTGATTCAACTCTTTGAATAGAAAAGCTGATCACAAGCACAACTTAACCTGGTTTATTTTCAGAATAGGTTTATTAAGTTGGTAAACAATTTAGATTCTTTTTCCAAAAGAACTGTTGGCAGAAGATGCCTATGCTGGGCAGAGAGAGGAGTTACAAGGAAGGGGTTGTAAATGGTCAGCAAATATGTTTCCAATGCCTCATATCAAAGGAATGAATGGAAAAAATACTCCTTAGAATTGGCTGGGGGTGAGGGAAATGAGAGCGCTATGGATGAGTGAAAGAATATAATAGATTCACATTTTCACATTGCCTCTGTTCTAGTCGAAGGAAGCATAGTGAAGGATTTGAAACAACAATAAAGAGCTTAACAATTTTGAGGATTTGGCTAGACAGATATAAATTGAATGAGATTAAGTCTTCCCTTCCCAGATAGGTTTGACAAGGAACACAGTAAAAGTTACCAGATGAAGAAGGAACTCTAAGTACAAGGATGATTTGATCTGCTACTTGGAAACTCAGTGTGAATAGCAGACTTTAAGTCTTACTACTTCTTTAAAAATGCATTTCTTCAATATATGTTTAACCACATTGGGGCTCATGTCTGTAATCCTAGCTATTCCAGAGGCTGAGATCTGAAAATTTTGGTTTACTGCAAGTCCAGGCAGGAAAGTCTGCAACTAAACACCAAAATGATCAAAGTGGAGCTTTGACTCAAGTGGTAGAATGCTAGACTTAAGCATAAAAGCTCAGGGACACTGTTCAGGCTCCGACTTCAAGCTTCAAGCCTGGAAAAAAGACAAAATAAGATTTCCCCGTTTCTTAATGGTTATTCTTTCACAGAAACATTGGAGACTATAAAGGATGAGAAAAGGTCAGATGTTGGACCAGACAAAATACAGGACACATAGTAATTAATTTTGAAATTTAAATACATAATGAAATCTTTTGTTTGTCAGATCTGTCAGCCACAGTCCACAGTTTTCATGCAAAACGACAGGCAGAATCTGCGTGCTGATCAAAATGCAAAGCTATAGGTGGGTGGAAAACAGGAAAAGGCAACTTGTAAGGAAAGAACTAAGTGGTGCAAAGGTGGAGGCAGAAATGGGGAGAACTGCATTTTCAGAAGAAGGCCAAAGCAGGACAGCGGAGAGAAGCCAGAAACTCAAACAAGAGCCATGCTAGGAAAATTGGGCCACAGCAATTGCAGTAGTGGGCAAAGACTTAACACAGAGATGAATCAAAGAATTAGCAGCTTTTGCTCACAGCTCTGGAGGTGAGATGTCAAGGTGTCGGGCTGTGCTGATTTTTCGGCTTGGCTTCTAGATGGCCATCTTTCTCACTGCCATCACATGGTTTTTTTCTCTGTGTATGATGTGTCCTAATCCTGTCATTATGAGACCAGTCATAATGATGAGATCCTGCCCTAATGACCTCATTTTACCTTGGGAAAGGTTTTATTTCCAGTACAGTGTATTCCTGGATGCTAGATGGTAAGACTTCAACATATGAAATTTTGAAGGGACGAAATTTGCCATAACATAATCTTATTCTTCCTGTTATGAAACCAAATTGAAATTAATTCATTTTAGCTCTTTAAGCATTTACAACTAAAATAGGTGGGGAGGGGCAGTGCATGAAAACCCAAATTAATAGGGAATGATTCCTCCTCTCAAATGTATCTCATAGTAGAGGGACTAGGAAGATGGCTCAATAGTAACATGCTTGCCTTGCATGCATAAGGCCCTGGGTTCGATACCTCAGCATCACAAAAGCAAGAAAAAGCCAGAATTAGCGCCGTGGTTCAAGTGGTAGAGCGTTTACCTTGAGCTGAAGAGCTGAGGGACAGTGCCCAGGCCCAGAGTTCAGGCCCCATGACCAAAAAAAAAAAGTATCTCATAGTAGAGAAACATGTACAGGAAACTGGCATAGAATATAATAGATCTTTATCACATTCTGAGTCATCCACTTACAAGCTAAGTTAAATTGGATAGCTTTCTGATCTGACACAGAGGTGTAATCATGCCTACTTATTAGAGTAGTCCTGAGGATTAAGGACATTGGTATCTAGGCCAGTTTCTGGGGGTTCAGAAAACACAGACCTGATAGCTGTTACAATAGGAATATTTAGCCATCTTTCTCAAAACGGCTGTCATTAGAGCTGACCCCTTCAACAACAGGCCAATTTTGTCAAATAAAATAAGAGCTATTTCTTCATACAAAGAACATCAAAGGCCACATACATATATGTGTATACCTAGGACAGAGTATACCTAGGACAGTATACCTAGGACAGAGCCGGGCTGATAGGAAGGGCAGAAAATAAGGCCAGAAAAGGAAGTTCGTGCCACATTACAAAGGGCATTGAGCATCTAAAGATTTTGCCTTTAGCAAGGGAAAATGCTGTTGTTTGTTTTATTGTTATTCTTGGCTGATCATTTTTATTCCTTTCACAGGAAATTAAATGCTTTTCTTTTCTATCCAAAGGTGTACATTTTAATAGTTAACATTTCATTATTTTATTATCTTTAAGTAGTTGTACACGAAAGAGTTGTCATTCAACAAAGCAATTTACAAATACAGTATGTCTTGCTCGATATCACCCCTTTGAACATTCTCACCCATTCCTCCCAAACTCGCCCCTTCCTTCATAGTTCTTAATTCTGTTGAAGATATATTGAATTCTTGACTTCATTCTTCCCCCATCTTCTCTTCGTTTACCCTTCTCCCCTTGATCTCACTCTATCCTTATCATGTACCAATTTCCTGGTGTTTATTTGGTTGAGCTTTGACTTTCCCTTTTTAAGGAATTATACTACTTGATTCTCCCTTGAATCTTTTTTCAGTTAATATATTTGTACACACTTGCATACCACCCAACGTATTTACTCACATGTTTATAAATTAATTCTCACTTCCACATGAGAGAGGAAAGACATGACCTTTGTGTCTCTGGGCCTGACTAACGTAACGTATTTGTCTAAGTCTTTCTGTGTCTTTGCAAATGGTTTAATGTCATTCTTTATGCTTTTCAAAGGCAATCTTTGGAAGTGTCAAAAATGAGCAGAAAGTTAATGAAAAGAACAGTTTCTATTCATGGCAGAATTGGGAAAAATATATGCACTAGAATCAGATAATCCTTTACAGAGTATTGATGGTTAAAATGGTTGCTTCATCTTATACAAAGAGACAATAGAATGAAGATATCTAGAGTCTGCTGGCTGTTCACACTTCATTTGTAAAGCATTCAGATTCTTTACTTCTTAAAAAGGATTCCTTTGCCCTTTCCTCTTTTTTTCACCTTTCATTTCACTCTGTTTTTTAATCTTCCTTTCTGATAAATAAGTTTTCTTGTTATAAAGGTAAACAACTTTTATTGCTAAACAATGTGTTTACTATAGATGCATTAGAAAATGTTAGAGAAGTTTAAAAATGTAAGAAAGACAAAAGAAAAAGCCAACTCTTTGTAAATAACAGAAGGTAATGCTCTGCATTGCACACACATATTTTTTTACACTAAACAATACTACATTCTGTTTTGTGAGGAGCTTCACTAAAATAAGCTGTTTGTTAAAGAAGATGTACATATAGAAAATGTTTATTAAAATACTATTAGAAAATAAAAAGATCCTGAGTGTTCCAGAAGGCTTCCTGGTCAACATGATCATGGCCCTCTTGACTAGTACAACAGGTTTGTTTAAGCTATCTTTGACTTTTAGAAACAAGGTACACAGAATGCAGTGCTTTCCAACTGGCTTCTTTTATTCTACATTATAGTTGTTAGATTCCCTCATGCTGTGGTATAGACAATGGTTTATTCATTTTTATTGCTTTATAATAATTTATTATATGGTTCCACCACAATCCATCTATTCTTCTGTTCATAAACATTTACATATATATGTATATATATATATTTGTTTTGGGCTATTACCATTAGTGCTGCTGAAAACATTATGAAGTACATATTTTGGAGCAAAATTGTGTATTTGTTTTAGGTATATGTTTAGGAAAGAAATGCTTGGGTAGAAAGTATGCAAATGGTTTTCAAAACTAATTATGCTAAATGACATTCCCTGCAACTTTACATAAGAATCTAATTGCTCTACATCTCACAAATACATGGTATCATCAGTCTTTTTAATTTTAGTCATTCTGTGTGTGCAGTGTGTGGTGGTAGTTTATGTTGCTTTTTAAATTTTTTCATTTTGTTGTTAATAGATCGGGCACCTTTTTCTACGTTTAGTGAATAAGTGATATCTTCTTTCGGAAGGTGTTCAAGTACTACCCATTTCTTCTATTAATTTCTCTGCCTTTTTGTTATGATGTGTAAGAATTCTTTCTTTATCCTAGATAAAAGTGCACTGGCAATTATATACATTGCAAATATCTTCTCAGGTTCAGTGGCTTGCTTAAAAAATTCTTACAATGGAGTCTGATGAATAATGTGTCTTAAATTTTGTTGGTTAAAATGGTTGTTTGATGGTTAAAATGAAGCAACCATTTCAACAATCAATGTCTGATGAATAATGTCTCTTAAGTTTAAGTTTTCAGTAGTTTCTTTTACATCTATCTAGTGATTATAATATTGTTCTATCTTTAATATATAGGTATATAATTTCCAAAACTAATTTATTTGCATAATGGGTAGGAACTAACCAAATTTAATTTTGTATTTTATATCATTTCAACATCTTCAATATGTTCCAAATCCAATACTTACAACAATTCTTAACAGAGACATTGTTTGCACAGGTATGTGTGCTATTGATTAAGCAAACTTTGCTAAGTACTCAGTAATGCACAGCTTTCCAAATTTTATACTGATCAGCTTATTTTATTGTGTAACAAACCTATGAGCCCTATCATTCTCATTTTTTGAATTAGCAACCTAAGGGGCAAAGACATGCAAGAACTTGTTCAAGGTCAGACCACCAGAAAATGAACAAAGCTGGATATAAATCCAGATGTCTGCTGCAGACCTTGGGCTCTTATTGTCTGGCATTACTACTTCTAAAGATGAGTATACCCATGTCCAAACAATTCTTGTTTGTTTATTCATACATTATAAAAAAAACAAAACAAAACAATAGCCAGGCATGGTGGGCCAATCCACATAATAGAATCCTTTTTCGGGCTGAGATGGATGATCTTGAGGTCCAGGCCATGGAAATTCTATGTAAGGAAATGAAAAAGAGGTAAGAGACAAATGGGGAGCAAACACAAAAAAGGAGGAAGAAGGGGAGGAGGAGGAGGAAGAGAAGGAGGAGAAGGAAGAGGAAGGGGAGGAGCAGGAGGAAGAGAAGAAGGGGGAGGAGGGGAAGGAAAGAAAAGAAAGAAGAAAGAAAAGGAAGAAAAAAAACAATTGCTGCTGTTCAGTGCCAGGTCACATCTCAGCTACAACCTGTGTTTACTTAGAGAATAGACTAGGTCTTCCCTGATTTAAAGCCTTCATACTAATGTAGTTTATTACTTAAATGTCCTAATGGTTTGGGTGTCCACACCTCTTAGATTGGAGGTTCTCAAGAAATGCTTCATTCTAGATATTTGGGTGTATCAAGGATTATACTTTCTTATTTTGTCATGTATTTTTGTTTTGTCCAGATAATGAGTACATTTCTTTTGGGACAATGTCACACTTCCCTCTCTCTCTTGCAGTTTTTCCCTCCAGTCCCTACCTACAAGTTGCATAGTTCATTTTCAATAGAGTGTCTGGTGAGTACCATTGCTGCATTTGTTCACTCTTTGTCCCTCCATTTCTGTATCCCACTTACCCTCCCAAAGACAGATAAATGAACAAACAAGACATAAAGAAACAACAACAACAACAAAACATTCTTATTTCCATTTCTTGAGTTCATTTCAATAAATATCAGTTTATATGGTCAGATGCACATAGGCATTGTGCCTTTGTGTTTCTCTCCTACGAGTATCCTTCTCTGCATATGAATGTCTAGAGTCCTGTGTGATTTATCATGTCCTAGTGTATTCTAGATCTAGTATATTTAGATCTCTATATGAGAGAAAACGTGTTTCCATTTGTCTCTCTGAGCTTGGCTTATCTCACTTAACATGATTTGTTCTAGGTCCATCCATTTCCCTGAAAATAACATAATATTCTTTCTAGTGGCTATGTGTAATTCCACTGTGTGTAGGTACCACAATTTTTGGATTCACTTATCTATTGTAGGGCACCTGGCAGCTTGAGTTCAGGTTCAATCTGATTCAGTGGAGACTTCAGGGCTTTGACATCCCACAGTCAAAGGAACTTGTCCTGCTCTGTGTGTGTGTGTGTGTGTGTGTGTGTGTGTGTGTGTGTGTGTGTGTGTGTGTGTGTGTGTGTGTGTGTGTGATCTACAGTGAGGACACACCTGCTTAATTCACTTTAGGGAAATTCTCTAGGGAAGGAGAAAATGATAAGTGATTAACCAGCAGCATTTATAGAAGCTAAGGATACACAGGCCATGATAAAAAGCACTTCAGCCACTCACTGATCAGACCCCTGAATGCACCCTCCATGAAGATGTCTCATGTTTTCATTAAGATTAATGTGAAACAGCATTCGTCATGTTTGTGCATTTGACTGGTTTTGTGTTGATTTCACAGAACACTTTCACAGCCCTGACTGTTGCTGCTTCAGAAATCCATGTGTGGTTACACACCCTTAAAGACTTCCAAATGGAATGAGATCAGAATGAAATAAGAAACCCCTACAAGCTATTTTAAATAACAACTAGTAAATAAAAACATCTGGTAGATGATTAAGATCTGCATACTGAATCCCAGTGAAGAACAGCCCATGTACCTTTAAGGCGGAGCACACACATTAGTTCTTCTTGCAGTGGCTTTTGGTGTCTGACAGGGAGTTCAGGCAATGTAGGAATTAGGATGTGGAGTCATTTGGAGAACTCAGTGGGATGAGAGGGCACTGAGCACATCTCCCCCTGTTTTATTGATCTTTAGACTGTGTTCTGTTTATGCTCTTTAGAAGAGTAGTTATGAAAAGCCAGCGATTACACTCATTGGCTGTGACTGTGACACTAACATCTGCTTGCCTTGGCTCGGAGCCTCTGATAGGAACCAACAGGAAGCTCACACCTTTGCTTTGGAAACAACGTGAAAAATAAAAATAAATAAATAAATAAATAAAGTAAAATAAGAGCTTCAAAGCCTTGGAACACCTGCATCACCTTTTCTGTTCCCTAGAACTGATTCTGGAAGATCTAAACTTCTGTTTCCTACCTCCCTTTGAAGATGGAAAACAGTGACCATACAAGAAAGATCCACATGGCCTGTGAAGTTATAATCTGCAGCCTGATTCTGCCCCCGGGGGAAGAAAATCCTAAGCGCCTCAAATAAATGTAAGAGCAAAGAACAAGAGTGTTGAATGTCATTTTTCCCACCCACACTGCAGCCTCACTTAGAAGGTCAAAGCAAATGAAATCTTCTGGTACCATTTTAGTAATGGATAATTCCAAACAAGCCCCACGGAGCCTTTATGACTTTATTCTCAGTTTTCCAAAATAGGATATAACTTGTTTCAATTGCTTAAAACATAGAGGCAAACCATGTCTGATGAATGCATTCTGTTTGAAATCAATTTCCTTCATCATTTTATTAGATTGAATTCTCTGACCTGGGGAGTATTATTTTCCCATTGTGTGTGAGCACAACTGCCCATTCTCGGAGCTTTGTGGCTGAGAGCTCCTGATTAGTTTCATTGTTTTTCTCTTCTACTTTCAGGCTACAAGGACTTAACACTTTCTTCCCCTTTGAGTATCTGGGCAGCACCAGGAAGGTAAACAGGCTGATTAGACAACCAGCATGCAGCAAGGGGGCAATATTTCAATAGCAAATATTGCTACCCATATACTTCAACAGAATGTGCTAAAGTAAACAAAATGATAGCATAATTATAGTAGTTCCAATTATGTTAATTAGGCTGCATACACGCTTCATTGATAAGCAACTGTGCAACAGAGAAACACTGCTAAGCTTGGTATTTCAGCCCTTAACAGCCTGGGGCACATAGGCTACTAGATTCTTGGGTAAACTTTAACCTCTTACAATTTTTTTCTTTGATAATACTTACCTTGAAAGACTATTTTTACAAAAAGAATATACCATCTTCACATTTCTACAGCATTCAGTATTTCTGATTGAACTCTGTGTGTGCAATATATCTCAGAGTTTCCATTTCCTTCTTGAAGCTCAAATGAAAAGCATTAACAAGTCCCATTTGACTAATTAAAATCTAGCTTAAGAAAATGGATTTGTTCTCACTCTACTCCAAATTGCATCCTCTGCATTGATATCGCCCATAAAAGAGAATCCCTGGGGCAAGAGGCCACCAGGAGCTGCAGCACAGAAAGTTGCATTTGGAGGGAGAACTAAAAATTGAGAAATTCTGGAATTGTTGGGGAAAATATTTTGTTTGAAGTTTATAGGGCACCTGATCATTTTTTAAAAGAATTGTGTGAATTATAAAGATATGAAAACTCTAAAGAGACAAATCAAACAAGAAAGTAAATACTCAAAAGGAAAATAACAGTTGTAAACTAACTAGAACCATTTATAGTTTAACACCAAGTGATAATGCAATGATTTAAACATGAAGTGGTTATAAAAACATACTCATCAGGGGAAAGACCTTCATACACTGTTAGTAGGAATGTAAGTTAGTGTAGATGCTATGGAAATCAGTATGGATGTCATCAAAGAAACTAACACCATAGCTATCACATGATCTCTCAGGTGCATTCTCCTGGGTATGTCCTTGAAGGGAATCAAAGGCATCCTACTACAGATACCTACCTGCATGTCTGGGTTTCCTGTGGCACTGTTTGTAACAGCAAAGGTATGGAAAAAGATAAAATATAACTCTGTGTGTGTGTGTGTGTGTGTGTGTGTGTGTGTGTGTGTGTGTGTGTGTATCACATACACAATGGAGAATTAGTCAGTAAGAAGAACGAAATCAAGTCATTTGCAGAAAAAAACAGACTAGAGATCCTTATGTTAAATGAGATTAGATACATTCAGAAAAGTATATAGCTCATAATTTTTGTCTGATGTAAAATGAAGGGAGATTATTAGGGAAGGGGAAGGAGATACTGTAGGAAAGGGTCCAGAAGGAGTAGAGAGAGGGGAAGTATGGTAGCAAAGGGGTGAACATCTTTGAAATACTTTATATGTAAGTACAAGAAAGTCAAACTATAACAACCCATTTGGTACATTTAATGAATGCTAATAAAAACTCATCCACAAAATAAAATCTCCTTTAAAGCCTAATCTAATCCAAAGAGACTCAGAAAGGAAAGCTAGTCCAAGACATTCAATCTAGATATTGTCTAAGAGATATTGTCATATAAGTGTAGCAAACAACTACAAAAGATGGAAAAAATAATAAAGGGTTGGTTTTCTCCAAAAGATTGCCAGGAAATTAGCAATCTAAATTAACTTCTTATGCATCTGCAAAATAAAGAAAAAATTAAATAATTTTGCAGGGTCATAGTAACACAGTAGAGTGTTGCTTATTGGGGAAAAGCCTAAGAAAGTTCATCTTTGCAAATCTCCTCAGTGCCTCCCACATCTTTTAGGAGCTAATTTTACTAATTACTTACTTTCTCTTGTTTATTTCTTGTTTTCTACATAGTTTTTTCTCCATAAAGTCTCCTCAAGGAATTACTCTAAGTTTCTCTTCTCTGTGTCTCTGTGTCTCTGTCTGTCTGTCTGTCTGTCTCTCTCTCTTGAATTCTTGGGAGACGAGTTCCACATTCTCAGCTTTGCTATTAGTGACAAGAAACTTAGGTGGATGATATTCCAAACAAACCAGCAGTCTTATCAGAATAGGTGAAGTTCTCTTTGGTTCCCCTTTAGCCATGAATTCCATTAGATGGGGATTTAGAATGAATACCCCTCACATTTGATTTCTATTTTGAAAATTTCACTATCAGTCATTTCAGTGTGCATGAGGTTGTTTTCCATCAAATTGGATATTCTGCAAGAGAAAAAAAATCAGGAATAAAAGAACATGATGTAGAGAATATCCATAGCAGGCAAGTATAACCTGTACAAATATATAAAAAAATGCACTGTGGGGATAAGTTTAAAGAAATTCTGAGCTGATTCTGTGGAGACAAGGATAGTTAAGGGCTAATAAGTGGCCATGTGCAATTATGTGAAAGATGATTAAGAATGGGTATGCTGCCAGCTGTTCTACTTGGTGCTGAGGGTAGAAGTATGTGATTAAATTAGAACCAAAAATATTATGGTAGATATGAGCATGAACACTAACTTTAGGGCTTTTCTGAGATAGATTATCAATGAACAGAGGAGAACCTTTGATGTGGAATTGTAAAAAGTGTGAATAAGGCAGACTTCTTTTCATCTTAGTTTAAACTATTTCTATAGGTTGAAAGGATATTTGGAAAAAATTTGCTATTAAGTGATTTTCTGCTTTTGAACTCTATTAAAAATACATTGCATGCAAATATAATGTCCATAAATGAAGATTAGCAGTTTTGCTTTTGGATTAGTATTTTATTGACTCCAATCACCTTTACTTTTTTTTTTTAAATTGTGAGAATACCGTACAGAGGAGTTACAATTACATGGGCAAGATAACAAGTACACTTCTTATCAAGCATTGTTGCTTCCTCTTTGTTTCCCCTTCCCAGCCCTTCTCCTACTCCCCACCCGATCCTCCCCCCACCCCCCACCAAAGTTGTAAAGTTTGTTTTCAACATAACGACTTGTACATCTCATTGTTGCAATGGGTCCACCTGTATCCCTAGGTAAACAATTTGTTTTTTCCCTTCCCCTCCACAAATTATACCAACATCAAATCAGTGAAAGGATGGGTTATACTGTGGGGGAGGGACATACAAAGCAACAAAAAAAATCTTTTAAATATGTTAGAAACAATTGCATGAAAGAAAAAAAAAAACAAAAAAAATTGAATACTTATTTTGGGGTTCATTCCCCTAACATCAACTTATCTGACATTTTCTGCTTGACTCAGACATATACTAGTTATTGCAAATAAGGGAAACCATGGGACCTATGTTTCTTTGGGCCTGGCTTACTTCACTTAATATAATTTTTTCCAAATCTTTCCATTTCCTAACAAATGGGGCAATGTCATTCTTTCTGATGGAGGCATAGAATTCCATTGTGAATATATACCACATTTTCTTGATCCATTCATCTACTGAGGGGCATCTGGGTTGGTTCCATATCTTAGCTATGGTAAATAATGCTGCAATAAACATAGTCATGTTGGTAGCTTTAGTGTGGTCTTGTTTGTGATCATGTGGGTAAATGCCCAAAAGTGGGATTGCTGGGTCATAGGGGAGCTCTATTTGGAGTCTTTTGAGGAACCTCCATACTACTTTACAAAGTGGTTGAACAAGTTTACACTCCCACCAACAATGCAGTAGGGTTCCCTTCTGTCCACATTCCCTCCAGCATCTGTTGTTATTATAGTTCTTGATTATAGCCATTCTAACTGGGGTGAGGTGGTATCTCAATGTTGTTTTGATTAAGTGGGCTAAAGATTTAAAGAGAAACTTCTCTGAAGAGGAAAGAAGGATGGCCAATAGACACATGAAGAAATGCTCAACCTCTCTAGCCATAAAAGAAACACATTTACTTTTATTCATTCTGGTCTCACTCTAGTAGTTTCTTACATAATTTTAGGTTTAATTTCAAAGGTCTCCAGGAAGAAAGATTGATTAAATGATCTTTTCTGATTCACTTGAAGCTTTATTATTTAAAGTTTTTAGTTTCTATAGATAGATAAGAGCTTGATAGGATCTAGGGAAAGATGCATTTCTCATGTAATTATTATGCGAATTTTATGTTGTAATAAAGCTTGGGGAAGGTGTTGATAGGATCCATCAAAAGATAAAATAAACCAGGCACCAATGGCTCATGTCTATAATTCTAGCTATTCTGGAGGCTGAGATCTGATCATTACAGTTCAAAGCCAGCCCAATCATGAAATCCTATGTGATTCTAGTTAATCAACACAAAACCTAAGTGGAGCTGTGACTCAAGTGGTTGAACACAGCCTTGAGCAAAAAAACTCAGGGAAAATGCTTCAGTGGCCCCAAACAGGTCCCTAAAATAAACTAGAATAAAATAAAAATCTTTTAACAGTCTTCCTCAGGAAAGAGCCTTATCAATGATTTAAAGAATAGAAGTTAGCTAGTGTTTTGGAAGCAAAAAAGTATTACATCCACATGATATATCTTGTGCAAAGGCCCTGAAAGAGAAATAACCAAAGGAAATGTAAGGTAGAAAAGCTTCTGTAAGGAATGTAATGAGACGAGGAAAAGTAAAGTAGGGCTACCTTACCCAGAGGATTATGTCTCTGATTAATGCACCATGAGGGAGAGTGCATTGGTATCCTTGCAAACACAGAGAAGTTCCTGGATAGTTTTCCACATGACTGTGAGGTAATAAACTCTGAAGACACCACATCAACTGCAGTATGAGAAATGGATTCCCATGCAGCAAGCCAGATAGTGGAAAGACAGTGAGAAGCTTTTTACAAAGGTGTAGGCGAAGGTGTCATGGAGCTTGACTGGATACTGAATGTGGAATCAGAGAGAAACATAATAGTTCCAACAGCATCCAGTATATAAATATTTAGCAAGTGAATATGTGGCATTGCGAAGCATATTTATTGGAGTTTAAGTGTGAGTATAAAAAAAGCATTGATAACTAGTATAAATCTAGGATAATCTAATCAGATGAGCAGAAATGCTCAAAAGCTATGTAAATATGACCATGTAAGATGATGCTAAGCAAGGTGAACCCCAAGATATGGAGACAAGAGGATTTTCTTTATTGTTTTTAATGTATTCTGTGATTTTTTTGTTTGTTTCTTTTGTATGTTCTTCCTCCTATGGTATATTCCTTGTTCTCACTGTATTTGATTTTGGTACCCTGCATCTTGTATATACATTTATCTAATTTCTTGGGGGGGTAATAACAACCCATTGCAACAATGATACTCACAAGGCACTATGCTAGAAATGACTTTTATAACTTCGAGGTGTGGGCAGAGGACTGTGGGAGGTGAGGGAGATAAGGGATAGTTGGAGAAAAACAAAGGGGGAGGTAACAATCCTTGACAAGAAATGTACTGATTACCTTACTCATGTAACTATAACCCCTCTGTACAGCATCTTTACAATAAAATAAAATTTAAAAAATAAAAAAAGAAAGGCATTGATAAGAATGCTTTCTAGGAATCCCTCTGCATTTTACATAAATGCAAAAGAGAACTGTATTTTAGGTCAAAACTGGGCAATTTTTTGTTTTACAAAGGTCCAAATAGTGGACAATTTAAGGGATAGGCATGCAATAATTATTAAGCTTTTCTGGGACTGAGTATAAATAGCCATTGACAAGTGTAGATGGATGACTGTTTATGTACCAATAAAACTTTATTTATGAAAGCAATTATTAGGCTACATTTGATCTGGGGTAGACTTTTCCTCCTTTTTTTATAGATAATGAATACTGATTACACAGAATATTGCTCTAACATAAAAAATAAACTATTTTGTTCACAGTTTTATATAAAAAGCAAGTCCTGGCAGCATAAAATACTTGAAAATTTACATGAAAATAATTTAAATCCAAAATTTTGGCACTGAAAGCTTTACTTGAAATTTTCAGCAACTAAAACAGATATTGAATAGAAATAAAAATCAGATTTGAGATTATATTATTACTTAACTTTCAGGTGTAAGGCCTATATTCACGCCGCTAGTAAACTAAAGGACTAGGAAGTATTTTGGAAAAGTAAATGGAATAAGACATAAGCAGAGAAAAATTAATCATATTATCAAATTAATCATATGATACTTTTTTTGGAATATCCCATTTGTCCCAGTGACATTCCTTAGCAACCAAGACCCCAGGAGCAACAAAGAGCAAGCAAGACTGTGCTAAGAACTCATTCACGTAAGAACTGCTTTGAAGTGGAGACCCACAACTTCAGAAGAAAAGCAGCCCTTATAATTAGATTAATAAAACCATTTCTTCAACTATTATTTCACATAAAAATATCACCAGAATTCAATAAATGCAGAACTCAGTTTGAGAAATGTATACGAAAAAGAATAGAACTTAAATACAGTCATTTCAGATTCGAATAAGCAGTCATCCCCAAAGTAAAGCAAGACGCAAGCCAGGGTGGCTTGTGGCTGTGCTTGCAGCAGTTCAGGTGGCTGAGGCAAAAGGAGTACAATTCTGGGCCAGATTGGGCCGAGTTGAAAAGAACCTAGCTCAAAAACTTAAGACACAAAATGACTAGGACACAGCTCAAATGGTAGAGCATTTGCCTTGCCAGAATGAATCCCTTAGTTCAATTCATTTTTTTTTTTAATTGTGAAAATACCGTGCAGAAGGGTTACAATTACATGGGCAAGATAGTGAGAACATTTCTTATCAAGCATTGTTCCCTCCTCCTTTGTTTCCCCTTCCCATCCTTTCCCATATCGCCCCAATCTTCCCCACCCACATCAAAGTTCATTTTTTGACATAACGACTTGTACATCTCCTGAGTTCAATTCTGCAAAGCAACAAGAAGATGCAATTATCTTTGACTAAGTATAATGTTTTACATTTTTGTGTAGTAAAAATAAAAAAAAAAAACTTGAAGTCAAAGGACAGATGATGTAGTAGGACATATGGCCAAATTTATTTTCATGTTCTAAAATTGCATTAAATATATTTAAAATCTTTAAGTACATTAGACTTTTTAAACAAAAGTGAAGGCAGATTAGTGTTCATATTATAATTTATTGATATAAGAAGGAAGGAGGGAATGTGCATGAATACTTACCCATGCATTGAAAACCTGAATATAGAAGAAGCTGATAAATCAATGGATTCCAGGAAAATAAACTTGAGACTGGCTTCCATTGTAGAAAAGAGTAGATTTTTCTATTCTGAGTATTTTAATACACATAAACCTTATTTTACTATCATAAACTGAAGCTTCCTTTAGTAAACATTTCATGACATCCAGAGCTGGTGAAGAAAAGGAGAGGGAAGAGAAGAGAAGAGAAGAGAAGGGAAAGGGAAAGGAGGGGAGGGGAGGGGAAGGAAACAAGGAGATTTGAAGGAAAATGTCTTTCCCAAAACTTTGAATTATTATAGTAGTTAATGTACTTTCATCAGTTAATCATTAAAAATATTCCATCTCCTCTACTACAAGGTAAGATGTTGATGGCAAAAATCATGTTCTGATTTTTCCTGGCACCTTGTAGTATGAAAACATTGAGTAGATATTTTGCTTGTGTACACTTTTTCAATGAACAAACCAATGAATGATTGTTGCTTGGCCTATTTCATGTGTGGTCTTTTGCTTTTTAAAACTTGACTTGTGTCAGTTCCTGTGCTTCTTGTATGTTATACAGACTTCCCAGAATTTTGGAAAGTGCAAAATGGTAGCTAGTATTTTTCTCTCCAAAGGGGAGTTTTGCACTGCTGACATTTGAGTCAGAACATTCTGAGCCTTGTCATCTTGAATAAATCTTCCTTTTCCTGAAAGCCAGCGCCACAGCATGACATCTATAGATTTGTGTATTCTTCAAGAGAGTGCCTCTATATGAAAGTGGTAACCTTTCAGCAAAATCATTAATATTATATATTTGCAGCATATTTACTGGAAATGATTGGTATGTGTTGTGTGTAATTTAGGGCTTTATATTGTACATAATTTAGAGGTAGTCAATTGACTGAATAATTAATTCTTGGCTACTTTGGGTTCAAATTTCCTCAGCCTAGTGCTACATAGTAAAATTTATCTCCAAAAATGTGGCTCTAGTAATGGGAGTTCATTAACGTTATTGGCTGGTCTAACATAAAATTATGAGCGTATGAGAACGAAGACAATCCTCAGGAAAGAGTGGTGTGAAACTAAAATTGGGACCAGTTTGTCAACAGTGGGACCAGCTTCCATCTCACTCCCTTCACAGTGTGGGGTGTGATCATTATGCAACCAAGAAATCCTCTTCATTAGCCCCTTCCCTCCACATCTGAGAATAGCTTTATTTGTTTACTCACCAGTCTCTATAATTTCTCCAGATGATTTTTGATCAAAGATCCATCTTTAATCTAATTATATCCTCTTTGCCAGGAAATTGTGTGCAGGCATAAATCCTAGAAGACAACGCCTTGTCCACTAAAACATTTGAGTGGCAGTAAGCAGCATCTTTAGTCCAAAAGTGGACCAGAGCTCAGGTTTAAAACATAATATATAAAGTGTTTATAGGAAAGTACAGTTTAGTACTGCAATTACACATGATGTGTTTATTTTGTATTAAAATACTTAGTTATTCATAAAGTTCTACCTATACAAAAGTATCCATCCCCAGTTCTCCAATATAAATAGGCACTCTACGAATTGAGTCTCTTCACCAGTACTTCTACATGTGTTTTCTTGTCCTGATTTATCTCTGTGTGTGTGTGAGAGAGAGAGAGAGAGAGTGAGAGAGAGAGAGAGAGTGAGAGAGAGAGAGAGAGTGAGAGAGAGAGAGAGAGAGAGAGAGAGAGAGAGAGAGAGAGAGAGAGAGAGAGAGAGAGAGAGAGAGAGAGAGAGAGAGAGAGAACTCAAGAATCAGCATAATTTGGGAAAAGAATGACCCAGTATTCTATGGTCATGATGAAAGGCAAATGCAATCAGAAGCGTTGGAAGAGAAGTAGCCAGGTGCCCTATTTGCCTCAGGAGTGAGCGTGCAAGTGGATCTTTAGGAATGTGACAATGTTAAAACCACAAGAGCCTTGGGAAAATCAAGGTGGAGGGTCAGTCCAAGTTGATTGCTTGTCATTTTTATAATGTTGTTTTCATCAGTTAACCTTGCCTGGCTGATGTAACTCTAGTTGAAAATTTGGATACAGTTGTTGTTTCTGCTACAGTTAGAAATATTTATAAGATGATTTCTTTGTTGCTTTGTATGTCCCTCCCCCACAGTATAACCCCTGTTTTCACTGTATTTGATGTTGGTATAATTTGGGGAGGGGAAGGGAAAAAACAAATCGTTTAACTAGGGATACAGGTGGACCCATTGCAACAATGAGATGTACAAGTTGTTATGTTGAAAAATGAACTTTACAACTTTGGCCAGGGGGGGTAGGAGGTTGGGGGGTGGGGGGTGAGCGATGGGAAGGGATGGGAAGGGGAAACAAAGGAGGAGGCTACAATGCTTGATAAGAAATGTACTCATTATCTTGCCCATGTAATTGCAACCCTCTGTACTGTATTTTCCCAATTAAAAAGAAACAAAGAAAGAAATGCTCTAAACAATGAAGGCTATTGAAATCCTATGTCTCATAGAGGAAACTTTCTAGCTTGGTCTAATATAGAAGACACCATGGAGAGAATGACACTTTCACGAAAACCTTTTTCAGAAAGATGTCCTCAATCCCATTTTCCCCGAGGACATGGTGGGCCTCCAATTCTTCCCTTTTTCTATTCCAGAACCCATTGTATATCCATTGTATCCACAGCTGTGCAGTCCTAAGTCATGTTTGCATGAACTTGGAGCCTTTCATCATGAGCCCATTAGTTGTGTCTGTTTACATACGTTGATCATCGTTTGTTCACTATATCTTTGACAACATTTATTGGTTTGAATGAATAATCTAAATGATCTACACACAGGAAGAAGATTCAAATATATTTGCAATTGAAAGTACCTGGCTTTTAGCTACCCATTAGCCATATGCCATCAGCAAAGTTTGAAAATGAAAAGTCTCTTAATGGTTTGAACTAGGAAACTTTAATAGTTCATTTTATAATTTCAAAATGAAAACAGGTTTTTTTTGAGTGGCTGGAGTTAGCATTTGCTGAGCATTTGGGGTTTACCAGGCTGAGATTAGTTCATGTCTTCCTCATAGCAACCTCCTGACAGAGCTTTATCTTCCTGGCTTTAGGACCCTCAATTCAGAAATGTTTATCACTGCTTAAAGTCACAAAGCCGGTACACTAGTTCACTGCTTATTTTCAATTTCACTTTCTATGGTTTGAGTTGCCCATGATCAACAATGTTAGGAAAATAGTATATAGAAAATTCTAGACACGTGCAATTCATAACTTTTTTTGTGTGTGGGGGGGTCTGGTCATGGGGCCTGAACTCTGGGCCTGGGCGCTGTCCCTCAGCTCTTAAGCTCAAGGCTAGCGTTCTACCACTTGAACCATAGTCACTTCCGGCTTTTTTTCTTTTTGCTTATGTGGTGCTGAGGAATCAAACCCAGGGCCTCATGCATGCAAGGCAAGCGCTCTACCACTGAGCCACCTTCCCAGCCGCAATTCATAACTTTTAAACTGTGGAGCGATCACTTTTCTTGCTGTCATGCTCTATCCCCTCCATGGGGAAAATCATTCCTTTCTCCAGAAAATAGACACCTTACCCATTAGTCAATTGATGGTTGCCTCTGGTGCCATGGGGTGGGGTACTTTTAACTAAGCAACTCTTCCTAATGAAATCAGAAGACCTATGTCACACATCTCACTTTGTCTCGTCGTGTAAGGATTGTATCATCCCACATCACAAGAGGGAGGGTTGAGTAGTTCTCTCAAAAAATATTATTTTTTTTTTGTCGGTCATGGGGGCTGAAATCTGGGTCTGGGCGCTGTCCCTCAGTTCTTAGCTCAAGGCTAGCTCTCTACCACTGCAGCCACAGTGCCACTTCCTACTTTTTTCTGTTTATGTGGTGTTCAGGAATCAAACCCAGGGCCTTATGCATGCAAGGTAAGCGCTCTACCACTGAGCCACCTTCCCAGCCATCAAAAATTATTTTGAGGGAGAAAACAATCATATAACTTTTATTACCGAGAAGTTTGTATCTGTTCTGTTTTATGCTAGTAAATATTGTTGATCTTTTACCATGCATAATTTACAAATAATATTCATAGCATGTATGTATGTAGGATTTGGTATGACAATTTCAGGGTCCTACTGGAGATCTTAGATCCTATTCTTGTGGATAAGAGAGTGTTTACTCGAGTGAGAATTTCTGTAGAATTCCCAAATACATGTGTCCTTTTTTTTTTTTTTTTTGCTGCCATCAGCTCAGCTAGTATTTGCTATTCATTTAACTAGTATTCATGCATCCCAAGTGTTAGGGCTATTCAAGGTACACAGTACACAATGGTCCCTATATTTTTACAAGATACATTTGCAAAACATTTTAAAAAGTCAGACTTAAACCTAGGAAGGAAGACTTGATTTCTGGGAAAAAAATTAAATGTGCTAAGATGTAAAATCTTTCCTTCTAAACACAAATCAGATAAATGTTTGATAATAGAGGCTAATCTATCACCTGTATCTATATCTATCTATTTCTATGTCTATACCTATTTTGATATCTACAGCCATCTACCTTAACCTTAGTGAGTATCTGATGGAACTTAAAATTTACACCCTACACCTCCGAACTAGAATTTATAGTGGAATTGTTATCTTTCAGATCAATGGAAACCCTTGCTAAATTAAATGCTCAGCTATGAAATGGGGAAAGGCATATGACTTTTTTTCATTGCTATTCCCATGCATCCCATTTTATTCTTTGATCACATTCATATCCTCTATTATTTTTCCTTATTTATTCTCTTCTAATTTTTCACAATTTTAATTGGTTTCAATGTTCTGATTTTACATACACATATATTGTACATATTGCTTTTAACTTGGATGACTCAGTATCTACTTTGTTCCTTATACTTCACTGAGTGTAGTTCACTATATAATATACTTTATTTTGTTCTAATTTAACTTCCCACTCCTTTAAATAAGCAATGAGTGGCCTATAAAATATAAGAATGAATGCTGTCTTTTTTATATAATTTATATGACCTTCATGCAAGTTTGTAATTAAATGTTTACTTGTATACTCACACACTTTCTTCTCTCTTCAAAAATTGTACAATAAACAAAAAATAAATAATTCATTGAAAACAAATAAATCATAGTGATCTTAAAAGGCTAATCCAATATACTAATCTGATCAAACCACTGGTCTTGTAAAATCAATCACATTTGTCTTCAAACAAAAGATGTTATGAAAGTTCATAAATGAAATATGTTTTCCATAGGGACTCAACCACTACAGCTTGATTTATGAAAAGAGTCCCGACGAGAGAGACTAAATTCATTCTTAAAGACTTTTCAGTAAAAAGCAATGATGATTTCTTTCTCTTATGCAGGACAACTTGCTAGCACATGTAAACCCTGATGCAGCAGAGTTCATTCTGCTCTTTGCTTTAAGTCCTTCATTTGTGTAGGAAAAATGGGAACAGCCTTTCTCTTTCAGAAAAGCAGGGCCAGGGAGAAAGAGCTGTTTGTGATGTGAACTTGGGCATAAGATGTTAAACTAAACAAGATTCAGTAAAGCTCTGATCTTCATTTGCTCTACATATATGGTCATTTTTTCAGCTTCTGCAAAAGTGAGTATAATGGCCCTCACTAACTGATCATTAGTTATAAACACCAGCTACTTCAAACCATAGTCTAGGATTTCCATAAGAATAGTGATGCCAATTTTTTAATTCTTTAATAATGTGGAAAGATAATTTGCAATTCGTATCATCTCAGATTTCTCACTGTGAGGATATTTCTACTTGAATCACTATGTTATGTATATCCTCTCTGACGAAACAGCTAAACAAACCATCCAAAGTGATTTGGGAGACATTTGTTTTACATCCGGGAGATGTGCTGAAGATGCCTTCCAGGACACCAAAGTCTAGCATAGCCAGGAACACCAAGGAATGCTTGAATTTGCTTTCATTCTCGTGAATGTAATAAGATCAATTAAGAGGGACAAAGAGAACAAATGCAGTAGCTATTCACTATGTTGAAAATGAACTATACAACTTGTGGGTGGGGATGGGAGGGAAAAACTGGGAGAGCAAAGGAAGGGATAACATTGTCCAAAAAGAAATGTACTCATTACTTGACTTATGCAACTGTAATACCTCTGCACATCACCTTTATAATAACAATAAAGAATAAAAATAAAAAAATTATACACTGGATAGATCCTCATTAGCTCTATAACTTGAAAAATGTTTTGGTAGTGGCATACTTTATTTCAAATCCAACCCAGTGGGAACCCCCCACCAGTCTAAATAGGAACTAGATGAATCAACTTCATAAGTTCCAAGTCAAGTATTTAAAGATCATTAAGTTCCTTCAGTTTGGTAAAATATGGCTACAAAACACACTTGTATATATATGCTGATCCATTGTGGTTTTAAACATTGGTATTGTATATATATTTATCTGAATTAGGAAAGGAAGGGGAACAACAAAATGGTGAGACAATGCAACAATGATATTCACAAGACAATATGTTAGAAATGATCTGTACAACTTGGGCGGGAGGGGGGGGATAAGTGGGAGAAAAACGAAGGAGGGGAAACAAGTTCAACAAAAAATGTACTTACTAACTTGCTTATGTAACTGCAACCCCTCTATACATCACCTTGACAATAAAAAATATAAAATTAAACAAGAGAATCAAGCCATTTTCTCAGAAGCATTCTTTTTTTGTGGGGGGTCCGGTCGTGGGGCCTGAACTCTGGGCCTGGGCGCTGTCCCTTAGCTCTTCAGCTCAGGGCTAGCGCTCTACCACTTGAGCCACAGCGCCACTTCCGGCTTTTTTTCCCTGCTTATGTGGTGCTGAGGAATCGAACCCAGGGCCTCAATCATGCAAGACAAGCGCTCTACCACTGAGCCACCTTCCCAGCCCTCAGAAGCATTTTTATACAGCATGATGGTTCCTCAAGTGAAGAAGCAATAAGTGTAGCTCAAGAGTGGACACTGTAGTCTTTTGAGGAACCTCCATACTGCTGTCAGGAGTTGCAGAACACGTTTACACTCCCACCAACAATGCAGTAAGGTTCCCTTCTGTCCACATCCCCTCCAGCATCTGTGGTTATTAGACTTTTTGATTATGGCCACTCTAACTGGGGTGAGGAAGAATCTCAATGTTGTTTTGAATTGCAATTTTTTTAATGGCCAGAGAAGTTGAGCATTTCTTCATGTGTATACTGGCCATTCTTATTTCCTCTTCAGAGAAGTCTCTCTTTAAGTCTATAGCCCACTTATTAATCAGGCAGTTGTTTCTTTGAGGATTTGTTTTTAATGACTTAATTTTTTTGAGTTCTAAGTATATTTTTAGATATGAGGCCCTTGTCTTTTGTGTAGCTAGTGAAGACCTTCTCCCAATCCATGGGCTTTCTATTGATCTTGCTAGTTATATCCTTTGACATGAAGAAGCTCTGCAGTTTCATGCAATCCCATTTGTCCACCCTTTCTTTGATTTGTTGTTTTTCTGAGTCTCTATTAAGAAAATTTTGGCCTGTGCCAAGGAGTCCTAGAGTTTCTCCTATTCCTTCCTGTAATATTTTCAGGGTCTTCGAGGTCTTTGATCCATAACATTCCCACTTCTGGACATTTACCCAAATGATCACAAACAAGGCCATACTAAAGCTGCCAGCACAATTATGTTTATTGCAGCATTATTTACCATAGCTAAGATATGGAACCAACCCAGATGCCCCTCGGTAGATGAGTGGATCAAGAAAATGTGGTACATATGTACAATAGAATTCTATGCTTCCATCAGAAAGAATGGCACTGCCCCATTTGTTAGGAAATGGAGAAACTTGGGGGGGAAAACCATATTAAGTGAAGTTACCCAGTCCCAAAGAAATTTACATCTCATGTTTTCCCTTATTTGCAATAATTAGTATATGTATAGGATAATCTTATTAGATGAGATGAAAAGCCAAAAAACAATGTACAAATGACCATATAAGATGATGCTAAGAGAAATGAACTCCAAGATATGGACACAAGAGGTCTGTCTTTACTGTTATTGTTTTAAATGTACCATGTGATTTTTTTTGTTGTTTTCTTTGTGTGTTCTTTCCCCTTTGGCATATCCCTAGATGTCACTGAACTTGATTTTGATACCCTGCATCTTGTATATACATATGTCTAATCTGGGGAGGGGAAGGGGAATAACAAAATGCTGAAACAAGGACACAGGATGACCCATTGCAAAGAGATACCCACAGGACAGTATATTGGAAATGAACTTTACAACTTTGAGTGGCAGTAGGGGGTAGGGGGTATAGTAGTGTGGAAGGTGGGGGAGGGAAGGGACAAGTACAGAGAAGGGAAGGGGTAACAATGATCAACAAGTAATGTACTCATTGACTTACTCATGTAACTGTAACCTCTCCGTCCAACATCTTAATAAAATTTTTAAAAATGCCAAAAAAAAGAGTAAACAGTGGTTAAAAACCATGGAGTCACACTGAGCCATACTTGTTTGCATATACTGAGAACTCAATCAGTGACAACAGGGGAGAAACCAAAGGGGGGAAAAGGAAATAAAAAGAGTATACTAAAAATACCTTGTTTCCATTTCTTGGGTTCATTTCTATAGGCACCATTTTATATAGTCATGTGTACATAGCTATTGAGCCATAGTGATTTTCTAAGAATATCCTCCTTTGTTCTCACTGAGTGATTCTTTGAGTGTTGTTTAATTAATCATGTCCAAGTATAATTATTTCTATTTTACTATACATTGGATTAACTTGTAGATTTATAGACATATTCTAGTTGCTACAAATGGGGGAAACTATGTAGCCTGTTTCCTTTGGGTCTGGCTTACTTCATTTAATAGCACTTTTTTCCAAGTCTTTCCATTTCCTTATGAAGGACAGTGTCATTCTTTCTGATAGAAGCATAGCATCCCATTGTGTATTTATACATGAGTAAATGTTCAACATCTCTGGCCATAAAAGAAATGCAAATCAAAACAACATTGAGATGGTACCTCACACTAGTTAGGATGGCCATTATCAAGAAAATGAATAATAACAGATGCTGGTGGGGATGTGGCCAAAAGGGAACACTACTACACGGTTGGTGGAAATGTAAACTTGCTCAACCACTCTGGAAAGCAGTATGGAGGCTCCTCAAAAGACTAAACATAGAGCTCCCCTATGACCCAGTAATCCTACTCTTGGGCATTTACCCAAATGACCACAAACCAGGCCATACTAAAGCTACCAACACAATCATGTTCGCTGCAGCATTATTCACCATAGATAAGATATGGAATCAACCTAGATGCCCCTCAGTGGATGAATGGGTCAAGAAAATGTGGTATATTTACTTTAAGCTTTATTTATTCCTGCTCCTATAAAGAGTTTGCTCTGCCTCTAGTTGTACCTAGAATCACTACCAAGTTGTAGAACACACACACACACACACACACACACACACACACACACACATACATACATACATACATACATACATACATACATACATTTTTATCAAATTTGGACAATATTGGTCAGTTTCTACTGTAGCATTACTGACAGAGAGAAAAAATGCTTTTTGAGCTGAAATAAACCTAACTGCTGAAGAGGAAGGAATTTGCAGTTTTCTTTGGTGTCCAGTCCTTCTGAGTATGTTTAAATCCTTTTTAAGTTTACTGGGTTTTATTCTTGCTCTTACTTAATATATATCATAAATCAAAATGCTCCCAATTCTATCAGAGCATTGACAACATGTAGTAATTAGCATTTAAAATCATTATCTGGAAGCCCTTGGGGAAATTTCATAGGTGAGATGATTCAACTCAGGTCTTCAGCTGACTGCAGGTCAGAGGCACCAAAGCACCCTCTATAATTGTACTCGACTGGTAATCTCATCTCAGCTCACGAGAGGCTCAAGCCAAATTAGGTTGAATTACCCATTCCTTCCTGAGAATATATTCCAACACAGCACAAGTCAAATTGCACTGCCTGACCCATGGGTACCCAGATGCTGTCTTTGCTATAAATGAAGCCCAACGCCAGAGGTAGGACAGCAACAGACAGGATGAAACTGCAGCTGTAGTGCCAGCTATCTTAAAACAGTTTTTAAAGATAATCCTGAAGTCTGTTCAAGATTTAGAATCCTGAGAAGAGAAAGAACACTAATACTTTCATTACCATATGCAAACAATGATAAAGTAAGAAAGTTCCTAATTCTCAAAATCTAAATGAAATAAATATTGGTAACATTTTGTTGTTGTTGTTGGTTGTGGGGCTTGAACTCAGGGCCTGGGCACTATATCTGAGCTTTATTTTACTCAAGGCTATCACTCTACAACTTTGAACCACATCCCCACTTCCAGTTTTTGAGTGGTTAATTGGAGGTAAGAGTCTCATGGGGATTTTTCAGACCAGGCTGGCTTCAAACTGTGATTCTGACATCTCAGAGTAGCTAGGATTACAGGTATGAGCCACTGGTGCCTGGCTCTTTTTCTGTTTTTCTCTTATTATCTTTTTCCATCCCTTCCTCTCCCCCCCCTCTATCTCTCTTTCTTTCTTTCTTTCTTTCTTTCTTTCTTTCTTTCTTTCTTTCTTTCTTTCTTTCTTTCTTTCTTTCTTTCTTCCTTTCTTTCTTTCTTTCTTTCTTTCTTTCTTTCTTTCTTTCTTTCTTTCTTTCTCTTTCTTTCTCTCTCTCTTTCTTCCTTCCTTTCTTTCTTCCTTCCTTCCTTGCTTCCTTCCTTCCTTCCTTCTCTTTCTTTCTTTCTTTCTTTCTTTCTTTCTTTCTTTCTTTCTTTCTTTCTTTCTTTCTTTCTTTCTTCCTTCCTTCCTTCCTTCCTTCCTTCCTTCCTTCCTTTCTTTCTTTCTTTCTTTCTTTCTTTCTTTCTTTCTTTCTTTCTTTCTTTCTTTCTTTCTTTTTCTTTCTTTCTTTCTTCCTTTCTTTCTTCCTTTCTTTCTTCCTTTCTTTCTTTCTTCCTTTCCTTTCCTTTTCTTTCCTTTGGTGGGAAGGGACAGTTGTGGGGTTTGAACTTGGGGCCTGGGCACTGTCCCTTAGGTCTTTTTTGCTCAACTGGCACTCTACTACTTTGAGCCACAGTGGTACCTTCACTTCTGAGGGTTAATTGGAGATTAGAATCACAGACTTTCCTGCTTGGGCTGGCTTTGAACCTTAATCTTCAGATCTCAGCCTCCTCAGTAGCTAGGATTACAGGTGTGAACCACCAGTGCCTGACAAGCTGATAACATTTTTAAGTTCATATTTTAAAAATACCAGGGCTGGGAATGTAGTTTAGTGGTAGAGTGCTTGCCTAGCCTACATGAAGTCCTGGGTTTGATTCTCCAGTACCATATAAACAGAAAAAAGGCAGAAGTGGCGCTGTGGTTCAAGTGGTAGAGTGCAAGCCTTGAGGACAGAGGGGTTCAGGGACAGGGCCTAGGCCCTGAGTTCAAGCCCCAGGACTGGCAAATAAATAAATGAATACCATAGAATGAATGTTATAGAACTAATAATTTAAAAATTCAGAGGAGAAAGCTGTATAATTTTCAGATAACTCATAACAAATACACTGTCTTTATTTTATACACAATGACACAAAAATATAGAAAATTAGTTCAGGATCAGGCAGGTGTTTATCACATTTGGAGGCTAGTCTAAACTGTCCTGTGAGCCTGTTTGAAAGGAAATGCCTCAGCCCTTTTGTCCAGTGAACCTAGACTGAGCTGGACAGCTGGGAAGCCCATGCTGTCCTCCATCTTCTGATGCCCTTGGACTTAGTGTCTTTTCTATGCTGATAATTAGTTACAGGGCAAAAGTCACATGGGCTTTCTCTTCCCTGAGAAACATTTCCCAGTTGCAGACAATGACATTCACTCAGGAGGCTTCTCATTTTTACTTTACCCTCTCATGTAAGGGAGGATGCTTTGATAATGCTGTTGGAGCCCACTACTATATATAATGTAACATGTTTTATCCAATTTTCTCTTCACATGTTCTAAACTCTATATCCAGCAGTTTTTCTACCAAGAGAAGCACATTCCTGACACTCCCCCAGATACATCAGCACCTCCTTTTCCCATTATATCAGTGTTAGCTTGGCTAGATAGAAACCATTACACTAAGAACTCTCTTTCCACATCTTTTCATAATCCACACACTTCTGCGAGTTGAACAGGGTGAGAATTCTTATTGCTCCCATTTTACAGGTGCAAAAGATGATGATATTAAATGGATACTTAAAGATGTTTCACATTTTGAAATTTTCCGTGTTTTATGTGTCTTATGCCAAAAATCAGAAAGAAAGGCTCTAGTAAAGTATAGAAATTTGAACAGGGTGTAATAAATATGCCAGAGTAACTGAGGCAATGGTACACTGGTCTTTACATTTCTCTCCCAGTGTTCATGTATTATTGTGTTATTCAGACCTGCATCACTCGCCATGTTTGTGGAAATGTTACTGCAATGAATGTGAATATATTGACATAATATATTTTAGACATAATAAAAAGCATAAACATTTTATACAGGCTATATATACCAAAGGATATAGATGCTATGTAATATATACACATAATACACACAGTGGGATTTCAAATCCAACTCAAGACCTCATGTTTACCAGGCAAGCACTTTACAAATTGAACCACATCCTAGTCCTTTTGCATTTCACTTTGTTTTTCAGGCAGTGTATCTTACTTTTGTTCAAGTAGACCTTGAACCATAATTCTCATACCTCTATCTCCCAAATATAACAAAGATATGAAGTTTTGAGCTTGAGTTTATATAAGCCAAGGTCATGTTGCATTTGCATTTCTGACTTCCATGTCTTATAAATCTGCACAATTTACCTAGAGAAAAGTGTCCATTCCCCAAAATTCAGATTTAATTCTCTTTTCAAACAAATAAGCAAATAGTTGTCACTAGATCAGTAAGAAGTAAGTCAGTGTAGCCTCTTGCCAATTCCAGGAGAAAAAATAATCATGCCCAAAGAGCTAGACTCTCTGTCTATAAGTCAAAGCATCATCTTAAAGATATATCTGTTGTTTTAATTTTGGTAGACATTCAGAATATAGAGCAATTTTAGTCCCAGATTAACGTGAGATACCATTCTTCAATGAGGAGGAAAATAGGAGAATGCAGTTAAGAATCCCATGTGTGCTTTCTATTGATCTTGCTATGTCCTTTGCCATGCAGAAGCTCTGCAACTTCATGCAATCCCATTTGTCCAACCTTTCTTTGATTTGTTGTGTTTCTGTGTCTCTATTAAGAAAATTTCAGCCTGTGCCAAGGAGACCTAGGGTTTCTCCTAGTCCATCCTGCTTTGACTCCGAGGTCTTTGATACATTTGGAGTTGATTCTGATGCAGGGTGATATATAAGGATCTAGCTTTAGTTTTCTACAAGTAGTTAACCAATTTTGCCAGCACCATTTACTGAAGAGGCTGTCTTTCTTCCATTCTATTTTTTTAGCTCCCTTATCAAAGATTATATGGCTATAGGTCTGTAGGTTCATTTCTGGGTTTTCCATTCTATTCCATTGGTCCTGAGGTCTGTTCTTGTGCCAGTACCAAGCTGTTTTGATTACTATGGCTTTATAGTAGAGTTTGAAATTTGGTATTGATATTCCTCCAGCAGTGTTCTTTCCATTGAGGAGCGTTTTTGCTATTCGGGGTCTTTTATTGTTCCATATGAATTTTTGGATTGCCTCTTCTATTTCCTTGAAGAATGAGGTTGGAATTTTGATAGGTATCGCATTAAATTTGTAGATAGCCTTGGGAAGTATTATCATTTTCACGATGTTAATCTTTCCAATCCAGGAGCATGGGAGTTTTTCCCATTTTCTAAGTTCTGTTTTGATTTCCATAGCTAGCAATATCAATAGAAAGCCCACGGATTGGGAGAAGATCTTCACTAGCCATACAACGGACAAGGGTCTCATATCTAAAATATACTTAGAACTCAAAAAATTAAATCCCCCAACAACAAATCCTCAAAGAAACAACAGCCCAATAAATAAGTGGACTAATGACTTAAAGAGAAACTTCTCTGAAGAAGAAAGAAGGATGGCAAATAGACACATGAAGAAATGCTCAACCTCCCTAGCCATAAAAGAAATGTAAATCAAAACAACATTGAGATACCACCTCACCCCAGTTAGAATGGCAAAAATCAAGAACTCTAACAACAACAGATGCTGGAGGGGATGTGGACAGAAGGGAACCTTACTTCATTATTGGTGGGAGTGTAAACTTGTTCAACCACTTTGGAAAGTAGTATGGAGGTTCCTCAAAAGACTCCACATAGAGCTCCACTATGACCCAGCAGTCCCACTTTTAGGCATTTACCCAAATGTTTACAAACAAGACCACACTAAAGCTACCAGCAAGACTATGTTTATTGCAGCATTATTTACCATAGCTAAGATATGGAACCAACCCAGATGCCCCTCAGTAGATGAATGGATCAAGAAAATGTGGTATACATACACAATGGAATTCTATGCCTCCATCAGAAAGAATGACATTGCCCCATTTATTAGGAAATGGAAAGACTTGGAAAAAACTATATTAAGTGAAGTAAGCCAGGCCCAAAGAAACATAGGTCCCATGGTTTCCCTTATTTGCAATATCTAGTATATGTATGAGTCAAGCAGAAAAGGTCAGATAAGTGATGTTAGGAAAATGAACCCTAAGATATGTATTTTAAATGTTTTTTTTTCTTTCATGCATTTGTTTCTAACGCAATTATAAGATTATTTCTCTGTTACTTTGTATGTCCCTCCCCCACAGTATAACCCCTGCTTTCACTGTATTTGATGTCGGTATAATTTGTGGAGGGGAAGCGGAAAAACAAGTCGTTTAAATAAGGATACAGGTGGACCTGTTGCAACAATGAGAAGTACAAGTGGTCATGTCAAAAACGAACTTTACAACTTGGGGGGGGGGAGGATTGGTGGGGGAGGAAGGAGGATGGGAAGGGATGGGAAGGGTAAACAAAGGAGGAGGCTGCAATGCTTGATAAGAAATGTACTCACTATCTTGCCCATGTAATTGTAACCCCTCTGTACAGTATTTTCACAATAAGAAAAAAGAATAATAAAAAAAGAATCCCATGTGTATCCTACAAAATTAAGAGGAGTGAGGGAAGGGGTGGGTAGGCAAGGGATGGGTGAGAATGTTGAAAAGGGTGGCATTTATCAAGATACATTATATTCATCAACTGCTTTGTTAAGTGGCCACTCCTTTATACAGCTATTTAAAGAAAATAAAACAAACCATTTTTAAGCAAATAGATTCATACCCCACTCCCCAGACTTCCCCAATGCATTAGATTGTGAGTTATTAGAAGACAAGGCTTTTACTAAATCTAGAATAGTGTCTTAGTATTGAGAAGATTTCAATAAATATGGGTTAAACATAAGGAAGAGAACAAGCAGGAAAAACTCCTTAGTTCAATGTTTCTGATTGATACTCTTCATATAAAGTTCTTTGAAAAAACAGTGTAATGCAGAGGCCCACACCCATAATTCCAGCTATTTGGTAGGCAGAGATCTGGAGGATGATGGCCCATGGCTATATGAAACTCTACCTGGCAAATAAACTGAAGCAAAATTGACTGGAAAAGCCATCTAAGAGGTAGAGTGCTTAGCTAGCTAGTATGATGACCTGAGTTCAAACCCCAATATGGTTTAATAAACTATTATCTAAAGTCCATCCCACACACACATACAAAGTCAAGATCTTAAAAGTAAATCAAGTAAAAGTATCTCATTCATAATTTATCTACCGTTAGCACTGCAAACTTTACCTTCAACATCTGGCTATTTTACGATCTGGATTATAATGATTACAGTACCTTACACATGCCTTTGTGGAATGCTTTATCTTCGTTTTCACACACAAAAAAATCTATTTTCCTAGGACACACGTTTGATTATGGCTCTATCCAATTTTATTATTCACTAATCCCCTGCATGCTAAGGGTAAGCTCTTTAAATGTATGTAAATCTTTTCATTGTGCACTTGGGATGCCCATTCCACACAAATTTAGAGATACCCAGCTATGGCAGTCTGGTCCAAGCTCCAGTGCTTTCTGAATGTTGTTTCTTCTGCTTGATGTATTGCCTATTTTTTTTAAACCTAGTCAGTTCCTTCCCTTAATATAAGTTGCTCATGTAAATCCATTCCTCAAGCCTGGAAATTCTGTACTTGCTTTTGCTTACCCTCTGTTGAGACTAGTTGGTCAAATGTTTGACTTAAAAGTATGGAGAATGGGAACAACATTTGCCCAGCGTCTTGTACATAGAAGTGCTCAATAAGTGGCTCATGACTAGGTGAATGAGAGGACAGTACTATTGGCACATGAGCAGAGCCTCTGACTTCTTATACAGGTTTGGCCCTGTTTCATATTTTGTCTTTGACTCGTTATTATGAATCCTTTCTAAATAGGGCCATTAAATGTCATTGGATAGTCTTCTTAAGCATCATGTTGCTATGGAGACTGGACTGATGAGTGACAGGTCCCTTGCAGACAGGAACTCCTGAACCAGCTGGATTATCCACCTCTTCTCAATCTGCTACTTCAAATGGAAGAGACTGTGTCTTTACACAAGTCTTGAAATAGTGGTTAACCCAAACTACAAATGCCATGAGGCTCAAGAGATGTACTTGATAAATATTGTTGTTATTATTATTGCTTAGGACATCCTTAAGTGAAAATACAGGTTGCATGGTTTCCCTCATTTGTTGTAACTAGAAAGTGCCTATAAATAAACACATGGTAAAAAAACAGACTTGGACCTGAAAAATTATGCAGGATTCTAGAAAGGAGGATATTCTTAGGAGAGGATCACAAAGGTTCAATGGGCATATAATCACATAAAATGATATATGGTGAACTCCAAAAAAATAGAAACAAGAGGTTTTATGCTGTTTTGCTTCTTCTTTGTTTTTCCTTTGTCACTGTTTTTTTTTTTATTTCTGTGCCTTTTTCTTGTACATAAGTTTATCTGTTTGGGGAAGGACAAGGGGAGCACAGAAATGTTGGGACAAAGAGTGAACAAATGCAGCAGTGATATTCACTAGACATTATGTTGGAAATGAACTATACAACTTGGTGGGGGTGGACAGAATAGAAAAACTGGGAGAAAACAAGAGAAGTCACTTCAAAAAGAATGCACATCCCTGAATTCTGTAACTGTAATCTCTCTGTACATCACATTTACAATAACAATAAGTAATAATAAATACAAATTTAAAAGCAAGCAAATAAATATTTTTTTAATTTCCTGCAAATTTTTATTGTTTAAATTCTAACTGATATTGCTTCTCCTTAAGGTATAAATATTTAATGACTATGAATAAGTATAAGACCTGATTCTTTATATTACTTTTATCCCTTAGAATACAGACTGAGAAAAAATATATAACAAAGTTAGGAAATGTAAAATAGAAAATAAAGCTGACAAGTTTATTATTTTTTTACTTATTTACACCGCAGCTTATAGTTAATTTCTTCTAAAATTACATTTGTTTCAAAGGTCTCCTCAAAAGAAAGCTTGCATTTTTATTCCATCAGCTTTGAGATTTGGGTGTTTGCTCTCAATCTTCCCCAGAAGACAAAGAGTCTAATTTATAAGAAGTTTCATTTGAGTTTTAAGAACGGCTTCTTCTCATCTCAGTCTCTTGTGGCTTCTCTTGGTTTGCAAAAAGGATCATGATTTTCTTTCTTCTTTTGGCCACAGGGAAATAGCTCTGGCCACAGGTAGAGAACAGGAAAATAATCTTTGTGCTTTTCCTCTGTGCTTTATTTGCACTTTGTTTCATGATTTATTTTCCCCTAAGTATTCTTATTTGTCTAGCTCTAACTCAGATCTTTATTACTTATAACCTAAATGTGAATCTAGGAAACTTAGCATTTATAAAATATATTGAAAGAACACTTTTGAGATATAATTTTGACTCTTGCCTGACTATGCTATAGAAAACTGCAGAGTGGTTCCTTTCTTTGCAGCTATAATTGCATCCAATTCATATTTTAACTTAAAATTAAGAAAAATCAATGTGCATACAAAACACCAGGTGATCACACAGTAAAGTAGCAATTGTCTTTGTAGAGAGAATTTTTTTTCTAGCACCAGATTTGTAACTCACAGTTTTGATATTGGTAGGCTAGCACTCTACTATGTGAGCAACATTTTTAGCTGGACTTTTTTTACTAGTTGTTCTGAAGATGGAGTCACATGTATTTTCTGCCTAGACTAACCTTCAAAAACAGAAATGAGCCACCGGTTACCTGAGAGAATATTTACAGAAGATGAAATGGAAGTTAGTTGTGGTTCTAGTGGGGGAATTTAATATTTAAGAGAACATTAGGTCTCATGTAGATAATACTAATGTGCTATAATGACTTTGAACAAGTACTGAGCTTCTCTGATCTTCCATGCCTGCACTTAGAAAAAGGAATAGTAGAACATAATTCCTAAACATTACATAGCATGAGTATATAAGTTTTTCATGCATAAACAGAAGGCATTGAGTATGTAGCAAGCACTCAAATAGTAATCGTATGTACACATATACATATTACACATGTAAATATTCATATATATATGTGTATGTATATATATATATAATATATATATATGTCTATATGAGGTTGTGGAGTAGTCAAGTGAAAAGTGTGATCTGGTGAAACTGAAAGAAGACATTTATTAGCTCTGGGCAACACTACTCCTGACCCTTCATCTTCATAATGAACAGAAAGTATGATGAGAACATTTCACTGCAAACAGCGTGCACAGAGGTGCACTGTGGTGTATGAGTCAAGCACTGTCTCATTACCAACTAAGGTGACAGTAGTACTATAATGTGCCCATGAGTACTGCATTCAAAAGTTATTACTTCCAGTGGAAATAACTAGAGATGTTGATACACCTCATGAGAAATTGCGGGGAATCTCCTGTAATTAATATGAACCATGTGTGCATACAGTAAATAAGCAACATGGTTATGACTTTTCCAGCTGTGAATAGGTATTAGGGATTTTTCTTTGATGCATTTTGCTTTGGGAACTGGCTCCTTGCCAGGCTCTAGCTGTATTCCCTTTTGAATTCCCACATTTTAGTACTTTTTTGAGGTTATAAAGTTATGATTTGATGCTCTGTGAGCTGGACAATGGTAAGGGGACATCTTCAGATGGAAGCACTATTTTCGTTTTTCTTTAGCAATACCAGGAAGGAGTCATTGCCTTTCAGATGCATGTGGGAGTGGTTGTAGGAGCTCTATCCATGTCCATATGGCTGATGGAAATTAGTAGCACACCTCTATCTTTAAGTCCACAGATCTTTCTTTCTGCAGAATTAAAGAAGAAAAGAGTTGATGACAAGGTCAACATACAATCCTTGCTATTTTTACAGGGGAAATTGACATTAGAAACTATGGAATGATATAGTAGAGTAAGAAGAGTGCATTTGAGCCTCACTGTGTGGCCTATGATAAGTCTGTTAACCTCTCTGGTTCTGTGGCTCTGAAAAAAAAAGAGTGAATAGCCTTTCCTTAGGGAACAAACAGGACTAAATGAGGTAATGTATATAAAACACTTAGTCTGGTGCCTGGCATATATTAAATATTCAGTCAATGTTAGTATGATCACTTTGTATTGATAGTCAGTTTCACATTGAGCATTTATCTTCTTTTGGTTTATTAACTTCCCAGAGGAGTTAGTGGTAAGTTAGTAAGCAGAGGATGGAGTGAAGGGAAGGGAAAATAAATCTCTATGGAGATAGTTTGGGGGAAAGCCATTCTTTTCAGCCTATTAAATCAGTCACAAGCTAAGATGGCCTGGTTTATCCAACCACATAACTCATCCTGTTCATTTAACAACCATTATTTTTAAAAACAGGACACAGTTTACCTTGGCATGAGAGCTCTAGAAAGTCTAAATAGACTTGCAAAATGTTTTTAGTAGTGTGATGATAATAACAAACAGTTAAGGGGCTGGGAAGGTGGCTCAGTGGTAGAGTGCTTGCCTTGCATGCATGAGGCCCTGGGTTTGATTCCTCAGCACCACAAAAGCAAAAAGAAAAAATCTGGAAGTGGCACTGTGGCTCAAGTGGCAGAGTGCTAGCCTTGAGCTGAAGAGCTGAGGGACAGAGTTCAGGCCCCACAAAAAAAAACACAAACAACAAACAGTTAGCATCCCTTTTTATCTGTCACCTCATGGATAGAGATATACAGTCTCTGGAAACCTATAGAAATTATTTGGGGAATCAGATGAGATCTGCAAATTATAACATGCTGCATCTTTATGTTGGTATCTTATATCAAGAATGTCCAGCGCATAGAAGATAATTTCTGGATGTTGGGGTGCTTAGAGAAGGATATCATCCAGGGCTCTGAAAGAACAGTCTGAGAAGCTGGGTGGAGTCTTGAGATGGTTCCTTTCTGGTCCACCTTTAATTCGGTACAGCAAGAGTAGACTGTGGCTTGTGAGGAGGGCTCCCTGAAAAAAAATACAGGATGCCTGGTTAAATTAGGCTTGAAGGTAAGAAATTAATATTAGAAGAAAAAGCAGGAAATAGATCTCAGTATTATTGTGATATGTACAAAAATTCAATTAAAATTTCATGAATTTCTATTCTTTGTTTTTGTTTTTGGTCTGAGACTGGGACTCATACTTGATACTTGGCTGATGCTCTACCACCTGAGCCATACCTCTAATCCAATGACTTTCTAATTACCAATGAAGAGAGAAGAGATTATGTCTCTAAACTGTCCTGTTTACCTTGGTAATGCTAGAGTCCTTACTGAAGAGATTATATGTACAGAAGCTATGTAGGCATCCAATGTATTTTATTTTCTAAGTCAGACCTACTCACAGAGCTATGCATAGGACAGCTTCTGGCAGGGCTGCAGGCAGAAACCTGGCTCAGGCACTTTGGATGGACAGAAGATGAGCAATACTATCTATGCCTAAACTATCTATGCCACATCAGTACAGAAAAGAACAGAGAAGCAATATTTTAGCACAGAGACAAGGCTCCCTGACCAGGCTGCCTATTGCCTCAGCACCTGTCTCCCAAGAATGAAAGCTCTCTGAATGGTTATTGGACATGTATAGTAAGTGCAATCTTTCTTCTTCTGGGGCTAAAGGTTTCAGACTCCCATCTGCACAAAAACTGACACAATCTCTCATCATCTGTATTATTGTGATCCAAAACTAGGTAAACATGCATCTCCCCCACAGAATGAGCAACAGAACTACAGAAAAATAAAACTAAAATGCAGAAGGAGTCTATCTGTAATGATTTCTGAAACCCATGATGAAGTCAGTAGAATTAATTACAAAGAAAGTCACACTTCATATTGAATTGGAAGTTGAAAATGTACATAAGTATTTCTGGAAATTAGAGGCCAAAGAACAAAAACTACAGGACTTGAAACGCATATTCAAAGTGTATAGTCTATACAAATTAATAACACCATAAATAAATAGAAAAGCATAAGATGAAAAGGCGATAGAGGAAAAAATAGAAGAATACTGTGAAAAAGTATTAGATCACAGATCAAAAAGACTCATGATCCTTTTGAGAGTCTCTGTGAATGGGAGTTTTTTTAAATAAAATGTGAAATGTTGCAAGTATTCAGACAGAGAAAAATCAGCATTATTGTTAAACACCAAAACCTGAAAGCTGTTGTTTTTTGTTATAATTCATAGATTTCTGAACAAAGAAGTCTTGTTCTGGGAATCATCATCTCAATATTTTCAATAATTTAGGACAGCAAGCAGTTACTCTCAGCCACATAAAGATCCCCAGTTTTGTTAGTAGGAGACCAACTGAAGAAAAACAAAGAATTAAAAAGTGAGAAAGTTATTATATGAGTTTAAGACTAAACTGTGAGACGAAATGAACATAGTTCTCATATTAATTATTTCTAATAAGATATCCAAGCTTAAAGAAAATACCTTTCATCAATCTAGCAAATGCAATGCATAATCATATCAGATCATCAATTTTGTAACTACTATTGGTGTCTAAATTCTATATTCTATAGAATGCAGAACGAGTATGAGAAAATTTTTCAACTCACCTGGAGTAGCAATATAATTGATTACAATTATAAAAAAGGACTTAAAATTTAAAATTTATAAATTTGCTTACCAATATGCTAAAATAGCATCGAAGTGCCAATATGATAAGGTGAGCATTTACAAAAAGTGCTAGGCATTGGTGGATCTTGCCTGTAATATTTTTTTTAAAAAAATTTTTATTGTGAAAATACCATACAGAGGGGTTACAATTATATGAGCAAGGTAATGAGTACATTTCTTATCAAGCATTGTTGCCTCCTCCTTTGTTTCCCTTTACAATCCCTGCCCCTCCCCCCGCCTGCCTCTGCCAAAGTTGTAAAGTTTGTTTTTTGACATAATGACTTGTACATCTCATTGTTGCAATGGGTCCACCTGTATCCCTATTTGAACAATTTGTTTTTTCCCTTCCCCTCCACAAAGTATACCAACATCAAATACAGTGAAAACAGGGGTTATACTGTGGGGGAGGTACATATAAAGCAACAAAGAAATAATCTTTTAAATATGTTGGAAACAATAGTAAGAAAGAAAAACCATTTGAGTCCTTATCTTGAGGTTCATTTTGCCTAACATCAACTTATCTGAGTTTCTGCTTGCCTCAGACATATACTAGATATTGCAAATAAGGGAAACCATGGGACCTATGTTTCTTTGGGCCTGGATTACTTTACTTAATAGAATTTTTTCCAAGTCTTTCCATTTCCTAACAAATGGGGCAATGTCATTCTTTCTGATGGAGGCATAGAATTCCATTGTGTATATATACCACATTTTCTTGATCCATTCATCTACTGAGGGGCATCTGGGTTGCTTCCATTTCTTAGCTATGGTAAATAATACTGCAATAAACATTGTTGTGCTGGTAGCTTTAGTATGGTCTTGTTTGTGATCATTCTCGTAAATGCCCAAAAGTAGGATTGCTGGGTCATAGGGGAGCTCTATGTGGAGTCTTTTTTTTTTAATTGTGAAAATACTGTACAGAGGAGTTACAATTACATGGGCAAGATAATGTATACATTTCTTATCAAACGTTGTGGCCTCTTCCTTTGTTTCCCCTTCCCATCCCTTC
This sequence comes from Dipodomys merriami, assembly GCF_024711535.1. Lineage (NCBI taxonomy): Eukaryota > Metazoa > Chordata > Mammalia > Rodentia > Heteromyidae > Dipodomys > Dipodomys merriami. The sequence goes on from NW_027205603.1 coordinate 57,959,360, forward strand.
CCATCCTCCCCCCCATCCTCCCGCCCCCTTTCTCCCCTCCCCCCCCAAGAAAGTTGTAAAGTTTGTTTTCGACATAACAACTTGTACATCTCATTGTTGCGATGGGTCCACCTGTATCCCTAGTTAAACAATTTGTTTTTCCCCTTTCCCTCCACAAATTATACTGACATCAAATACAGTGAAAGCAGGGGTTATACTGTGGGGGAGGGACATACAAAGCAACAAAGAAATAATCTTGTAAATGTGTTAGAAACAGTCGCATGAAATAAAAAAAACATTTGAATACATATCTTAGGGTTCACTTCCCCAACATCACCTTATCTGACCTTTTCTGCTTGACTCAAATAAGGGAAACCATGGGACCTATGTTTCTTTGGGCCTGGCTTACTTCACTTAATATAATTTTTTCCAAGCCTTTCCATTTCCTAACAAGTGGGGCAATGTCATTCTTTCTGATGGAGGCATAGAATTCCATTGTGTATATATACCACATTTTCTCGATCCATTCATCTACTGAGGGGTATCTGGGTTGGTTCCATATCTTAGCTATGGTAAATAATGCTGCAATAAACATAGTCGTGCTGGTAGCTTTAGTATGGTCTTGTTTGTAAACATTTGGGTAAGTGCCCAAAAGTGGGATTGCTGGCTCATAGGGGGCTCTGTGTGGAGTCTTTTGAGGAACTTCCATACTGCTTTCCAAAGTGGTTGAACAAGTTTACACTCCCACCAACAATGCAGTAACGTTCCCTTCTGTCCACATCCACCCCAGCATCTGCTGTTATTAGAGTTCTTGATTATAGCCATCTAACTGGGGTGAGGTGGTATCTCAATGTTGTTTGATTTGCATTTCTTTTATTTGCCTGTAATCTTAACTACTCAAGAAGCTGAGATCTATGGAATAATTATTCAAAGCTCCTCTGAACAGAACTGTCCTTTGAGATTGTCTTCAAAATTACTAGCAAAAATAAAAACCAGGCCTGGAGATATGGCTCAAGTGGTAGAGTACCAGTTGAGCAAGCAAACAGAGAAAGCTCAAGGACCTGACTTCAAGTCCAAATTTAAAACAAAAAGACCAACAAGAAAAAGAAAGAAAAAACCGAGACAGTCAAACATAGTGATGGATGCCTGAAATAACAGCCTTCTGGAGGCAGGCGGTCAGATGGGGAGTTCAGGGCTAGTTTGATCCAACACTCTCAATAGAACAAAACAATAAAAAAAACCACCAACAACAACAAAAACTGAGAAATAAAAATAGTGAAAGAGCATACCTTGAAAATGTTACTGCTGCTTATTACTAGATATTACTTACATGATCTGGGAAAAAATCATTTCACCAAAGAACTATAATGATGAACCACAAGCCAGGCTCCAGTGGCTCGTGCCTGTAAATTTGGTATCTCAGGAGGTGGAGAGTTGCAGTTTGAAGACAGCCTGAGCAGAAAAGTCCATTGAGGCTTATCTCTAGTTAACCATGAAAAGCAAAGCTGATGTAGAGCTGTGGCTCAAATGGAAGAGAGCTAGCCTTGAGGAACAAAGCTAAAACACAGTGCTGGGAAAGAAAAAGAAGAGGTGGGTGGGGGAGAGAAGAGGAAGGGGGAAAAAGAGGAGGAGAAGGAGAAGGAGAAGGAGAAGGAAGGAGAAGGAGAAGGAGAAGGAGAAGGAGAAGGAGAAGGAAGGAGAAGGAGAAGGAGAAGGAGAAGGAGAAGGAGAAGGAGAAGGAGAAGGAGAAGGAGAAGGAGAAGGAGAAGGAGAAGGAGAAGGAGAAGGAGAAGGAGAAGAAGAAGAAGAAGAAGAAGAAGAAGAAGAAGAAGAAGAAGAAGAAGAAGAAGAAGAAGAAGAAGAAGAAGAAGAAGAAGAAGAAGAAGAAGAAAGACAAGACACAAAATGTATCTGTGGATCCTTCCAATTAATACTGTCAATATTCAGCCTTTGGTAAAGGGGTTGTAGCTACCTAGGCTGTGTGACACAGAAACCATTAAACACTGAAGACACTGGGAGTGTGTACAGGCAGAAGTCTAGTTCGAAAGAGATACCATGATTTCGTGCACAGTCCGGGAAGCTTCTTTACCAGTACTAATCAGATTTTTGAGGTAATGCACAGTGAGGTATCTGTGTTGTGCTCAGATTCCCTCAATGAAATCTACATTATGTAAAGTGTCCTTCACCTTGACCTTGGTGACAGCAGTTGGCCTCAGAGAGCCATTTTAGCTGATCACAAATAATTCACTTTATATTAAACAAGTACTAAATTCCATAGTAGATCTTAACAGCAAGGGCCTCTCAAAGGGCAAAAGACTGAATAAACTTAAACTTCAGGAAACAGCAAGCTCTTACTTGCAGCAATCAATAGCCTTTTACTATGGAGAACAACAAAACCTTTCTGGCTTCCTGACTGTAAGTCAAACCTCTGATCCCCTTTCTCACCATCATTCATTTTCTGGGCACTTTGATTCTGTGTCTCTCATGTGGAGGCAACAAGGTGCTGGCCCCTGTTTGAACTCAAGTCCCGTGGAGAAAAAGATTTCCCAACAGAGAAAATAAATACTTCCCAACTTCTTTGTTTGTCTTCCAGGCTCTCAGTGGGCACAGCACTCCTACTCCCTCTGGGTAGCACTCTTCAGCTCTCCCTGCTAATTAACCTCTCCTACCGGGTTGCCAAATGAGCTGCTGACAACCAGCCCTAAGCAACTAGGAAACACCAGGATAGCAGGCTGGGTTGTTAAATTCTTCCATTAAGTGGAGGAGCAGCGAGCATTTGAAGCTGTTTGGATAGAGGAGGGTTAGGCAGACATGGCTTTCAGGGAAAGGAGAACACTTACAGCACATTTGCTCTCTAGCTATGGGCAGGATGCAGTTCATAGATCTCTTTCTCTAGTAAGACAGTAAATAGTATCAAGTGGTGTTGAGACTCTTAGAATCTAGTCACCTTTTCAGGAAAGGAAATGAAAGATTTTTGAGGAAATAGTAGGATTCTTTTAAATTGGTCAACCTTCTCTCCTCCCCTTCCTCATCATAAATGGCATTGTATGATTTTTGAGTTTTTTGTTAGCTAAGACTTGAGGGACACTACCACATCCAATTAGTCACAGGTACTCCACTTCATACATAAGAACAACATATTATAAAATACCCAGCACCATATAGTTTAAATAAACAGTATAATTTATAAGCTGATAAGGAATCAGCTTAAGTAGCTTATTTAAAAAAAAACAAGCTTTAGGGCTGGGAAGGTAGCTCAGTGGTAGAGCGCTTGCCTCACATGCATGAGGCCCTAGGTTTGATTCCTCAGCACCACATAAACAGAAAAAGCCTGAAGTGGCACTGTGGCTCAAGTGGTAGAGTGCTAGCCTTGAGCTGAAGAGCTGAGGGACAGTGTTGAGGCCCAGAGTTCAGGCCCCACGACCGACAACAACAAAAAAGACAAGCTTGAAATGAAACCAATTAGGGAAACTTTTTTGCTTTTTTTTTTTAAACCACAACCAATTTAACATAGATGTATACATTTCAGTGACCTTCAGAATTCATGCTGTTTTAAGTCAGGACCACCACAGCATTTTCATTGTGCTAGGTACCACGTCTTATAAAACATACAAATGTTTTCCTGTTTTCCTTTTGAGCAGAAGATTCTGTCTTATCTTCCTCACCATTGTCAGTTTCATATTCTTTCTGTGTCTGATATGTTCTGTGAAATAAGTGTGGCCTCTGACTCTGTTGGTACATTTTCATTTCGCTTTTAGAAGGAAAGATTTCAGAGGTGTTTCAAAGTAGGCATTCAGGTCTAGATCAGGGCTCCCAACTCAAATTAGAAGCACATAAGAGCTTTGTATTTAAAGTTCTTCTAATATGAATAATTGCCCTTCTTTATAAATTCTATCCCTTATATTTAAAGATCTCTCTTGATACTCAGCAGGGACAGGAGACATTAATACAAAAGAGTCTGCAAAATGCAAAAATACAGCATGTTTTACCTGATTTCTTCTACCTTGTTCCCAAGGCAGACATTGTTAATTGATTGCACTCAACATTCCTGATGAACTCTTCCATAAAATTCTTCGAAATGTAGTGTTTCTACAATTCAATATCAACGGATAAATGTTGTTAAGAGTAAAAACTAGCATCTTTATTATCATCAAGGGTAATACTCAAAGTAAAAATATATTTGCATACTAACCACTGTTAATTTTTTTAATCTCTTAATTAATTAAGAGTACATCAATGAGGCATTGGTGGCCTTAATCTTAGGTCCTCAGGATCATGGCACAAAGCCAGCACAGGCAGAAAAGTCCCTGGCACTCTCATCTACAATCACCTACCAAAAAGCAAGACCAGAAGTATAGTTGTGGCTCAAATAGCACAACTCCAGCCTTGAGTGAAAAAGCTAAGAGAGCATCTAGGCACTGGGTTCAAGACCCTGTACCAGTGTGAATGCACTTACACACACACACACACACACACACACACACACACACACACACACACACACACACTTAAGTACCACTTTTTTCATCACGCTTTAACCTACTGCATTTTTCCCAATTAGTCTGTTGGATAGCATGTATGATCCATTTCTGTGATTCTTCAGCAGCATTATCTTTGATCCCACATTGCCATTTCTGTGTGCCCTTCCCTATTTATCAAATTGCACCATTTTGAAGGATGTAAAATATAAGTTGCTTATTTCCTATCTTTTATGCAGCATGTTTTCTAATATTTCCTTACTCTAGGTTCTTACAAAACAAAACCCAAGAAAAATGTATATGTGAGTAATTTTAGGAATGTGGTGCATAAAAGTACTCAAAAAGGGAACACAGAAAACACTCAAAAGGGGTTGTCAATGGAGTACATGAATGAATTAAAACAAATCTCTAAAGGACAGAATATTCTGTCCATTCATCGTAGGCCTAGTATCTCATGGTATGCCTGCTGTGTGGAATAGGTCCTCCATAAATAGTTATTATATAAATGGATGATTGATGAATGAGGTCAGTTCAAGGGACAGACATTACCTCATGTGTGTCCTCTGATTGTTCTGTGCCATATTGAACACTACTCCATCCCATGACAAGAGAGGAAAAATGATGTGGAAATTGCTAAAAGATAGGATCTTTTAAAAAATCACTCTTCTATTTCTTGGATCCAAATCTACATAATCAAATTGACACCTATAATCAACTTCTCACGCTTGCTTGGTTAATGCTGTAAGTAAACGTAAACATTCATTACTGCTATTTTAATTTTTCCCATTGTCTTTTATTCAAGTTTCTGACAAGACATTTGAGATGAAACTGAGACCCCCCCAAGTGATTTACCCAAGGTCAGGCAAATAGAAAACAGCAGAGGGAGAATTTCAAATTAGATTTATCCAATTCTAAAGCTCACATTGCTTGCAACTATTCCAAGCTGACTTGGATTCCAATCACTTGACTTTCCCTGACCTTAAAATCCCACACCGCCCCCACCACACACACACTAACTAAAATTGACTTCTTTATATTCACCAAACCTTTTAGCTCTGAATGGTTTCTAGGCTTCCCATCACCTTGTGATTAGGAATGCCACCCACTTATGCTGTGCTGACCTCTGCCTGGTTCTCGTCAGTGCGATGTTACCTTCATCATCTCTTCAGGGTACTTGCCCTCTCTCTGCCACCTCCCAACACCATATGGCACATTCTTGTGCCACATGGCTTCTATACATCCTGCCTCCTTATGTTCTCCATTCTGTTAATTCCCTTTATACACAACATTTGGACAATGTTTCCCTGCTCTTGGATTTCTTCTCTCTACTTTCATCCCAGATTTCACTGCCATGCCCTGTTCTTTCTCATCTCATGGTGATCTATATAGTTATGATTGCAACATATGTCTATAATTCCTTCATAATATGGGTACCATCCATCACACTGCTGACACCACATAAACTCTGTGCATACGTTTCAAATTTTAGAGAAAGGCAGGGTGCATCAATGCAAAATGAGCCTGCATTGCTTCACAAGTGAATTTAAGGGTCCACCAATCCACATACAAAGCAGCATTACATGAGCATACAAGAAATCCTGAGACCCCATGGTATAACCCCTGTTTTCACTGTATTTGATGTCAGTGCCCTGCATCTTACAGATACACTTCTCTAATTTGGGGAGGGGAAGGGAAAAAACAAAATGCTTAAATAGGGATACAGGTTGACCCATTGTAACAATGAGATGCACAAGACACTATGTTGAAAAAGGAACTTGGCAATTTAGGCGAGGGGGAGGAGTGTAGTTGTGGAGGTGGGAGGGGTAAAACAAAGGAGGAGGTAACAATGCTTGATAGGAAATGTACTCATTACCTTGCTCGTGTAACTAAACCCCTCTGTACAGTATTTTTACAATAAAAATGTATATAAAAAAGAAATCCTGAGACACAGAGTTTTATTAAATTTCTATAGATCAATTCCCATGTGTATACAAAAGTGAAAATCACATGCTGAACACACATCATTTTTCTCTCTATTCCAGATTAATATTAGATATTTTAAAATATTGTAGTGTTTAAATGAACAGTGGATATACATGTGCTTAAAACATCAAAAGCATAGCTATAAATGTGTGTGTGTATGTGTGTGAGATGTAGGTGCATGCTTCAAGTGTTAGATGAAATCAGTGAAAGATGTCAAGATGTGTTAGCATACATCTCCTAAAAAGTAAGCACATTTTTATAGTTTAATGTCATTATCATGGCTAAGAACTAATATTTCATAGTGTTATGTAAATAATATATACAAACTTCCCCTCCTTCTTCCTAAAATATAGTTTATTGCCTTAAAATTTGGGGTCAGTAAAGCTTCCTGTGTTTTATGCTTAGTGTCTTTTTACTTATAATGATAGTCTCCCTGCCTATATATGTCTATCCATCTCTGAATCAAGATGGTCCTCTTTAAAATGAGTCACATTCTGAATATGCTTGTATATTTTCCCATACTCTCACCTAAATTTAGTTCTCTTCACATTCTAGATATTGTAGGATATATTTAATGCATTGATTAGGTTTTGGTTAAAAATGCTCGAAAAAAACATTTAATGCATGATAATGAGTGGTTCAAATTGCCTCACCTCAGGGAGCATATAATATCAAATGTCCCAGCATTTGATCTCTTGGTTAGACTGGGAAGCCAGATGTCTCCCAGGTAAAGCTATGCTTTTTCCCATTGCAGTTGGCATGTATTCTGTGATCTGACACATTGGCAAGGTGTGAATTACCTGTTCCCCATCTGACTTCCCATAATAATTTTGGTATTCACTGATGATCTTTCCTGAATAAATTATTGTATCAAGAGTACAAAGTAATGATTTTTTTTCATTTAGTCATTCTTTTAGGTAGAATTATTACCTGGCCTTCTTTGGTAATGAAGACTATGCTCTCATCAACTAAAACGAACTCTTGTTTACTCAAAAAAAAAAAAAAAAGGCGAGCTATTTTTTTCCTCTTTCATTGTCAATTTTAAGTACCATCTTTAATTATTGGGTCTTTGACTGTCCCGAGGAAGACGGACGGGATCTGAGGAAAGGCAAGTGTGCTGCTCACCTGTTCCCTGGCCTCCCTTAGCCCCAGAGACAGTAAGATGCAGCAGGGAGTCAAGTCAAGCAGGAACTCGATTATTACCGCACAGCAAGCACTTTTTAAAGCAAAAAACCGCCTGGTGTGGGAGGGGAGGAAAAAGAACCAATCACTATAAAGGTCACCCTATCATGTGCCTAGGTTTTTTATACTTTCCTTGCTGTCAGCAAGCTGTTCAAGCACTGATGTAGCCAATCAGATTTTAATGCAAGCAACTCGGGCTCTGCCCACTCAACTCCCTGTCAGCGCTACCTTTGCTGCCCATGTGCCCCACATTTAATGAGGCCAACAGTATTATTTTCCTTTCAGTTTTAGACTCATAGATATGTGTTTATTCTATGATGAAATAAATCCCACTGGTCCTTCAACCTCCTTACTTGGACTAGTGGGGACCTTTCATGTTGTTTTTCATTCCCCCATCACGCATCCACATTACATTTTCAATGATTTATTACTTTCTGGTGCAAAGTGGTCCAGGTTTCCCTAGTTCTTTTCTTTCCAGGAACATTTCAGCAAGAAAAATTTACTGATCTTTAAGTTAGCAAATTAAAAATTAGTAAATTAAAAGTTACAAAACATATACATAGATTTTGAAATCTAAACCTGAAGATTTCAAGAACGATTGTTTGTCACCTGTTTCTGTATTTGCACATATGTGTGAGTGTGAAAGCAAATTTAACAATATTCCTATGTCATATAAACTAGAGAGACAAAATGAATATACCTCTTTAATACAAATTGTAACTGAATAAGTAGAAGAAATGTAACAAGTTAACATAATTTTATATTGTTTAAGAAGGGATAGTTGGGTATTAAAAGTATTTTTTTCTATCACAAATGTTGATATTTATTTTATGAATTCTGAAACATACCATTATATATATTCTTCTAATGTGAGGTAGCAATTTTTTTTGGTAGCAGTGCTACCAACTCAGTTAGGTATTAAAAGCTGGAATGCTGAAATGAAGGTTAATACCAAGAGAAGTAAAGAAGACAAAATACTTTGAGAAGTTAAATATCAAAGTTGAAAAGAAGAGTATAGTAGACAAAGTGAAATCATTATAGAGAAAAATTCAATATCATGGCTGATATTTTCAGGTTTGGCTGTGAGTTTCTGAACTACATTTGAAAGCAAAATGATTTATTTAAATTTGGTTTTAATAAAATTACAGTTTAGTCAATAAAAAATAAAAAAGTATTTGTCCATAGTTTGTGGTGGGATATACTCTACATAACCTTAAAATAACCTTAATGCAATACAAATATCTTATCCTCAGAAATTAGGTCAAACTATCAAGAGAGAGATATCCAGACTACATAGCCTGACTTTCTGTTTTACTTCATAGGTGGGAAATACACAAAAGGGCAGGAAGGAAAACTGACAGGTCATATCTGTGATGTAGTGATGTATATAAATGAGCAGAGAAAAAATAGAACCACTACTGCTACCAAAAAAAATTGCTATCTCATATTACAAGAATATACTAAATGGTATGTTTCAGCATTCATAAAATAAATAACATTTGTAATAGAAAAAAATACTTTAAAAAACTTACCATAATTTATTAGTTAAGGAAATTCATTGTGGTAGCTAAGTCCTGTTTGAGTGCCAGCCAAAAATCACATGAGAGCAATGAGATTAAAAAACTGACAAAGATGAAATATAAAATATTATATGCAGATATTATAAAATATATCAAAGTAGCATCTTATAAATGTGTGCTCTGTATTAGTGAACAACAATAATTGTATTTCCAAATGTTACAATACAAAATAATTCTAAAGGAATTGAATACATTTGGAGTTTGTATGGGCATAGCCTTATAAAATAATCCAATGGCAACAATGAGAATCTCACTAATGTTTGAGTCCTTTTTATCATACTGGTACTTCTGAATTAAAAAAAATAAGCCTCAAAAGAGTGTCTAAGTAGCCTACAAAAGTTAAATGAACTATAAAAATTCATACCAAAGACTTTTAGACATTTCCAGAACAAAATGAAGCTAATTGGTTGCTCTTGGGTTTGGATTTCAGAAAGTAGAGATGATCAATAAAAGCTCTGTGACAGTGCTTAGACCCTGAGTTCAAGCCCCAAAATTGATACCAAAAAATCCTTTATTTCACATAAAGTATTTATGCTTCATGATCAGATATAGGCATGGCTTACAGGAAAGAACAGGGCTAGATTTTTTTTCCTTTTGATAATGGTTCCTAGTTTTGAGGAGTTAAGACTCCATTTAATGCCTAATAAAAACAGTAAACTTTCATGAAGTAAGTCAGGCCCAAAGAATCATAGGTCCCATGGTTTCCCTTATTTGCAATAACTAGTACATGAATAGGACAGGTAGAAAAGGTCAAAAGCTATGTACATATGGCCATATAAGATAATGTTAAGTGAACTAAACCCCAAGATAGGAACACAAATATTTTTTTCTTTCTTGCTATTGCTTCTAATGTACTTATAATGTACCATGTGTTTGTTTGTTTCTTTGTGTGTTCCTCCCCTGGTATAATTCCTGTTCATTGTTTTTGATGTCAGTGCCCTGCATCTTGTATATACACTTCTCTAATTCATGGAGGGGAAGGGAAAAAACAAAATGCTTAAATAGGAATACAGGTTGACCCATTGTAACAATGAGATGTACAAGGCACTATGTTGAGAAGGAACTTTACAACTTTGGTGGGGGAGAGGGCCAGTTGGTAGGGGAAAACAAAGGAGGAGGCGGCATGCAGGATAGGAAATGTAATCATTGCCTTGTTCATGTAACTGTAACCCCTCAGTACAGTATTTTTACAATAAAAACATACAAAAATGAACAATATTTTGCATGCAAGTTGAAGGGTTTTTTTTAATTGATCCACCTTTGGCTGCTATGGACTGATTCCATGAACCCTAGCAAGAAAGTCTGCACCCACACAGCCAAAACTGTTCTGGATAAAATAAGAAGTGGTACATTGCATTCCTATTCAACTTTTTACCAAAATAAAATGTATATGATTGGCTGTCATGTAAAACCAGAAGAATTCTTATCTTAGCTCTTTCAAAACTCACTTGAAAAGCCAAGAATAAATCAATGATGAAAACTATGGCAATTCTATGTAGTTCCCAAAGCAATGTGATCATGAAAGGTTATAAAACGAAACAAAAATTTCAGTGAGGAGGAGGTAGTGGTTCAATCCACATTTCTTGAAAGATGCCACATTATCCATGTCACTTCAATTAACAATGAGTAACCAGGTGGTGACAGTTCACTCCTGTAAGCTTAGAATCTTAGCAGGCTGAGATCTGAGGATCAAAGTTCAAAGCTAGCCTGGAAAGACAACTCTGACAGACTCTTATCTCCAATAACCAGAAAAACATTGGAAATAAAGGTGTGGCTCAGTTGGTAGAGCACTAATCATGAATGGAAATGCTGAGAGCATAAGTCCGTTAGTAGTTCTAGCCTTAGTATCTCTTTCACTATCTCTCTTCTCTCTCTCTCCCCCTCTCTCTTCTTTCTCTTCTCTCTCTCCTCTCTCTCTCTCTCACACACACACACATGCACGCACACACACACACACACATACACACACACACACACACACACACACACACACACACACACACACACACACACACACACACACACACACCCTGATTAGCCATTAGTTGGAAATAGGTAGTTATGATAATATAAAATCTCTGATGCTTTTCTGGTTATTTTGATGTTATTTGTTTATTTTCCTAGAAATCCAGGAAGAAGGAAAGAAGGAAGGAAGAAAGGAAGGAAGGAAGGAAGGAAGAAAAGAAGGAAGGAAGGAAGGAAGGAAGGAAGGAAGAAAGGAAGGAAGGAAGAAGAGAGGGAAAGAGAAAGGGAAGAAGGGAGAGAATGAGATATGAAGGGCAGAGGTAGGGAAGAACAAAGTCATAATTAAGAGTTCATGGAAACAGTTGAGCCACAGAAAATTAATATTTAAAAATCAAACTGGATCTTTGAAGATAAAGAGGAAGAAGAAATTTTAGAGTATATAAGAAGTAATGGAGAGTAATAAATGAATAGCAGTGAGCATTAGTAGTTGTAAAAATAAATGCATTTGGAAGTACTAGTTGAGTTTATAGATAGATACTTTATTATAGAGTAATACGTGAAAATTCTCCTACATATGTCCTGATAAAGTCACCCAGACAAAAATAAAGGACAGGGTCTTGGTTTTCCTACGAATTCAGTCCAGCCAACTAGGTGCTTTTCTGAAATGGCTAAGACTGTGAAGTGCAGTTCTTTGTGTTGAGAATGTAGCATTTCTCTTTAGATAGTAAATTGAACCTTGCTCTCACATGTTTGAAACACTAATCCACTGAGTTAATCGACCCCAATTAAATTATTAATGATGATACAACAATATAATTTGCCATGAAAGTCATTGTTTGTTAAGAAAAATATGGGCAAGTAACACTGGCATTTCAAAAATAATGAGTCTCACTCACAATAAGCAAAAGGGTTCAACAGATCTGCTGGACTGATCTGGTGTGAAATAATTGCATTGATGACTTTCTTCAGGTTGTCATCACCATATATCGCCTGGAAATCATTCTGAACAGCTGGCTGCTGTTATTGTGTATCTATTTATAAAGCTGTCCTCTTCAACAAAGATGGGGTCTTACAAGCATCTGTCTGCAGCCAGTTTTTGTCTCTCATGAAAAGATGATTTTTTGCAGACCTTAGTTCTTGTCAGCTCCCCTCCCTCACATACCCCTGCTTCCCCCTATTCAACATCCTCTTCTGAATCTTCTTTATTTATACATTGTTTCTATTAACAGATCTGTCCTATCCAACCAAAATGAAAACAACCCTGAATTAATTAAACCATGACTGGCTTCTGTCATATCATAAACCAAATGAGATTATGCCTATCCTTGTGCTTACAAAGCCTACTTCCAAATGCAGAAAGGGAGACAGCAAAAGTTCTTCAACTTCTCATTTCCTTTTTGTAGAACTTCTTGATTTTATATGATGTTTTACAGATGCAATTAAATAAAGAGGAGTAGAAGTCATTTGAAAAACTGCTTCAAATTAAAGAATAACATTTCTGGAAGAATTACCATTGAAAAATTTCATCTTAAAGATATCCTGTTGGGTGTGTATATCCTAAGGAAAATTAAACAAATATGAAGAGGAAATGACAGCTTAGTGGTGGCCCATTCTAGCATCTGCTCCAGGTTTGAGCAGTTGATGATTCTATTTTTTGACAGATAAAGTTCAGGAAATAAATATCTAATGGAAAATGTCTAAATACATTTAAATAGCCTGTTAGGAATAGGGTAAAATCAGCAGTTACAATAGAATCTTCTGCAGTGATATCAATGTTCTTTATCTGCCATTAGCCACATGTGGCTAATGAGTACTTGAAATGAAACTAATAAAACTGAGAAACTGAACATTACCTTTACATAAATAGAACTTTATAAAGTGTAATAGCTTCTTGATTTGCCATTCTGAATAATAAAAGTTCTAATCCTATGAAAAATTTTAAATGATAATTCTATTTGTGAGATTAATAGCAAATAATACACAAATATCAACATGTATATTCACACCTTACATGGAAAAAATCACTGCAGAATATGTGTCTTTTTACCTATAATGAAATATATTCCTGGCACACATACATTTTTTGCATTATTTCACTGATACTTTGCAAAAGTGAATGAATTTTATGCTGCTTTGTTTTAGTTTTAGTTTTAGTTTAGCTTTTACAGTGCTGGGGGATCAAATCTAGGGTCTCACACATTAGGCAAGTCCTCAACCACTAAGTTACACATCTAGCCATTCATAAATGTTATGTTTTCAGAGCTTGGAAGTTGATTGAAATCAAGAAATAACAGTGTAAGTTTTAAATAAAATGACTTAAAAAGGGTTTTGAAAATCATTTAAAAACAAATTGAATTTGTCAAAAACAAAATCAATGAAGCTCAGATAATTTTAAAGCTAATTCTGCTGCTCCAAACATGGATGAACCCACAGAATATTATGCTAGTTAAATAAGCCATACAGAGAAGGGAAAATGATACATCAAACTACTCACCTAAGAAAACTAAAGTAATCATACTCACAGAAGCAGAGAGAGAAATGGAGGCTCCCAATCACCAGAGGAAAAGGGGGAATGGCATACAGCAGGCAAGGCAAGGGACCCAGAGTTTCAGTGGTAGAAAAGGACTAAGTCTTGTAGATCTACTAACAACACAATGTCTACAGTTTCTAATACTCTATTATGTACTCAGAATTTTCCTGAGACAGTAGGTCATATAAAAAATGCTAGTGTAATAACATTAATAGCAATAAATTAAAAGGCAGGGTAAAGTTCCATACATGATTGACAGGGTTATGGTATTAATCATGGTGATGGTCTGAGTTGTACACTTATCACTAAACTCAATAGATATAGTAAATAACATACAATAGATACTTATAGCTTTTGGTGTGTTAAAACCACAAACAGGCAGGGTTTGAAACATGACGGACGACGTGGATCAGCAACAAACTACCAATACCATAGAGGAGCCCCTAGATCTCATCAGGCTCAGCCTGGATGAGCGTATTTATGTGAAGATGAGAAATGACCAAGAGGCAGATTACATGCTTATGACCAACATTTAAATATGATACTGGAAGATGTGGAAAAAACTGTGACCACCATAGAAATTGATGAGGAGACGTATGAAGAGATATACAAATCAACAAAACGGAATATTCCAATGCTCTTCATCCAGGGAGATAGCATTGTGTTGGTTGCACCTCCTCTGATAGTTGGCTGAAATGAAGAATTTATCGTGTGTAGAAAGTAGGAGACTGTACAATTGCAATTGTACAATGTACAAGACATTCAGAGAGAGAGAGAAGCCTGCTTACTTTTTGATATTAAGACATGATCAAAGACTCTTCCGTCCCAAGATGAGTTGAACTGCAAGTGACTTACAATTTCTTCAGCTGAATTCTTATTTTTCTCTATTTGGTCTAATAAACATGATCACCAAGCTGCTGGAAAAAAAACCCACAAACAACATTTTTACACAGAAGTATTGTTATCGTAGTGAGATTTGATTAACATAAAATAAGATTTTTCTACTTTAAAATTATACCTAGGAGGATAGGTAAATTCCTCATGGAGACCAAGAGTAGAATAGAAGTATAGCCAGGATTGAAGTGAATGGGAAATAGAAAAACTAACACTTGTCCTTGTTTTGGCATTGGCTTCCTTGTAGCCCTTCCCTTGCTCCTTGCCCCTTTCTCCCCTACCCCTCCCTTTCCCTTCCCCTTCATTCCTTGCACCTCTTCACACCTCCATCTTGTGCAGGCAGGCAGTATGCTCTTCCCCCAATAAATTCTTTTCTGCCTGAACCATGTGTCAGTCTCCTTTAGGCTAAACCTTACATAATGGTGCCAAAACCTGGGAGAGTATCAGGAGTTGATGGACTCCTCTTCTTTCTTTCTGAGGGTCAGTTCGCTGTCTGCCTGCCCCCCCCAGGCTTTCTTGAACCCAAACTGCTAAAAGCTGGGGTAACCTCATCTTGGACTTCTTGACTTCTTGTCTTTACCATTGTTAGCCATGCATCCACTACACCATCTACTGTCTGTGCTTGTTGAATGACTCCCAATTCCCATCTACTTTCTACACCCTCATGGACACCATAAACCCTCTCTTGCTCATCCTTCTCTCTCTGTCTCCTGTCTCATAAGCCTCCCAGCCAACTAGAAAATTTCCTTGTCTTGTAGTTCAATCCTCACTATCTCCTCTCTCACTCTCTCTCTCTCTCTCTCTCTCTCTCTCTCTCTCTCTCTCTCTCTCTCTCTCTCTCTCTCTCTCTCTCTCTCTCTCTCTCTCTCTCTCTCTCTCTCTCTCTCTGCTTGTGCCCTTGAGAGTGATGCAGACTGGGTCCCTGGGAGCCCCCCCTCTAGGTTCTCTCTTAAGTTTAGTTATCCTGGCTTAAATTCTCTTAGCTAAAACTATCTGACTTTCTCTGTTTCTCCTAGAGATCACCCTCACTGTTACTGTGTGCCCTGCCTTTCTAGCTGTCTGCTGCTTGTCTGCTTGCTTGCTTACTTAATAAAGCTCCACCAGCTTTTCTTACCATCCTGACTTGGTTTTGCCATCTTGGTTTTCCTGATACCCCCACACTTCTAACAAGCATTCAAAGGTCAATTTGTATGCTAACCAGAAATCTGCCATGTTGGCCACTTGGTACAGTTTTCATGCGACCCCTACCCACCTAGCAAGTGTCTAAAGATCAATTTGTATGCTAATGTGTCTCTTTGACAAATTATTTGAATGGTTTTCTTTTAACTGGCACCACACGCCAAAGGGGGAAAATGAGCAATTTTATAAGATAGAGCCTATGAGTAAAGTTGGCATGTAATTAATTTGTCTCTGATTTAAATAAAGTCAACATTAATACACTGATGTGAAATCAGCATCTCATTCTTTATGTCCATCTATGAAAGTAATTGTGCACTGTTTGTCAAGTTTTTAATATGTGTTTCCCAAGTATGTAAGCTACCACCTAGATACAGAGCTGACAATGGTTTCAATCTTAAGTAGTATCATAAACAGCTATATCCAGTTAATAGTTGCTGTTTAAAACCTATCATCATGTCTACTGTGTTTTGTCATTACAAATGTTACCCTTTGTAGCATTTACCCAGACCCACAAAGAGATAAATGACTTTGGAAAGTATTTCCAAAGTTAGGAAAAGTTAGGAAAGTATTTCCTAACAACTTACAGGTAAGCTCTGCTTACTATTTTTATTGAGCTCCTTGTTGCTTCAATTGGGAATAAAAGGGTTTTATGGTAAAGGCTCACTTAATCTGAGGTTTGCAGTTTGAAGCCAGCCTGGGCAGAAAAGTCTTTCTGAGACGCTTAACACCAATTAAATACTCAAAGACCAGAAATGGAGCTGTGGCTCAAGTTGTAGAGCAATAGCCTTGACAAAATAGCTCAGGGACTGTGCCCGGGCCAATGTGCAAAAATGTCAACTGGGACAAGCAAGCCAGCAATGAACACCTAGACCCCTGGGACAAAGCTAATCCTGGAGATGAGAGATCATGGAGAGGAGTAAGATGGGATGTTGTCACATCCTAAATGAAATCACTCTGTGCCTACCCTTTCAAAACTAACCAAAGCCTGAAGATCAAAAGAAAGGAGTTAATAAGCATGCATATCTAATGTTCACACCTGTCTTCTAAATAGAAAAGAATTTAAAGTGTGTCTTAAACTCAGGACAGTTCATCTTGGCAGTTTCCTGGATCTCCCATAAATAGTCTACAATCCAGACATCTACCAAGGCCTCTTGATGGGCCCTTGTCACTCTAATCCAGCCCCAGCTTCTGACTACTTCTTCCTAACCAAGTTACCATGCTCTCCCCTTCCCAGTGGCCAGATGTCACAGTAGCTTGAGACATTTTCCACCAACTACAGGACCACCTGGAATGCAGGAGATAGGAACTAGCCAAGTCATCCAATTTTAATTTTCTGCCCTGAACCCATCCTTTTGCTATTTGTGTGTCCTCTAATACTTTTTCTTATTACTCAGCTCCTGCCTTGTAAGATTTCTTTCAGATTTCACTCAAAAACATACACACATGTTCACCACCAAAGAGCAGTCATTGCTGTCTTCTCCCTGACTGGACCATAATTCTGCCTTCTACCCCTAATGTTGATGTCTCTTGTCAGGAGGAAGTAGACAAAGAGGACTAGCACTCCTTTATAATTATCAAAAAGCTGGAATGTTAGGTCTGCCTGAGAAAAATGCCCCCTTCTCCATTGTTCTTCCTCAGTGTACATGTGACCCCTTCCTCAGAATCCCCCGTGTCCCCCGCAAGCATTCATAACGCAGGTAACCAGAGCATCTGAGGGCAACGGGAGGTCCAAGGCTGAGGTCTTTGCTATGGCCACACCTCTTTCCTGCTCTCTCCCTATATGTCAGTCTCCATCATTAGTTTCCCCCTTGTTTTGCCCCTGTCCCCCTTTCCCTTTGCTCCTTTCCCATCTTCCCTTCTCTTTTCCTTCCCCTGCATTGTTGTACTCATTGCATACTGCAAGTAGGCAGTATGTCCTACCCCCAATAAACTTTTCTACCTGCAAAAGAAACTCTAACATTTGTAAATCTCTTTCATCTTCTTTTCTTTTAGTTATGAAGCTAATCAGTGATTTTTATGTAAAAGAGTAATAAACTTTTAGTGTCCTAATTTTTTAAAAAAATTATATTTATATATGCTACTAACAGTACATATAATTTTATACTAATATACATTAATATTATGTAGTGTTAGACTACTAATAATGACACTTCTGGCTAATTTAGAGACAGTTGTGGCCAAAACCCTTTGCATTTACTATATTATGATGAATCTTTGAGATAGATCTATTTATCCAATGTTAGAGATGAGAAAAGTAAGGTTCAGGATGGCTAAGTAATTTTCATTCAACCTACACAAGAGCAGGAAAGTTATTGGTGCTTAGAATTACTTTTATTTACACTAATTCTCCAGCCGTACTGTCACATTCTCCTGCAATCTGATCTCACTCTTGCCTACCCAGTGCGACTTGCTGCTAAACCATGCTTGTAAAGATCTTGAAGAGACAGGTCACTATCTCACTGTTCATAGATGTCTCCTATGCATTCCAGGCTTTGTTCTCTTTGAGCTCAGCCTGTTCTCTACTGAGAACAGTACAAATATACAAATGAACCCTATCTTAATACACCCACTGAACATTTCCTGTCTCTCGCTAGCACTCACAGACTCATTCCATGATGTTGTGCTCTCCCTTCTACCTGAAACAAGCTGGCTGTCTGTTTTCTGTGATATCATTAACTTGTTTTCCTTTACAACTATTTTTGACTCATTTCATCTTGGGTGTGTCATCTATTACTTTTATCTTGTTTTCTCCAAACTTTACATATTTCTATTTCTCTTATTCTTTCTAGACCCCTGAGATCATTTCATCATTCTTCTTTCTTCAGATGTCAGCTTCATACTCCTGATTTCCAAATCTTCAGCTGAATTCCTTCATGTTCACATATCCAGTTCTCTATGTAATAGTTCTGCTTGGTAGTTTCCTAAGCACCACAAATGTAGCAGATTGGAATAAATCTGAGAGGTTCCCCTCAATAAATTTCCTCTTCCTCATTTCTATGACTGTATTTAGAGCTACCTAAAATTTTCCTTAATAAAAATGTGTTGTTATACAAGATACAGGACACCAGAATCAGATACAGTGAAAACAGGGGTTATACTGTGGGGAAGAACATACAAAAGAGACAAAAGAATCACATAGTGCATTATAAGTTCATTAAAAAACAATAGCAAGCAAGAAAAAAAAAAGTTTGTGTCCCTGTCTTGGGGTTCATTTCACTTAACATCATCTTATATGATTTGGGGAGGGGAAGAGATACAACAAAATGCTTAAATAAGGATACAGGTTGACCCATTTTAACAATGAGATGCACAAGACACTATGTTGAAAATGAACTTTACAATTTCAGGGGTAGGGGAGGGAGAAGTTGGGGAGGTGGGGAGGAAAGGGAGGGTAGGGGAAAAACAAAGGAGGAGGTAACAATGATCAATAGGAAATGTACTCATTACCTTACTCATGTAATTGTAACTCCTCTGTACAGTATTTTTACAATAAAAATATATGAAAACATGTGTTGTTAGAGCCAATTTCTCTCTTTCCTACTTAAGTTGTTCTAGCAAGAACAAACTAGCCCCCAAATTCATTCTTTTGTTCTCTACCTCCATAGATCACAAATAGTTCCTCTCTGGTTCTTCTGCAATATCTAGTACTGTATGTAGGATTGTGAAGGACCCAAAGAAGTTCCTCAGGAATCATTCATTGGATAAACAAGTGGATAACTAAAGTAGTAAAAATTGCTCAGGCAGTGAAAATAGGGCACAACTGTACTATTTATTACAAGTGAATCCTTTCATGTAGTGGGTGTCTATGTGAACAATGATATCAGACCCCTGAGCTTATTTTGCCTCTTGGATCCTCCAGAGTACTTGCAGAACACATACACATTAACTAGTTACTTAATTAAAATGCAGACAACAGTTTTTAGAAACTTTGACTTTAGATGCCTCCTTGAACTACTGGTATGCAGTTCTAAAGTTGTGTTATCTACTTACACAAAACAGTTAAAACTTCTTAGTGTTTTATAAGTAAATTGAATGCCTTTCCTTTATCTTAAAGCAGGTATCTCAACATACCTGTACCATAGATTCTTGCCAAAGTTTGCTACTTTAAATTGTTACTACTTTAACTTATTTTTCCCACACTTGTCCACAAAAAGCACTGCCTGGAAGAAAGACCAAGTCTGTCTCTACCTCCTTTACTGCTTCCCAGAAATGAGGCAGAGAACCTGATACCTAGTAGGTCCTAGGCAGTGCTCAAGCACTGTTAAGTGAATGAATGAGGGGGAGGGAAGGAATAGTAGAAGAAAAACAAAAGGAGGTATTAATGCTCGACAAGAAATGTACTCATTACCTTACTCATGTAACTGTAACCTCTTTGTACAGCATTTTTACAATAAAATAAAATTAAAACAAATTTAAAACTAAAATAAACAAATGGATGTTTGCTGTTTACTTTTTTAAGTACTTTTTAAAAAAGTATGCAATGGGAAATCAGTCTGAATGATATACATTTTGTTTCACTAGTCTAAAGTTTGATATTTCTACAGAGACCATATCCACAACTTTTACTCCTAAGTCAGGCCATCAAACAATTTGAACCCTAAAAATACATTGTTTTTATGACCCCATATAAATATTTTTAATGAATTGTGTTTAAATGCTATTTCCAGTGTATATAGTATACCTGACAAGATTATTTATTGACATTTATTTGAACTGAATATCTAATTTATGACTTGATGGGATTTGCTCTCTCCTCCCTTAGAAGAAATATGTTGTTCTTTTTCATTTATAATCTTACTTTGGGTGTACATTGAAATATACAGCATTGTGAAAACATAATTCAATACATGTTAGTTGATATTAAAAACATATTCTAAATTTTTAGTCTAGAATTCTGAGCTACATTTATAACCAAGTTTCAAAGATATGACCTCCTACTTCTATAAATTTAAAGCTGATATATGCAAGGTTATTTCAGAAGGTATGTGAACTCATGCATAAATTGGTACATCTTCCTGAATAAATTTATTCACTAGTAAGTAATTTAAAATACCATTTTAATATTAAAACTAGCACATATATCTTATATAGTAGAAAGTGAAATTCACATGAATTTTTAAGATGAAACACAGAGGCTTCAAAGAAATTCTGTGCCTAGAGAAAGAAGCTCTGAGCTTCCTTTGGGGACCCCCAGTAAAACACATTCTCCTTCTCTGAAGTCAGGAAATCTTTGGTAGAAAAGTTTGAGATGCACTGAACCAGTTTTGAAAAAAATAAAAAGAAGTTACCTCAGAACTAAAAGGGGTCCAGCTGAGGTGACAGAATTAAAGGAGGGCTTTACAAAAAGGAAAAGCTCAGTATTCTTCAAGGAAGTAGGAGTGAAGAAGAGCCTAAGCGAAGATGAGAGACGCAAGAGCACACAGGAAATCACAAGGAATCCCTAGAGCCCTTCCAGTAGCAAAGAAAGTGAAATCTCCGAAGACAAAATAGAACTCATTACGGAAAGAGTTCATCCTCTTCAGATTTGAATCTTGAATCTCCAGGGCCCCGAGAAGGAAGTCCTAACTGTCTCAAGTGTGAGATGGGAGGGGTAACACACTAAATACAAATCCTACACCTGGATCTTGACAGGTTCCCCTGGGTAGGAACTTTAAGAAGAGAAACTGTGCTGGACTCAGAGCTACACAGCTCAGATCTCTTGTCTTGGAACACTGCTATCTGGATGTCAAGAGGCCCTAAACAGATCTTCCACTTTCCAGCTGTCTTGGCAAGAAGCAGCTGCATCACCCAAAGTCTCACACCCTTTCAGGGTGGCCATGTCCAACGGGAGATAACACTGACATTTTGGCAGAATAAGATGATGGGTGGCATCCTCGAGACTAGAGTTAGCAGAGGCTTTTCTAGGCCTTCACACAGTTTCAAGTTCAACTTTTGCCCCGTCCAGTTTTTCCTGCCTTTTGCAGATGTTTGTCTGTGGTAAACTCAGCACTGGGGTAGCCCCACATCTTGGCAGGGCCACTGGCCATATGTGGTATTGACTTAGACATTTACAAAGACATGCATCGAATGAAAGTCCTGTGTGTGCGACACACACCTTCTGGCAAATTGTTTGGAATTCTAAGTTTTAAGGTTATTTTTGTAGGCTAGCAAAAGGTAACCCCAAAACTGAGTTCAAATTAAAGATAGCCTTGAAACTTAGTGTGACAGGAAAAGGCCAGACATGTCAAACTGTTTTCCTCAACAAAGATTCCAGGTTTGGATTCCATGTTTATTATATTGTGAGAGAAAACTTTAATTACTAATTTTCAGACCTATACTTCCAATTTTACCTACTGCTTGATTCAGTCTTCTTACAGATGGGAATTCAGAATTCCCCCAACAGATAATCTTCTTCTTGATCTAGTTGTCAAGGATTGATGCAGGCCTGAGCAATGAAGTGTGGGGCTTTGGGAGGTCAGGCATGGCAGGTAGCAGGAGAAGACAAGGTGGACACATGGATAGACAACAGTTGAAGGGTTGATGATTCCTCTGACCTTAAATGACCCAAAGTAGCAGTCGTGCAGTATTTTGAGCAAGAGCAGATGGTCTGTGTAGATAGGAGTAGAAACAGATGGTATCTCGCTGTCAGATTTTTCTCTCTTGAGACCTGGTGCCTGTCGATGTATTCTTTATACTGCTCTTTGGCATGCCAGAGGGAGTTTTAAAGAACTCCTTGAATAGCCAGTGGCTCTCTCAGGATCTTGCTGGCTTTCTGCTAGAGTGGTATGAGGTGGTTTGGGGAAGGGATATGTGGAAAAGTCATGGTAACAAGGTGAGGATGAATTCCAGTGGAAGAAGTAGAGTAAGAAATAAGCAAATTCCCAGATGGTGAATTAGATAAACCCAACATTGTGTGCTGTACAATGGTGGCGTGATCAGAGAAAAATGGTGAAGCTAGTGATCCATTCCTAGCAATTTTACTTTGCCTGATGTCTTAGTTCTTCACTTGGAAAGTTAGCAAAGGAGTGTACATATGGTCACAATACTTTATCTACATGTGTGAGATGGAATTCTGATGCCAGTTGAGATTGGTTTGGGAAGGGGAAAGAGAAGTGCGGAGAGTGACAGAGGAGGCGAGACAGATAGAGGTACATCACATGCATATATGCATGATGGACATTTCAGAATATAAGCCTCCTGCGCAATTTATTGATGCAGAGAAAAATTCTGGAAAAAAGAAAAATGGATGAATAGCACCTATTCTTACAGTTTTGTGGGAATCAAGAGAGTTAATATGTAGAAAAATACTGGCTTCAAGTATTCTATAAATGTAAATTGGTGCTATTGATTTGTTCCATGTGGCTATTGGTTTGAAAGCAGAGTCTGAAGCAGAAGTAGATGACTCAGCTGTTGGTATCTAGAACTGGATCCTAACCCAGTTTGTATATGTGGTTGCTGAACTGTATGAATTCTGGATGCATCTTGATTTGTAGAAGATAGGGGTTTGTTGATAGAATACGAGATGCGGATAAATTGTGCCTGGTGTGGGCAGTCATTATGGCCATAATGGATCCTGATTATAGCAAAGATGGGCTATCATGTTACAGTTCCATGAGCATTTGGAGATTGAGACTGCATAGAGAAGTTCCTCAAGCCTCTTGAGTGTGTTCTTAGCCTGAACATTTGTCACAGATGCCGGTATAGTAAAGAGTGTCAGGAACAATTTCAGACATCAGATGAAAGCCCCGAATGCTGGTTTTCTGCACAGGGAAGAACTGGTTATGTCAGCAAGAGATTGCGATCTACCACCTCTCCACCCTCTCTACCTTTGCCTATCACATTCCAGGCTGTGGACACCCACATCATACTACAGACACTTGAAGACTGCATAGTTGTCAAGGAGAGAAACTTCTTGAGGAAAAATGGTTACTTTCATCCTATGATGTTTTGGTGTATGTGGCAAAAGGCTTGGTAATTGGTTATGTTTGCTCAGTTCCTTTATTCATTCATTTATCTACTTCCAGTGATGAAACAGTAACAAAGTGTGTTTTTTTAAAGGAAAAACTTGACAGAATAGTAAAGGAAACCAGTGGATAAACTCGGTTTCAGAATGCATACATTTTTTGACTACTATATTTGGGTGGGATAGAAACTTAGTCAAAATAATGTTTTACAAAGTTTAATAACATTTATGATTATTGGCTTAAATAATCATCAACCAGTGGGATTTTTAAATTCTACCTTTAATTCTGCCTTTGTCAATACTGATTTTAAAAAAGCAGGAAGACAGAGTGTAGGTTCTGAATACTTTCTTGTTGGCACTTAAGGATAGCCAGAATTTCACAGTACTGTAAGCAAAAAGAAAAAAAAAACAACAACTGTTTATTGACCATGAGAATCACCAGGTCTTTCCCTTGGATATTCTGATTTAAGGCTTTATAAATATACTTAACCAAGTGATTCATGGCTCTATGATTAAGAGAATTAAGGAAAGCTTTGGTATATAGGTTTTACAATTTTATACAACCAGAAAATATTATTTCTAAGGTGACACTTAGCTTTTCTTGATATAGAGACATATAAAAAATTTCCACTGATCCTCAGAAGAGAAAATCTATGACATTTGAGAATAATATTCTCAAAACATCCTTTTAAAAGAAATGATAAGTGTCAGATAGTGACATCTGATTTTTCTCTTAGTGCAAGACAAGTTTATAACACCCTAGTAAGTTTTCTTTCTAATTGTTCTCTAGTATAATGTCCTAATGCAATGTGATTTAAATTCACAGCTTCTGGATATCAAATGTGCACATATTTTTAGGTAAAGTATTTTATTGATTATAAAAAGCAATACAGTCACAATGTCGAAATGGAGATTCCTTTGAAAGAGAATTGAGATAAGTTGGGGAGTGGTTAAGTTTTTCTCCACTGTAAATAATAGAATCTGCATCAAAAGCAGAATGGGACATTATTATGAGAATATCAACAACTTATAGAGTCAACATGATCATTAAAAAAATAGTTGGGAACTAAGATTGTTCCAGATTGCTCAGGAAGAAAGAAATCTGAAATTACTTGTACCTGAAGTACAAGTAGCTAGGAGCAATGCAAAGGCATCGCTGCAAACGTAAATCTAAGTAAGACTGATGTGTGGCTGAGGGTCTTAATTTCTGTCAAGCTTCTAGGTGATTGTGATGCTGCCAATCCATAGACCATGCGTAGCCACATGATACAGACCCTACACCAGACCAAGACACATTAAGGGAATACCTGAAGAAATTAGTAACTTTTTTCCTTAGAAAAAAAGTTTTGTTTTTTTTTTCTCTATAATCTGGAAGATAAAAACTGGACCATTGACCACTGGACATTTTTATATTTGACTATTATAATTGTATTTGGAAAATGTACAAGTCAACTATCACAAATTGCTTTCCCCAGCCAAATAGAGATCTCAATCATTTGTGCATAAAATATCTAATTTTAAGCAATGTTACTTTCTGCTGGACCCTCTGGGAGATATTATTTGTAAATTGAACACTTAATTAATGATATGGGATGGCCTAGAGTGTAGAAGTGTTTGACATAAGCTGATTAAGAATAAAAGGAAGCCAGGCGCTGGTGGCTCACGCCTGTAATCCTAGCTACTCAGGAGGCTGAGATCTGAGGATCACGGTTCAAAGCCAGCCCGGGCAGGAGAGAATGTGAGACTCCTATCTCCAATAAACCACCAGAAAACCGGAAGTGGCGCTGTAGCTCAGGTGGTAGAGCGCTTGCCTTGAGCTGAAGAGCTGAGGGACAGCGCCCAGGCCCAGAGTTCAAGCCCCATGACCGACCAAAAAAAAAAAAAAAAAAAAAAAGAATAAAAGGAAGTCTGCCCTAAATGATGATTTAGGTCTTAGAATACCTTAGCTCAAGTCATTCATTGTGATAGTTACTAGATAGTAGTGACTCATTGGTTGAAGCTACTCCTAGTTCATGACAAGTAAATTATGTTATTGGCTCAGAAAAAAAATGGATTCAGTTCTTCAAGAGTAGCTTCAAATCATTAAGATACAAAATTTTTAAAAATATATTTGACTATGATTCTCTTTTCACTTACTTGCTACATGATATATAAAGATACCATCTTCACCAACCCTGCTATTCTGTACAGATCTATAATGCAGTCCTCCACATGAAGAATGGTGATTTATATTGACATACAAATAAAATTATAATTCTTGTCAATAGAAAAGTAACTTATTTTAATATTTTTTCTATAAGTGTCTTGATAAAAGGATGCATTTTTTAAAGATCACAGTGGAATATTTAATGTTTTCCATGTAGAATACAAGACTCTAAAGGCAACTTTAGCAGAGAACTGGTAGCTTGTACTTGTAATCCTAGCTAAGTGAGAGGCAGAGATCAGGAAGGTTGTAGTTCAAGGCCAGCCTTGGCAAAAAGTTCATGAAACCTCCAACTTGATCAATAGCTGATCACAGTGAAGCGTATCTCTCATCCCAACTACATGGGGTGATGATATTGGGAGGTTGTTGTTCTAAGTCAGGTTGGACAAAAGAAAAAGAATTCACAAGAACTCATTTCAACAGAAAAGTCTGGGCATAGTGGCACATATCTCTCATCCATACAGGAAGCAGAAATAGGAGAATCATATAGGAAAAGGATAGACTCTTGAAACCTAAGATGGATGACTTATAAATTCGTAAAAGTCCTGGGTGAGAAGAAATAGCTATTTACTCCCTTGTTAAGGGATACCCTGCAAAGACCTCAGTAAACACAAATGCCTCACAAGCTGATGCTTATCTTGCTCATGATTCATATTCACTACCACTCATCACCTCCAGGTTGATAAGCATGGTCTCCTCAAAGTTCACAAAGGAAAACAAAAATCAATCTTGGTTTCATGAGAAAATAATTTACACACTGAAGGGACTGGATGATGAGTCAATATGTACTAGTAGGAATCTGGGGTCTACATATGGCATGGATCTGAAGATGCCTGGATTGAGGAATATCATATAGAACCATACAGGGAATAACATATTGACATGTGAGCACTCACACATTATGTAGAATTGAGTATTCTGCAGTCCTGCCATAAATGTTAGAGAGAATCCTGATTTCCTGCTGGATTGCATCAACATTAAATTATTGTTGATTAATGGTTAGGAAAATAGAGGTAATCAGAATGACAACAGATCACCCTAAAAATAGTAGAAAAGCTTAGGAAGGTGAAAATGTTCAAAGTGGATCAGAAAGAGAGAACTTTTACCACAGATTGCATTGCAAGCTGGCAGAGAAAATTATAAGACATGAAACAAATCTGATGAGGACAGGTTAGCTTTGCTATAACTTAAGTTATTTTGGAAGTATGTTGACCTGGGACCCTTTTAATTTAATAAAGACAAATAAAGGAATAACTCAAGATGGACAGTGTTTCTATTCTCCTTGACAATCCCCAAGAACTCACAAGGAGGTGGTATCCAAGTACAACGTAATGAAAGAAGAGTGGAGAATTTAGTTTTAGAGGGCTGGATAAGAAGGATTACTGGTAATGAGAGAAATACAA
Organism: Dipodomys merriami; assembly: GCF_024711535.1. Classification (NCBI taxonomy): domain Eukaryota; kingdom Metazoa; phylum Chordata; class Mammalia; order Rodentia; family Heteromyidae; genus Dipodomys; species Dipodomys merriami. The sequence goes on from NW_027205603.1 coordinate 57,986,678, forward strand.
GGAATTGGATAGTTGTCACACAACCTGCTTAGTTTGTTCAACCTCAAAGCAAGAAAGAACAGCATGTTATACAGAAAAACTTATAAGATGCTAAAAAGGTGTCTCAATAACTGAGTTACTTAACTGTGTTATTTAAGATGATATTAAGTGATTTTTTTTTTGTAACTAAGATAAAGTTCAAGTGGTAGCAAGTCCGAGGCCTAGAATCCAATATTCAGTACTAAGAAAACAAAACAAAAACAAAGGTAGCGGGTAAGAATGTTGAAAGAGGTTACATTGATCAAGGTAACCTGTATTCATAACCTGCTTAGGTGAATGGAAACTCCTTTATACAACTACTTAAAGACAACAAAAGTTTTTTTAAATGAAGAATTGTATTCACAACAGAAACTCCATCCAGGCACTAATGTGGTGATTACATTCTTGATCCTAAAGTGTCTTTATTTTGTTTTTTTTTTTCCTTCCTCACATAATTAAAAGTCAAAAACAAACCTATATTAAAATACCAGCCACTAGGAAATGTTGCTTTTAGACAAACAAAAAAGTAACTTCTTGAAATCTGTGCAGAAGATGAAACAAGTTTAAATTTTAATATAAGAATACAGTTACCCCCCTCACAGCCCTGAAGTTGAATCTATTGTAAAGTCATATTTTATTATTTTATTATTGCATGCAATTCAATTTTTTATTATCTGAAAGTAGTTGTACAAAGGGGCTATAATATTTTTGAACCATCAAGAAGTTTGCAGAATAGAGAAACTGTGGAAAAGCAGTTGGCACAAGTTGAAATTAAGCGTGTTTCATTACTAATTCAATGAATTCATAAAATGCAAGAATAATTTTACTCTTGTTTTAATTTGAATTCAAAAAAAGTTTTCAGATATGTTTGATTAATTAATTATCTGTCTCCAGTCTCACCATGGCTGAAAAGAAGAAAAAGAAGAGGCTAATTCCCCGCGGGACAGTTGAGAATCACAGCTTGTCCTACAGAATGTGAAGCTTTCAAAAAGCCCTCTCTGTATTCTCAAAGATTTCCATCATGCCTAAGGAAAAATCATTGTATCACCAGAAGTTACTATTAAAATGCAAATGCACCCATGCACTTCAAAAATGAAAAGACATACTGAGTTTTAAGTACATACTTCAGCATGGGAAAAAAGCTAGATAACTTCACATTTTATCATGAAGAGAAGCTCCATTTTAGCCAACTCCTCTACATCTTGTGGTATAACAGCGCACTGTGAGCTATTGGATACCACAGCCACTGCACTAAGAAATTTGTCATTGATAGTATGTCCAGGTCATCATTTCTCTAGCTTAAAAAATGCTGGACATTTGAGTGCACAGAGAAGACTCCAGGTGCCCCCACTACCCCGCCCATCCATGCCTATTATGACCGCTTTCCTGGCTTCATTCACACAGTAGAGGTAAGTAGGAGAAGTTCCCTGAATACAAGTAATTAGATGTATGATTTTTCTTTTCACATGTTTCAGCAGGGAGCAATTGTGTTGCCAGTAAGAAGCAATGGTGCTTAAAATCAATTATGAGGACAAAAAGCCTTCCAGCTGGCTGAGATGTCCAGAAAAGTTGTTCCTTCGTGAACTTAGCTTGTGTCAAGCAAAAACTCAGCCAGAGAGCAAGTACAGGCCATTAGCACTAGTGATGTGTATTGCCTGAGGATCCAAGTCTTCTGTGGCAGCAGTTAGTCAGCATGGGCACATGTGCTCTTGGAGTGTGGCTGTGTGTGTGTACATCTGTGTGTTCATGACTGAAAGAGAGAGAGGACAGAGGAGAAAGAGAAATATAGAGAGAAATAGAGACAGATACAGAGAGAAGAAAAAGAAGGAGGAAATATTACACACCATGTCAGCTTTGCCAAAGTTTGGGTGTCATTTCCAATGACATAGAATTCATAGAGAGAAAAAAATCTTCTATGAAGTCTTTGCAGACTCTTTCACTCATCAGACAGTTCTCCTACCCATCTTCTCAGGGTCTGTAGAGCTGCTTTATCATATTTCTCTCTCTCCTTCTCATTCCACTTGAAAATGAATTCTCTTCACTTAGGCTAAACCAACAACACAAATTGTCAGATTGTTGTAAAATGATGGATGAAGATTAACTTCTTAGTTCCCATGTTGGAACTAAGAACTCTATCTATCTATCTATCTATCTATCTATCTATCTATCTATCTATCTATCTATCTATCTATCTATCTATCTATCTATCTATCTATCTATCTATCTGTCTATCTGTCTATCTGTCTATCTGTCTGTCTGTCTGTCTGTCTGTCTGTCTGTCTGTCTGTCTGTCTGTCTATCTATCTATCTCCATTAATGTGTATATATGGGTATATAGTATGTCTAAATATATACTGCATATATTGGAATTGAGGAATATATAGAAAGAGACAGAGAGAGAGACAGAAAGACACACACAGAGAGAGAGAGAGAGAGAGAGAGAGAGAGAGAGAGAGAGAGAGAGAGAGAGAGAGAGAGAGAGAGAGAGAGAGAGTGTACTGGTGCTGGGATCTGAGCTCAGGCCTGGATATCATTCCTGAGCTTTTATGCTCAAGGATAGCATTCTACCACTTGAGCCAGAGCTTTGGTTTTGTGGTGGTGAATTTGATTTCCTGCCTAGGCTGGCTTTGAACCATGATCTTCAGATCACAGCCTTCTGAGTAGCTAAGATTACAGATATAAGCCATTGGCACCTGATAACTGGTTATATTTTATTTAATCATATGAGTCTTTTCTCAGAAGATACTGCTCATTAGAAGATAATAAAAGAAATGTTACTCTGTGGGTGAGGCCTCCAGAGGTAGCAATGAAGAAAATTCATATGCCATGGAAGAACACAGGTTCATAAACACCCCAAACAGGCATACAGGCATAATCCCAGCTCCCGAGTGTCTCTGTAAAATTCTGTGTAGTTTTTCTCTAAGGAGAGGAGGGAATTTTTTTTCTAGAAGGCACCAACCAGCAGGTGACAAAGAAAGAACAGAAACTGATGGGTGTTCTATTTCCTGAGCTGCCAAAACTCTGTCTTTATGTAGGGTAAAATAGCACAATTCAACATGTTCCAAGAAGAACCAAGCATTGGGGAGGGCTTTAGGTTCTTTATAATTAATTGCAAAATGTCAAATTCTTATTTTAAATATATTATCTATACATCCTACGGATACGGAATCATTTTCACTCAAATAAAAGTTTCAACAGATTGTATCTAATTTAGGTCAGAGGCTTCTGACTAAAGGAACAATAGTATCTTATCTAAGTAATTTCTTGAGGGCCACTTACTGAAGGCTGTAAATTCGTATTTGTGGACTCCTCCTCCTCCCCACCCCCCGAGGTGAACACTCTGGCTTCTAGATGTTGAAAGTAGAAGAAATAAACCTCAACCAGTTGATTAGAATATATCCTAGAGTCCTTCTCTCATCAAAATCCACACTATTACTCACTAAAATAGAAATCCTTGTAGATATGTAAGAGGTAATGTTGTGTTTGTTTATACTTTCATTCAGTCTATGAATAATCTTCTTTACTGCCTAAAATATGCTGGTAAGATTACAATTTAAGTTACACAATAACCATGAAGCCAGAAGGATTTCAGGAAATAGGTAAATCTCTGTAACTCCAGAAATCCACCAAAAGACATCACCGTATTTGATGTGGGTGCTCTGCATCTTGTATATACACTTCTCTAATTTGGGGAGGGGAAGGGAAAAAACAAAATGCTTAAATAGGGATACATGTTGGCCCATTGTAACAATGAGATGCACAAGACACTATGCTGATAAACGAACTTTACAATTTAGGCGGGTCAGGGTGGGGGGGGGGAGAATGTAGTTGGGGAGGTGGGGAGGGAAGGCATGGTAGGAGAGAAACAAAGGAGGAGGATGCTTGATAGGAAATGTACTCATTACCTTGCTCGTGTAATCCCTCTGTACAGGATCTTTACAATAAAAAAATATATTTTTTAAAAAAGAAATCCTTTCTCCTTTTGGTTCATTTTTCCAAAGAGCCAACTTTTTGTCCTGTTGATTCTTTATATAGGTCTTTAGTTTCTAGCTCATTTGTTCCTGGTCCAACCTTGATTATTTCTTTCCATCTACTGGTTTAATGTCTGACACATTCTTGTTTTCTCGGAGCTTGAGTTACACTGTTGGAGCACTAGTTTGAGATTTCTTTAATTTGCAGATGCAGTCACACACAGTTGTACACTTTCCTTTCAACATTGACTTTCCCATGTGCCAGAGGTTCTAGTATGTAGTTTGTTCTTTTCCAATAGATACTAGGAACTTTTGGATTTCTTCTCTTATTGACTTGATGACCCACTGATCATTCTGCAATATCTTGTTTAGTTTCTATGAGGTTGATTACTTTTTGTGGTTTCTTTTGCTGTTAGCTCTGATTTTTTTCCATTATGATCTGACGGGATACAGGGGGTTGTTTCAATTTTCATTTTTTAGTTGCAAAGATGATGTATGGAGGGGTTACAGTTACATAAGTAAGGAAATGAGTTCAATTGTTATCACCTCCCTTATTTTCTCCCACTATCCCTCTCCCCCACACCACTATCCCCCCTGCAAGTTGTAAAGTTAATTTCCAACATAGTGTCTTGTGAGTATTGCTGTTGCATTGGTTCACCCTTTGTTCTTGAATTTGCTGAGAGTAGCTTAGTGACCTGGAATATGGTCTACATTGGAAAATGTTCTGTCAGCTGCTTAGAAGAATATGTGTTGTGCCAAATGATAGATTCTGTAGATGTCTGTTAGGTCCAATTGTTCTATATTGTTTATTAAATCTGAGATTTATTTTCAGTTGAGTCTTGCCTGGATGATCTATTCATTGTGAAAGTGGTGTGATGAAACCCCTTTATATGACTAATAATAAATAAAATAAAAATATACTTTAAAAAAGCAGAAAAAGAAAGAAAAGAAATGCTTATTTTGGTATGGTCCAGGGAAGTCAGTCCTTGAATCCTTGAGGAGACACGAGTCTCTCCTACTTAATCAGTTTGTCCTAGATTAGACTAAAGATCCTACACTAGAAAAATGAGCTGAGATATCATTTCTCTTTTTTCCCCAGACTTAAAACTCTCTTGCACCATTGAAGCTTGTGTCTGTATCACAGTCAGGACAAGGCCTCCATGGGGAATTCAGAGCTATGCAGGTGGAGGCTCTTGCTGCTGCTTCTCAGCCCTGTCACCTGGCATCTGAATCCCATAAGCAACAAGTCCAGAAAAGATAAATTGGAGAGGGATGTTTCTGTTCTCTGTGTCCAGGTGTGGAACAGCTGGTAAAGGCCAGGGGACCCTAAAGCTGTAAGCAATAAATTCTGTAGAAACTCTGGCCACTTCAGTTCACTGTGGATTTCTCACATTAATAACCACTGCCCTGAGCAAAATGGAAGCTCAGGTGTGTTCTGTCACTTTACTTTCTGACATTCTCCCATAGTCACCTGGTTTGCATTCACAGCGGACCCTTGATAAATGACAAGCAGAAAGCTGTGATTTATACAGGGAGTGAGTAATTAAGGCAAAATGCTTGAAAGGGTAGTCTCACTTAAAGTTGTTTCACAGTCTTGATTAGACTCTCCTCAATCCAAAGTGGCAATGTAAGAATTTCCTGAATATATATATATATATATATATATATATATATATATATATATATATATATATATATATATATATGTATTTGCATAAGCACACACACAAACACTCATAGAACTAATTGTGATATGTAAGTTAATACTGGCATTAACACAAATTATGGGGGCATGAGGTGGGTTGGTTCACTTTTGAAAGTTATATAGGAAAAAATTCTATAAAATAGAACAATTTGGCATTGTAACTATCAAAAATTATAGCTAGTCTTGAGATATAATTATACATGTCTATCTCTGTGTATCTATCTACCTATCTTTATGTGTCCTCTACAGAAAAATGTTTGCATATTTTGGTCTTCCTAGACATATGTACATCCACATTTAATTAAGGCAAGGAGATACAATCTATAAAGATTGGGTGTTTTTTTTTATTTATGGTCATGAGATTATGTATTTAAGTTCTTAAAACATTTTATCTGGCCATATCTATTATTCTGTGTTAATTTGTGAACAGATGAGAGAAAGCCAGAGTATTCAAATGATCACATAACTTAGCACATTTCTTATGTTATTTTTATTGTATTTTTTTGGGGTCTGGTCGTGGGGCCTGAACTCTGGGCCTGAGTGCTGTCCCTCAGCTCTTCAGCTCAAGGCTAGTGCCCTACCACTTGAGCCACAGCGCCACTTCCTGCTTTTTCTTTTTGCTTATGTGGTGCTGAGGAATCGCACCCAGGGCCTCATGCCTGCAAGGCAAGTGCTCTACTACTGAGCCACCTTCCTAGCCCTTTTTATTGTATTTTTATATATTCAGAAGTAAAGAGAGACACACAGAGGAAACTATTCTTTGCAAATGGATTATAAATATAAATAATACTAGACTTCAATGAATTATGTGTTCCCTGAATATATCAGTCATTGATGAGAGGCAAATCAGAGAATAATCAAGATTCAATTGTATTTTTATAGCCATGCAACTTTCATCATCACACTTAAACTTTTCAAACTCATGGCCAGAGATAAATAAGAATGAGAATAGTAAATACTTACTGGATAATTACAATATTCCAAGCACTACAATATTTCCTTTCACTATCATTACCTCTCCAATGACATTTTATCCAAATAGAACTTGAGTTCAAATTATAGTATGTGTGTATATACACGTACACACACACACACACACACACACACACACACACACACACACACACACACACACACACACACACACACACACACACACGTATACTTAAGCCAAGGTTTAAACTTAGGAGATGTGATTCCAATGTCCTGTTTTTTTAAATCCCATTTTACTTCCAAAAAGTCAAGTTACAGTAAGGCCTACACATATAAATATAGCCTCTTTTATCACTTACATGAAACCCATCCTTCATGACTTTGAAGGTTTGGGGATGCTGTAGATGTGAATCCCAAATCCATTTGTGATTTCTGCATCATATAATCTAGAATCAGTTCTTCCTGAATGTTTTCTTATGTAGAAAATGAGGATGAGGGCTGGGAAGGTGGCTCAGTGGTAGAGCACCTGCCTTCCATGCATGAGGCCCTGGGTTTGATTCCTCAGCAGCACATAAGCAGAAAAAAGGCCGAAAGTGGTGCTGTGGCTCAATTGGTGAGTACTACCCTTGAGCTAAAGAGCTGAGGGACAGCGCCCAGGCCCAAAGTTCAGGCCCATGACCAGACCCTCCCCCCAAAAAATGAGGATGATAACTCCTACCTCAAAGGAGTGCTATGAATAATGAATAATTTGTGTACAATGCTTCCTCTAAGACACTTATGCATAGAGAAGGTGTTTAGGTAAATGTAGCTTCTGTCTTCCATTTGTGTCATAAAGACCACTGTCTTTCTCAAAACTAGATTTCTTCTGTCTTTGTTGTCTCAAAGGCCATGATTTATTCTCCCTTAGGAGGACATCATGGCTTTTGATGCTATTTCATTATTCCTAACCCGGAAAGATTCTCATGTCACAATTGCCTTCACCTAATCTGTTATCCTTGCTTTCAAGCTCCAGAAGGAGATTGGCATATATTTTTTGTCATTAGATTTCTGGCACAGAAATTTAGTCAGGGCCTAAATAAACAATGTGAATAAGTCCTTGAACATTTGTTTTAATTAGTTAAGATTAGCAGATTGCTATGAAAACCATAAGCTGAATAAAAAGAAGTTAGAAACTGATAAAATACTCATAGGGTTAGAAATATTCCATGGCCACCCAGGATTCTAATCAGTGATATTGTAGGTAATTTTTTAATGAAAATAACACCATCTGAAATAATGATGAATGAATAGTAGGTCATTGGGCCAGCATATTGACTTGTGCACATTATAAAGTTGTCCAACTGCTGCAAGATTGAAATTAATATTAAACTATATTGTGACTTGAAGCACAATGAGGTAACAAAAAACCTTTCATTTTAGACTACAAGAAAGCAAAGATAAATAGGTTCACTTCCATGAATGCACAGTAGTTATTTTTCTTGATAGCTGAGAATGTGGCAAATTTACTTTATTTCAAGTAAATAACCAACGAGCCAATTAAGGAGTAAATGTTGAAACTGATGATTATCATGTTTGAAATAATAGAGTAAAAAAGAGAAACTACACTTGAATTCTTAAGTCAGAAATATATAAGTATAAAATAATGATATTTTTATTATCATTTATTTTACCACTAATATAAGCACTTTTTGGAATATGTTTGAACTAAAGGAATTGAGTTTCCTTTAAAATTTTTCTAAGAGAACAAAATGACCAAACATATATTAAATCAGAGATTAACAAAGATATTGGGGAAAAGGAACCTTGTTATATAGTAGGAATATAAACTGGTGCAACCACTATGGAAGGCAGTTTGGAGATTCCTTAAAACATCAAACATAAAACTTCCCTATGATCCACCTACATCACTCTTGGGCATTTTATCCAAGAAACTGTAAGTTAGTATATGGTAAAGATACTTGCATACCATGTTCATTACTAGATTGCTCACCATAGCTCAATTATGGAAGCAGCACAAATGCCCTTCAATGGACAAATGAATTAAGAAAATTACATATAATTTTAATCATCCATTAGGAAGAATGTTATTATGACATTTGCAGTTAAATAAATGGACCTTTGAAAAGTTATCTTAAAAGTAGTAAGTCAGGCTCAGAGAGAAAAAGGACACATGTTCTCTCTCATATGTGGAAGTTAGGTCTAAATTATGTATATGCATACAGATACAAGGTCATAAATACATATGCAAATATATTAACTAGAACATGGCATATGAATGGGAAGAATCCAGTGGTATAATTACTTTGGAAAACTAACCTACAATTTAATAAAATGAATACCAAGAAACTGGAACATGAATTGTTGATCAGGGTGAGGTCGAGCAGGGCAGATAAATGGAGAGAAGAAGGAGAACACAGTCCTGATACTCAATTTATATGTATGAAAAAGGAACCAGGTAAATTGAGGGAATAGATGGGTTAGGAGAGATGAGGGAAATTGAAAACCTCCACATCATTGTAATAATAATAATGACAGCCAAAAGGCTAGCATGCTAACTTCTTAACTCATTGGAAATCAGAATCTTCAAAAAAAAATCTGGGTGACTTCACAATGCATACTAAGTGGTTTTTTAATAGAACCATTCATTCATTCATTAAATTATTAATGCATTCATTCATTAAGCAGTATCTTCATTCATTAGGTTCATTTATTCTTTTTATGCACACACGTGAGTTAGCATTTTTGAAGCACATGTGCATCTTCTGCTAGATGCAGGTCACTGCCCTCAAGGTAGATCACATTTTAGAAGGGGTTCCAGGCATATAACCAACTAATTATAATACACAATTAGTGTTGCTTTAATTGGAAGGTGAATAACTCTGCCTAAGGCAATCAGGAAAACCTTCTCAAAAAATTGACATCTTAGCTAGGCCCTGACAGGTAAGAAGCTGATGGAGATGGAGAATGGCACTCACCAGATGAAGTTAGACAGAAGGCTGTCTCTGGCAGAGTATAAAATAACCTGGAGTATTTGGGAAATAACAGCCTGGCTGTACTAGAAGTGCTAGAATAGGAATTACAGGAACACAGGTTATAAAATCTTTAAGGGTCCTGGTGCCAGGCTAACATGACTGTTTGGCTTTATCCTATAAGCAAAACAGCTGATATTTTTAAGAGAAAAAAAAATGTAAGCCGATCTCTCTTACAACAATTCTAGCTGAATTTTGCCAACTGAATTGCAGCTGAAGACTGGCAAAACAGAAAATTACATAATAAAAAAAAACAGTGGTCTGAGAAAGGATAGCTCTATTTCCAAAATTAATCAGTATGTAATGGGAAAAGTATTTCTTCAAATTCTTTAAAGATCCAGATATCATTTAGAGCTCAGCATTTGATCAAAACTCTAAAATTAATTCAAATGCAATTAATAAAGCTCATGAAAACAAATGTAAAAACTAAACTAAACTACTTTGAATTAGGATTTAAGTGTTAAATTATGATTTACCACAGAATATATTTCTAGGTTAAGTGATGAAATGGTACATAAAAATAAAAATTACTGTATATACCAAGAGTAAGTTTAAAGAGATAACTTTTTGTGTTTTTTATTTTTTAAAATAGTGTACAGAGGGGTTACAGTTGCATGAGTAAGGTAATGAGTACATTTCCTATGAGTATTGTTGCCTCCTTCTTTGTTTTTCCCTTACCATCCCTTCCCTCCCCAACTCCCCAACTTCCCCCTCCCTCCCCAAGTTGTAAAGTTCGTTTTCAACAAAGTATCTTGTATGTCTCATTGTTACAATGGGTCAACCTGTATACTTGTTTCAGCATTTTGTTATTTACCTTCCTCTCCCAAATCAGAAAAATGTATATACAAGATGCAGGACACCAACGTCAAATACAGTGAAAACAGGGGTTAACTTTGGGACTCTTTTGTTGAGGGCTAAGTATACTCTCTATATTACACAGATCTAGGAGAATTGCTCAGTCTTCGGACATTTTTGGTAGGTAATGTTAGTTGGTAAGTAATGTTAGTTTGACAAGGAATCAGTTTACAGAATGAAAGTGAAAACAGATATCCAGAGAGAAAGGGGCAAGAGATAATGAGACACCTAAAGAAGAGGAAAAGGGAGAGAAATAGAAAGAGTAGCCAGTTTAATTGCTGATTATATCCACAGAAAAAAAATAATTTGAAATCAAATGTGCCAACACATTAAAATGTGCAACCTTCATCAAAAAGCTTATCTCTGGAATTTATGACAATTATATGTAACCTAAATATTACATATATACACATATGACATAAAAGGTGTTTTGAATTTTAGAAATGTCTCCTTATGTTTCATGGCATCTTTCCGGGCTTCTAGTACATTTTCTCCAAGCATCCTGTAAAACCTCAGTCTAGCATAAAATTATTTCTACCCTGAGTTAGAGAGCTAGTGAATGGATCTAATTGCTTTTCCTGAACAGGAACAATAGCTAGTCTTTCTCTATCCACTGTCCTTGCCTCAAATGTAAGCTGTACAAATCTGTGCTCAGACGTTTAGGGACCAATATCTTTGAGGACAAATGCAGAATTAAGACATGCATGGGTCATTTTGTTGCTGCCAAAAATGAGAAATAAAATTATCATAAACACAGTTTTGAGGATTCAAATGCAGAATTAAGACATGCATGGGTCATTTTGTTGCTGCCAAAAATGAGAAATAAAATGATCATAAACTCAGTTTTGAGGATTGCCATTTTTTCCCCTGAATTGTATTTTAGAGCATCTGCATCATTCTTCTGTACTTAGATTCATTGATTCAGGGATGTGTTACAGCCTCCTTCACTTCACTCATAGATTAAGAGCTTTAGAAAAATTCTGAATATTTGCCTAATTTTTTTCCATTAGGAAGAAATATTTAGGAACATTTTCCATACAGCTAACTGGCAGAGTACCTGCCTGACATGAGGCTCCATGTTCAATCCCCAGCATCACTAGCCCTCCCCCAAAAGGGACATTCAGTATTGGCAAAAGCCTCCCTCAAGTTTTTGAAGACAAGAGAGTTGTCTACAAAAGCTTTTTGTAACCCTGTGAGAAACTGGGATGATAAATTATACTTGGGTTTCCATTCAATCACAGATATATATATATATATATATATATATATATATATATATATATATATATATATCAAAGGCTTGGAATTAACTGGGCATCTGTTTTGAAAAACTAATACTATGTAATTTTTTTTGCAGAGGGCAAAATTGGGTTTTCTAGGATCTTTGGAAAATACTACCTTGATTTCTCTAAGGGTAATCACTTCTTTACATAGATCTTTCTAGTCTTTCTTTGTCAAGAAACAGTAGGAGAAAAACAAAGAAGGGGGTAACAATGTTTGACAAGAAATGGACTCCTTACCTTACTCATGTAACTGTAACCCCTCTGTACAGCACCTTTACAATAAAATAACATTTTGAAAAAGAAACGTCTAAATAGAAGATACCATCTCTCCACAGGGGATTATTCAAGAACTAGTAGATTAGGGCATTACTTCTCACAGGAGTTAAGGACTACTGCATTCCTTCATACTTTTTTTGTTTTTAATCATGGTACAAAAAAAGATTCTCTGTAACTACTTGTTAAATGAACGCTTGGATCAATGAGTGAATACAAGAATAAATGAGCTTATAAGTAAACTCCATGAAAACTGTAACTAATGCTCACTAGTACAACCTTAATTCTTAGCTCTTTTTTAAGGACTATTTTTGTAGCACTGAGTGTGCCTAATATTAGAAATGAATGCAAAAGCGTAAAAAGCCTTCTACGTTTAAGGAGCAGGGATGTCATCTTTTACCTGTAGTTATAATTTAATGTGGCTTATTAAGTTCATGGAAGTTTTAACAACTACCCACAAAAGCTCTAAAAATTGCCCTCCACTCCTCTCTACAAAATACAGCTTCAGTTAATGAATTGCTACTTAATGGTGAACCTCTGATATGAGAAATGCCCTGAACCATTATAAATATGTAGCAATGCATCTCCTGCATGGAATTACAAGGAAGGGACATGGGAGTCAGAAATAAACCCAATACCAGCCATGAAGAACTGTCTTCTGCTCAATCCTAACAGAGATTTGTATTTATTGCTTGTTATAAAAACTTTATTACCCTTTTTACAACTCTAGCTGTCCAGTGTTTGATTTAACTAGAATACATGCTAGTAATTTTCTTTTGGTAGGTACATATCTTTTGAGATCTAAAGCAATGGTCAAAGCTCTGCTGTTTTGTTTTCCTTCTGTAATTTAGAACTTCAGAAAGAAAAGTGCATGTTGGACATAAGACATAAAAGAAGAATTTCTAGTATTTAAGAAAGGGTTATTTTTAGATTAATTGTCATTTGCATTGGGAAACTTTATCAAGTTGACCATGAGGTATATTGCAATGTTCTATATGAAAAATAGCATAAGCTACACAAACCATAGGGAATATGGTATCTATTAAATAAGAACTTTGAGGAAGCTATAGATAGATGTGTTGCTGAACAATTAGAAGAATTTTGATTGAGGTTCTCATGAGAAAATTCCTTCTCTGCTTCTTTGTTTCTAGTTCATCTTGTATCCACCTGAAATTTGAATTCTCTGGGAGACTCTAGTTTTCATTTAGAAATGATATTAAGGAATATATTTTAATTTAATTTTATATCTATTATTATTGTAAGGAATGCATTTTATGAGGAGCTACTATGTGTTTGTAGCCTCAAAGGAGGTCTTGATTTAGAATTACTTAGAGAAACATTAAAAATTTATCATTATAGGATTTGATTCACTCTGGGAGAAGTGATCAGAGCATTTAAACATACTACAAAAGTAAGCAATGTTAGGAAACCCTACTGTGGATTTTAATCTATAACTGAGAAGATTTTTTAAAGAAATGTTTTTGTTCTTAAAAAATGTTCCATGAGTCCAAATGTGATTGAATTAACTGTGGGTTTTGTTGAATGTACTGCTGCTCAGGAAACCCTTTAGGGTTTCTGGGAGGAGACTAATGGGAAACTATAAAGCCTTTGGAATAAACAGGAGTGTAAATCATTCATGGGTTCAGTCAGTTCTAACCCCAAGAATGTACGGGCTTGGGAGAGGATTATCCAAACAATATTTCTTTTCCAGGCTGTTCTTCAGAGAAAACAGCTGGCTTGAATCTTTAAAGAAGCAGATTTCAAAAGAAACTTAATAGAAATGGTTTTGAGCACCTTAGCAGATTCAGGTAAAAGAGGAAAGCGGACTTCATTTCACTGCATCCCATTATTTCTTCCCCCCATTTGATTTCCTGTAGGAAGGGATAGGAAAAAGCATTACTTGAGCTGCTTTAGCTATTGAATTACAGGTTTTTATAGCAATAATATATGATAGATTTACAAGGCCCTGCTGAATGACAAAGCTACGAAGGTCTTATCTAATCCCTTCTGAAATCTGGGGTCTCTGTTGAAAAGTTATCCAAAGCAAGAAATTGGATAAGATTAAACCAAAATATTGATTTTTTTGTACCAAGATAGTCTTCATTTATTTATTACACATTGAAACCATCTGGAAAAAATTTGGGGCTTCATCACAGGTCTTACTGTTTAGTTTGGTACCTTTTGTATGGTAGATAGGTAAGATTGCCAACCAGCCAATAGAACTAGTATGTTTAAGTTTAAAGGCCAGGCAACAATAGAGAACCAGAGAGGTGATAAGGCAAAAACATCTGCTCTAACAGACTGGAAAAAATTTATAACAACCACAAAGTTCAATTCCTCCACACCTTTAAATGCCTCAAGGAAATACCCCAGTTAGAGCTCCTTGTGTTTGGAATGTAAGATTATTTTTAGATGGTTTTCAAAAGCAGGGGTAACACCTATTATGTTCTGGTATTTCTGAAACTGAGAAAGCAATGGGATTTTAGAATCTGGGTATTTCCTAGCTCTAGTGTCTTTTGCAGACTGACTTCTTGGGATTCAGGGCCACAAAATGTTAATAACAGTTCTTCTTTCCTGCTTTCAATTAGTTAGTACAAGTTTCTGGGGCTGATGTCCTTGAAAAAGACACCTTGTGAAATTCAATGTAACTGCAGCTATAGCTCTTCATAAAACTGCAAGTAGTTCTGCTAAGCTTGTACGGTGATAAGTTGGGATGCTTTGAGAGATGTTTAAGTTCCTATCATGTTTAAAACCACATGTTCAGTTTAGTAGAAGTACTAGTAATAAATTTTAAAAGATTGGAGACATTTCCTATGTGCGTGGCAGCTATGAATACATCCCAGTTCTGTTGCTCTATATCTAACATAAAGAGCTTTGGGATAGAATATTTAAGCTTTGGGATATAAAAGGCACCCATGATTGTTAAACCTATTAATGATGAACCTCTTTGATTTAAGATACAATAATAAAATCTTGCATCTCATAAACCCACTTGAAATATTGCTTTGAAAAATAACATAGCACATGAGTATTTACCTGGGAGCAAAGGGAAGCAGAGAACTATCTCAAGATAATCAGCATTTCTGAATTAGCAAATATTTATAGTTGTTTTCAGGCCCAATAAGCCTATAGAAGAAAATCTACCTCACTTGTCAAATTGTTCACCAAAAATACTAGAAAGGAGAATTGTCACTTTTCTTTGCTGTAAGGCTCTGAGTTAATAATAATAATTTGTTCTTCTCTTGACAAGAAAGACCTCATGTTCTAGAAGAGTGGCAATATCAAAATTATTCATTGGACCAAAAGGTGGCATGGTTGCCACCTTTTCTTCTGTTCCCAGGTTTGTGGACATATACTTAAGGGATATATGCTTGCTTGTTATTGTCATGTACCCTATTATCCATCTGTTATTATAATATATGTTATATAACATGTACATGTTCTGTATATAAAAATTGTGGCTTTTATCTATGCACTCACCTTACTTCTTTTACTTCTTGACATTACTTTTAAATTCATTCCTATTTGTTTCTGTGACAAGTGTTACTAGACTCAACACAACCAAGGACAGGCTGGCCAAAATATTTGAAGTGAAAGCTTAACAGAGAAATCATTCTCTCTGTCTGTGTGTGTCTCTCTCTGTCTCTCTCTGTCTCTGTCTCTGTCTCCCTGTCTCTGTCTCTCTCTGTCTCTCTGTCTCTGTCTCTGTCTCTGTCTCTCTCTTTGTCTGTTTGTCTGTCTTTCTGTCTGTCTCTCTCTCTCTCTCTCTGTGGTGTATGTGTGTGTGCCAGTGCTGGGGCTGAATTCAGAACGCGGTCACTGTCCCTGAACTTTGATACTGAAGGTTAGCATTCTACTTCTTGAGTTACAAATCCACTTTTGACTTTTTGGTGTTTAATTAGAGATAAGAGCCTCAAGGATTTTCCTGTCCAGGGTGGTTTTGAACAACAATCCTCAGATGTCAGCCTCCTGAGTAGCTAGGATTAAAGGCATAAGCTACCAGTGCCTGGCTATAATCATATAAATCTTGCATGGCAAATGTCATCAGTGTTGTAATACAGAAGTTGGTAGACGCTATAAACATTATAAGCACAACATCTAAGCAGGACATCAGCGTTAAATCAGCACCAAGGACAGTACTAACCTGCTGGAGACCCCTCGCTTTGATTGCAAGCAAAATTACCAAGTCAGTGGCACTGTGTGGGTGAGGGGATGAGAGGACACTGAGGAAGGTTTGAATAAGAGGAGAAATATAATACAATGTACATATGTATATGATTTCTATGAGAGAGATAGCAAGAGAGGCAACATAAAGAAATCCACCAAATATCATTTTTACAGGGAGTAAGGACTTAAATTATAGAAAGGGTAAACCTACACTCCTTTTTGAAATTGCAACTATCCCATAAAACCTTCTGGTACTAAGATTTGAAAAAATTACCAACTCAGACTGAACTGTCTCTGACACAGTTCTTCAGACCTTGAATGGTTAAAAGACAGCAGTGTGTACTGTACATCACTCTGTGTGAGTGTGTGTGTGTGGGGGGGGGTGTATACCCGTACTGGGGTGGACTTGAATTTAGGGCTTGGGCTCTATTACAGAGTTTCCTCTCAAGCCTGGTACTTTACCAGAAGTCTTCACATCTAGATTTTTGTTAGGTAATTGGAGTTAAGGGTCTCTTGGATTTCTCTGCTTAGACTGTCATCAAACCATGATCCTCGGATATCAGCCTTCTGATCACTTAGGATAACAAATCTGAGCCACAGGTGCCCACATCATATATAGAACATTTTTTCCCAGAAAGATAACCCTTATTGAGTTTTCCAGGTTGAGAATCTTTTTTTTTAATTGTGAAAATGCCATACAGAGGGGTTACAATTACATGAGCAAGGTAATGAGTACATTTCTTTTTTTTTTCAGAATGTGCACATGACTTCTAAAATATTATACCTTAGAGATCAGTGATATGATGATATGGCAACAATGTGTGACAGTTGTTGATTTATCTTGAAGCTAACTAAGTGGCATCTTCTGGGGCCTTATTCCATGCTTTTCCAGATCTCTGCCTTATTTTTCAAGTTGTACATGCACGATGCTTCACAGAGTTCAGGCCTTACTAAATATGATAAAGGTAGAATATTTAAGATATCATATTCATCACTTGACATGCCATTCATTACTTGCCAACACTTCAATCAAAGACTATAACATCTGAGAAGTCTGTGTCTCTTTTTTTTTTAACATTTTTAAGAATTCACATCCTCATTTCCTTCAAAGTCCTGAAATAGATACCAGGACAAGTGTTTGTTTCAGTTACATCAGTTGTGTGCCACTAATTAAGATGCATCTAATCTTGATTCTCTAGCTAGAATATGTGACACAATCACCTGGAGAACCAATAAAATCTGGATTTCTTGGACATATACTCACAATTTCTTATTCTGATACTCTTGAGTGAGGTCCAAGAATTTGTATTCCTGATAAATTTTGATGCTTAGAGGAACACTTTGAGAACTACTGATTTAAATATTGTATTGATAAGTTGATACAAACCCAATGCTAAATTGAATAATTTGTTTTGTATATGTACAAGAGCCCTATTAGAGGTCCAAAGTCTTACACTATCTTAATAAACTTGCAATCCATCTAGAAGAACTCTGGAGTTTTGAAATTCTCATCTCTTTATGATTTTATCACTCAGCCTGATGATTCATTTGGTTTCATACTGGTACAGACAGGGGTGGAACACTCCAATAATATTTTAGCAGCAAGAATCCTAGAAATCAATGAGAGTTTTCATAAGAAGGTTTTTCTTTTTAAATTCTTTTTGACAGAACTAGATTTTTATGCTTCCTAAGCAAGCACTCTATCACTGAACCAGGCCTCTAGCTCCCCTCCCTTCTTTTTTTTCTTGCTTTAGGTTATTTTTCAGACAAAGTCTCATATTTTGCATAGACCATCCTTAGACACAGTACTTGGAAATCGAAATACAGGTATATGCTACCACAACCAGCTTTCATGTTGATATGGGATTCTCTCATTGTCTTGTGTCCTGGGTTGGTCTCAAACCACAATCCTCCTGATCATTACAGCCATGACCACTGCATCTCGGCTTTTATATTTTTTATATAAAGATAGGTAGTTTCATCCAGTCCTTACTACTCTTCTATGTTTTATTAATTCTTTTCAATAATGACTCACTTTTAGTGATTCTCATTATATGGGTGGAATTACGTCTCCTGAAAAAAACATTGAAACGCTGAAAATATAACTCAGTGGGAGAGCATTTACCTAGTATTCCTGAGGCCCTAAATTCAATCCCAGCACTGAAAAAGAGAATTGAAATCATAAAATTAAAGCCATAAGCCCCTCTTGCGGAATGTGACAATATTTAGAAATTGCATCTTTATATGGAAAAAGTTAAAGTAGTATCATTATGATAAACTCTCATCCTTATAAAAAGGAGGAATTTGAACAGAGATGGAAATACACAGAGGTCAGATGACACAGGACAAGGGAGACATGAGCTATGTGACTGGAACAATTCATCTCAAGTCAAGGAATGCCTCTGACGGTTCCAACAGCAGAAGAGGCAAAGGGAGCTTCTGCCCCAGAGCTATCAGACACCACCTGGCCTTTAGATTTGTGGCCTCTAGAACTAAAAGACAATATGTTTCTGTTGTATTAAGCCACCTTGTTTTAGATACTTTGTTGAGACAGACCTGAGAAACTAATTCACTCAATAGAAGCTAAGCCATGCACATTAATGCCTTGCTGTTGTGCTTTGTTGTCGGAGGACAGTCATCAGTTGCCAGCACAAGTAGGTAAATGAGGGAGATTTCATCCTCTGTGAATTAGGTCAGTTGAGTATCATAGAAATGAAGAGCTTGAACTCCTGAGTATACAATTAGGAAACAGTGGTTCATCATCTATAGACAAGTCCTCATTAGCTCTTGTACTGACTACAATCTTACTGTTGACACATGTGTGGGTCAACAATAAGACATTATTCAGTACACTAGTTTAAAAAGGAGAAAAAGGTTTATTTTGGTTTATTGTTTCAGTCCAAGTTTGTCTGGCTCCATTAATTTGGGTCTAAAGTGAGGTAGAATATCAATGCAATAGCAATGTGGTAGGGACATCAATGAGAGAGGGTGGGTTGGATGAAGAAGGGAGGGAGGGGGAGAGGGAGAGAAAGAGTAAGATAGCATCAAAGACCTAACCTTAGCAGCTTGCTTCCTCTAGCTAGCTCCCATCTCCTCAAGTTTTCACAGCTCCTAAAGAATAGCCACCAGCTGGAGATAGAGCATTTAGTTAATGAATTATTTGTGGGGAGGACACTTTATATCAAAACCATAACTGCACTAGAAAACATTGGGCCACTGGAATGTTCATTGGCTTCAGAGTTGTACTAGAGAGAATCATTCCTTTTTAACTTGTAGCTATTTGGCATTGTGGTTGTAATTTAGCCAGGAGCACAGATTTCTGTTTAATCTGGAACACACGAAGGAAATAGGGTAGAGGTCAAGACTTTAATGATATTGATTGTTTTTTCATCATCATGCAGCAGAGATATCACTACAAGTAATTGTCCCATGACATTGCACCACAGTACAGCATCAAGAAAAATCTAAGACTAGAAAAATGGTTAACATCACGTATTTCCAGAACCAGACCAATCCCTTGTGACGTTAGACACAGAAGAGCCCGATATAACCAACCCTAAAAAAATGTGCTTCATTCTTAAACCACTCTCACTTATTACAAAACACTAATATATTAATATTCAACTAAGACATTTGTTTGCACAGTGAGCTTTTTTGATGGCAAGAAATAGAGGATTAATAAAGATTTTATCAAACAAAGCCAGGCACACTATAATCTTAACCTGTAATCCTAACCTCAGGAGGTTGAGAAAGAAGAATCTTGAATTGGATGGCAGGGATATATCTATATCTATATCTATCTATCTATCTATCTATATAGATAGATAGATAGATATAGATATATAGATATCTATATATATCTGCATATCTATATATATATCCGCAAACTCAGCTGAAACATTGTATTTCTTAAAATAATTTTTTCTGTGAATAAAAATGTCCCAATTTTAATATTCCCACATAAATATGCAAACGTTTTGCTTTAATGTATATTAAAAGAAATTTTAAAACAAATGAATTATTTTTACAAAAAGATATATACCTTGATATATACCTTCCAAATAATCTTCAATGCAATTTATGCAAGGAGACCAGATTCTCAGATACTGTGCATAGTAAAATCAATGTGAGATTGTTAGTACATGATGCCATGGACATAGAATTTATTCCATTATTTCTGAAGAGTCTGAATTATTTTTTATTTCATCTTATTGTAAAGATTAAGTTATTTTTTAAAGTAACATCAAACCTGTTATCAACTTCCTAAAATCTTTATGCTTTCTTTTGTCATTTCAATTCTCTCATATAAACAAATCAGTGAATCATTTAAAGAAATATTTTCAGTCATGTTCATCATCCATCCCAATAACTGCTTATGGAAATAATTGTTCAGTCAATAATCATTGTTTACTGTAAAAATGGGGAAGTAAAAAGTGATATGGAAAAGCAAATAATTTGCATCCATAATTCCACATAAATGCATAAACAAAATTATTTTCTATTTGGTTTTCATGGTCAACTACATGTACAGAATAGCAACCAAACATTATTAGAATTGTATGTGTGTGTGTGCACGTGCGTGCAAGTATGTGCATGTCTGAACGCTCATTAAGCTTTCTTGCTCACAGTTTGTACTCAACCACTTGAGCCAGACCTGCACTTTGGCATTTTGCTGATTAATTGAAGATGGAATCTCAGACTTTACTTCTTGAACTATCTTTGAACCATAACCGTGTATTCTCAACCTCATGTGTAGCTAACATTACAGGTATGAGTCATTAGTGCTTGGCCTAGAATTTTTTTAGCATTTATAACTTTCATCTTACATATTTCTTTGCATGTGAAATTTTGATCAAAAGCGGTTGAGATGTCAACATTCTTCTTTGAAAGAATATTTAAAAGTCTTGTAAAAGTTTGAAATATCACACCAAGGCTGATTTAAAAAAATTATTAAAGCAATAAAATATTCATTTAGCCTGAAAGAAGATGTGTCTCATCACTGTATCTCATTATTTTTTAACAAGCACTTCTTTGATACTGTAAAGTGACTTCTTGTTTAATAGTAACAAAATTTTATTGTTCATGAAAAAAATTACTCCCTTTATCCAAGAGAAACTAGCAGATTCCAGAGGTGTCTGCTATCCAGTTAATAACTCACACTGCTAACAAAAAACAGGCAGGACATGTGCTGTTCCCATTCCAATCCACTGCAAAGCCCTATAGTTATTGTAAGAAACTTGCCTGTAATTATCATCCCTTTCAATCCTCTCAATGAGAGTCTCTAAATACAAATTAGCATTTTAACTATACATGATATATTTTACTTAAATATACAAATCATTTACAAAAGCACACCAAATACAAGTTATATTGAAGCATTCCTTGCAAAAAAAAAAAAAGAGTATATGATGCAAGTGGTAGGTTGGGTTGTAGGATAGCAAGACAAAAATTATTCAAAAAGAGAATCAAGAGAATATGTGACTCCGATCTTTTTCAGCCCAGGACTGCAAGCTGAATCCATCACTGCCTGTATTTCAGGCCCCACTTCTCAGGTGCTGCTCCAGACAGAGATTGAATGCAGGAGAAAAAAACAACAACAATAACCAAGCTTACTTTTCTAAGAGTCGGCAAGCTCTTGCAGTGAATGAGTTGCTTTAGGAGCCCCTATTGCTTTTCATTACTCTATTGTAATTTTGCAAAGTAAATGGTTTTTTACCATGTCATTTTCATACTGTAGATAGGGTACACTGATCATATTCACCCCACCCCACTCCCCCCACCATCACTCTCTTTTGGAAGTACCTCTGTTTTCCCTGACTCACATTTTCTTTCTTTTTTTAATTAAAAAATAATTAGAATGGTGATGTACAGAGGGGTTACAGTTACATAAATCAGGTAGTGAGTACATGTATTTTTGAACAGTGTCATCTCTTCCCTAGTTTTCTCCCAGTTTTTCCTTCCCAAACCCCTCCCTTATATTTTCTTGAAAACATGTTGTGGTCTGAAAGAATCTTCCTTCTTGTGAACATCAATCCTGGCATTGATTTTGCAGAATGGTGTGAAGACTCCCTACATTCTCATAGCCATTCTCTTCTAATTTTCCCAGGTATTGTTTCTCCTCCTCCTTCTAATCCCGTCTCTCAGTCTACATGAACTAACACGGACAGCAAAGAGCTATTGGAATCATTTATAGGCTTGATTTTATTTTTATTGAAACAATAGTCTGTCACTTTATTATAAAAAAGAAAAGGAAAAGAGGACTAGGGGTATGGTTCAAGTGGTGTAGTGCTTACTTGAGATATATATATATATATATATATATATATATATATGTATATATATACACACACACGTTAGTCATGGGGCCTGGGTGCTGTCCCTCAGCTCTTCAGCTCAAGGCTAGCACTCTACCACTTGAGCCACAGTGCCACTTCTGCCTTTTTCTGCTTATGCGGTGCTAAGGAATCGAACCTAGGGCCTCATGCATGCAAGGCAAGCACTCTACCACTGAGCCACCTTCCCAGTCCTGTTGTATATTTTTTTCAAAACAAATTCTAGTCTAATTTTAGTTGCTTTAAATTAATAATCTTTCCTTCCCAAGACCACTTAGCAAAATTCACTTCATTACATATACCTCTGTACTCTCAAAATGGGCAAATGGTAGAATGAGTGCTTGTCAAATGCACTTTCTTACTTAAAAATACTTCAGAATGCTAAGCATATGTGTGTGCTTAATTTAACTTTATACCCTAGGGACAGTTAGTTGTACACTAATCAAAAATCCAGAGGTGGTGACAGGAAGTGTTTTATCTAAATCAGAACAAAGCGTTTGTTAATTAGCATAATGGAAGTCAGGCACACTATTTTCATCCTTGACATGAGTGTTGTTTTTAAAGGCAAAGGGATGAGCAGATTTTACATACTCTCCTTGAATGAACATTCAGGTCAGAATACCAAATCTCCTTCACTTGACTGCACACACACACACACACACACACACACACACACACACACACACACACACACACACACACAGAAGACATCTAAAGTATAAGTGAATATAAAATTCTTGCATTCAAGAACTCCTCAACTGTTCTTCTCAAGATACCTTTCAGATACCTATCCTAGAATACAGCTCTCATTTTCAGGAAATAATGTGTAATTTTGGTTATTGAGCACTAGTCAGGACTTAGAAACACAGTTGTAGCTAGGCAGGGACTATAGTATCTTTCATTATAATCTTTATATCAGACCTTTTTCTAAATTTTTCCACAAGTCTAGATGGTTATAAGGAGCCAGGTGCATGCGGGTACACATGTCTATGTGCATTTCTGTGTGTCACAAGGTGGGTACACGTACACATGAATATACATTACACACATGTATAATACATACTCCAAAACATACATATTTTGCCTGATCCTATAAGTTTGATTTAAGCTACAATTTCTCTTTAACTCTAAGCATTCATAGCTAAAGTATTGAACAAATCTGAAAACAGACGTAAAAATGACCACATACTAATTGTCAAAACAGTGCAAGCCAGAGGAAAACAGAGAATTTTAAGTACCTAAAGGAAAAACAATCTTTAAGTTAATTGCACACTAATTTTTTTTCAAAATTAAAAGCAAATAATTAATTACCAGGTGAACAAAACTGGGAGAATTCATTGTTGACATGCCTTAAATACTTAACATTAAGTAAATATTAAAATGATATTTAAGGTTTTAAAGCTTGAAATGATTTGCAGTGATTTTAAAATCATTTTCTTTCATTGAAAGATAGAACTACACAAAGAAATAAAGACAGCCAATTAATGGTATACAAATTAGAATATATAAATTATACTATTTGAATAGACATTATTTTACGTTTGTTATTATTTTTAAGTACTTGTAATGAGGAGTTTCAATTTAGCATGTCAGTTTATGAGTACAATGCCTCTTGATCAATGCCATTCCTTCACTATTCTATCTCTCTCAACCCCTTCGAGTTTACAGGGTTCCATTTTTACATGTATTATGTAAAATCCTCCTCTTTTCATTTATCTGCTCTCCTCCCCTGACCTCTCCCCTTGCCTTACAATACATTTTGATTTCCTGGTCCTTCTTGTGTTAAACTGTAAATTGTTCAGTGTTACACCATTGATGTCCTCCTCAGCTTTAGCATCCTTTAGAAAGGAGTATTTTTATAATTAAAAAAGAAAGAAAGAAAGAGAGCCAACAAATGGCATACAAATAAGAAGATACAAATTTTATTTCCTTAATTTGGATGCCATTTTTATGTTTACATGTGAGTCTAGATGAAGCTGCTTCTAACAATAAAAAACATAAGTTGGAGTTTGATATCTGTTATTAAACAAAAACAAGAACTAATATTGAAATCAGATAAAGTAGACTTGTTGGGATTGAAAAAGAAAGCAAACATAATTAAAGAGGGGGAAAATCATCAAGAAGATACTAAAAATGTTGATGTATCCCACAGTGGAACTTCAATATTCATTAAATAAAGTGGGTAACATTGACAGGAGAAATAAACAAATCTGTAAATGGAGTTGGTACATTAGCATCCTTTATCAGCAGATACTATAACAGGCAGATAGAAAATCCATAGAGATACAAAAGGTTTGAACAACACTATTAACTACAGTGACCTAGTTGGCATATTATAGATTTTTTAATTGCAAAGAGTTAAAATTATACAAAATACATTTACTAGCAACAAAATCAACAGTAACAACTAGATACCAACAGTAACAAATATATATATATATATATATATATATATATATATATATAGAGAGAGAGAGAGAGAGAGAGAGAGAGAGAGAAACTTCATATATACTTTAAATGAAATTATACTTTTTAAAATAACTGTTGGGAGGAAATATACCTAGAATACAAATCATGTTATCTTTCCCTGGCTCTCTGGAATAAGGAATTGAGATATTCCAAAATTTTTGTTTTATTTGTGGAAATAGAACATTAATTCAGGCATACTGAATATAATACAAACTGACTCATGAAGATGGATTTATTTCAAACAGAAAAAATAATATAGCATGTAAAAATTCACAAATTCATTTCCTGAATAATATTTCCATTCTAAAAGTAGAAGTTCTTTGTTTAGTATGAAAATCACTTGGGGTAAAAATGATTAAAAAGTGAAATCTTTGGTTCTTTGGGGGACTTTTCTAGGGTACAAGTAAAACACAGACAAACATTTTTAAAGTATAGGGCAGGTCAGAGGGCATGACTTGACTGATAGTACACTAGCTTTGAGTTCAAACCCTAGTGCCATCAAAAGGAAAATGAAAAAATAAATAAAGACAAGATGTAGAAGCTATATGGGAGAAAACATACACATGGCAGCACAAGACTCAAATTTCCAGACTTTGGAGCATTTATAAAACAAAACAAAACTATCATCGTTTATTGTCATAGTTATTGTCATAGTTATGTTTGCTTTTTTTTCTTTAGCAGTGAGAGGCAAGCACTCTACCTCTTTTTCTGTTTAGTTTAAATGGGAATATTATACTATAAGTTAGTAATACTTTTGATGGTTAAGAAGATGCAACTTGGATTCAAAACCAGTTACTTAAAACCCTACTTTACCATTTCACGTGGTGACTTTGGACAGATTTTGACCCTCTGCCCTCCTAGAGCTCCCTAGAATTTAGTGTGGAAATGCATATAGAGTGACTACCAAAAAGCTTTATATAATAAGCATGCAGTAAATGAAAACTATTAGGAACACTCGGAGCTTTGCTTTTCATTAATTTGCATTTTGGTGCAAGCATAGTAAATAATTTCTAAGTTGACAAAAGTGACCACAGAAAGTGAAAAGGAATTGGAGTCGTTCTTCTCATAACTCATTCAGCAAAGCGAACTGAGAAGGACTTCAGGTTTTCTTCTGTAGCGAATCTCAACTGTAGATTTACAAGGTGTGACTCACCATTTTGACTAGCGTGATGAAAAATTGTATTTCCTTCCTTTCAAGGAACAGAATTATTTTTTATTTAGTGTTTATTGTAAAGGTGATGTACAGAGGGGTTACAGTTAACCTAAGTAAGGAAATGAGCACATTGTTAACCTTCTCCCTCATTTCCTCCAGGTATCCTTCCCCCTCTCCCTCCCCAGCTCTTCTTCTTCCCCCAAGTTGTAAAGTTGCTCTCTATGCTGCCCAGTCTCCAGTAGAAGACGATGTAGCAGAGTGGTGGTGCCTGTGGTAGGCAAGGACCTACCTGAAACCAGGGCTCTCCGCCAGACTGCTACCCACATGATATAATTTCATCTTCATCCTAGAACCTCCACGAACTATTTATATCTTGTAGAGGGATAAAACCCTGCCAAATGGCTTGAAAGCTGCAATCATAATGCCTCCACACAGACAAAGGTGGCAGATTGGAGTGTGAAATTGCTTAGGAGATCTTCTGTCAATCCACTCTTGATAATGCTCTGGCAAGAATCTTTCTCAACTGGCTGCTTGCTCGTGTGCTAAAAAGCACTTCTTCCCGGAGAGTTCGCGGGGCTGCAGAGGAGAAGTGTTGCCACAGCCTTGATCTTTTCTCTCCAAAAGCTCCAGGCCTAGGCACACGAGGGGCACCATCTGCAGTACGTGGCTCTTCTTGATCCAGCACAGGCCTTTGGCAGTATTCATGGAAGAGTGTGGCAGAAATGTCTCCAAACATACAGATGCCCAGACGTGGTGGATGGCTCTCTTTCTATGTCTATCACACCATTTATATAAAAATATACAAGGGTAGGACCCAGGGTTCTCTCCCTAGCTTCTGTTACATGTAAAAGGGAAAGGAGGGTAATAATTGATTTAAAAAAATAAAAGAGATGTTTCACCATTTAGCTCCTACTATCTAGTCTCTGGCAATGTTATTACCGAGAGCCTTTAGAAATGCCCAGATAAATCTTTGGGTCTATTAGCTTTTGAAAGGGAAGGTGAATGGGTAAAAGAGCAGTAGGTGGTAAGGGTGAAGGGTATCAGTAAGACTTTGAGTCCCAGGAACTGTCTCTCTCTCTCTCTCTTTTTTTTGGACAGGAAATGTTTGATTGTGTGTCAGAAAAGCAAGTTTCCCAAAGAGCTACTTTATCTAAATTAAACATCAGGACAGACTAATAACAAATCGGGCATTCAAATGTTATCCTGCCAGGGCAACAGCTCTGACATTTGTCCTCCTACTTGTTGGCTAGCAATTAGGGATGAACAAAAAGCCAAGGAAGAAAATAAATTTCATGCTCGGATTCATCGGTCATTTTTCTTGGACTGCAGTTTATTTGTTCCATCTAGCAGTACAGGTCCCTAATTGCTGAGATACCCATTTTCTAAGATTTCAGACACCTTTCCAAAAATGGTGACTTTTTTTTTTAGCAAAGCTTTTCAGAGAAATTTTAAAACAAGCACAATATACGTAGGAGCATAGTAATGAGGTGCTAATGAGAAGTCTGGGACAAGAACACCCTAGAATGTGACATGTGGGATAATGAGGAAATAAACTTGTTATCCAAGTTTTACTGCTAACAAAGTTTTGTGTCTTATGTAAGTGTGATATACCTTTCTAGGCTTTCCAATTCTGGGCCTGCCAGGGGCTTTTTGCAGAAGTAGGTGATGAAGGAGGAAAGGTTGAAGCGTCAGGACAAAGGTTTAGTTAAGAATACAAAGGGAAATATTTGTACATTGATTATTCAGGGGGAAAATCCAAAAGGGACATACCTGAAGATGTCTTTGCTAGAGGAGTGAGAATTCTGTAGAGAAAAAGGCTTTGTTGTTGTTGTGTTGTTTAAGTGAATTTGTATACCAATATCCAGAGACGCACTATTTACAATAGCTAAAATATCAAAACAATGAAAGAGCTTATTGATGAATGAATGTACAAAATGGACTATTTCTATATAATTGAATATTAATCAGACTTAGAAGAGAAGACCTAACACATTCTACAAAGTGTATAAACCTTGAAGATATTATACTATGTGCTGGGCACTGGTATCTCATTCCTGTATTCCTAGCTACTCAGGAGGCTGAGATCTGAGGATCATGGTCCAAAGCCAGCCCGGACAGGAAAGTCTCTATGAGACCCTTATCTCCAATAAACTAGAAGTGGTGCTATGACTCAAGGGGTGGAGGGTTTATCCTTGAGTAAAAGAAGCTCAAGGTTAGTGCCAGGCTCTAAGTTCAAGCCAGGACCAGCAAAAAGAAAAAAAAAAAGATACTATACTATGTGAAGTATGCTAAATATGAATGGACAAATATTATGTGATGCTACTAATATCTCAGTACCTGGGTTAATCAAGTACATAGAGACAGAAAGTAAAAAGTATTAATCAGGAGCCAGAGAGAGGAAGGAATGAGGAATCAATTTAAGGGTTACTGTGAAAGATGCTGAGCGAATAGTAGAGGGACCATTGCACACAGATGACCAGAAAGCACTAGTGTGACACACACATGCATTTTTCTCTAGTTGTAGTGATTACTTACAGTAAGAAAAATAAATTTCTACTCATTTACTTATGGGTATAACTGTACAAACATTTCAGAGCCCGTTTATCTAAATGCACTTTAAAATATACATCTTGAAAAGAAGGATCAAAAGCAGAGAGATGTTGAGGTCATGTGTGTTAGGTTTTTAAAAAGAGGTAGCCAAGTAAGAACAGCACCACGCACATGGTATTCAGGTAAGGGGTAGGTTTATTCATCGTTCTGGCTGGCACCAGGCCATGTTGGCCCTCCATGAGGCTGGGAAAGGCCTGGGAAAGAGAGAGCTGGGAAAGAGAGAAAACTGGGAAAGAGAGAGAGAGAGCGTGCTGGGAAAGAGAGAGCTGGGAAAGAGCTGGGAAAGAGAGAGAGAAAGAGAGAACTGTGAAAGAACTGAGAAGGAAAGAGCTGAGAGAGAGCTAGAAAAGAGCAGAGAGAGGGCGTCTGGGCCTGAGCTAGGCCTTATCTAGGGTATGGGTGGAGAAAGGTGTGGCCACATCAAATTCAGATGTGACCTCAGCGGATGCAGATGTGACCTCTTCCAGGTGTCCCAGTTGCTTAGGTAATGCAGGTACGGGGTGGAGACTTTGCTGTGAGGAGGGTGGAGTCTGCTGGCCATCCAGGAGCGGACCTTACAATGTGAAGTTTGTGAAGATATTCAGAATTATCTAAAATAGGAGCCTGCACTGTAGCAATTGAATAAAGATATAAGTAGGTATAGACAGGCCAGAACTATCCTACATTGGACATGCTCTAGAAAACAAATGATAGGACAAAATATCACCCACATCTATCCAACTGATGAAATAAAATGGAAATACATATGAAAACTTTAGGTTAAGGCAATAACTAACCTATCAGGAAAAATGTAAGAAATGAAAATTCAATCAATAATTTATAAGGCAATACACAGTCATCATCTAGATGGTTGTCTACAACATAACGTTTATGTTGAAACAGCTTCATTTCTACCTAACCACAATGTTGTAAGGGCACAGCCATACTGGGTGAACAAGAAAGTGAGGTAAAAGATGAAAATGTACTTTGTGGAAAATGAACTAGATATCTTATGGGTGGGGACCAGAGGGAAAGAATGGGAGGGAGTAACATGGCTCAAAAAGGAGTGTATTCATTACTCATTGCCAGATTAATGTAACTGTAACCCCTCTGTATAGCAACTCTACAATAACAATAAAAATAATAATAACAAAGAAAATAAATTATGTTATTGGAAAAAAAGAAAACGAAAAATACAGTGCATATAATCAAATAACATCATATAAAAAGAACAGAAACATCATGGAATACAGATTGTAAAATGGATTTAAATATGCAAATGATCAGTCTTTGAATCTTCCTGTAACAAACAATAACAGATCTATTATCCAATTCTATATCTTATAAACAAACACTGTAAAGAGAATGATGTTGTAAACTGGATTGCTACAATCTATTTTCTTTTCTTTTTTTTTTTTAATTGATCATGGGGCTTGAACTCGGGGCCTGAGCTCTGTCCTTCAGCTCTTCAGCTCAAGGCTAGGGCTCTACCACCTGAGGCACAACATCACTTCTGGTTTTCTGGTGGCTAAATGGAGATAAGAGTTTCATGGCCTTTCCTGCTGGGGCTGGCTTTGAACCATGATCCTCAAATCTCAGCCTCCTGAGTAGCTAGGATTACAGGTGTGAGCCACTGGCACCTGGCTGCTACAATCTATTTTCTACATCCTTTTTTGAATATTTTTATTATCTTTAACTAGTTGTCCAAAAGAGATGCCGTTCACCAGAGCAGTTTATGAATACAATGCATCGTGATCTCTTGTTCACTGTCACCCCTTTCAACATTCTCACTCATCCCACCCACCACACCCCTTCACTTAACTTAATCTTAGGATAATTTATTTATTTATTTGCCATTTAACAACACAGTTTATGTGTATAATGTATCTTGATCTGTGTCATCCCTTCAACATCTTCACTCACATTCAACCCCTTCTGTTATATTTCTCAATTCTTTGATATATAAAATGAATCATTGCCTTCATTCTACTCCCTTCCTGCTTCATTCTTCTATGCCTCTTCCCTTGACCCCACCCTACCCTATTGTGAGTCCCCATTTCCTGGTACTTGTTTTGTTGGGCTTTGACTTATGTTTTCTAAAATGAATTACACTACACAAGGCACTTTTGCCTGTATTCTACTCATTTTCCCCAGTCATTCTTCTACTCTTCTCCTTTTGACCCCACCCTCCTAGGGAGTATTCATTTCCTACTACTCATTTTGTTAGGCTTTGATTTAATCTTTCTTAAGAATTATACTGTTTGTGTTCTCTATAGATTCAGATAATTCATTTATTACCACTTGGGTACCACACAGTGTGTTTACTTTTAGATTTATAGATACATGCTAGTTCCCCCTAATGGGTTAAACCATGCAACCTGTGCTTCTCTGGGTCTGGCTTACTTCTTGTAACATAATCCTCTCCAATTCTTTCCATTTCCTTACAAATGGTTCAATGTCATTCTTTTTAATGGATGAGGAGAATTCCATTGTGTATATACCATATTTTCTTGACAATTCATCCACTGAGGGAAAAGGTGGGTAGAAGAGGAGGGAAATGTTGAAAGAATAACACAGATCAAGGTGCATTATATACATAAATTGCTTTGTTAAATGGCAAAAATTCAATACATAACCTAAATGAGAGGGAAAGGATGGGGTGTGAGTGGTTTCTGAGAATGTTAAAAGGGATGACGTTGATCAAGAAGCATTGTATTCATAAGCTGCTCTTTTGAATGTCATCGCCTTTGTTCAACTATCTAAAGAAAATAAGAAAATAGTCTATTCAACTTCATTTAATTCATTTGTTACTCTTGCTTACCACTCAGTGTGTTTACTTGTAGATTTATAGGCACATTCTAGCTACCATAAATGAGGGAAACCACATAATCTATATTTCCCTTGGTATATAATTTTTCCAGGCCTTTCCATTTATACAATATCATTCTTTATGAGGAAAGAATTGTCTACATTTGCCACATTTTCTTGATCCATTCATCCACTGGTTGATTTCCTGTCTTGGCTATGGTAAACAATGCTGCAATGAACATGGTTGTTCTGGTACTTTTAGTGTGACCTTGTTTATGTTCTACTGGATAAATGCCCAGGAGT
This sequence comes from Dipodomys merriami, assembly GCF_024711535.1. NCBI lineage: Eukaryota > Metazoa > Chordata > Mammalia > Rodentia > Heteromyidae > Dipodomys > Dipodomys merriami. Next base: position 58,018,566 of record NW_027205603.1, read on the forward strand.
GGAATTGCTGGGTCATAGGGTAGCTCTATATTTAGTCTTTTGAGGAACATCCATACTGCTTTCCAGAGTAGCTGAACAAGTTTACATTCCCACCAACAGTGTAATAGAGTTTCCTTTTGGCCACATCCATGCCAGCATTTGTTATTGTTTTTTGTTTTGTTTTGATAATGGCCATTCTAACTGGGGTGAGGTAGAATCTCAATGTTGTTTTGACTTGCATTTCTTTTATGGCCAGAAATGCTGAACATTTCTTCATGTATCTGTTTTTGCTTTTCTTCTGAGAATTCTCTATAAGTCATGAACCCATTTATTAATTGTATGTTTTTTTAATGGTTTATTTGGGGGGGGGTTAACGTTTTGAACTCTAAGTGTATTTTTGATATGAGGCCCCTCTCTGGTGGATAGCTGGTAAAAGTCTTCTTCCATTCTGTGGACTTTCTGTTTAGCATGGTAATTATGTCCTTTGCCATGCAGAAACTTTTAAGTTTGATGCAATCCCATTTATCCAGTCTTTGATTTGTTGTCTTTCTGGATCTTCATTTAGAAAGTTTTGACCTGTGTCTGGGAGCCCTAGTGGGCATCTTTTGAAACAACACAACTAAGCAAATAGGAGTCTGTAATCAAGCCCAGGTACAACACTTAGGAATATTTAATGGTAAACTGACACAATGTAGTTATCAAAATAGGACAGAACTCAACATTGATAATCTCAATTTAGCTATTAATGAGTTATATGAATATCATATATGTTAATGCAAGACAAATGACTAAAATAGCTCAATAAAAAGAAATGTAATCACTCACCTATATATCAATACCTGAAAATATTTATTCCCTGACTTTACATAGATAGCATCTTATAATTTTTTTTTGGGAGGGTTGGTCATGGTGCTTGAACTCTGGGCTTGGGCACTGTCCCTGGGCTCTTCAGCTCAAGGTGAACAACGCTCTACCGCTTGAACCACTGTGCCACTTCCAGTCTTATAAATTTTTATTGTCATCTTTCTCAACTCCCTTTTAAAAAATTATTTACCCTGAACCACTTTTCGAGGAATAAAATTTGACCTTAGATATTATTAGATGTACCTGGGACTCCAGGTACATCCTTAGTACTGTCTTCTTAGTACTGGTAAAAAGCCTTCTTCTCGTGGTAACACTTACAGATTTGTTTTCTTTCCTAAAATAAAGTAGGTCTTAAATGATGTAATAGATCATATCAGTGTCTTAATTTATAGTAATGCTCCATGCTCGTCTCCCACATCCTCCTTTCTTTTGTTATTTCTGAGTTGTCTCTCTTAGAAGATGTGTTTTTATTGTTTATTTTTTATTTTGCTTTTTTCCTAGTGAGCTAGACAGATGAACTTGGCTTCCTCAGCCAATTTTTGTTCCCCCTTGTTTGGGAAGCAGCTTCCTCAAGAAGCAAACTTCCTCCTCAAACTGTTCATCCTGTCGGGAATGTGTGGTAGCACTTTCTTCCTCCCCCCCTCACCCCCTACCGGAGCCTAAGTGTTAACCAGTGCTACCTGTGCATCATCAGGTATTTGATAACTCATAATATGAGATGCTGTGGTCCCATGGACCAAAATCATGGTCCCCAATGTCAGTTGGAGGAGTAATACAGTTTCTAGATGATACGCTTTTTTCTGTTGTCTCAATTGATTCAGAAACCAGTCAGGAGAAAGGTGTGTTACAATTCAATCTTTTTTGTCAGTCATGGGGCTTGAACTCTGGGCCTGGGCACTGTCCCTCAGCTCTTTAGCTCAAGGCTAGCACTCTACCACTTGAGCCACAGTGCCACTTCCAGTTTTCTGTTCGCTTATTGGAGATAAGAGTCTCAACCATGATCCTCAGATCTCAACCTCCTGAGTAGCTAGGATTACAGGCTTGAGCCACTGATGGCGGGTTTAAATTCAAATTTTTAATGCTTCTTAATTGTAGATCCAATTTTGTTTCTTTCAGTTTTCTTCAGCAGGAGAGAGGACTCAAGAAGATCTTTTTTTTTTTTTTTTTTAATCACTAAGTAGACAAAGTTTTGGATTTGTTACGGGAGAGTTAGCAACACTATCTGCCTGGGTCTTTGTATCCAACAAGAGAATAAAGACAGACTAGAGAGGAAACATAGCAAAAATGATATTTATTAGTCAGGGCTGACTGTTATTTGCCAATAGAAAGAAATGGTATAAAGGAGGAAAAAGAGGTTTATTATATGGCATGGGCATACAATGGGAAGACAAACTTCTGTTCATCTTCAGTCTTCTTTGGGGTACTGACATGAGCATATGATTTAAGTAAAGGAAGAATTTGGGACTGAAGAAGGCAAAGGTAAACAGACTTAAAGTGTCTCCATTACAGACGTGGCCTGATTGGTCATTATCTCAGTTCTGGCTCTCCTGGGTTCCACAAAAGTGGTTGCTGCCATTGAGTGACAGGAGAAGATTCCTCCTGCTCCAGGTGCAACCTCATTATTACAGGTAATTGTCATTTTTTTCATTTATTTATTTATTTATTTATATTGTGAAAATACCGTACAGAGGAGTTACAATTACATGAGCAAGATAATGAGTACATTTCTTTTTTTTTTTTTTTTTTTTTGGTCCGCTCGTGGGGCCTGAACTCTGGTCCTGGGCACTGTCCCTCAGCTCTTCAGCTCAAGGCTAGCACTCTACCACTTGAGCCACAGCACCACTTCCGGCTTTTTTCTTTTTGCTTATGTGGTGCTGAGGAATCGAACCCAGGGCCTCAGGTTTGCAAAGCAAGCGCTCTACCACTGAGCCACCTTCCCAGCCCCACGAGTACATTTCATATCAAGCATTTTTGCCTTCTCCTTTGTTTCCCCTTCCCATTACCCCCCTTCCTCCCCCCCCACCAAAGTTGTAAAGTTCATTTTTCTACATAACAACTTGTACATCTCATTGTTGCAATGGGTCCACCTGTATTCCTATTTAAACGATTTGTTTTTTTCCCTTCCCCTCCACAAATTATACCAACATCAAATACAGTGAAAGCAGGGATTATACCATGGGGGAGGGATACAAAGCAACAAAGAAATCATCTTATAAATATGTTAGAAACAATTGCATGAAAGGAAAAAAACACATTTGAATACTTATCTTGTGGTTCATTTCACCTAACATCAACTTATCTGACCTTTTCTTCTTGACTCAGACATACACTGGTTATTGCAAATAAGGGAAACCATGGGAACCTGTGTTTCTTTGGGCCACAAGCAGACCAAAGACTCTACCAAGAGACTGGTTACAGACACAAGGGAGATACAGGATCTTCCCCCCAAAAATCAAAGAACTTTTTTCTGTACCTTTTAAAATTTCTTTTAATTTTTTTAATTATTAATTTAAAAAATTGTTTTCTTTTATTCTTTTTTTTCCTTCCTTGTATAATTTTTATTTTAGGTGTATATGTGTGTGTGCTTTTCTTTTATCTCTAATGACCTTTAGATCCTTTTTTTTCTTTCTTTCTCATTCTTTTCACTTTTTCTTCTCTTTCTTTTTTGTGTGACTTAATTGCTGTTCTGCTCATCCTCAGATATACCCATCTTCGATTATTAGACCTTATCCCCCATTGTGTACACACCTAATCCAGAAATTTGTTACTCAATTCAAAACCTCTTAGACTAGTAATTGTCATTTTTTTGGAGGTGGTCTGTCCTTCCAGGCTCTGCTGTTTCTCAGGAGTAGTCTCCATCCCTTGTCATGAAGATGTTGTTTATCTGTCTTTCTTGATACTCAAGTGGCTTGCAAAGTGACTATAGACAGAATATTTTAGACAAAAGCAGATGCAAATTGGAAGTAAGTATGCCCAGCTTGTCTCCTGCTGTTAGATTGTGGGCCCAAGCAAGGAATTAGTGACACCTTTTAGTAAAAACCTTTAAGAACCAGTTACAAATAATCTTACAATATATTGGAAATCAGTGGTATCTAAAGTGAGGATTACAGCTTTAGCCTTTGGGATTTGAACATTTACTGAGCTTGCCCATGAGAAACTTCTATTCCTAGGTTCAGGTTACAGAGCTAAGATTACCTACCACTCATGATTTCATTATAAAACAATATTTTCTCTCTCAGATGTCTGCTAGTCTCTTCTCTTTTGGTCACTATTCTGCTACCTAACCATTTTTTTCCCTTTAAGGATATGAATGAAACCTTGAAGAATTTTCCATTTGGAGTTATCTTTGCTAATCCCTATTGCTCCTGGTAGCTGCTACCTACAGGAACCAAAAGTTAAAAAAGAATAGGATTTCACCTGTGGAACCAAATTTATTCAGGTCATAGAGGTAATAGAATATGATACATGGACATCCATTCTTGTTTTTTGTTTTGGGTTTTTTTCCTTTTGGTCAGTTGTGGGGCTTGAACTCTGGGCCTGGACATTGTCCCTCAACTCTTCAGTTCAAGGTGAGCTCTGTACCACTTGATCCACAGCGTCACTTCTGGTTTTCTGGTGGTTTATTGGAGATAAGAGTCTCATAGACTTTTCTGCCCCTTCTTGCTTTGAGCCATGATCCTCAGATCTCAACCTTCTGAGTAGCCCTAGCTACTCAGGCATGAGCCACTGGAGCTTTGCTGGACATCCATTCTTAAAGAAACTAATATACAATATCTATTAAACAATCACTGGGCCAGGTGCCGGTGACTCACACCTGTAATCTTAGCTACTCAGGAGGCTGAGACAGCCCTAACAGGAAAGTCTGTGAAACTCTTATCTCCAGTAAACCACCAGAAAACTGGAAGTATCGTGGTGGCTCAAGTAGTAGAGCACTAGCCTTGAGTTGAAGAGTTGAAGAAGAGCCTCCAGGCCCAGAGTTCAAGCCCCCTGACCGACCAAAAAAAAAAAAAAAGAGAGCGAGAAAAAAAAAGACTATAAGGAGAATTAATGTATCATTTGAGTATATAGGTTCCAAATATGTCTTCTATCATTACTAGGAATCCATTTTACCTTAAAAAAATCTCTGTCAAATATTTTAACAATTAAATATCTACTGGTTATCAATTTTTCATTATAATCCATTTGCAAAATTACCACCTTAATTTATTTATTTTTTTACAAGAAAATGCATTTCAGTTACAAAAACTAAAAGGTTAATCTTTTCTCTGAGGAAATGAGTCCAGGAACTTGACTGGAAAGGCCAAAGAGAGTCACAAAGGAAGACTGCCAACCACTCTGTGCATATTTATGGACTTGTTGTTCTTGCCATAAGTACTCTCCTGACAGCCAGTGCTAAATCTAATCAATCATCCCTTAAATACATCATAGTGTAGATTCACCTCACTCCTTCATTAGCATTCATTAGCAATTAATCAACACAGCGGGAGTCTCTAGAAAGTTCAACAATCCATAAGGTACATTTACATTAAAGATGAGCAAACATGAGGAGAGATTAAAAAAAATAAAGGAGATGAGCAATGTCAACTCTGTGAGAGAAAAGTTCGATTTGATGTTCAAAAAAACAAAAATCAATAGAATTTGGTTATTCAGCCTAAGACTTAAACTCTTGATTAACAAGCAGCAGCCTGCGTAACTCTATTACAGTTGTCACGGACAGATTTATGCTCCCATCAGCCTGCTGAGTACATTTGTTCCACTTCAAGTAAGCCTTATGTATTGTCATTATATCTTCAAAAGGAATGAAAAGACGTTGCATCCAATTTTTTGCAATTGTGGGCAATAGCTTAATTCAGTCCTTAACTGTGTTCTTGCAGGGAGTTGAGGGTTATAATGGAAGCCTATTTCCCTGCAGGATAAAAAGGAGTCCTGCTGTGGAGGATAATACCCTGAACCCATAGCTGAGAGCTGTATTGTGACCACTGAAGTGTCTCTCTTCAAAATGAGAGAATAAGGAGGGGGTGTCCTCAGATGGTCAAAGCATCAGCATAGCATCATGGAGCTCTTTGGGGCTCTACCTCAGTGAATTCCTCTGAGCTCTGAGTCAACTGACGTCAGTTTTACTGTCAGGACCAGACAATTCCAGAAGTATTTTCTTGAGGGTGAAAAAAAAAAATAAATGCAAAGTAAGGCATTATTCCACAGTATTATCTTTGTGTATTCCAAAATATCACCCAATTTAAAAATAATTCCAACTCATTGTGCTCATAGTAGCTGGATGATTTCTAAGCTATGAAGTATTACTAGATATATGTATGTATGTGTCTAAAGGGACCATCAAACCAGCAAGTGCTATAGCTAGCCTTTTGCAATTGCAACAAGGTTATAAACAACGCTAGCTTGGTCCACACATGTTCAAGTCTATGACTCAGACCAGGTATTGAAGCCATTATTTCCCAAACAAATACCTCAAAGCTCAGTATAATCCAAACACCCAGCATCTGTAAACTTATCTCAGCAAGCAAGAACACCAAATTGCTACCAACAAGATTGCTTTATTTTTGGAGCAGTAAATGGTGCTGAAAGATTTTGGTCTCATATTGCAGTGCGGGGAAAACAGACCTCGATTTCTTTTTCCCTTTATAGAAAAATCTACAAATGTCACAGTTTGTTGGATTGGTCCAGTCTGGTTCTCCATGGTTATAATTCAAAACGTAAGAGTGAAGTAGCTGGCAACCCAGCATGGCTGATCATTTGAGTTTCACAAGAGACTTCTGACCTCTTCTGAACCACTGCCACTTCAATTCATGTTGAGTTGTTCTGGATGTTTTCTCAGAAGTGGACTATATTCTGGATTTATTTTGAAGGAAAGTAGTAGTTTGGAAATTTTATCTCAATCATTTCTCTTTATTTTCTTTTTCCCTGAATACCTTTGAAAAGGATTCAAATGCTTTTTGAAAAGGGTTCATTTCAGAATTCAGGCTCATTTTTAGTGAATGTTTCAGAAACTGGTAGAGTTATACCTAGAAATATTTTGTCTTATCTTGCTTGTCTATTTTATGTCAGCAGTCCATTGCACTGCAGAAAAACAATACAATGTAGATAAGAAACTGAATTAGCTGATAAAAGCATTAAATTAGAGACATGTTAAGGTATCACTCAGGCTACTGAAGATTCTGTAATGCTCCACTTAAGTCCAGCAGTAACTGGGATCCTTCTCAATAGAGCCTCCGACTGCGGCCATCGACAGTGACTGACAGGTTCACATCAAGAGGCATCAAACCCTCATACATTTTTAAATACCCCAAATGATCTTAATGGAGAATTTAAAACAATTTGGGAATTCGATAGTAGGAAAATGCATTCAAATGCAAGATCAGACAAACATATTAGCCAATACTCAAAGTATTAATGGACCTTAGAACTAAATCTGTCCAGTTGAAGATAATTCATATGGCCTTCCGGACACTGGGGATGGTCTTCAGGGTGGGGGGCAGGGAAGGCACACACAGGAAATGGGAATAGAAGGTGAACAAGATGGGAAGAGGGATGGAGGTCAGCAGCTCTGGAAAATCCTCAGACAGAGAAGTGATTGCTTTTCTGTCTTCTGTCTTCAGACAGACAGAATCATGCATTGCACCAACTTTGCAGATGCCCAAATGCTTTCTCAGTCTCATAGAGTCAAGAATTGGAAACTTGCTTTATTTTCTTTTTTAAAAAAGCATATTGCCACTAAATTTAGTTATATAACAACGATCTGTCAAATTAGTCCAGAGATAAAAATTCCTAAATTATAGTAGAGCGATAGCCCCCATTTTCATTTCTAATGGGACTTAAGAAGCAAAGCCTACATCAGTATGATTTTTGACACATTACTTACGGTCTTTGATTAAATTTTCCATACATATGTGTATATATGCACACATATATATTATAAATATCATATATGTGAAAATAGTACTGCCCTCTCTCCCCCATGTTGCTATAAAGGCTATGCCATTCCACTTTCAGAAAAATCTTAAAAGAAAGCCTGATACAGTACATAGAACTTACTGTGTATTTCTGATGCTGTTGCTATCATCTCAAACCTTGGAAGAAGCCAGACCCAGAGAAACACAAGTTGCATGGTTTTTCTCATTAGTGGGAGCTAGAATGTACCTATAAATCTAGAATTAAGCACACTGGATAGTTATAAATAAATAAACTGAAGTATCATAGACTCTATGGTGAATTCCAATAGTATAATTCTCTAGGAAGACTAAATCAAAGAATAACAAAATGAATGCTAGGAAATGGGTACTTGCAAGGGGAGGGGGAATCAAGAGGAGAGAGGTGGAAGAATCAATGGGAGAAATGAGTAGAATGCAGGCAAGAACACATTGTGTATGCCACACAACTGAGAAAAACAAGGGAAGGGATGGGTGGAAGAGACATGAAGCCATTGAAGGGGTGACGTACTTGAAGATGCATTGTATGCAGACATTGCTTTGTTAAATGGCAAAAACTTTCGATACCTAACCTAAAAATTAAGAAAAGTGAGGGAAGGGGTGGGGTGGGAGGGGCCAGGGCGAATGCCGAAAGGGGTGACATTGATCAAGAAGCAATGAGATGTGCAAGACGTTATGTCAAAAAAAACAACCTTTACAATTTAGGAGGGGCTGGGAGAGGCTGTAGCTGAGGAGAGGGGAGGGAAGGGATGGTAGGGGAGAAACAAAGGAGGAGGCAACAATGCTGGATAAGAAATGTACTCATTACCTTGATCATGTAACTGTAACTCCTCTGTAAAGTATTTTCACAATAAAAAACATAATAAAAAAGAGGCACTGTATTCATAAATTGTTGAATGGTAATTTTGTAAAACTACCTAAAGAAAATTAAAAATATATATCTTTAAAAGATTTTATGTTGAAAAGTTGATTAGAACACATTGCACAGTCTTAAAATCTTTAGATAGAATTTACTTTTATCTGTTCACATTGTTGATACTCATTCCTGAGTGTAGACAGGGAAACAGTTCCTTATTGTCCCAACTTCTGCTTCCCAATGAGGCACAGGCAAAGAACTTAGGAAGTCTGAAAGGGAGAACATTACTTTCATCCTCATGGGAATTTCATGCCCATGAAAACTATTAACAGGTTTGTTAATAGTTTGCATGAAAGCAAGTAGCCCAGCTGTGTGTGGAGAGCCAGGACAGGTCCCCCTCTTCTGGCTTCTGTGACTGGGGCTAGTTATACAACTTACTTCAGGATTAGTTTCTTTATTCCCAAAAGACAGTTCTGTCTGAGATCTGAGGACCACAATTTGGAGATAGCCAAGGTAGAACAATCTGTGAGACTCTTATCTTCCATTAACCAGCAAAAATGCAGAAGTGGATATATGGCTGGATGCATAGAGTTCCAGCATTGAGGAAAGCAAAAACCAAAACAAAAATGAAACGGAAAGCCCCAAAGCCTGTGATCAAGTCCTAGGATTGACACACATATACACTAAAACTTCTGTGAGAATTAAATCTTGTTATGCATATTAATGTCACAGTTCCATACCTATGGCTTATTAAGTGTAGATTATTAATTCATTGCAATGCATATGGCAGACAAAGAGCCCAAAGATAACATTCAAGAATAAAATTGAGATCCTTGCATCAGTGGCTCACGCATATAATCTTCAGGAGGCTGAGATTTGAGGATCATGGTTTGAAGCCAGCCAAAGGCAGGAAAGTCTTTGAGATTCTTATCTCTAATAAACTACTTAGAAAAAGCAGGAAGTGGTGCTGTGGCTCAAATGGTAGAGTGATAGCTTTGAGCACAGAGAGGCTTAAGGACAGCGCCCAGTTCAAGTCCCAGAACTATCCCCCCCCAACAAAAAAGATAAGAATAAAATTGATGAAAACCCCTAACAAACTGATTAATTCAGTTGCGAGTTATAGCAAAGTAGCAGCTTATTTTATGTGATAAACAAAATAAAGAATGACTGCCCTTACATTCAATGCTTGCAGTGTTTTGAAATACATGGATGAGCTTACCAAACAATCATTTTTCAAGAAGGAATTTCTCATCTTTCTGAGATTCTGTAAACATCACAAGGACTTTGAAAGATAGACGCAGCTAATGAACCTATGATAAAATATGACTCAAGTAAGATATGAATGCACCAGAATTAAAAATATACACATTGCTGTGTTACAAATTAAATGTCATAAGAGTATATAATGAGCTACGTAGAATTCTCTAATGCATGGCTTTTGACTCTAGAGTGAGTGAGTTCCACTGAGTATATAATAATGCATTGTGAGTATTATTTGAAAAAAGAAGTTTGCTTTTTCATGGTGAAGTTTTATCATTGATACTGGATAATCATTGGAGGAGACCATTTCAAAACTGAGTGCTCTTAAAGTTCAAATAAGTTAAGCTTTTAGCATAGAGCAGACACACAATAGATATAATTCAAAGATCAGCCACAAAATAGTAAAAATAAAATAAAAAAGCACCATTATGAGAAAATGATGCCTAATAAAAAAATCTAATTAAATAAAGACTACAGAGAATATACACAAATAGAAGCAAGAGCACAGAAGCCAGTATCAAAAGTCAAAAGTGATGTGTTATTGTGTCAGGATGCAATAGACAAGACATTATCGGATCGACGAGCAAAGGAAGGAGAGAAACTATTAAAGTTCTAGAGTATAAGAAACTGGGGGCCAAGAGCAGGAGGACTTAAGATACCCAAAGACTGAAAGACAAAGCAGAACCAACTGTCGAGAGAACAGAGCATCAATTAGAAGCAGCCCCCAGCCCTACTCAATCATTAATCATAGTACTATCTACCTAATGCTCCTTCTGGTTATGCCCCACACTAAAGACATGACTAGTTCCAGAGTCTTAGAAAGGAGAGAGTTATTCAAAATATTAAGGTTATGTTTGGAGTACCAACGAAGGTTCCCCTTCACGAGTGAGCCCACAGCCTCAGCTTAGCTACATTCTTGCTATCTGCCATTTAGTAATAGTTATCTTCCTGCTTTATGTTTATTTTGTAAAATAAATATTCTAGATTCAGCCCAGTCAGAACTATGGAGTGAAAAGCAATAAAAATATTAAGAAAGAAAAGAAGTCCAGAATTCAACTATTTTCTCAGAAGCAAATGGGCTGCTTATTTTGTGCAGAAGTATCCTCAGTCCCAATGCTCCTACATACTTAAGTGCCCTATGAATCCTCAGTGGTCCCAAGTTATTTGGGTTGATCTTTATTCTTATAGAAAAAAATAGCTTTGTAGATAACATCTTAAAATTTTTTGAAGACAGCAAATCCTTCTGAAGTTCTTCACATGTACGTTAGAAATAAAAAAGAATAGGCAGGTTATAGAAATAGAATAACACCTTGAAAATTCAAAGAAATCCTTATGAAAAGGAAATAAAGAAAAAATACAACAGCTCTTCTTTCTTGATCATTTTGTGTGATTTACATATTTTTCAAAGGGCAAAATCGTTACTAGTAACAGTACTAGTAATGATTTTCAGTAATTCTTTTGTTTTTGCTGCCAATATTAAAATGTAAAATATTGTAGCAATACAGAATATCTCTTAAATATTCTCTTTTCTTGCGAATGCTAGTTTTTTATGATCAGCTGAGCTTATAAATCAAGTTAATGAGTTGAACTCATAAAATTACATTTTGTCTGAAATCAAAGGTTCTCCTTACCTAATTCAAGGATGGGAAAATAAAAAATGTAAAATATTACAGACTGAGTGATAATCTCATAGTTTAATATATACATGTTGCTTGTGTTTATATACACATAAATATATGAGGTAAAAATTCATCCTAATTTATAAAGTGATAAAAATTAATATTAATATATTTGTGGTTATTAATGACTTTGTAGTGGCAAGGTATACTACCATGAGAAATGAATATTAGCAGCTGAGACTATTAAACGTCTTTATTATTAACATTATCCATATAAAGGTTTGGCTTTGGTTCTGTCTTATGAAAGGCATGTAAGAATTTGGTTACTTAGTAGTTATGGAATTTCATACCCGTTACAAGTATTTTTCATTTTTTGTGTTAATGAGATGGGGCCAACATGAATGTGTGTCACAGCCATAGACATATTGTTTAACATAGTCCAGCTTCAAATATGCAGCAATAGAGTTGCTTAATTTTAATGTAGTGTGTCCAGAAATAATGCTTGATGCATACAGTACATAACAGTAATGAGGAATATTTGCCCTAAACAGTAACCACAAACAGTGTCTGACTATTCTCGAATATAGAGGTAAAAGTGGCTTTCACATGGTCACAGAAAGGAGCTCAAAATAAAAATTAGGAGCAATTGTGTTCATATGGCTATCTGATATCTATCTGCAAGTATACATTTCAGTGACCAGATTGGAACATTTCAAGGAATAGAAAAGCAGCAGTAATTATATTCATTAAGAGGCAACTCCTTTATACAACTACTTAATGATAATAAACTTTTTGAAAAAAGATTTAAGAAGAGGCTTCTGAAAGAGGCTTTTAAGCATTAAAAAATTTCTCTGGAACTTGTAAATTGGGACTCACTTTACGGAGTTCAATTTAGTCCTATTTTGAATTAGCACATTGATTGTCTCTAGCTGTTTTCTTTGTATATTTGTGTAGATTTATGTAAGAATGGGCTCAATAAACTATAAATGGAAAGATTCACTTTTTAATCTTGTAAAAGTATCTTTATTAATTGCATTGCTTTCATTATCTAAATGCTTTTGGAAAATAATTGTTTTTCTGTGTTCACTCTTTTTTATGAATGAAGTACTACTCTTTACTGGAATGAAGCTTTACCTCATGCTTGATGCTTAGATTTAGGGAATTGTTGCATTTTTGCATAAGAGCCTTGATGCCACAACACACTTCTGCATACTCATTAGCACTAGAACCAAACATCAAAACACTGATCAGTGTTTACTCTCAAGATTTTTCTGTTCAGATAGGTTCAGTAGTCTTATGTACTTCATCTTTCCTTACCGTGATCTTTCCTAGTACTATCTCTGTTGAGATGTAGAGTTTAACTGAGAATCCAGCAATTAAATAATCTGAAACCCTGCTTTTTGCTTTACATTCATTTGTTAGGATGTCCCCTAATTATTTCTTATGTATTTCATGTTAGGCACAAAAATGTGAAAACTCTAATTTTGTAGGAATGCCTTTGGTATACATATTAAAACTCTGTGATGAAGTATATGTTTTTAATTTCAGATTTTCTGGTTTGCTAAAAGTTACATGAGAATTTAAACTGTATAGTCCCCTGAAACCACTATAAAATAAATGCCAACTATACACATTGGTCAGAAATAGGGAAGAAATGATAGAATAATCTAGATATTTTCCATTTCCATTTGGTTGCATATGAATCACTAGATTTGGCCCTCCTTCTCAAAAGTCCAATTAGGATAAATCCTACCCCTTTCAAAGACCTGCAGCCAATTACAATTATTCAGGCCATGCAGGCTAATGAGTCTCAGATGAGATAAGAGTGTGTCCCAAGGCCTTTGACTTTCAAGGTATGGTGCCAAGTATAGTCCTAGAAATGAGCAATGGGTATGGAAGGGAATTATCCTCTCTGGAGTCCTTCTGCCTGTTCTTCAGTACACACTCTCTCCATTAATGATGCGATTAAATCCAACAAATTGATTGCATATATAAGGCACATACACACTAGAGTTCCCGACCTTGCATTTGAAATCTTCTTGGTTGATTTCTCCATTATTTTATTCCAGGCCCCTCAAGCTATTTGATTGAGCATTATGAAATAAAATAAGTAATGAATGACAAAAGACATATGAAACAATTAAGAAATTGAGCTCAATATAATCCATAAGCCACACACACACATACACACACACACACACACACACACACACACACACACACACACACACACACACAAGCTTCATATGATTTGCAATGGGTTTTTGGAAGGATTGGTAAGGTAGGAACACACTGTTGAATGTAAGTGGTAGAGCATACTGAAATTATACTAACTGAAATTGAGGTTCATAAATCCTCAATGAAACTTGCTTTCTATAATTCCAGAAATTCAATAAGAAGCCTTTAATTTAGAAAGTGTTCACTTTATTGTCATTAAAATACTATTCACTATTGCTTCTCTTTCTGTTTAGGAATTTACTCAATTAAACAGTCATCAAACACCTGCGACACAGGAGACTGTGCTAAAATTCCAGAGAACCCTGCTCCAATCTTTAATGTCTTACAGTCTAATGCAGATGACTGACAGGTGAGCAGACAACCTCACACCTCCTCACCGTTCACAATGACCAAGGAGGTCTCATTTCCTTTAGGATATCAATTTCTGTATGATGTATGTCATGTGTTAATGTCTTAGAGGATTTCAGGCAATAGATAAAATATTTATTCTTTTCCTAGATTCAAAGCTAATACTATGCTACGAATTCAGTAGAGTACATCTTTAAAATATAAGAAGAAATGCATTTGCATTCTACTCATGGACTGGTCACTTTCCAATGAACTTGCCATAATTTTTGTCTGTTAGATGTTTAGTGAATCTGGAATTTTGCCACATTTAGGTCAGATGTATCTCATTGGACAAGGCTGTCAAGTCATGGTTATCATAAGACAGCCTAACAGCTAACAGTTCCATAGATTTAGCCATTAAATTGTTGGCTTTTGGAATGACGTATGCCATGCCCTAAAAACAAACAACTATCAACCAAGAATACTGTACCCAGCTAAACTCTCCTTCATAACTGAAGGCCAAATAAAAACCTTCCATAGCAAAGAAAAATTGAAACAATACATCTCCACCAAACCAGCCCTACAAAAGATTCTTAAAGATGTCCTACACATAGAAAACCAACAAGACCGCAACAAAGGCCAAGAAACTGCACCCAAACTGAGAATCCAAGAACCTTAGGAAGAATCCAGTTTTCACAGCCCCCAAGAAGGTGGATAACATGGCAGGAACTCCCAAATACCTCTCAGTCCTATCTCTTAACGTTAATGGACTGAAGTCTCCAATTAAGCGACATAGACTGTCTAGTTGGATTAAAAAACAAGACCCTTCTATCTGCTGCCTGCAGGAGTCACATCTTGCCCGTAAAAACAAACACATTTTCAATGTTAAAGGCTGGAACAAAATCTACCAAGCAAACGGCCCCCATAAACAGGCGGGAGTTGCAATCCTAATATCAGATAAAATAGACTTCAAATTAAAATTCGTGAGAAGAGATAAAGAAGGTCGCTACATACTAATTAAAGGATCTCTCCTTCAGGAGGATATTACAATTCTAAATATCTATTCGCCAAACAATGGAGCACCCAAATTTATCAAAGAAACACTACTTTCCCTCAAATCCCAGATAGATCCAAAGACATTAATTGTTGGGGATTTTAACACACCACTCTCCTCACTAGATAGATCAACTCGGCAAAAACTCAGCAGAGAAACCGCAGATCTAAACAGCTGCATAGATCAACTAGACTTAACAGACATTTACCGAACATTTCACCCAGCAGCATCAGAATACACGTTCTTCTCAGCAGCACATGGAACATTTTCTAAAATAGAGCACATTTTAGGCCACAAAGCAAACTTGTCTAAATTCAGAAACATTGAAGTTATACCTTGCATTCTCTCTGACCACAAGGGAATAAAATTAGAACTCAACACCAAAAGCCACCAAAGAAAGTCCGGTATCACATGGAGGCTGAACAACACACTGCTGAATCATGAGTGGGTCATGGAAGAGATTAGAAAGGAAATTCAAATGTTCATGCTATTCAACAAAAATGAACACACAAATTACCAGCTCCTCTGGGACACAGCAAAGGCAGTACTCAGAGGCAAGTTTATAGCTCTGAGCTCCTACATCAACAAATTGGAGAGATCGGAAGCTAACAATTTAATGACACATCTAAACCTCCTTGAAAAAGAGCAGCAAGATAAACCCCAATCCAGTAGATGGAAAGAAATAATCAAAATTAAATCAGAATTAAATGAATTAGAATCCAAAAAAACTATAGAAAGAATCAACAAAACAAAGAGTTGGTTCTTCGAAAAACTTAACAAAATTGACAGACCCTTAGCAAACCTTATCAGAAAAAGGAGAGAACACACCCAAATTAATAAACTCAGAGATGAGAATGGAAACATCACCACGGAAACAACCAAGATTCAGAACATTATATGGGAATACTTCTCAAAACTTTATGCTAATAAGTTTGAGAACTTGACAGAAATGGACCTTTTCCTAGCAAATATTGACATGCCAAAACTAAACCAAGATGAGTTAAACCAGCTTAACAGGCCCATATCAAGCATTGAAATAGAAACAGCAATAAGAGACCTCCCAGCTAAGAAAAGTCCAGGACCAGATGGTTTTACAGCGGAATTTTACAAGGCCTTCAAAGCAGAGCTCACACCAATACTCCTCCAACTCTTCAATGAAATTGAAAGAGAAAGCTCACTACCGAACACATTCTATGAAGCCATCATAACCCTCATCCCAAAACCAAGCAGGGACTCATCAAAGAAAGAGAACTATAGACCCATTTCTTTGATGAACATTGATGCAAAACTTCTCAACAAAATTTTGGCCAATCGACTTCAACAATTCATCCAAAAAATCATACACCACGATCAAACAGGATTCATTTCAGGGATGCAAAGCTGGTTCAATGTACGCAAATCAATTAATATTATTCATCACATCAACAGGAGCAACAATAAGAACCACATGGTAATCTTAATAGATGCAGAAAAAGCATTCGACAAGATCCAACACCCCTTTATGATGAAGGTTTTGGAAAAATTAGGAATCCATGGAACATTCCTCAATACAATAAAGGCTGTATATGACAAACCTACAGCCAGCATTATACTCAATGGTGAAAAACTAAAGCCATTTCCTCTTAACTCAGGAACAAGACAAGGATGCCCACTCTCTCCACTTCTCTTCAATCTAGTATTAGAATGCCTAGCTACAGCAATAAGACAAGATGCAGACATAAAGGGGATCCAAATAGGGAAAGAAGAAATAAAACTCTCCCTCTTTGCAGATGGCATGATCTTGTATTTAAAGAATCCCATAGACTCCACTCCCAAATTACTCAAGCTGATTCAAAACTTTGGCAAAGTAGCAGGTTTTAAAATTAACCCCCAAAAATCTATGGCTTTTCTGTATGCCAACAATGAGAAAAGTGTGGCTGAAATTAGGAAAGCAACTCCATTTGTAATAGCCCCACAAAAAATAAAATACCTAGGAATTAACTAAAGAAGTGAAGGACCTCTACGATGAAAACTTTAAAATCTTGAAAAAGGAAATCAACACAGAACTTAAAAAATGGCAAAACCTCCCATGCTCCTGGATTGGCAAGATTAACATCGTGAAAATGGCAATACTTCCCAAGGCTATCTACAAATTCAACGCGATACCTATCAAAATTCCACCCTCATTCTTCAAAGAAATAGAAGAGGCAATCCAAAAATTCATATGGAACAATAAAAGACCCCGAATAGCAAAAACGCTCCTCAATGGAAAGAACACTGCTGGAGGAATATCAATACCAAATTTCAAACTCTACTACAAAGCCATAGTAATCAAAACAGCTTGGTATTGGCATAAGAACAGACCTCAGGACCAATGGAATAGAATTGAAAACCCAGAAATGAACCTACAGACCTATAGCCATCTAATCTTCGATAAGGAAGCTAAAACAATAGAATGGAAGAAAGACAGCCTCTTCAGTAAATGGTGCTGGCAAAATTGGTTAACTACATGTAGAAAACTAAAGCTAGATCCTTATATATCACCCTGCACCAGAATCAACTCCAAATGGATCAAAGACCTTGAACTCAAAGCAGACACTCTGAAAACATTACAGGATGGAATAGGAGAAACCCTAGGTCTCCTTGGCTCAGGCCGAAATTTTCTGAATAGAGACCCGGAAACACAACAAATCAAAGAAAGGTTGGACAAATGGGATTGCATAAGGTTGCAGAGCTTCTGCAGGGCAAATGACACAGCTAGCAAGATCAATAGAAAGCCCACCGATTGGGAGAAGATCTTTACTAGCCATACAACGGACAAGGGTCTCATATCTGAAATATACTTGGAACTCAAAAAAATTAAACCCCCAACAACAAATCCTCAAAGAAACAACTGCCCAATAAATAAGTGGGTGAAAGACTTAAAGAGAAGCTTCTCTGAAGAAGAAAGAAGGATGGCCAATAAACACATGAAGAAATGTTCAACATCCCTAGCCATAAAAGAAATGCAAATCAAAACAACATTGAGATATCACCTCACTCCAGTTAGAACAGCAAAAATCAAGAACTCCAACAACAACAGATGCTGGAGGGGATGTGGACAGAAAGGAACCTTACTTCATTGTTGGTGGGAATGTAAACTTGTTCAACCACTTTGGAAAGCAGTATGGAGGTTCCTCAAAAGACTTCGCATAGATCTCCCCTATGATCCAGCAATCCCACTTTTGGGCATTTACCCAAATGTTTACAAACAAGACCACACTAAAGCTACCAGCACAACTATGTTTATTGCACCATTATTTACCATAGCTAAGATATGGAACCAACCCAGATGCCCCTCAGTAGATGAATGGATCAAGAAAATGTGGTATATATACACAATGGAATTCTATGCCTCCATCAGAAAGAATGACATTTCCCCATTTGTTAGGAAATGGAAAATTTGGAAAAAATTATATTAAGTGAAGTAAGCCAGGCCCAAAGAAACATAGGTCCCATGGTTTCCCTTATTTGCAATATCTAGTGTAGGTATGAGTCAAGCGGAAAAGGTCAGATAATGTGATGTTAGGAAAATGAGCCCTTAAATATGTATTTTAATGTTTTCGTTTCTTTCAGGCATGTGTCTCTAACGCATTTATAAGATTATTTCTTTGTTGCTTTGTATGTCCCTCCCCCACAGTGTAACCCCCGCTTTCACTATATTTGATGTCAGTATAACATGTGGAGGAGATGGGGACAAACAAGTCGTTTAAGGATTCAGGTGGACCTGTTGCAACAATGAAAAGTACAAAATGTCATGTCAAAACCAGCTTTACAATGTCGGTGTGGGGGGGAGGGGGGTATGATTGGGTGGGGGGGTTGGGGGAGGCTGGGAAGGGATGTGAAGGGTAAACAAAGGAGGAGGCTGCAATGCTTGGTAAGAAATGTATGCATTATCCTGCCCATGTAATTGTACCCCCTCTGTACAGTATGTTCTCAAATAAAATAAAATAAAATAAAATAAAATAAAATAAATAAATGAATTGTTGGCTTTTTACATCTTCCTAAAGATTTTTTTTTAAGTCTCTGTTCTTTTGTTTTTCTTAGGGTCACATCTTATTGTCAGCTGGAGATGGTAAATACTAAATATCCTCTTCTAGACAGCCTCTTCTAGACAGCCTTCAATTTAAGCTAGACATTATCAAGTGAGGACCATCTCACTAACTGCCTACTTCTCTGCTGCGAGAGGTGCAAATGTGAGAAAGTCACAGACCTCCTCCTCCCTTGACCTGGAATGGAGAAAAATTAAAACATTGTGCTTGCTCCTTGCATCAACTTTGTAGTCATTTTTTTTTTGCCCAAATCTACACACATCATTTACTCAAAAATTGAAATAATTCCTTAGGATGGACATTATTATCTCTTATTATATATACTTCAGAGAAAATAAAACAAAGATTCATAGATGTTAACTTTCATAAGACCTCAGACCTAGTCAATGACAGAAAACTCAGCCCCAAGTCCTCTCTGGCCGTGAGCTCTGCATAATTCAGTATCCTACACCTTTGAAGAGTTAGAAACAAGTTTAGTACCTTTCCAGGACGTTTTGGTAAAGAGGGAGATGTCACTTGTAAGCCTTTCCCTTACATAATTTGAGCCAAGTTGACATGGTCACCAGTCACTATTTTCTCTAGGGTCTTCATTGGAAAAGAATAAGAAAGCCACCTCAGATACTGTGCAATTGAAAGTATGTAAAGCCTAGTGCTTGAGCTCTTGGTTTTTCAGAACATTAGTTCAGAGGAATGGCCCATCCATATTCATACTGTGCGTGTGAAGTAAGGGACTGAGAGTGATAGTTGTGTACTGTGTAAGAGTTTCTAGTCCTCTTTTACCCTTCTTTAACCTTCTTGACATTTCATTTTTCTATTTAGAATGAAGACATGATGTCAAAAAAAGAACAGTAACCATGATTGCCCATGCCAAACCTTCTTAGTAAAGATAACAAAGCAGGAAGTTAAAAACAACAACAACAACAACAACAACTTGGGTCCTTACCTAAGCTATTGGGCATACAGGCTGCTATTTCTAAAAGTAGAAAACGCAACCTACATCTGGAAAAGCATTTTTCAAGTGATGTTTCCTCTACATGTATTTGTAAATTATATGGACTTTGGTCCTTTTCTTGTCTTGTGTCTTTATTGTTAGTCAACAGCTAGAGAAGATCAGTTAATAATTCCTGTTATAGTATATTTTAGCTATTAACCTTAACTGATTAGCACACATAATTAATTCTAAAAGTTTTTGTGCTGAGAAGATGGCTCAGTGGTCGAGTGTTTGCTTTGCATGCATAAGGCCCTGGGTTTGATTCCTCAGCACCACATAAACAGAAAAGGCCAGAAGTGGCACTGTGGCTCAAGTGGTAGATTGCTAGCCTTGAGCTGAAGAGCTGAGGGACAGCACCCAGTCCCAGAGTTCAGGCCCCACAACCAACCAAAGAAAACGAAAAACAAAAACAAACAAAAAAAAAAGCCTCAAGCTTTCTATTAAATGCCACATTGGCAAAGCTTTGGACACATAATCCTTGTGATTTTATTCAATTTTCCTCTCATTTAAAGTAGAATTAGTTACCCTTATAGGTAGTCTACCTCAATAACTGATATGGGAATGAGTTAAAAATATGTGAAGTTACATTTGAAGAATGGAACTATTTGCATATAAAGTACCATCATTAGTAATGCATTAATAGTTTATTCTGATTACTGCCTGCAATTTTAAATTTGTTAAATGTTTCTTCCAATATGAAAAAGTGTTATACAAAATCTTAATGAATTATGAGTAAAGCTCTTTCAAAACATGGCGCTTTTATGAATATGAATGCAATCAGTGGATTTCTTTAGGCATCAGAATCAAGCAAAATTAAACAAAAAATGATTGATTCAAGAAACTGGATGAAATGGAAAAATTAAAAGAATGGAGACAGAGTGAGAGAGAGACAGAGACAGAGAGACAGATATAATACAGAATAAGAGTTTTGTTTTTTTGGGGTGGAGAGGGGTGGTTGGTCATGGGGCCTGAACTCTGGGCCTCAGTGCTGTCCCTCAGGTCTTCCAGCTCAAAGCTAGCGCTCTACCATTTGAGCCATGGCACCAGTTCTGGCTTTTTCTCCTTATGTGGTGTTGAGGAATCGAACCCAGGGCCTCAAGCATGCAAGGCAAGCACTGTACCACTGAGCTACCTTCCAAGCTCCAGAACAGGAGTTTTAAGAAGGAAGTTTTCCCATACAGCTAAATTGTAGATCTTACATGATGAATACTGTCATAGGCATGAGGCTAACCCTTTAATATTTATACCAACAAAATATTTTATTTTTTAAGATTTTGCAAAGATTAATTTAAACAAGAAAATGAATATGAAAATAATGAAGGCAAAACTTGCTAGCACATATAACTACAGTGTCACCAAATTTCTGTTCTCTGTCTAGAGTCAGAGAACCCAATCCTCAATTAATATCAATATTAACTGATGTTCAACTAATATCAATTTTATTTTCACAATTAAAAAATACCTGTGAACCAAGTAAGTAAAGAAATAACTCATAATAATAAGAATAAAGATTCAGAATAAGAAAATGGGAAGAACAATGGAAAGGGTAATATTGATCATAATGCATTGTATCCATAAATTGATATGTTGAGTTGAAATACTTATGCAAAACTACTTAATGATAATAAAATACTGAATTAAAAAATACTATATAAATGAATTTTATAAGCATTTTTAAAAGATTGCCATAAGTTACTATTTCTATACATAAAGCAAAACCTTTATTTTAAACCTAAGAATAGGAGGTTTAACTTTGAAATTCTGCTTTCTAATGGCCATTAGATGTAGAGGAAAAGGTGATCCCATAAATGTGAGCTTGACAGAATGGTCATAAATAATAGGTGATGATAAATGGCAACACGCATGGTGTGGAGCGATCTCGTGTGGAGGGCCACAGGGGATGGCATGAAGCTCTTGTCTTCCCTAACATCTGGATTATTGATGGTTAGCATTAATGATCTGAAAGACAGAGCACACAGCATGCTAATAAAATTTGCAGATGTTACAAATTTGGAAGCTGTTGCACACACCAGGAGACGAAGAATTAATACAAATGGATCTAATGAGATTACAAATACAGGGAGAAAAGAGGAAAATTAGATTCCATTTAGAAAAGTGCAACTAATCAATCTGGGGGGAGGTAATCGGAAACATGTTCACTCAGCAGGTCTGAGAACAAACCTGGGAAGTAATCAGTTTAAACAAAATGCAAAACATAATAATAAAGCTGCTGGGATAAGAGGAGTATTGCTCCAAGATCATTTAGCAGCTCTACATGCAAACCTGGTGTGATCAGCATTGTCCCAGACAAGGGAAAAGCCTAATACAAGGTTGGATGAGAATGGTAGTTAAGAAGCCAGTGCCCCCAATGCAATGACAGCACAGACAAGTACATCCCAGGTCAGGGTGTGGCAGCCAAGTACACTCTGCTCCAGGGCGATCAGAACTGAAAGGGTGTAACTCATCTGCATAAGTCCATTCAGATTTGTAGTCCAATACGGCTACTTCTGATACCAAAAAATACTAATAATAAATAAATAGAGTATAAGAAACTCCCAGGCTGCAAAACAGTTTCTATCTCATTTAAACTATTTAAGAAGCCAATGGGAAGCAGCCCAGCACAAAAGTTAAGGACCTTTGGTGTCACTTCGGGAAAATGATCAACTTTGCCGTAAGTGATCCAGCCGCCACAGTATGCTAAATTTCTCTGAGTCCTGTTTTCTCATTTGTGAATTAAGTGTTATAGTATCTGACTTTCAGAGCTGGGAAGGTAAAGGAAAGCTCTCCACAAAGTGATGAGTACACTTAATATAGTCGCTATTATCACTCCCCAGTAACTTGAAGCATTCATATCCTGAAAGAATGCTTATTATTCCTTACTACTCTATGAACCTATGAAATTCTTTGAAGTCAACATGCCACTTACAAATTCTTTGTCAATTATTTTCAGCACATTATAGGTTAAAATGTAAGCACACACCTTTTGCAATTCATTCTCCAAACTATGTCAAGGGTAATTTTTTTTTAAGGCAAATATAGATATAATGGAGCATGCTTATAAACCCAGCCCTGGGAAGACAAGCAGAGACCAAGCTTGGAGCCAGCCTGGGCTACAAGAAGAATTCCAAGTTAACCTGTCTACATAGTGAGACTTTGTCCCAAAATAAAGGAGGGGTGGGAGCTAAATCAGATGCACATATTCCATTTGGGGCCCCTGTTTAATTCTACACATAAGCAGCGAATAAAGACATAGGTGTTTGGGCTGGGAAGGTGGCTAAGTGGTAGAGCGCTTGCCTTGCATGCATGAGGCCCTGGGTTTGATTCCTCAGCACTACATAAGAAAAAAGAAAAAAGAAAAAAGCCGGAAGTGGCGCTGTGGCTCAAGTGGTAGAGTGCTAGCCTTGAACTGAAGAGCTGAGGGACAGTGCCCAGGCTCAGAGTTCAGGCCCCATGACTGGACACCAAAAAAAAAGAGAGAGAGAGAGAGAGAGAGGAAGAAAAAGAGGAGGGGTGGAGGAGGAGGAGGAGAAGAGGGGAAAAAAAGACATAGGTGTCATACAGTTTGGTCCTGCATTGAATTCTGTAGCTGCCTCTGATGTAAGGTTCTTCAGCATCTTGATCTTTTCTATTCCACCCTGAACTATTTAACCCAAGGCTATTGCTGTTCTGTATCTCTCTTGTTTTCTCTTCAAGCGACACTCTTGTTTTTATGATCAACTTTGCCTCAGAGAGGCCTTTTCAGTGATTCTCTGTCCCTTACTTTGACATCACATATCTACACAACCCTTCTCTCCTCTGAGATAATGTACTGTTTATAAGGTCCTGTGACTAGAGGCCACTCCCTTTCATTCACTGCAGACTCATTGAGACCAGTTCTGTGTATCTTTGTATTGCTAAAACCTGCTACCACAGGTCATTATTTGGAAATCTCTATAATTGCCTGGAATGTTCAGAATCTGGTTGTTTCATCATTTTTCTTGGGGGAAATTTCTTCACTTTTCAATGAGATCCACATCACAAGACCAATATGGAAGACAAAATGATTGTCCACAATCTAAATTCTCAGAAACTGTGAACATACGGTAAGTGGCAAAAATAAATGAATGCATTAAATAATAAATTAAGGTTGCTAGCCAGTAAGTTCAAACAAGGAAATTACCCTGGGATGTATAGATGTTCCAGTGTAATTAGTAAAATTCTTATGTGAAAACCGAACATCAGAGAGTCAGAGCTACAGAGATGTGACTACAGAGGAGGTCGTAGTGACGTAACGTGAGAATAGTTTGCCCATGTTGTTGCCTCTGGGGATGAAGAAAGGGTGCCAAGAGCGGGAGATCTCTAGGAGATGAAAAGAAGCTTCCTGAAGGAATACATCTCTTTTGACAGCATTATGGTTTAAATATGAAATGTCCTCTACAGGCTCATTGTTGAGAGCTTGGTGGTCAATTGCTCGTGCTGTTTGGAAACTTTAGAAAGCTGGACATAGTTAGGCAACTAGGGCCATGTCTTTTGGACTGTAACTCACGTTGGGCTTCTTTCTCTCTCACTCTCTGTTTCCTAACCATCATCACGTAATTCGTGTAATCCAGTCATTCATCACGTGAATTACTCTGTTCTATCACCTTTCTTATCATGATGGATAGAAACCTCTGTGAACCAAAATAAATCTTTCCTCACTTAATTTGCTTTCTCAGGTATTCTGTCACAGCAATGAACAGTCTGACTAACACAGAAAATTGGTAAAGTCATTGCTGTAACTAAACGTGATCATGAGGTTGTTAAAGTCATTGCTGTAACTAAATGTGATCATGAGGTTGTTAAGCCTAGGAAAGGGTTTTGTGGAACTGACTTGGAAAAGTGTGCTAGAGAAAGCCTAGAATGCTGTGAATAGAACACACTGTGTGTGTGTAAGCTTAGAAAGCTAGAACAGTGATGGGAATACAGACAGCAAAGATGATAAAATCATAAGGTATCAGACTCTGGAAATCAGACTATAGGCAATGTATGCTGTCTTCTGGTGAAAAACATAGCTATCTTTTGTCTTTTCCCTGAGACCGGGAAGGGGGATTAACTTCAGAAATAATTAATCTTACAGAAGAAAGTTTAAGGCAGTTCAGCCCTCGGATTATAGTATAGGCAGGTTTATGATGATAACTGGGAACAAACATCTTTTGCAATTTGGTCAGAAAAAAAAAAACTATGTACAGTTGAGGCTTAGTGCACAGGAACACTTAGGAAGTTGTTTCACTGGTATTCAATTGGATCCTAGCCACCTAGAAACTCAGAATATTGCAGCCCTGATCCCAGTCCCAGGAGGTTGGTCACAGGAGATGATTCCACATGATGCTGTTGTGTTTAGTCATGCAGAATGCAAGAGTTATTCAGGTCTCGAGGTAGACTTTAAATGAAGGTTTGGAAGGTAAGTCAATGTTTGGTGGGGTCAGAATCCCTGCAGGCAGCCTCTGAGAAGGCAAATGCATGCAGCTGTATGAACCTGAACGTACAATGGTGATGCTAAGGATTTAGAGATTCCAGGAATGTGGAACATCTGTTGAAGAAATTGGCAAATAGTGAACAGAACCTACCTAAACTGGTTGCCAGACACCAACTGGCAAGGCCATAGTGGGCCAGGCTGATTAAGTTCCTCTGAGCTCTCATCTGATATTCCAGATGCTGGATATAGAGTTACAGGATGTAATGCTTTACTCTGATGGGTGTGAGTCATTCTATGCCCCATTCTTCAATTTTGGAATTTAAGTGGTCACTGTGGGCCACTTTGTTCTGGGAGTTTTTTTTAAACATGTATGTGTGTGTGTGTGTGTGTGTGTGTGTGTGTGTGTGTGTGTGTGTGTGTGTGTGTGTGTGTGTGTGTGTGTGTGTGTGCGCAAGAGAGAGAGAGAGAGAGAGAGAGAGAAGTGTGTATGTATGTGTGTGTATCCATGTATGTATATATTTTTTACAGGTACACACAGTTGAGAGTTTGGTTTGAGACTCAGACAAAACTTTGAACTTGGTCTTTTGAACAATGCAGGAACTGTTAAGACTATGAGAACCTTCAAGATTCATTAAATGCATTTTGCATGCTCAGATGTGCACAAAACTTTGGATTCCAGGAGTGGAATTTCATGGATTGAACATGAGATGTCTCTGATAAGCACAGGGTTGAAGGGTTGGTTCTCAAGTTCAATGCTATTTTGGAAGATGTTTAGAAAGCTGAAGTGGTGGGGACTTCACTGGAGATGCAGGTTACAGGAGGCATGTCCTTGGGAACAACATCTTGTCCTGGGCTCTTCTCTCTCATTGTGTCTCTGCTTCCGGACTGTCATGATATCAACAGTTCTGCTCCACTACATCTTCCCCAACAGGATGTATGAATCTTATGAAACCATCAGTTCCAATAAAACTTTCCACCCTTAATTTATTTTCTCAGGTATTCTGTCATAGTGATGAAAATTCTGGTGAATGTAGCTAATGAGATTCAAGTTGTTCCCCTAATCTAGAGAACTGACAGACAATACATTTGTGTTGATTTGAGCCTCTAAATTTTTGTTGTTACTACCATGGTAAAACAAAAAAAATATCAGCAGCCTAGTCCTATTGATCCTAAGTATCCTGTGTGGCTTATTAACCCTATCTTATCAAGGTATTTATTTCACAAGAGTTCCGAGGATTGCACCTTGTCTCCTAAGCCAGAAACTCTGTCTTTTCTTCCCAGGAGCTATTCTAACAACAAAACAAGCTGTTGGTGTGTTCCCAGAAAGTTCTAAGTTGCTTTGAGAACAATGGGAGCTTCCTCATGTAACAGTGGATTTCTATGACTATAACCTAGTAGAGGGCTGTCTTTGCATTAGCTCCTACAGACTCTACTTTCTATTAGTTCCTATTAGTGATTTTTGAGTTCCTTTCTTCCACCAATATGAGCAAATAGATGAGATTACTCCCCCCCAGATCTGGTAGGGGTGCTCACACTGGGAGACCTGTGGTGTGAAGGGCCCACAAATTTCATATGTATTCATGTTTTCTTCTAATTCATGCTTCAAGTGAGACTGCACAGCATTTCTTTTTTTTTAATGGTAAAAAGGGATTACAGTTACATGAGTAAGGTAATGAGTACATTTCTTATCAAGCATTGTTACCCCCTCCTTTTTCTCCTACCATCCCTTTCCTCCCCACCTCCCCAACTCCTCCCTCCCCACTTGTGAGGTTCGTTTTCAACATAGTGTCTTGTATATCACATTGTTACAATGGGTCAACCTGTATCCTTTTTTCAGCATTTTGTTATTTCCACTCCCCTCCCCAAATTAGAAAAATGGATATACAAGATGCAGGACACCCACATCAAATATAGTGAAAACAGGGGTTACACAATGGGGGAAGAACATACAAAAGAAACAAAAAAAATCATATAGTACATTATAAGTACATTCACAACAACAGCAAAAAAGATAAAACCTCTTGAGTCCCTATCTTGGGGTTTGTTTTGCTTAGCATCATCTTATATGGTCATATGTACATAGCTTTTCATATAGCAGCCTCTCTTTGTATTTCTCACCTAACTTCATCCTAGATTTTTTCTTTTTCTGAAGTGAACAGGGGTATTCTATATCTCTTTTGAGTTGAGATTAAGCTGTAATACTTTAGAATAAGAGATCTTCCAGAAGAATATACAACTAAAGCCTTTGAAGGTCATGATATAAATCTCTCTACATATGCCTATCTAAATACAGGCTACTAGAAGCATAAATGCTTCTAGTAGTTGAGGTACATATGGAAATTATACAGTAATAATTATTGGGTTATTAACCCAAACAAATTTTATATGTCACAGAAGGTTACTAGCCCAGGAACAGCATCAACTTCTAGTAGTTATAAGATTAAAATATTATGAAATAGAAGTGGTAGAGGATATTGAGATTAGTAATCACCTCTACCATTTGTCAGTTGTGTAACTTTGGCAAAACTATTTAAACTTCGAGAGTGTTAATTTCCTTATTTGTAACAGGAGTGATACAATGTGTTTCATGGTCTTTGGAATTAAATAAGACAATACTGATAACATTTATCAACTGGGCACTCAAAAATAAATATTTCATAGTTTTGGATAATGTTTGCAACTTCTTACTAAACTATAAAATGATTCAGGAGTAAAATTCTCTTTAATTGTGGAGTGTGTGTGTGTGTGTGTGTGTGTGTGTGTGTGATATATGGCATAATAAATAGATTAAATTTATCATCAGATCATTGAATTTGTTCCAGTTCAATATAACTTGGGGTCATATACATGTTTCTTTTTCTTCCATTCTTGACCAGCTATACCTAAGGTACATCAAGTCCCCTTGGACCACTGCATAACCAATTCTAAGGATTGTCTGTCTTCCCCTCTTATGATCCAGGTAGTTTATCATGACATTAACCTGATTAAATCTTTCTGGTGTATTTGATGCACTAATTGGACTGCAGCTCGGTTCTTTAACCCAATATTAACATCCTATGTCCAGAAATAGACTTATAGTTAAAAGTTTAAGGCTACTTTAAACACTGAAAAAGCTTGACATAGCTCTTATTACAATTCCTTAAAAAACAATTTTCTTACTTAAGGTTTAATCTGATCCGATCCACTCTCAACTAATAACTAAATCTTGCATTTCCTAGATATTTCCTATATGGCAGTGGCATGTAGTAGTTCATCAAATCACCACAATCTGAGCTAAATATTATAATTCATTCTGCTTTACAGATGATTCAAGCAAGGTATAGAATACTTAAGCAGCCTGACTGAGTTAATTCCAGAAGCAGCAAAGTTACCTATTTATTGTTTACCTAAACTTGCTGATTTCCCAAAGTTTCATATAGATTCCTTTAGCTGCTAATGCTCTTGATGAAAATGAGTGAGAACCAATTTCTTCTGATGGTAACTTCAAACAGAATAACTCATTTAACTTTAATCAGGCCCTTAAACTTGGGATTGGGGCAGTTAAACACAAAGGAAACCATAACAAACCCAAAGCTGTAGCAACTATTATCATGATTGTAAAGCTTTAGGCATTTTTGTATTTTCATATTTATTCCTCACTTTTAACTACTATATTTACTTTTTATTTAAACACTGAAATGTGTCGATATAAATCCTTGCTATGTGCAATGAACCAGCAAAAGTAATTTAACTTTAAAACATTATAAAAATCTTAAGGAAAAAAAACTATTTTTACATTTTTCAAAACTTTGATGGACTATTTTCCTGAGTGACAGTCAATGGGAGCAGACAAGCAACACGACATGATTCGACAACTACCAACATAAGGAGCTGCTGGATTTCTCAACCCCACGGGCAACAGAAATGGCAGAGCAGATTTTTGGGAAATTTTACACATTAGTACATAAACAGTCTGTCAAGAAATCACACTTTTCAGATGTCTACCTCCTACAGTCTTCAAGATATTACAAACTCTCACAAATGGCTTTGCAAAGGAGTTTTCCTAGCCTCAGTATAAAATGATAGTCATTGTTCACAAAGTAAAGGAAAAATCAAGTGAAAATAATACATGCTTTAAAAAATTGATCTGGACAGTGCATCATCACCACTAAGAAGTAACTCATTAAACAAACAAAATAAATCTTTATAAAAAATAGAATAGAGTGCCAGCAAGAGCAGATTTGAACTACGTTGAATTTGAAACCAGATTTGAAAAAGGACATACTTAAAAAAATTGTAAAACAGCCTTAGAAAGATATAAAAGAGTAAAAAAAATAAGTATTTGGTGACAGTTTGCAAAATTGGATGCATCAAAAGCCAGTTAGGAGATCAAAATATATGGAGCCAATATCATAAAAGTGGGGGTGACAATGTAGGCAGCTTGGAAGCTAATTAGAATGGAGAGGTGATAATTGAATGCACTGGAGGAAGGCAAACTGTAGACAGTTGAATGGAAATGAGGCAGAGATGGAAAAGGAAAAGATCTCAAACACTTCTGCAGTGTGGTAGTAAATAGTCCAAAACAAAAATGTGAGGAGTGAACCCCTCGTTGAGATGAATAAAGCCTCTTGAGTCACCCTAAGGTTTATGGTGTGGCAGATTCGACAAAGACTGGTTCTTAAGGAAAAAAAGTTTGTGAGTTTACTCTTGTTTGCCATTCCAAAGAGGATGCTGTCCAAACATCTGTGTGGCTGACCTCTCTATCTTTTAGTATGAATTTAAAGGATCTGAAGACCTAGATTAGAGATCAAGCTGCATTTCTGTTTCTAAACTGTTAGGCTGGGCTAGAGGCCAATTTTTTTCCCTTTGCTTATCCAATATTCATGGGGTTTTTTCCCCCCTAATAACGTTTAATTCCAGCCTAACTTATTGCTGTTCAGCTTTTCTGTATATTAATAGCCTTTCCCAGAATTTCTGTAAACTCTTCTTTTAGCTCTCCCTCTGTTGGTGACCTGTTTAGTCAAAATGCCAATGCAGTATTACTGTAGATAGCCAAAGAAGTAAAAACATTGACTTTTTAAAAATAGGGTTACTAAAGTAACTATCCCCAGACTGTGGCTGAAAAGTATCTTGAAGTTGGGGAGACTCACAAATGACTCTATCCTCTCATCCTTAATTCTCTCAGCCATTACACACAGAAGTTCATAGCAGTCAACCTCAAACCAAAGCTCTTTTGCATGCTCTTCCCTTTCAAGTCTCTGCCATGGTTCTGCTTCTCTTTAAAGAGATTGCAAGGATAGTCACTTCACAACAAAGATTAGATTGTTTTTTGTTTGTTTGAGTCTCAACTGATTAAATAGTATAGGAATACCTATTATTCAAAGGAAAAAAATATTGAGTTCATATTTTTTGTTATGATTTTTGACTAATTAAGCAACCAAATCAAAAAGAAAATACACAGAGGAAAGACAATACATCGTAGAATTTATATAGAATGGATTGTGATTTTAGCACATGAAAATATTATTTAATAATCTTTAACATGTAGAATTTGAAATAGATTCAGAATGTGGTAATATAAGTAATGTACTGAAATGAGATCAAAACATAAATGGTTTTCTCCAAATAATCAATTCCATTGAGTACAATTTCCTACTACCCTAAGAAACTTTACAAGCATAGATTTTCCTTCCAGAAAATGTCCATTAAAATTCCTATCTGCTATAGTTTGTATTGTGAGTGTCCTCTGAAGATCCACATGCTTAGACCCTAGCTTGAACCTAGTGAGAAGGGATGAAACTTTAAGAGATAGGTACGAGCTAAAGGTCTTTAGGTCTTTGAGAGATACTTTGCTCTTTCCCTTATCTTTCTTTCAACTCCCTGCCATGAGATAAGATGTTCCTCACGATGGCCTTGCAGAACCCTACCAAAAGTCTAAAAGCAGTAGGTCCTCTTGCTCTTGGGCCACAGTCTTTAAAATCCTGCATAAAAATAAACTGTTTCTTTTGATAAGTTGATTAACTCAAGTAGCTTTTAACAAATGCAATGCTAACACATTGCCTTAATTGATCTTGTTAAAAAAGGGACAACAAAAAAATGGCAAAACAAAGCACATCAGAGTATCTTCTACTTCTATTCAAGCTGGAGTAGTAGAAAATATACTTACCTTACCTTCCCACCTGAAAAATATTTTTGAAGGCAAAGGTATGAAACACTCATTTTAAAGTGACTGAAAATTATTTAAAAGTAATTTAAAAATAAATAAAATACTTGTGAGAGATAGGAACAAGTTGAGGTGATGAATTGTTCCAGTTGATGGTTGAGACACATATGCAAAAGTTGAACAAATTTCCAGAACAGACATAGAAAAGGGACACCAGAATAAACCTTACCTACTCCTTGAGCTAAGGGAGAACTGAAAACTAAGAAAAGTGAAGTAGTAATATCCCAAAATCAAATTAAAGAGAAAAGATCTACACAGAGAAAGACTTCTGGAGATGTGTCAATAGAGATTGGGATATGCCAGTTACTAAAATGTTTAGGGAAGGAGAAAAATGACCTAAAAGGATTAAAAGCAACAGTTAACACAGGGTTTGGAACATTACTCTTCCCAAAAGCCAAAGTGAACCATGCATTGGCTGGTGTACAGTACTCACTTGGTCTTAACTCTGGGGTGAGTGATTAATGAAATTTAAGAAGAATATATTGTTATGGCCCCATATCATGAATCTTAGAAGAGAGATCTGGGGGGTGGGGGCGGGAATCAATCTGACTCTAAGTAATTTACTCTAAAGCAAAGCTCAAGAATATTTACACAAATATATACTATTCAATATATTCAACAAACAAAATTGACCATATCTGGAATTCAGTAAAAGATGACCAGATATACAAAGAAACAAGTGAGCATGACCCATGATGAAAAGAAAAATGAATCAGTCAAAACTTGATTCTAGATTTAGTTTTAGACTTGAATTATTTTTTTTAAATCTTCACAGAGTAGAACCTTGAAGTCTAAGTAAAACCTTATTAGATATTTTGAAAAAGCTATAGCAAAGACTGAATTTGTTAGGAGGGGATATGGCAGATATCTAAATGACTCAAGCTGAGCTCCAAATGAATACTTGGATATCTGAGATAAACCACACTGGATGGAATTAAAAGTAGATCGGATATTTCAAGAGAGAATATGTATGACCTGGAACACAACAGTACTAAACAGAGAAAAAGGCTTAAGACAAAAACAGCATGAGTGAACTGTGTGACAACATAGCGACTAATGTGTGTGTAAAAGCAGGCCTTGATTTTGGAAAAAAATAAAGCAAAAAAAAATTAAAGAAATTATGGTGGCTGCCATATGGCAAGCATGCTAGACCATAAACTCAGTACCAAACTTGGTTTCCTACTTTTTCAAAGCCTTTTATGAAGTGGTACTTTTACCCCAGGTCTGCATTTTCCAGCTCCTTTTCCATCTTGGTTCAGCTATGGGCCTAGTTCAAACTGACAGAACAGCAGCACATTGATATTTGTCACTCTGGGCCTGTCTCTGTCTTTATGAGTTCCTCCTTCTCTTTATTCTTCTATGACAGCAACCTTGAAAGTTATGTATTGACAGCAGAAGCCATACTATCAGAAACCCATTAGAACAATGCTGACTTTGCATTGTTTATGGTTCCTGGAAGGTAGCTTCTAAAACCTTAGAAGTTCATCAGTGCTAAGAGTGTGTTGGTGATTAGTTTGAGGTCCCAGATACTTGATGCTAATGAAAAGATTCAGTATGCATTAAGGTTGTGCTAGAAATAGCAAATGTGTGATGAGGTAGTATTGAGTTCCTCACCTCCAGAAAGGGGAGGGAGGGTATATAACAGGTCAATGACTCAAAAAAATCTGTATATACTAGGGCCCAAAACATAGGCTGGCAATCTCTATGTATTGTCACACAATGAATTGTTTGTATTCTGACAGAACTTTCCTTCTCTTTTGCTCTTTGAACTACTGTTCAAAGGGAAAGCATGAATAGCTCCTACTCATATTTCAGATGTGGATTTGATACGACTGTAATAGTAAAAATCTGTGAATTGTCCTAGGGAATCATCAAACCTGAGAAGATATTGGGAAGAGTTTAATATTTAGCTAATTACTCAAAAGCAGTGGTGGATTGGAGACCTTAAATCCTGTGGGTTGTGTTTGAAGTGAGTGCAATCATGCAGGGGGACACATGAGATACATTTAACCTGTCAAGTTCACCATGTGTCTAGGTAGATAGAACAAGACTCCTTGCAGAGTCTGTGTCCCGAATCATCACATGGAAGCTAGTAGTCCTCATTATCATTAAATTTTCTGACTCCTCTAGAATGTTCTAGAGAATGTTCTCAAAGAAGGCAACTATTTAGATTCCAGTTCTATCTGCTACCACATTACTTAATAACTGTATGAATTGATACACAGAATAGATTCCTGGAAAAAATAGGACACAATGGGAAAAGTTAATAGAATATTAAATTACAATAATGCTTTAGATTCCAAAGGGAGGAAATAAAACTATAAGTGGAACTAGTGACAACAGAATGGGGACAAATGTGTTCAATCTACTAGAGATAGAAAACACAGGTCGTGAAAACTATTGATAGGGAGCAAGATGTCAACGAACTAACTTCATCGTTAACAACTAGGTGACTAGGTAAATTAGAAAGCCACAGAATTAAGAGAGTAGGAAAATAAATCTAGATAATAACCTCAAGTTTGGACATAGCAGTTAAATATGCTCCAAAATCACACTACCCAAACATATAGTCCAGAAAACTGAAGTTCTAAAGATAAAACATAGTGGTTACAGGCTAGATGTATAGATCAAGTGACAGAGTGCCGGCCTACCAGTTTAAAGCCCAGTATTGACAGTACACACACACACACACACACACACACACACACACACACACACAGATGGATGAGTATTATGGGAGAAATTAGCAAAATTAAAAAAAATACCATATTCTTATTCCAGTAAGATATATTACCTAATTCCTTGTGGAACAGGAATATGTTAAACCAAACAGTTTTAATCCAAGTTCATTTCTCCATTTAGCTTATGTCTTTCATAAAACCACAAGTGAGCATTTGGAGCTAGAATGTAACATTACTGAAATTATTGTATTAGGATATCTTAGTTATAGACAGGGAGAGATATTTACTAACTTCAGCATCTTCAAAACTCTCGAGAATCGAATGGGATCTTATCTTTATGACTGAAAATAAACTCAGAGTACTTCATTATTGTTTCTTAATAACAAAGCCCTTTTGCAAACAAGTAGGCCATGAGCAGAACTTAAGATGAGTAATCACATCCGAACAGTTTAGATGATCAATCATCTTATATATGCATAAAATATTAAACATAATGAACATGTTAGAGGGCTATTGATCTATTCCAGTCCAAGTCACAACAGAGCACGAATGGTTTCTTGGTGATTGAGAGCATTTATTAGGCCCTGGGGCTTATCCACGTGAATAAGTAGAAGGCCTCCAATATATGATTTCCAGTAGCAATCCAGCAGCTGAATTCCTAACTCACCCAGGAGCTAAGCAAGCTCTTGCCTTTGAATTAATATGGAAAGGCTGTTCTATAATAGGCCATATATTAACAGCTGTCCCTGTTCACAGTATCAGTTTTATAGCCTCACTTTTTATTCCATCCATAAGTATCAACAATCATAGATAGACTGCCTGTCTGGCATCTCTTCCAGAAGTCAGCTCACATCATCCAGCTCTTTCCTCAACTTCCTTGAATTCTTCCTTTTATCCTTATCTTTTCCTTCCATCTGCCTTGTCTCTATCTTGAAGCCATTGTTTCATTGTCTTTGTCACTGCTTTTGATGATGTTCCCTCCTAGTCCCTCTGAGTAGGGTCCCTGACGCTTCTCCCTTCTCCAGAGAATCACTGCTCCTCATTTATCAGTTTCTCTAAGTGTGAGCAGAATAATCAGAACCACCTGTATTAAAATAATTTGGAATAAGTGCCAATTTTACCCGAGAATGTTCATTTTTGTGACAATCTCTTTAGGGGATATATTAATATGATTAGTATTAGTATGATTAGGGTGAGTATTGGCTTGTGCTGATTGTTTCCATCAGCACAGGCTCCATTGCTCATGCCCTAAAAGCTGGTCTCAGAACATACTTGCCCACATAGGATGCCTAGGTACTGCTCCATATAGGATGTTAGGCTTGACAATGACAGATTCTAAACTGTGTGAAGGGGCCCCAGTGCCCCAGCACTGAGTTGATCCAGTGGGATTCTTATTCCACCAGGCCCAATGACTCTTGTCACTGACCAAGCAGTCACAGGAGCACCAGGGAGCTTTCTTTCACTTAGCCAGGTTCTTTTTTTATTTTTATTTTCATTTATTGTAAAAATGGTGTACAGAGGGGTTACAATTACATGAATAGGATAATGAATACATTTCATAGAGAGCATTATTACCTCCTCCTTTATTTTCCCCCTACCATCACTTCCCTCCCCGCCTCCCCAACTCGTCCTACCCCTCCCTCCCCGATTGTTTTCAATATAGTGTCCTGTACATCTCTTCTTCACAATGGGTCAGCCTGCATCCTCATTTAAGCATTCTGCAATATCCCTTCCCCTCCCCAAATTGCAAATATATGTACACAAGGTGCAGAGCACCAGCATCAAATCCAGTGAAAACAGGGGTTATACCATGGGGGAAGAACATACAAAGAAACAAAAGAATCACATAGTGCATTGTAAGTACATTAAAAACACTAGCAAGAAGAAAGAACAAAAACAAAAACAAACAAACAAAAAAACCCCCAAAACCTCTTGTGTCCCTGTCCTGGGGTACATTTTGCTTAACATTATCTCATGTGGTCATATGTACATAGCCTTTGACCCTCTCTGCTTGTCCTAGACATGTACTAGTCATTGCAAAACCATGGGACCTATGTTTCTTTGGGCCTGTTAGCCAGCTTCTTAACTGGAAGTGTATCTTTTTCTCTCTTTAAAACTGATTACATACAACAGAAGCAGCTTCCTCCAAGGTCTTTATGTTAATCAATACTCAAGCTCAGGGTAGCATTTCACTAGCTCTGGTGGTAATATTTATGTACACAAAATTCTGAAAAATGGTTATGGTCCTAATAGATGGTTACAATCCTCTGTCCCAATTTATTTACATCTCCCAATGTGAATGTTCTTTTTGCATTGAACTTCACCAAACATCAATAGTGGAAATAGTTCCTTCATTCCTTGAATCTAGCCATAGCTATAGGAGTTGCTTTAGGCAATGGCTCAGCAGCGACTATAACACAGACACTTGGTCAGGGACTGTGCCTTGGAAAACACATTCTTTTGGTTTTGGAACCATGCTCCTTCTGTAAATAAGCTTGGGCTTTCCTGTTGGATGCAAAGCAATGCCTGAGACATTCCATTATTTCAACTCTCTCAGCTATGTGGAAAGCTCAGTGTAGACATCAGACATAAGTTTAAACTGCTTCTAGGCCATCCATTCCCATCTGATTTAGTGTAAACTAAAGAGCCAATGCACATACATGTATTCTTTACTAAATATGTGCTGTTTTAAGCTACAATGTTTAGAGTGGTTTGTTGCATAATGAAAACAGGCCTATCTAGAGCTTATTTTGAAGACTTGATCTCTCTATCTCCCTCTATTCTACAGGACACCACTGTATCTCCTCTGTTCTTCTAAATTACTATAATCACAGTACTAATGAAAGAAATCACTGCTCTGTGTAGTAAATTCTAGTTATTTGACTAAATTACATCCAACCTTCAGGGAAAAATATTAGAATCCTCATATCATAGATATGGGAACTGAGAAACTTTAAGTTTCTCAAGGTCATATGGGCAATAGTAATAACAGACAGTAATCAGAATGCAGAACATTTGTTAGTTACTAGAAGTAGTATTAAGTCAACACTTGAGTTATCAGGTTGTACAAAGTGCAAGCTGAATGTAAATGTGTTCACTGTAGAGTCTAGATTAAAATTAAAACAAAACTTATTTCATTTATTTTTTATTTTGTTTTTATTTTTGCTGGTCCTGGGGCTTGAACTTAACACCTGGTCACTATCCATAAGCCTCTTTGTTCTGAAGGCTGGAATACTACCACTTGAGCTACAGCACCACTTTCAGCTTTTTCTGAGTAATTTATCAGAGATATGAGTCTTATGAGCCTTCCTGTTCAGGCTGGCTTTGAACCATGATCCTCAGATCTCAGCCTCCTGGGTAGCTAGGATTACAGTTTTGAGCCACCAGTGTCTGGCTTCATTTAATTTTTAATTAGATACTTAGCACAATGTTCAATATGACAAAGTAGTTCAATAAATATTTACTGAGCTATGTTCATCTTTAGCATTTTTCTTAACTTCCATGTCTTATTTTTTATTTGTCTTTGTCTACACTGTTACTTATTTCTTTACAAAATGAAAAAAAAAATAAGCTACCAGTATGAAAATCATACCTATTCATGTTTTAAAAAATACAATAGATGCTGGGTGCCAGTGTCTCAGGCCTGTAATCCTAGCTACTCAAGAGGTTAAGATCTGAAGATCGTATTTTGAAGCTAGCTATGGACAGAAAAGTCCCCTTGAGACTCTTATCTCTAATTAACCATTCACAAACCAGAAGTGGTGCCATGGGTCAAGTGGTAGAGCCTTAGCCTTGAACAGAAAGAGGCTCAGAGACAGCGTCCTGGCTCTGAGTTCAAGCCCCACAACTGACAAAAAAAAATGCAATAGAATTGTAGCATTCTTTAATATGACATTATGCCTATACTATGTATTTTTAAACATTAGTTTTATACTTTTGTTACAATAGTCACATAGTTGGATGAGCAGCTATTTTTGTAGTTCACTAAGAGGCCAACATTTGGTCTCCATTAAAGAGCAACATGTCAAGAACAAATGGCAGGTAGAAATTATAAATCTCAGTTGCTGACTTTCACATATCAATAGGAGTTACTAAAATCCTGGTCCAGTTTTTTAGCTCTTCATCACAAAACAATTACTTTGGGACTGGTCATGTTTTGTGATCATGCCATTTCAATGAGGAACTATGGCACAATGCCTAGCTAAAGTACATGTGCTGTAGTCCATTTTAGACAGAATTTTATCTCCTTGAGTGCAATGCTGACAAGTGATATCTAGTGAATTCTTACAGTGTATGTGTGTGTGTGTGTGTGTGTGTGTGTGTGTGTGTGTGTGAGAGAGAGTGAGTGTGTGTGTGTTGCTCTATGTGTGTGTGTGGAAGGGGGGCTTGGGTGGGAAAAGTAGAACATCACATGGCTCACATGAAAGCTGAAGAAGCAAAGACCCAGAAGAATTTCTTAACTTTTCTTGGTGGAACAATATACCCACATAGGACAGAAAAGTCACAACTCCCTTGAGTTTAGTCTTATTCTTTTCTCCAGGGTGTCTGGCTTTCATTTACGTTGGCCAAGATTGTCCAACTTTTTCCCAAGGATATGGAGTTTTTAAAAATGGATTTTGTTCCCAGGCAATTTTTCCTTCATTTTAGAAAAAATTTAAACAAATCCAGCATTTCTTATTCAAGTGAGCTTAAATTATTTTTTAAAAAACTAAAACATACTTGATTCTCCAAAGTGTTTAAGAATTTTAATCTGCCTTTTGTCCCATTCCTTAGAATTACTTTTCAAATGGTTTGGATTTAGCCAAACCTAAAATAGATTTTTGCCAAGTCTTTTCCCCTCACAACCCTTAATTTTTAAACCCATGTGTATTTTAAGGGAAATTTAATACATATGCTTCTAATTCATGTGCACTTAACTCATCAGAATGTTGTTTTGTAAGACCTGTTTGAAGTTTAAGAAGTCTTTCTGGAGCCTTCCTTTAATAAGTCTTTTCAAGCCTTTATTCTTCGAAACAGGAAGTCACATTTTGCCAGGAGTAAATGAATTTCAACCCCCACAGGTTCACATCTAGTCCAAAACTGACAGCCAAGACACTTCGTAAGGAACTTAGAAAAACAAGTACTTTTGCCCTTAGGATAAAGTTGTTTTATTTATTATTTTAGCCCCTGATTCAGAATACATCCATTTTATGGTAAACATCTGAAAGTTGACAGTGATGTTTGTGAAAAGATTATGAGTTAAAAATACATCCCAAAGTTCTTAAAGATTTGTTTATAAGAGATCTTCCCCCAAATAAATAAATGAACAAACAAACAAATAAAAAAAGTAATAGCTATTGAGCCAGAAATAAGTGTCAGTGGTAAGGGTAGAGTGGAGGGGTAGAGTGAGATTTAGAGAACTATCATTTACATAATAACAGATGACAAAAGCTCAGTGAGTGCAAATACAGCCTAGCAAGGACTTTGATGACTTGTTGGTTTTTTTTTAATCACAGGTCCATGTGTCAGAAAATGTGACACGTATGAAATATGAGGATTAAAGAACAAAAGTGTTTAAGACAAGATGCTGAACAAGATGCCATTAATGAATTATGAAGGCAAGAAAGGCAAGAAAGACAACATATTATTTAGGCCAAGATAATATGCCATCAGATTTATTTTTCTCTTCCTGCTGATGGCTGATGGTCACAGCTGTTCTTTCTGGTTTTCTATGTTCTGTGACCTCATAGGTTCTAGCTGATACCCAGGAAGTATAGTCTTGCTTGGGTCAACTTAGTCTAAAAGGTGGCTAGTGGAAACTATGAAGTGCAGAATATCACAGTTACTTTGTGTTTTCCCTAATGAATAATCGATCCATCTCTTTCAAATAATGCTAATCACTAATCACTCACTTTATTGTAAACAGAATAATGAACATTATACTTTTTATTTTGCTTTTAACTGCAGAAAATGTGTGCATCCCCATAACTACCTCAAAGGATAACCTGAGATTAAGAAATCTTTACTCATATGTGATGCTATACTGAAAAGGTTTTGCCTCATTTGAAAGAAGTCCAGGTTATTTGTATGAAAATGCAGAAGATGACATAGTTCTAAAGAGAGTGAAGTTGGATTTATATGAGGCTGAGCCCCTTTAGAATAATCCATGCATTTTGGTATTTAAACCATATCATTGAAGGACAGCCCATAAAGCAACTCATATTCTCTTCTTATTCTGTTTCCTACTCAAGGAACAAGACTCTAGATGGAGACCACAGTGTTAATAAATAAACAGTGGTTAGTCTTTCTGCGCTTTGCATTTTCTTATTTGTTTTTAAAATGATCGTCCTGTGATATCTAATTTCTTCATCAGGCATCAGCTCTATTCTTTCTTCCATCTACTTGCTATTCTGCTTTCGCATTTACTTCTTCCCATTTGTGTTCCTCACAGATCTGTTTTTCTATGCCCTCATCACATTCCATCTGTTCTTTGTCCCGAGGTTCACCTCTTTCTCTGCTTCTAACTGTTCTGGTCTGCTTTTCCTCTATGCTGAGAAACATGAAAGGCATCAACTTTTTTTTCTTTTCTTTTCCTCACATCTATCCCATCCCAAGCCCCAGATCTGTGCAGTATGTGGGCAATCCTAATAGAGAAAATCCATATTAACTCTTTCCTGCCAACAGAGAATATAGAGAAAAATCTTACTCCCAAAGAAGTAACTCAGTACATAGGTACAGATGTGTGTTGTAAACCAGTGTGTCTGTGATGATATTAATAACCAAGTTCTTATCTGTTTATTACACCACTGATTTCTAGGAGCATTTAACCTTTCCTATGAAGAGCTCGGCTTGATAGGGTAGATCACTAGTCAGTTTTGAACTTAAAGCAGAAATTAAACCTAAATGACACTCCTGATACTTTGGACTGAATATTTCCAATGATATTGTCATTATTTCAGAAGTCCCTATTCTTGGATTATAAAGTTCTTATTTTAGACAATTTCCTATTACTAACTTCAAAGGATCCTCACTGTGTGCCATAAGCTGAATGTTATGTCTCTGTTCCTGGACTGAAGCTTGATCCCCAATGTGACCTCATCGAGAGAGCATTTGGGAGGTAATAATGACCTTCTGCTATGAGAAGTTACTGTGAGACATTGCCAACTATGAAGCAGAAAGACATTAAATCTGCTGATGCCTTTATCTGGACTTTGTTATCTATAAACCATTCAGTGATAGCTCACTGAATGATCTGAGATACTGTGCCTACTTATTGATAACAGCTCTAACCTGTTGAATATTGTAGTGGCAACATCTTGACCATAAAAATAGCTCTTTCCACATCACAAATCGCTAAGGCTTTTGTCAGCAGAAAAATCACTGGCTCTCCTCACCACACTGGATGCTCCAATGTAGAGATTCTCTCTGTTCACCCTCTGTTCCTAACTCTGAAAAAGTTGCTCTCAGCATATAGGAGACACTAAACAGAACTCATTAAAGAAATAAATTGACCCCTCATAAAGAAGAAACAATTAGCTTAGCCACATTAAGTAATTGTCTCATGTTCACCCAGCTAGAAGCTGAACATCCAGGACTCACCTCCCTCTTATTCCCTCACAACCCAGAATTTAGTCTCACAACTGTTTTGGGAACATTTGTAGGTTGTTGTAATATCAAAGATGTATGTTAACAGTATTCATGACCAGAAGAGGTCTGGAATAAGGAAGACTTCTTCAGAAGAAACTGTGGTATAGATTCACCCAGTTCCACATAGCACTCAAACTAAATTGGAGGGAGCGCCTTACCTACCAAATACATTGGCAGCGTGCTCAGGGGAAAGAGCCAACCAACCACTTCACAGTACATGGGAAATCATTCACTGCCAAATACACACACATGGATCTGGAACTTCCTCATAAAATTATTAGCAAATGTATATGTCTATTGTCCCAGGCCACACTCTTGATGATAATAAAAAAATACTATTTTAGAGATATAATACATATCTCTAATAGTGCATTTGAATTTTGAATTGATTCAATGTAAACCCATTGAGAATGATTTAATTTGAAAGAAGCTCTTAAATTTTGTTCACATTTATCTTGAGCATTGAATGGAGTGTCCAGTGCAAGATGAATTCATGTTCTGACACTTTTAGCACATTTGGACCATAATTTAAGAACCTCAATCTTTCTATGAGGTATTAGAAAGAGTTATGGTGTCTTATTAGTACCCACCCAATATCTTCAATCAACAATATATTGTTAAATAGCTGGAAAATATATGAATAAATTAAGCAAAAGAATCATCTATATTTTTCATATGACTATGGTATATATTTGCATAATACAAAAGTGTTAAAGTGTCTTTTGTTCTAAGGCTCTCTCTCTTTCTTTTTACCTTGAAAAGTCCTTTCTTTTGAAAGACTTATGAACTACATAATACGAATACCCAGGTGTTCATTCCTTGTAATGTATCTATTTTTATTTGAATAATGAAGTATTTACTGACCTTCATTTAGCATTTTCCAAATATCATATTTCATGTTGATATTTATTTAAAAGACTTAAAACTGTTTCTTTATCTGGCAAATTCCTCTGCCTTTAATATTTAAGTAAGTATATAGTTTCAATTGACACAAAAGCTACCAAAGATTTTTTTAAATATTTTTTCCATATTGTTGACCAGATAGGAGGCAGGAACAATTGTATTTTTTATCTATTCTTCAAAAAAATGCAATGAGTAATAATTGCTAGTCAACTACTGTAAAAGGAAATGACATTATCTACTCAGGAGGCTCAGATCTGAGGATTAAGGTTCAGGGCCAGCCCTGGCAGACAAATCTGAGAGACTCTTATCTTTCAATTCACCAACAAAAAGCCAGAAATGGAAGTGTAGCTTAAGTGGTAGAGTACTAGCCTTGACCAAAACAAGCCAAGTGAGAGAGCAAGGCAGGGTTCAAGTCCCCATACCAGCACAGAAAGTAGAAAAGAAGACTCTCTTCTAATCTTCCTGTTAACCATATTATTCCTCAATTCAAAAGTTGCGATGACCAGTTTAGTCATACTTTTTGACTCTATGACAAACGCTTAAGAGAAACAAATTGAAGGAGAAAAGATTTACTTGGGTTACAAGTTTCAGTCTGTGGCTAGCTGGCTCCATTGTGTCTAGACCTGTTGCACAGAAGAAACAATATGGAGGGAGGGCCTGCCAGAGGAAAGCAGCTCACCTAACAGCAGCCAGAAAGCAAAGAGGAATGTGCCCATGCGAGAAGGCTTTCTCCTTTTTTTTCTCCATTTCTCCATTTTTTTCCAGATGAGACCCGTTCAAGGTTAGGCTGCACCTTTTAGGTAACCATAGGTGGAAATTCCTTTCAAAGACACAGCTGGAGATAAACTTGCCTAATCTGGTAGGTGCCGACCCATCCAATCAAGATTAACCCCACAGTGACCAAAGACCACACAGAATCACTAATAGTTCACAAAGGGGCACTAATGTGAGGAGAATTTTTAATTAGAGACTTAAAGGGTTTTAAATAGAAATATAAAAGAAAAGAAAATTTGTTTTTGTGATCTCTCCCTCTGTTCTTTTTTTACTT
Organism: Dipodomys merriami; assembly: GCF_024711535.1. Classification (NCBI taxonomy): domain Eukaryota; kingdom Metazoa; phylum Chordata; class Mammalia; order Rodentia; family Heteromyidae; genus Dipodomys; species Dipodomys merriami. The sequence goes on from NW_027205603.1 coordinate 58,062,662, forward strand.
TTCTTCTAATTAACAAGCTTCGTTAAACCAAGCCTGAAGGCATCAGCTAACAGAATGCTCTGCCAGCCTTGGGAAGCTAAGTAGAGCACTCTGTGTAGGTCTTAAGAGAAATGTCATCTTCTGTTCTTTACTCTTCTCTTGAGAGATTTTCCTTTCTTCATCGTCTTTGGTTGACAAATGAGTAGCACCAGTTCTCAAAATGTGTCTTTTCTTCCTTTCTTTCTTTGTAAAACTGAATCTTTCAAAGCCTAGCAACATTTAGTTCCAGAGGAAGGCCTAAGAATATGGAAGAGGAACTTAAAAGACATTCAACTCTAGATCCTAAAGAAAACAGGCTTATTTATGGCAACCAATATTGTGGTAAAATGTAGCTATATCTACCATTATATAAAAAAGAAAATCTTGTTCTACAAAATTTAGTAATTTCCAGAATAAGAGATAGAGATAACTAACGTAGCTTGCTGGAGAAAGAATCAGATAGAGATACAGAGCTAAAGACACACTTAATGATAAAAGATAACATTTGCCTACAATGTCATCTACTATAAATCCCGTGAAAACAAATGTGGAAGCATCTGTACATAGCAGTGGTAAAAATGTAGAGATTTGATCCAGATTACATAAATTTCCTTAGAGTTCCAACTAACAAAGATAAAGAAATGGGTTCATTTTTGCAAACAGAGGATAAAAATTCAACTTCCCTTTATGCTTTTCCATGGATCCTCATTAAGTTAACCATAACTTATTCTGCAAACACTGCAATTTATTCTACAAAGTCCTAAATCTTGGTACCTAAATGTTTCCAAGATCACCGGGAGCAACCATCTGCTTCTCAAATCTTCCTCTACAGCAAGACAGAGACAGAGAGAGAGAGAGAGAGAGAGAGAGAGAGAGAGAGAGAGAGAGAGAGAGAGAGAGAGAGAGAGAGAGAGAGAGAGAGAGAGAGAGACTTAGTGTGAGATTCTGTATTGACTTTGGAAACCTCAGAAACTTTTGGAGTGTGATTATTTTTACCCCCTTGTACAACTTTTTCAAATATTGGTTTTTTATGTATATTTTATCAAGTTCACAGAGTTTTTATAATTCTTTTTTAAAAACTGTTATTGTGAAAGTGATGACAGTAGGGTTACAGTTACTTTAGTCAGGTAACAAGTGCATTTCTTTCTTTCTTTTTTTTTTTTGCCGGTCGTGGGGCCTGAACTCTGGTCCTGGACACTGTCCCTCAGCTCTTCAGCTTAAGGTTAGTGCTCTACCACTTGAGCCACAGAGTCACTTCTGGCTTATTCTGCTTATGTGGTGCTAAGGAATAGAACCCAGGGTCTCATACATGTAAGGCAAGCACTCTACCAATGAGCCACCTTCCCAGCCCCATGAACGCATTTCTTTTTGAACATTGTCACCTCTTTTGACTTACCACTAAAACACAAGGGAATGTTTCACTAGGATGATGGTACTCTGTATAAAAATTTATTTATAACTTCTACTGTAGTAACCACTATTCTTTTTTTATAAAATAATAATCAGATTTTATTATCTTTATTATTAAAAACAATAAAGCAGAGTCCAGCAAACAAGAGTGGCTCAGCTATTCAGGAGGTTGAGATCTGAGGATTGAGGGTTGCAGTTTAAAACCAGCTTGGGCAGAAACATCTGTGAGACTCTTGTCTTCAATCAGCCAGCAAAAATCTAGAAGTAGCTCAAATTGCAGAGTGCCAGACTTGAGTAAAAAAGTAAAAGATCAGTACCCAGGCCCAGAGTTCAAGTCCCAGCACACACACACACACACACACACACACACACAATAAGTGAATAAAAACAGAAATGCCTTACTTGATTATTACAGCTTAAAGGAATTAAAAATATAAAACAGTCTTTACTTTCAGTAATAGGTTTAGGACTTTCTATGCAGGAGTTTGTATGCAGGAGTTTGTTTCTGGCCTTTGTGGTTACCTTTGGATTCAAGTTGCTTTACTTTCTCCTTCTGACAGCGCATGGATATGTGCACTTAATGATAATGGCAGAATGCCAGCTTTCATTGCAAATAATCTTTCCATCCCCTGGAGGTTCCCGTGTCTGTTCTTTAGAATGCCCTTGTGCATATCACTCCCACAACCTAAATACCCTCTCCCATTTATTTCCCCAGCCAACTCACCTCTTCTTTTCAGACAGATGGCAACGTATCATCATTATATTGAGGATACTTAATCTGACTTCTGACTTATCCAATATTCTTGATCTTGACTACATGGCTTTGCAATTGGCCTCTTGTATGAAATAGCAACAACTTTTTGATTGTGGGTTTGCTGGATTGGAAGGGTTGGATCTTTTTTGTTGGAATGGAAGGTTGGACAGTAGGTTTGCTGAATTGGTAAGGCTGTTTTTTGTGGTGCTAGGCAAGCATTCTACCATGAAGCTACAAGCTCAGTCTGTGACTTTCATTCAGTACTTCATTGTTCACAGAGTCACATATTTAATCCCATTTGAGCCTCAAAACTGATTTATGGGCTAAGTGGGTGGTAGAGCATAGTTATTTCCACTTTCCAGAGGATAAAGTTGAACCTGGAAGTAATAAGGCAGCCCATGATTAAACATCAAACAGTGATTGCTTTAGAATTTGAACACAAAACTTGTGATGACAAATTCTGTTATGGTTGTCAGCCTCACTTGGAGAACCTCCCTAGTGGAGACAGAAGACACTGTGTGTCAATTTCATTCTTCTCCCATGTGTATTTTTACTATATTTAAAAAACTTGTTTTATTTAATCTTTAGTGCGTTTTAAGAAATGTGATTTTTCATATTGTTAGGGTAACTGTCACAGTATTTGATATTTATATTATAGTATTTGAGTATTTGTCACACAACAAATAAATACTCAGCCAGTTTCAATTTTCATAACAGCCGGAGGCAGTCAGAGCTGATTTTGTAGATAAGGGAGATTAGAAAAAGAGACTTGGGAGAATCTGAAATGACTGCTCTCCTGTGGAACTAGGAAAACTGGGGTGATGGGCGGAGTTGGGAGGGATGGAGGAGACCAATGAGCTGAGCAACATTGATAAGATACATTGTCCTCATAAACTGAGATGCTGAATTATAACACCATGGCACAACAACTTAAAGAAAATTAAAGCACCATTTAATTAATTACAGAAGATGACTACAAAAAACAGTATGTGAACAATGAGCTTAATGCCCCTCCACCCTATTCTTTTCTTAAAACTTCCTTTAGTCTTGTTAACTGCTCTTCTTTGATATTGCAGTGCTATGCTAGAACCAATTTACTACCAGCTCTCAAGAGCCAGTTTATTACCAGTTCTCAAGAGCCAACTACTGTGGATATATTCAGAAAGTTCAGAAAGCTTTAGAAATTGGTTGTGGTGAGAATTTCTACCACATGGTGAAAATTTACACCACTGACATCTGCAAATATCACAGGTCAGGACTGCTGCCTCTGGGTAAAGGTTTACCAGCACATCACTTGAAAAAGTCCATTTTTAATGCTACCAATTTTTTTCTCAAACTATTGGGTAAAAATACAATGTAGAATATTTTCATATCTCACAGATAGTCATATATCGTATTATCCTACCGTATAAGTGAAAAAAAACTAAAGCCCAGGCTACAATCAAATCTTTCCATACGTCTCTAATGCCATTCTGCTATGCTACAGTCTTGTAAGCCTGCTCATCAGAACATAAGACAGCAGTTTGTGCCTTAAAGGGACAAGCAAAATGAACACATGTTTTGTGCTGAATTTGCCATACTTGGAAATGAATGGGAATTCTGTTTGTTTTTTTTCCACTGAATATCTGTGGAATTTGGAATGCTTTTCCTGAGAAAAGAATCCATGTGATCATGTGCAAATGTGGGATTTTTTAGTCCTGGTTTGCCATAACCCTCTGTTTGTTTTCTCTTAAATGTTAATTTCTAATTTGAAAAACATGCTCGGAGAATAAACATTATACTCTTTAAGACTATTTAAAAATATTTTCTTGGTTGCTTGGTTAATTTGAGTGTATATATGCTGGGTTGATATTCTGAAGACTGAAATGTTGTATTTATTCCTAATAGAAATCATGCTGAAAACATTTTATTCACATATGTCCAGCCAGATTGGAGGATACCTAACATGTGATATCATGGAAATTTAGGAATAATGATATCAAGAGACACAAAATGCCTACACCTGTCAAGGGCAACATATAGTATTTTAAGTTTTGTGCTCACAAAGATGAAACACACATAGATAGTTGGGTGTTTTTTTTTTTTTTTGTTTAGTTTTGGGGGGGGGTCCGGTCATGGGGCCTGAACTCTGTGCCGGGGCTCTGTCCCTCAGCTCTTCAGCTCAAGGCTAACGCTCTACCACTTGAGCCACAGCACCACTTCCAGCTTTTTTTTTCTGCTTATGTGGTACTGAGGAATCAAACCTGGGACCTCATGCATGCAAGGCAAGTGCTCTACCACTGAGCCACCTTCCCAGCCCATACAGATAGTTTTGACATTACCATGGTTTGAAATCAAGGTCTCATAGTTGTGAGGTCTGCTTACTGGATTGACATTCTACCACTTGAACCATACTTCCAGAACTGATTTGGCCATTTACTTTGGAGATACAATCTCCAAACCAGAAGTAGAGCTGTGGCTTAAAGTGGTAGAACACTAGCCTTGAGTAAAACAACTCAGGGACAGTACACAGGCCTTGAGTTCAAAAAGAAAAATGTAAGTAAGTCATCTATTACCTGATAATATGGATACATTCTAGGAGAAGCATAGCTCCATTTCCCTTGTGGAACATTGAAGTGCACTTTACAAAACTAAAATAGTTGCAAAGTCAATGGGCAATATAATCTATGTAATCGCTGTCTGATATACAGTCTGTCATCAACCAAAATGTCCTGTAGTTGAGCATGAATGAACATTTAATAAACGGATCCTTCATATCCACATGCATAAATATACAAATGCATAGCTATCATGAATAACTTTCATAAGCTCAATAATAGAATGACATGTCAACTATTATGAAGAAAAATTCACAATACATCATTTCCTAAAGATGTTGATTATACAACCCTATTTATTTGCTATAGGGCTCAAGAGTAAATGGAAAGAATTTGTGTTGTGCCACCTGGTAATTGGCACCAGTATTTGTACACTGAGATGATTTTAAATGCAAAACCATGTCACTAGCTGTCTAATACTTTGCACTGGAGTATGCATGTTCTTTTCCTTTTCTTCAATTTTCTCAAGTGGCAAGGATTAGTTTATAGTATGTATGTGTTTTTAGCATCTGTGAAGTTCTCCTGTGGGTTGCTCCAGTGAGAGTAAAGCTTTACAAGCTGAAATGTGAATGAAGTAAAGCAGTTGTTAAGAAGAGATGGAAAACATTATGTCCTTAATTATGTTTCCACACCTGCATTTATGAATTCCATTTTTGGAGAGAGAGGAGGGATGTGGAGGCAATTAACAGAAGTTGCTGTGTAGACCCTATTGGCGATGAGTCATTACAGAGTTCACAGGAGCATTAGAGTATTGAAGAAAATCCAAGTGCCTAGAGAGATAGAGAAAAGCACCATGTACTTAATTACTGGTTGTGGAGGTTAGAGTTAAAATGAATTCATGGCACTGAGTTAATAAAATTCACATTAATAAAACTGCTGATGGACACACTCCTATACTTGAAAAGCTATTTGTATTGAGAAATGAATATAATTTTGTTATTTTTAAAACAGTGAGTTTGGTTTCTGCTATGTGCATTATGAATTGGTGTAAAGGCCATTAAGAGGTTATATTCTTTTAAATGATCTTGTTTAATCAGTCTTTGAATTTCATTATTTGTCACAGTTTGACAGCAAATATAACCTGGCTCATATTTCCAGAGAACCTACTGTGTGCTCTGACCAGTGTAGTGTTGGTGGCTAAATACTTTATCCTAAGGGGATAATTTCTTTTATTTTAGGTACTTGTTCTAGTATTGAAAAACCAATCTGCTTTCTGACTCCTGGCTCCGATTACATGCTCCTGGAGCGGGTGCCAGCTTGCTGTGTAACACTGTTTGCACAAAGGCTGTTTAGCACCAGGCCCGCTAAATCCCCAGGGCTCTGGTCCATAAGGCAATGAATGAATTTCAGGCAGAATAGAAAGAATGCTGTGATTCTTTTGTGAAAGAACGAAGTGTTTTCTCAGTATTCACAGTAAGAACCTCTTTGGTAGTGCTTAACAAAATGAGACATGGAGGAATGCAGGAAAAGACACTCAGCAATATCCTCCATACACATCAGATTGAAGAACTGTGAACTAGTGGTTAGTGGTTGGGGACATGAGCCATTGTATTAGATAAACATAAAATGGAAAGGGCTCATTTTCCGCCATGTAAATACTATCATATATACCACTTAAATTATTCTTCACTCACTGCAAACATGAATGATAGGAAATACTGCAAAACAGATGGCTAGGTCCATTTTGATGTCATCAAAAGAAAATTACACATATTTTGCTCAGTGCCACAATAGGAGAGATCATTTAGTGCAAAACACATTTACTAAATAAATATTTTTTCCTGTAGAAAGTATTTGGTTTTTTGGTTTTTTTGGTCGGTCGTGGGGCTTGAACTCTGGGCCTGGGCACTGCCTCTTCAGCTCAAGGCGAGCGCTCTCCCACTTGAACTACAGCACCACTTCCGGTTTTCTGGTGGTTTATTGGAGATAGGAGTCTCACGGTCTTTCCTGCCCAGGCTGGCTTTGAACCACCATCCTCAGATCTCAGCCTCCTGAGTAGCTAGGATTACAGGCATGAGCCACCGTGCCCGGCCCTGTGGAAAGTGTTTGAACATAAGCATTTTCATTGTAATTGATGTTCTCTGCTATGTATGGTATCCACTTTAAAATTCAACTTGCTCACCTTAGTGTCTAGGTTGTCTTTATTTTTGTTTAAATTGTTGAGGAACTTTTTTTTTCCAGGGCTGAGGACCGAACCCAGGGCCTTGTGCACGCCAGGCGGGCGCCTTCCGCCCTTCCTCTGGGCTAAACCCCCAGCCCCTGTTGAGGATCTTTAGATAACACTTTTACTTGCCTATTATCCAGGGTCAAGTTATTTTTTTTTCCTACTTGACTCTTCATAATATTAAGAAACTATAACTCCTACTTTTCTAGTGATCATTATCCCATGTAGCATGTATATGGTCTTGTATATTGAATTTGTTAACTCAAATATTGGCTTCATAGAAAAAAAGAGTAGAATAGTGACTACCAGAAGTTCAGGAAGTGGAGGTGGAAGGAAGAATTGAGATATTGTTAAAATGCCTCTTTTCAAGAAATTATGACCTAGCTACAAGTATAGCACTGGCATAGAAGAAAAGATAAATCTCTTCAGTTTAGTTGTTACTGTTTTCTCCTCTCCTCTGAAGTACTCATTTACAAAAGATACAAAGTTTCAGCTACGCAGGACAAATTTAAAAAAAAAAACTCTATTATGCCATGGTGATTATACTAAATGCACATTGTATCCTTGTAACTTCAAAGAGAGTAGAATTTAACCTTTCACCACAAAAAATTAAGTGTGAAAGGCAATACCTATGATAATTAACTCAATGTAGCCATTCCACAATGTATATATGTTTCAAAATGTCATTTTGTATACATGGCAATTATCTACCATTCTCGTTGTCAATACTTAAAATACAGAGATTTTTGAGGAAAGCAACTCATTTTGTAACAGCCCCACAAATAATAAAACCCCTAGGAATTAACTAAAGAAGTGACAGACCTTTATGATGAAAACTTTAAAAACCTAATATAGGAAATCAAAGCAGAACTTAGGAAGTGGAAAAACCTCCCATGCTCCTGGGTTGGAAGGATCAACATCATGAAACTGGCAATACTTCCCAAGGCTATCTACAATTTCAATGTGATACCTATCAATATTCCAACCTCATTCTTCAAGGAAATAGGAGAAGCAATCCAAAAATTCATATGGAACAATATAAGACCACGAATAGCAAAAATGATCCTTATCAGAAAGAACAGTGCTGGAGGAATATCAATACCAAATTTTAAACTCTACTACAAAGCCATAGTAATCAAAACAGCTTGGTACTGGCACAAGAACAGACCTGAGGACCAATGGAATAGGATTGAAGACCCAGGGCTGAGAAGGTGGCTCAGTGGTAGAGCGCTTGCCTTGCATGCATGAGTCCCTGGGTTCGATTCCTCAGCACCACATAAGCAAAAAGAAAAAAGCCCGAAGTGGCGCTGTGGCTCCAGTGGTAGAGCACTAGCCTTGAGCTGAAGAGCTGAGGGACAGTGCCCAGGCCCAGAGTTCAGGCTCCACAACCAGACCCCCCCCCCAAAAAAGGATTGAAGATCCAGAAATGAACCCACAGACTTATGGCCACCTAATCTTCAATAAGGGAGCTAAAAAATAGAATGGAACAAAGACAGTCTTTTCAGTAAATGGTGCTGGCAAAATTGGTTAAACACCTGTAGAAAACTAAAGCTAGATCCAGAATCAACTCCAAATGTACCAAACACCTCAAAGTCAAAACAAACACCCAAAAACATTACAGGTAGGAATAGAATAGACCCAGAAACATAACAAATCAAAGTTTGGATAAATGGGATTGCATGAAATTGCAGAGCTTCTGCATGGAAAAGGACATAGCTAGCAAGATCAATAGAAAGCCCACAGATTGGGAGATCTTCATGAGCCATACAATGGATAAGGGTCTCATATCTAAAATATACTTAGAACTCAAAAAATTAAATCCCCAACACCAAATCCTCAAAGAAACAACTGCCCAATAAATAAGTGGACTAAATACTTAAAGAGAAACTTCTCTGAAGAGGAAATAAGAATGGTCAATAGACACATGAAGAAATGCTCAACCTCTCTAGCCAAAAGAAATGCAAAACAAACAACATTGAGATTCCACCTCACCTCAGTTAGAATGGCTATAATCAAGAACTCTAATAACAACAGATTCTGGAGGGGATGTGGACAGAAGGGAAGCCTACTGCATTGTTGGTGAGAGTGTAAACTTGTTCAACCACTTTGGAAAGCAGTATGAAGGTTCTTCAAAAGACTCCATATAGACCTTCCCTATGACCCAGCAATCCCACTTTTGGGCATTTACCCAAATGAACACAAACCAGGCCATACTAAAGCTGCCAGCACATCTATGTTTATTGCAGCATTATTTATCATAGCCAAGATATGGAACCAACCCAGATGCCCTTCAATAGATGAATGGATCAAGAAAATGTGGTATATATACACAATGGACTTTTATGCCTCCATTAGAAAAAATGACACCACCCAATTTGTTAGGAAATGCAAAGACTTGGAAAAAATTATATTAAGTGAAGTAAGCCAGGCCCAAAGAAATATATGTCCCATGGTTTCCCTTATTTGCAACAACTAGTATATGTCTAGGACAAGCAGAAAAGGTCAAAAGCTGATGCTATGTGAAATGAACCCCAAGATAGGGACACAAGAGTTTTTAATCTTTCTTACTGTTGTTTTTAATGTACTTATAATGTAGTATGTGTGGGTTCTTTTTGTTTGTTTCTTTTTTATGTTCTTCCCCCATGGCATAAACCCTCTTTTCACTGTATTTGATTCTGTTGTCCCGCATCTTGTATATACATTTTTTCTAATTTGGGGAGGGGAAAGGAAATAACAAAATGCTAAAATAAGGATACAGATTGACCCATTGTAACAATGACACTATGTTGCAAACGAACTTTACAGCTTTGTAGGGAGGGGGGAGGGAGAATTTGGGGTGGGCGAGGAAAATATGGTAGGGGAAAACAAAGGAAAGGGTAACAATGCTTGATAGGAAATGTACTCATTACCTTGCTCATGTACTTGTAACCCCCTGTACAGTATCTTTACAATAAAATATGTATTAAATATACAGATATTTTCATATGATTAACCTAGGTCCAACTTTTGTAATATAAGGTAGCCTTGAACTCATATGTGGCCTGGGGTTTTGCTCACACTCATGATCCTCTTGCCTCAGCCTCTTTAGTGATGAGATTACAAGTATGTACCACCAGGCCCACCTACATGGTTTTATGCAAATGTCTTAGTCATTTGGGTATGTTAGATCATTGAGACTGGAAAACTAGTATCAGATTTACTGTTGAAAAGCTTCTCTTCAGCAAAAGCTTCTCTTAGTCCCAAATTCTTACTGTGCTAATTATAGACATTTGTCTTTCCATGCAGGAAATAGACATGAACATTTTCCTATGTTTTGTTGTTGTTTTCTATTCTGTATGTTTAGAAAGTTCTTCATAGGACTGTAGTAAGGATTAACCATAACAAGCTACCTCAAATACCTAGAAGACTCTAAACCTTGAAAATTCTCAGAAAATGCTAAATCACACATGTGCATGCATGTGTGTGTGCACACGCACACATACTTATACACATAAAGGAACTTAAGGCTACATCTCAGAATATTTTAATGCTCTTTAGTGTCAGATAGGCAAGACCTTCCTAAAAAATTGGAGAAGTTATGAATTGTTTGCTAAGCAAAGCTCACGGATGTTAGCTCTTTACAACAGTTTTTCCTGACCCATCAATTGAATATTTCTTTATTCACTACAATGTGTGCAAAATTCTTCTGCACACTTAGAAAGATAACACATGGTATAAAATTATTCCAAGAAAGTATAAATGATCTTTAGGATCCCCACTTCCTTATATGAAGAAATAGCTCTCTTCAGACCAACTGCCATTACTTTCTTCCTCTTACGTCTTCAATTATAATACTGCATAGAAGAATTTAATCACATCTTCTCAATTCTGAAAGGATTCATTCATTCTGATTTCAAAAACTTTTTTTCCTCTCATTATGCTCTTCTTGAGATCTAGAACTCCTCAGAGGTTGAGCCTATTATGGTCATATGGAAGAAATAGAGAGAAGAAATTTTGAAGACGTTAAACACATTTTTATCAGAGATTCTAGCCAAATCTGTGACCATGAGTTCAAGCATTTTAATTTCCTGAATCTCACTTCTTATTTGTATAGACAAGAGGTTAAAAAGAAATGTTCATAAAGCTCTTTGGCAACTATATCAGATGATAACCACTTTACTGTCCTGAATATGAAGAAGTTCATTGCTAATTTGATACCCAACCATGCTGATTTCCCAGTAATATATACTTCAAAGCTATATTTCTAAATGATTATCATCAACAGAAGCATCACATGGTATTCTTGGTTAAAATTTCAAAATCATAAGTTATTTTTTAACTAAGTCAGAGTGTAGGTAGGGTTTGAGTAGTGCTTCAACAAAATCACCCAAATCATTGAAAACCTTTCTTCTGCGTGCATATTTACTTGTATGTTTATGTTTAAGTAAAACCAATGTATCTTATTTAAAATTTTCTATATATCAAGTTCAGACAAAGTCACATTGTAAATTTTAGCAGCTAATGTCCTATTGCATGCAAACACAGGGAAAACTAGCTGCCTACAAACCTTTCAATGAAAAAACTAATAATTCTTTTGAGAGACTGAATGAAAAGTTTTATCAAAAAATAGCAAAATTTGCCTCCATCAGAAAGAATGACATTGCCCCATTTGTTAGGAAATGGAAAAACTTGGAAAAAATTATATTAAGTGAAGTAAGCCAGGCCCAAAGAAACATAGGTCCCATGGTTTTCCTTATTTGCAATAACTAGTATATGTCTGACACAAGCAGAAAAGGTCAGATAAGTTGATGTTAGGTGAAATGAACCACAAGGTAAGTATTCAAATGTTTTTTCTTTCATGTGATTTATAAGATGATTTCATTGTTGCTTTGTATGTCCCTCCACCACGGTATAATCCCTGCTTTCACTCTATTTGATTGTTGGTATTGTGGAGGGGAAGGGAAAAAACAAATCATTTAAATAGGGATACAGGTGGACCCATTGCAACAATGTGATGTACAAGTCGTTATGTCGAAAAATTAACTTTACAACTGTGGCCCCGGGGGGGGGGGAGATGAGAAGGGATGGGAAGGGGAAACAAAGGAGGAGGCAACAATGCTTGATAAGAAATATACTCATCTTGCCCATGTAATTGTAACCCCTCTATATGGTATTTTCACAATAAAAAATAGCAAAAATTTACCAATCAACTATTATTAAGCTAATGCAAAGACAACTTGTATGTGTGCCTCCATAAAATATAGAACAAAATTACTCATATTTTAAATACATGGTAACATGTGGGTTGCCTTGGGATTGAAACTCAGACAAATATTAAGTAGGAAGATAACACTACCTTGTAAATCTCACAATTGTTTTGTGCAAGAATTTATGCTCTCGGTAAGATATGGAGGAGTTGAAGGACCATTATAGAGAAAGAGTAATTAGATTTCATATTGAGAGTTTCTTCCATTGATCTTCTGAGTCTGGGAAATAGTAGATGGCAATCATTTATACAGGCCCAAAGCACATGGTTATAGACATGGAACCAGCTTTAATGGCTAGCACATGTGAGAGGATGACCACTAGTCTATAGGCACAATCTCTGTACAATTTAGAGTGTGGAAGTTACTATGTGCACAATGTCACAATGGATATTCACAATTGTGAGTGGAAAACATTTTTAAATGAGTATGTACAGATCATGTTACAGACATTTTTCTTGTCATGAATATTTATGAGTATAATAATTATTTAAATAGCATTTATGTTGTACTAGGCATCTTAAAAAATCAAGATGATTTACATTATCTGTATGTAGGAGGTTATAAGAAAATATGTATGCAGGGTTTTATTGTCTAGGGGTGTGGGGCTGAATAAATCACTAGGATTCTGAGGGATAAGTGAACAGCAGTTCATCATGTGTCAGACTCCTGAAATTATTATCAGACTATCGTCCCAAACCCAGAAAATTCCATCAATGGTACTGACCATGATGTAGGACAAAACTGGAGACAGGTGGGCCATGGGAATAGCTACACCAAGATCTCCAGACCCTGGTGCTGGCCTTTACCTTACACCCTTACTAGTAAACTCTATTGCCTCACATTTCTCTAGCAAACCAAATTATTCAATCTTGTTTTCATCTTCAATAGTAGCAAAGGGTTCCACACTCCAACGTGCCCAACCCATCTCCACTATACCAAGGAACAGCCAGGAATGCATTGTATATTATAGTTGTTCATGGACCACCCAGCCACCTTTCATTTAAAGCTTAAGGATGTCTTCTGTAGATGCCATGTTAGTACCTCTTCTCTATTTGTGTGCATCCTCTGATTGTAATAGTCCATGTTGACCCTTTACCTATGTGTGAAAGGACTTCATACCTGCTTTCTTGACCATCAAGCAGGAAAAATATGCTCACAGGCTGCCTGCCTTTAATTTCTGAATTTAAATTCCAAATCATGAAAATTAAGAGAAATCGTATCAGGGTGTTCTTACACAAATGGGTAAAGATATAAAGGTAAAATGATGGCAATATTCATAAAAGAACTACACAGAGACTAGCATTTAGCAAATGACATTATTAACAATGTTAAGTAAGTAAGGAAAAAGATAAGGCTGCCACTTCAAGACTCTGCTAACATGCTACATTCATATATTCTGAGAATTATGTTATGCCAAATTAACAGGTGATTTTTATTTGGGAATGAGGCTTATTAGGCATAATTGTGTAAGTAGAGACTTTTGAAACATCTTCAGGTAAAAACTGAGAGATAAAACCACCTAGCAGTTGAGCTATGTCTGGCAAGTGGCTAATGTCCAAGAGCAATCAGCAAATTAGTAAATCTTTCCCATGTCAGCCAACCTAATGTGTGTTCAGAAGGGAATGGTTTATGCTTTTCTTCAATGATGTCTTCATCCGAGCCAACTGGTACACTGAAGCAGTCCTAACAATCCCACAGAACTGAGGAACAACTGCCAATTTGGCACAATTGTGACTCCTGGAGGACAGTTGACTATGAATTGCTGACATTTATGCCTCTCTGGGTGCTTTGAATTGAGGCTTATTCAGTGTAAGTAAGTTCATTGGCTTGTTGGAACATCTTGACATTGCCATTTACCATACACCATAAAAGATTCTGAGCAGAGCTTTAGCAATGGGAATGAGAAAAATGATGACCTGCCAATTCCTTATGCCTGGAAAGTTGGGGTACACGAACAAAGAGTTAAGAAACTTACTAGTTCATGACTTAGTGAAGTATTTTTTTCACAATTTGGAGAATTAAATTTCTGCTAAGAAGCGTAAAATTTTGTTCACAAATGCTATACTTTCAAGTCAAACAAGCACTTTCAGGCAGTTGACAACTTGTTGGAAATGACAGAGGTTTGCTTTGACCTGTTTCCTCAAGGCAGACTGCTTACTATTTGTTCCTCCAGATCTGCTCCCCACCCTTACCCTGAAACACTGATCTAGGAAGTTCCTGGCTTCTGGTTGAAAACAGCCAATGGTGAATACCACTAGAATGAGGGGGCAGTGGAAAAGAGAGAAGGGAGACGGCAGTGTACTTTGGACTTATTCTTCCTTCTATCCTGCCTGGGTGATGGTCCTGGGGTAGCAGTGTCCTTTGAGTGAAGGTCATATTTATTTCTTTCAGGTTCAGGAAAACATCTTTTCCCCCTTATTCCTTTAGGCCTAGAAATTGTGACAAACTTTTCAACAAAATACTGCATGTGTTTCTTGTGGAAATCTGATATTCACACCCTTGAAAACAATCCAATGTGAAGAAACTCCTATTGAAATATCCATTCTGAGTGTGATCTCTGTTTTTGGTTGGAACACTGACTGACTGAACTATACTACTTCTCCTTCCAGCTAAAAATCAGTACAGATTGTTATGTGTCTGCTTTCTCCAAAGTTCTTTTGTAGTCTATACATGTATATACTTGTTTGTGTATTTACATGTGTGCACATGTATGTATATACAAATTTAAATCCTCTGAGTATATTCCCTGATCTTCACTTTTCTTCCATCAATTTGCTCTCATTTTCTAAAGTGCTATGGTCATATTCCTTTTTATCTAGCTGCTTCTTTCTTCCCGCTCTTCCTCCCTCCCTTTTTCCTTCCTCCCTTCTCCCCTCCTTTCCTTTTCCCAACCTCCCTCTTTCTTTTGTTTGTTCTTTCTTTTTATGTTTCATGCTTGTACCAGGGCTTGAATTCAGGGTTGTGTGCTGCTTGCTTAGCTTTTTCACTCAAGGCTATCACTCAACCATTTGAGTCACAGCTCTACTTTTAGCTTTTTGTTAGTTAATTGGAGAAAAGAGTCTCACAAAATTTTCTATAGGTACTGGCTTTGAACCACAATCCTCAGATCTCAGCCTTCTGAATACCTAGAATTATAGACATGAGCCACCAATACCTGGCTTCTTTTTCTCTATGCCTTAAGTATGAGCCATATTTTTCTTATGCTTGCTATTCTCCTAGTTTACTTTTCAAAATGTAAGTAGCTGCTATAGCTAAATGGATTACAAAGATGAAAAATTCCCTGTGACCATAAGCTCAGAACAGCATAAATGACTTCTGCTAGCTGCAGAAGTGGCCTTGATAATACACATAGTGCTGCATGCAAATGAACACTAATATAAAAGCAGTTACATCACTGGAGACTAATGTGTTTGAGGTGAAAGCATGTTTAGGGGTAAAGGGATTTCTGGCAATTCTTTTTTTGTGTCAGTTGCTTCGAATCTCTGAGCTCACCCTTTAATATCTACAGAATATCAAAACACATTTTCAAAGTCAGAGCCAAAGGTTAACTATTGATTTACTTGCCAAATACACTTAATGCTTAATGTGTGTTGGATATTATGTTTGGTTTTATAGATTTCAAAAATGAGAAGGAAACAATCTCTACATTCAAGAATGTCACAGCTAGTGGTGGAGACAGAATCATAAGCAGAAAAGAAGCTGCAGTTTGATAGAAGCAATAAAGAAACCAATAAAATATGGGAGCATACTATAGGAGTAATTAGCTTATCTTGGGAGACAATTCTTGAACTTAACGAGTGACCATGTGTAACTGCCTGCTTACTATATCCTCCCCGATGTCTCATGGAAGCTTCAGAGTTAACAGGATTCCAGGTACATGCATCATCAACATTTCGCTTGATTTTTTTGTTTGTTTGTTTGACACAGATCTTTCTATGTAGCTCAACCTGGCCTCAAACTCCGGCCTCAGCTTCTTGAGTGCTAGGAAGGCGGACATAAGCCTCTGTGTCCAGCCATCATTATTCACCTTAAACATTTTGTCCCTTTATTTTATGTCTACACAGTCTGTTCAGTCACCTAAGTTATGAACCCGGGTATCAGCACTGCCAGCTGCATGTTTTTAAAGGAATTGGGAGAGCTAAGCTATCTTGATTGCAACAAAGATTGTCCAGAACATTGACAGCCCAATTGAGATTAGAGATAGGGATGGGAATTGTCTTTTAGTTCACTGATGTTCTTCAATAATATTCTAATTTTTACCAGGAAAGACATGGTAGCACTCCCTGATTAACATTTCAGTGACAATTTCAGATTTTTGCACGTGAGTGTCCAATATTTAATTTTCATATCAGTGTGAAAGAAGATGTAGACATACACACCTGGAGGTAATAGTAGAAAGATAGTCACAAGTATAACAGTTGCTAATCACTGTTTTTCCTAAGAAAAGCTATTTAGAAATAGTTCCTACATAACTATTTTAGATAGTTTTTATTATCTTTAAGTAGTTGTACTGAGTGGAACTTTGGCTGAAGTGGTATAGCACCAAACTTGAACAAAAAAGCCAAGCAAGAACATGAGGCCTTGAGTTCAACCATGGTATTGTCACCAGAACAAAATAAAAAAATAAAAAATAAAGTGATTTTTAAAAGGGGATTTAATTCAATTCAATGTGCTGTGAGAATTTTAATGAACACTTTCTATTTTAGTCAGTATAATAACTTTACAGACTTCCAGGATTGTGTGATACTTCATCACAGGTATTGACATTTAAGGACCACTTCAGTGTAATCTATGTATTTATCAACTCAAGCATTTATAATTTACTTGTAATGGGAAATTTAAAATCTTCAAATGAAATCTACAATTCATTGTTGTGAACCATGGTTACTTTACTGTGCTATAGAACATGAGAAGTTAGTTCTCTGACCCAACTGCACTCTAAACTTAGTTGCTGTCTTCTCTCTATTGCATGCACATGCACGCATGTGCACACACAGATACACACATGTCCTAGCCTCAGTACCCACTATTTTATTCTCTACTTCTCTGAGATTGACTTTTCTAGCTTCTACATATGAGTAAGAATACACAATATGTGTCTTCCTGTGTCTGACATTTTAGCCACCACAACATCCTTCATGCTCATCTATATTACAATAATACTAGAATTTCATTGTTTTATATAGCTGAGTAACACTCCATTGTAAATATGTTCCCTATTCTCTTTATTCATGTATCAGTCAATGGATATCTAGGCTGGTCTTGTATTTTAACTATTGGGGCTAGTGCTTCAATAAACATGGGCTTCTCAAAGTTGCTTCAACAAACAAATTTTCTTTCAGTACTGGAATTGATAGCCATATACACATACATATTTTAAAAGCCATAATAACTTCTGACTCACTGAGTAATTCCAGGAAAATAAGAGGAACTAGAATGTCTCTGAGCACCTACTATTAGTAAACATAAATTTTCCTTTAAAAGAGATTAATTTAGCTTTTTTGTTGTTGTTGTTGTTGTTGTTGTTGTTCATGGGCCTGAACTCTGGGCCTGGGCACTGTCCCTCATCTCTTCAACTCAAGGCTAGCGCTCTATCACTTGAGCCACAGTACCACTTCCAGATTTTTCTGTTTATGTGGTGCTGAGGAATCAAACCCAGGACCTCATGCATGCAAGGCAAGCACTCTACCACTGAGCCACCTTCCCAGCCCCTAATTAGGTTTTATGATAAAACTTTTCTTAATATTTGAGTAAGCACACCACATGATGGAATTTCATTTAAGACAGATTGTTATCAAATCAAAGATTTGCTGAAATGTCTACTAAACATTAAGGGAGGCTATAAGAGCAAGCTAAAATGATTCAATCCACCAAAAGCAGGTTATCAGTAATAGAAAAACAATTTGGATATAACATTAGGGAGGCATAAAGAAAATTCAAATATTACTTAGAATAGAACACAAAACTTTAATGCGTTGCTTTTCAATTTTTACTCATTCTGCGAAGTAACTAAAACCAAATGTGCATATTCAAAAATGCTTATGTGAAACAACACAAATTCTTCTTTCCCTTCACATCAGCTGCAAGGGATTAGAAATTATGGCTGTCACTAGATACTGTAGGGCTTCTATCTACACACTGAACTCTGGTTATATTGACTGTGCTTGAAGCCTGAATGGAGTCTAGAGAATGATCTCAAATTCCCAAGAGTATATGCTCCTTGCTCTGCATGCTGTCACTATTCCAAGAAAATGCCATATGTTGTGGAAAGTGTGAGTAGACCATGACCTTATATATTTTGTTTAAAATATGATAGTGTTTAATTTATATAATATTTTCTCTTAAAAAACTTAAAGTAAAGAAAGAAACAGAGAAGGAGGAAGGAGGAAGGAGGGAAAGAAGGAAGGAAGGAAGGGAAAGAGGGTGGGGGGAGAGAAGAAGGAAAGAAGGAAGGAAGAGAGGGAGAGAGGAAAGGAAAAAGAGAAGAGAGAAGGAAAAGGAAAGTGGAGGGAAAGGAAGGGAAAGGAAGGGGAGGGAAGGGAAACCATGGATCTAGGAACATATAATGGCTCCTCATTTTGCTAAGCTGCAGGTCCATGAATCTGTTTAAGAAGATTTTTGTTGGATTTTTCTCCCTTTTAGAAGATTAAATTTTGATCACTCTTGATTAGCACTAATCTCTGACTGCTTATCATTTGCTGGGTTTCCTCTCTTGGGCTGAATTTCCCTGCTGAAGCCTACAGCCTCTGCACCCATGCACACATATACAAGTACATATATGTACATACACATATACTCACATGTACACAACATACACTATTCACATGCACACATACTCACATATATACACAAATACCCATCTGTATTTACATTGTATTTACATTTACATGTACTAGCATGTAAACAAACACATATGTAGACCCACATACAGAAGTGGGCAGTGGATGGAGACAGAGACAGCTAGGATGGCAAAAAAATATCAACTAGTAAATTAGGCATCTGATAGGTTAAAGAGTTTCATATTATTTTAACCTCTGCAAGTTCGGAAGTTTATAGATTAAGATATTCAATACTTCATTTAAATGTAAAGTGGGTTTTGAATGTTTCAACTCACTGGGCAATCTTAAATTCTGATTATTCATATTTTACTGATTGTAGATAACATATGATGTAAACAACTTTTGGTCCTGCCAGTGTTTATGTTGCATCTATCTATCTATCTATCTATCTATCTATCTATCTATCTATCTATCTATCTATCTATCTATCTATCTATCTATCTATCTATCTATCTATCTATTGCATCTAAGAATTTCTTTTCTGTTTATTGCTAGACAACACAATTTCCTTGCACCATGTATAGTAAACCATATACCACAAAAAGATTTTAATATGGAAAAATCCTCCCATTCTATCTCCAGAGTAGATGGTTGGCAGCTATGAGCACTTGGAAGACATCTTTGGATGTAGGTTGAAATAAAATCATTAACAGCCTGTCACTGTCTCAGGGCTACCAGAATAAATATGGTGCAAACAGCACAAAATCCAGACAGCTGGCTTATACTTTCTGGGCCTTCAGAGTGAGGTTGAGAGCTAGGACAAACCTTAAAATGACACTGAATTAGCCTTGATCAATGTGTGAGCTTCCTCCTATTGCTACAATCAAATACCTGAGGAAGCCAGCATGGAAGGAAGAAACATTTACTTTGGTAAATCATTTCAGAGGCCTTAGTCCATGGACAGCTGGCTCCCTTGCTTACGGTCCTGTAGCAAGGCAGAATAGCACTACAGAGAGTGTGTAGTGAATCGAGGTTGTTCACTTCATGACAACCTTGGAGAAAGAAGAAGGGGATAGGATATCAATATCCTCTTAGAATCACCCCCCCACACACAATGACCTAACTTTTTCCCACCTCCTACTGTTTCCATCATCTTCCAGTAACACAAGTAGTTGAGGATCAAGCCTTCAACATAAGATTCTTTGGGGAGCTTTTAAGATGCAAACAATACCAGCCACAAGCACACAGAATATTGAAAGGAAGGGGTAAAATAGTGTGTGGTGTTGCCTGCCAGTATCTTTAGCTGAATGTATTGTTCACTTTTTGGTTTTTTCTTTTGTGATCACTGAAGGGAAGGGAAGGCTGTGGTCTAAAATGCGCTTAAGCTTCTGACTAGTAGAGTTACTGCAAATGAGTGCCAGAGAACAATGTAGGCTTTCATACAACTATCATAAAGTTTAGCCTCAAAGAAAAAACCCTTGACCATGCAAGCCCAGCCATCCCCATGCTACAGTTTTGCTCTGTTACGAACCCACCCGTGTTGGATGATGTATTATTTCTCCTGAGCCACTGGCGTACCAGTGGTTAGTAGAGCACTCTCATTCATAGGTGCAGAATGTTCTCATGAATGAACCACTTTGACTGTAGACAGTTTGTGTTCAGATCTGGTAGCTATTCTAATTATAGGCTGTTGGTACTTTACATAAGTCCACTTAACCTCTTTAGACTTCCGATTTTGTCTTCTATAAGATGAATATAAAAAGGATCTATATGTCATAGGATTATTGGGCCGCTTAACAGAGTCAATAGCTATAAAGTTGTTAGCACAATATGTGATATTTACTTAGAATTAAATAAATAAGGATTATTTTCTATACACAGATATGGAAATGCTTATATCGAGATGATTTGGTAGCCCTTAAAACGTAAAATCTATGAACTAGGGTTATTAAACTGGAATATGGGGAAAATAAAAAAACCTACCATCTTTAATTCCCCTATCACTTAACTTTGGTTTTCACCAGACCTAATTTTTCTTACACCTATTCATGCATCTGAAATTTTACAAAATGATTTTAACATGTCAGTTGGTTTATATCTCATATTCGTTTTCTATATCCCATCCTCAGTCAGGTAAGTCAGGTATGTGTGTGTGTGTGTGTGTGTGTGTGTGTGTGTGTGTGTGTGTGTGTGTGTGTGTGTGTGTGTGTGTGTTTTAAGACAAAAACAAAGAAAATTGAAATGAGATAGTGCCTTACCAGTGCCTTCTCTCCCCAGAGTAGCAAGACAAATAAAGAGTTTGTTGTTTGTCTCAAGACAGCCTCCACACAGCCTGCAGCCGCCCTGTCAGCACCTGCCCCGCGCTGCCAGGGAAGTGCTGGAGTGCCACTGTGCTGGCGCCAACTTGCTGCCTAGGATCCTGCAGAAACCACATCAAAGCTGTTGCCAGTTCTTTACTCCCTCCCACCTCCAGCCTTGTGAGCTGGGAAATGGGACTCTGAGTGGATGAGATGTGTAGTTCTCCACAATCCCTTCTTCACCTCTCTTGTCTGCCCATCAGCTGGGAAGATCCTCCTATATCCCCCATGCCATCCAGGACTCTTCCGTTGCTATACAATAACACTTACAGTAAGATCTGAAACCATTATGACAGTTTTGGGGGAAACATCTAATAAAGCCTATAATGTATTTACCTAATCTATTACAGAAATTTTGACTGCCATATGTCAAAGTTAAATAATAAATAATTCCCCCAAGATTCATATGCACTTGTGTCTTTCAAAAGTGTTAAGGGATACTGTTATCAGAATGTAAGAGTGATAAAATAGAAGCAAACCCAATAAAATGAACAGAAACCCACAAAAGCTGAGTCTTTTTGGGAAATGAACATGTTATCAATTAGTGGAAAACACAAAATTGGAATGGTGGCTAATTATCAATTTGGTTAGTGTATAGTGCCAGTTTATCAAACAGTCTAGAAGTTGCTGTGAAGGTTCTTTTCAGATGTGTTTCACATTAACCATCAATATACTTTAAAGCCCATTATCTTCTATAATATGACTGGGTTTCATCCAATCAGTTCAAAGACTAAGATTTTTGTACCAAAGGAATTCTGAAGTACAGAAACTCTGCTTGGGTTTCCAGTCTACTAGATTGTTCTCCAGATTTCAGACTCAGCACTAAAATTCCAACGTGCTAGCTGCCTTGTAAATTTTATACTTGCTCTTACAAATCGCACAAACCAATTCCTAAAATCTCCCTTTCCCTTCCTTTCCCTCTCTGCCTCTGTCACACACACACCACATGGGGAGAAGGAGAGAGAGAGAGAGAGAGAGAGAGAGAGAGAGAGAGAGAGAGAGAGAGAGAGAGAGAGAGAGAGAGAGAGAGAGAGAGAGAGAGAGAGAGAGAGAGAGAGAGAGAGAGAGAGAAAGAGAGAGAGAGAGAGAAAGAGAGAGAGGAGAGGGGGGTTCTACTTTTCAGAAGGAAGCTTAAGAATTCTTCAGAAGGAAGAATATAAGAGTCCATAAATGTCATCCAATTATGATTGGCTGATTGCTGTGCCCAGAGGTATTAGAACTCTTAGGTATTTCCAGTCTGTTGCATAGGATAGTAGAATAGCTCTTTCTACCTCTGGAAAAAAATAGCTAGAAAACTTCAACATCACAAAAGAGCATGCTGGTGAGGAAAATTGAGCAGGGCACATCAAAATGGAGGGTCCTTTGTACCTGTACCTTGAAATGACAGCTTATCACAAGTTCTAATACAATACAAAACCAGAACCAAACAAAAACCAATCCATACAGCTTAGTGTATTAAGCTACAACCCATGTTGTCACAATTGGACACTTTCCATTCTTTTTTCTTTTTCCTTCTACCTGTGTTTTTTCTCTGGTTGCTTGCTTGGTGGAATACCCCAGACCTTCATTTCTGAGTAGTCTGAGCCCTTATGGCCAAATATTTGTCAAGTTTTATTGCAGCAAGCACCCATTTATGTTTATGCTCAAATATGGAAGCAGCAGGAAATGACTCAATGAACCTTTAGAGTTTCAGACATTGTTTACTGCCACTTTTCCAGTGAATCAAAGTCATTCTCTCACAATAAGCAGGTTATCTTGTGTGGCAAATCCTATCACATGAACCCTTTTGAAAACAATCTTAGGTTGATAAAAAGAAGTCAGAGAGAATATAAACAAAGGAAAAGTTTTATGCAATGTCATTGGCTTTGAAGATGGAGGGAATCACATGGAATGTAGTCAACACCCCATAAAAGATGAGGATAGCTCACAACTAATAACCAGAAAGCAAGAACCTCAGGCCCATCATGGCAAAAACCAAATTGTGCCAACAATCAGAACCTTGAGTTTAAGAAGATTCTTATTTCAGATGAAAGAACGGACAACTCTCTCCCAGACTTCTTATACACTGTTAGAGGACCCAGTTGAAAAATTTTTTTTAATCTACAGAAATTACAAGGATAATAGATGCTGTTTCAAGGTAATGGGTTTGTGCAATGTGTTATGCAGCAATAGAAAATAAATACATTTTAAAGTATTTGTCCTATGTTTTTATTTTTCCCTTCAAAATTCATTACTCCTATGTTCAATTTTCTCTGCATCTAGTGTTTTCCTTTATATTTTAATCTTGAGCAAGTTTCTTGGTCTTGTTCCACATATATTTAATTGCATTTTTTCAGTAGTGCCAAGTCTCCTCTGTGACTTGCAAAATGATCTTTTATAACAAGAATGGTAGATTTTTATTTTTCTTAATTTCTGAATTATAGCTGCTTAGGTAGATTTCTTTTGGTTGTCATTGTCCCCAAATTCCTTTTCTGACTTGAAAAAAATATTTGTATTTGATCTTTTAAGTCAAAGCATCATGTTTGATTTCACTTCTTATACACAGCTTAGTAATGTTTGCTAGTGAATTTTCATCTGATATTTGCTTCCCCTATTCCATTCCTTTTTACTTACAGTACTTTTTTTCTAAATAGATCTTGGGCTTTATCTTGTTTATATCATTTCTGAATGGCAATAGTTTTCCCTGGATGAACAATTTGGGAGTGATCGATGTAGATGAAGTGACTAGAGTTCTAGTTCAGTAAAAATTCTCCCTGGTTTCCTGTGAGGTTTATAAGAATAAGGGCTATGCATGTCAGTGAATTGTTTTTCTTTTTTATATCTTCCCAGCAAACATAGATTGTAAGCACAGAGATGGTACTTACTGGAAGGTTTCTGCTCTGCCTTTAACTGCAAGTTTCCTGCAAAGATGAAATAAATTTCTTCTCTAACTCAACTCATCCAAATACAATGAACAGCCCATGTTTTGATTTTCATTTCTCAGATAGAAGCTGTTTCTGATTTTTCTTTCCTTTCTTTTTTAAAAATAAATTATTCTTTTTATCTGGTAGAGCTATTATCAACTATTTTGTTTGATATCCACATTTTTCTAGTAGTCTTTCTAGGTGCTTTTCTTTCTTTTTTAATACATATATATTATTATAAAGATACTAAAGGGGCTACAGTTACATGAATAAGGACATTTCCTACGGAGCATTGTTAGCCCCTCCTTTGTTTTCCCCTATCATCCCTTCTCTCCCACCTCCACAACTTCTTCCCCACTCCAAGCTGTAAAGTTCATTTTCAACATAGTGTCTTGTACATCACATTGTTACAATGGGTCAACCTGTATCCTTATTTCAGCGTTTTGTTACTTCCCTTCCCCTCCCCAAATTAGAAAAATATATATACAAGATGCAGGACACCCGAATCAAATATACTGAAAATAACGGTTATAGTATGGGGGAAGAACATACAAAGAAACAAAAAAAATCACACAGTACATTATAAGTATATTAAAACCCAATAGCAACAATGATAAAACATCTTGTGTCCCTAACTTGGAGTTCATTGTGCTTAGAATCATCTTATATGATCATATGTACATAGCTTTTGACCTTTTCTGCTTGCCCTAGGCATATATTAGTTATTGCAAATAAAGGAAACCATTAGACCTATGTTTCTTTGGGCCTGGCTTACTTTACTTAATATAATTTTTTCCAAGTATTTCCATTTTCTAGGCATTTTTCTAAGGCCTCATCAATATTGATTCAGAGCATATATAGTTTGAACTGTACCAAGAAATGGAATTGGGTGAGACAAATTTCAGTTCATTGGACTTTTATTAAATTTGTTTGGCATTTCTTTTTTTTCAGGCAAAAGATGCAGTAAATGGTCAAAAATAACCTACTTTTTTTAAGATGCTAAGAACAGAAATAGACAGGATGTGCATGTATGTGGTAATAATGTCATATCTATAGAAGGGAAAGAAAAGGAAATATAAAGAAGCCATCAACTAACTAGCACAAGGTTTTCTAGATGTCTGCCAAACTGGCCATATAGGCGTTAACTATCTGTTCATGGTGACATGCAAAAACATAGACATTAACATTTTTTTCCACCTCAATATGTCGTGTGAAGCAGCTATGAGTGGACATCTGGAAACTCTGATATGAACGAGGAAAAGCAGAGTGTAAAGGAGAATGAGAAAAGCAACTCAAAGAGAAACAGAACTATAATAAGAGTACTTCAAAATAATTAGACTATAGAAATAATCTGTTGGAAAAATGTGATCCTTATGACCATTAAAAATAATTTTTCTTGACTGTTAAATATTTGGAATTCCACAATAAAATTTGTGTTTATTGAAATCACAAATAATAGACCATAAAATATACCATTAGCCCATAATTTTCAACTCATACAAGCATTCATTATAACAAAAATTCAAATAATTTTATTTTTAACTTGTTGTTGCATAAAAACAAATAAATCAATGGAAAGGAAAAGTATGGAAAAATGCAAATTCCTATATAATGAAAATCTGACTTTGGGATATGTTGTGTCACTTGGCTATAAGAACAATCCTAGTCAAATGAGCCAAGTAGAATTTATTTCTAAAAATCAAGGTCCTGCTTATCTTCACTATTTATCAAGTTATATCTTCTCTTGGGGACCTTGAAAACATGATGCTTTAACACCTGCATTCTTTACTTATAGTCTCCATACAACTTCCTCTAGTGCTCACATCAATCCACCTGCTAGCACCATGGAAGCTATTTGAAAAGTCATTTTTATCTTTCTTTCTTTCTTCATTTGGTAATTTTATGAAGAGTTTAACCCTTTACTGTAGGCTATCCAGATGTTCATAAGCTCATTTTAGAATTATGTCTTAACATCTTTTTCTATTTGCTTTCTTTTTCCCTGTAACTAAATGATTTCTTTTTTTCTCTCAGTAGTTTTTGTTTGCCTTGAATGAATGCACCAGTAATAATATTCTTCTTAGCTTCATGAGCAGCAGAATTTATTAAATAATTCGTTGGGAGCCTTCCAATGTCTTTCGACAGCCTTACAAATAGTATTTTCCTTGCCACATCTGCTACAGTTATGTTAATCATGATTTTTTATACCATGAGTGCAATGCAATGTACCTCATTAAGTCAGAAAATAGTAAGAACTGGAGTAATACGATTTTTTTTTAGCAGAGTGAAAAGAAATGAAGAGAAGGGAGTTAAAAGAAAAGAATTAGCAAATGTTTATTGAATATTCAATGATAATTAATCCATTCCATGTTTTTTTTAAAAAAATGTAGGTATTTTGGGTTTGTTCAAGAATTGGAATCAAAGGACACAGACAGCACAAATGCAAGGCTAACCAAAAAGACCTGTCAGGTTCTATTGCTAGCCTACATCTTAAACAGCACAAATGCAAGGCTAACCAAAAAGACCTGTCAGATTCTATTGCTAGCCTACATCTTATACAGCACAAATGCAAGGCTAACCAAAAAGACCTGTCAGGTTCTATTGCTAGCCTACATCTTAAATAGTAGAATAAGGTTGCACTTCCTTGACCAGAAACCCTTTTAAAAGTATAAGCAACAGAAGGACCATAACAGAAAGACCAAAATTCTCCAGCCAATAGAATTCTCATACTATTAAATAAATGCTTCTTTCTGAGACATGGGGTTTAATCATGCACTAGGAAAAACATGCTCAATTGTGGATTATGCGGGGCTCAAAACCTACTGAGGACTGACATGTGGTAGCTGCTACTCTTCATCATAGGGCAAATACAGAAGAGGCCAGACACATGCGTGCTACAGCTCACACTACAATGAACAATTGCTGAAAAAAGTTCCTTGGGACTTTCACCTTGCTCAGGACAATAGAAATCATGGATAATTTTCCCATTCATAAATTTAAAAAATTGTTTCATTCACACAATTGATTCCAGACACATGTATACACATGTATGATGTATTTTTATTATCTTTAAGTAGTTGTACAGGAGCTGCCATTCAACAAAGCAGTTTATGAGTACAATGTATCTTGATCAATGTCACTTCTTTCAACATTCTCCCCCATCCCTCCCAACACCATACCTTGGCTGAATTTTCTTAATTTAGTAGGATATACAATGAATTTTTGACTGCATTTTCTCCCTTTTCCTTTTTTCATTCATCTACTCCCTCTATGTGATCCACTTCCCACTTTATAGTGTTTATTTTGGTCCACTTTAAGTTAACATTTTTAAGGAAGCAGACTGAGTTTTCCTCTAAGTCTACTATATTTCAGTTAACACATTCAAACTACACTTGCAAGCTACCCCAATGTATTTACTTGCATATTTATAAATTAATTCTAGATTCCATATGTGAGAGAACTCATTCATCCTTTGTCTTTCTGGGCTTGTCTTAATTTCATTTAACATGATTTTTTCTAGGTCCTTATATTTCTTTGCAAATGATGCTATATCATTCTTTCTAATGGATAAGTAAAATTCCCTTGTGTATTTATGCCACAGTTTTTTTATTTATCCATTGAGGGGCATCTGGGCTGATACTTTGTCTATGGTAAATAGTGCTGGGATGAACATGGTTGTGCTGGTGGCTTTACCCTAGCCTAGTTGGTAATCTTTTGTATAAATGGCCAAGAGTGGAACTGCTAGATCATAGGGTAGTTCTATGTTTAGTTTTTTGAGGAATATCCATACTGCATAGAGGTTGAACAAGTTTACATCCTCACCAGCAGTATACTAGAGTTCCTTTTTTCCCACATTTGTGCCAGCATATGCTATTGTTTGTATTCTTTTTTATTTTTATTTTTTTATTGTGAAAATACTGTACAGAGGGGTTACAATTACATGGGCAAGATAATGAGTACATTTCTTATCAAGCATTGTAGCGTCCTCCTTTGTTTCCCCTTATTGTTTGTATTCTTGACCACAACCATTCTAAGGTGAGATAGAATCTCAATGTTGATTTGATTTTCATTTCTTTTATGGCCAGACATATTGAGCATTTCTTCATGTGTCTGTTGGCCATTTTTGCTTCTTCTGAGAGGTCTCTATTTAGCATGTATGCTCATTTATTAATTAATTTGTTAATTCTTTGAGGGTTTAGTTTCTTAAGCTCTCTGTAATATTGTGGATATTAGGCCACTGCGTAATGTGTAGCAGCAAAAATCTTCTCCAATTCTTTTAGGGTGTTAACTGTGTCCTTTGCTGAGCAAAAACTTAGTATTTTGATGCAATCTCATTTATTAATTCTTTCTTTGATTTGCTTTGATCCTGGATCCTTGCTCAGAAAGTTCCTACCTATATAAGGGACTTCTCATATTTATCCTACTATTTTCTATAATAGTTGATGGTTTTAGATCTTACATTGAGGTCTTTGATCCATTTTGGAATGATACTAGTGCAAGGTGATATGGATCCAGTTTCAGTTTTCTGCATGTGAATATCCAGTTTTTTTTCAGCACCATTTGTTGAAGAGACTGTCCATCTTCCAGCCTGATTTTGACTCCCTTATGTAATGTTAGATGGCTATAAGCCTGTGAGTCTACTTCTGGATCTTTTCTATTCTGTTCCATTAGTCTTCAGGACTATTTTTATGCCAGTACTAAGCTGCTTTCATCGCTATAAATCTGTAGTATAGTTTGATGTTTGGAATTGTTATACTTCTAGCAATACTTTTTCTGCTCAGGATTGCCTTTGGAATTCTGGGCCCTTTGTGGTTCCATATGAATTGTTGGATTTTTTTCCCCTCTATCTCAGTACAGAATGATGTTGAGATTTTGATAATTATTGCAAGGAACTTGTAGATTTCTTTGAGAAGTATTGCCATTTTAATGATAATAATTCTGCTAATCCAGAAACAAAGGTCTTTCTAGTTCCTTATATTTTCTTTGATTTTCTTCTTTAAAATTTTATAATTTTGGGGGCTTGGAAGGTGGCTCAGTGGTAGAGTGCTCACCATGCATGCATAAGGCCCTGGGTTCTACTCCTCAGCACCGTAAGCAGATAAAGCCAGAAGTGGGGCTGAGATTCAAGTGATACAGCGCTAGCCTTCAGCTGAAGAGCTGAGGGACAAAACCTAGGCCCAGAGTTCAGGCCCCACGACTGACAAAAAAATTAAATATATATACATATATATATATATATATATATAATTTTCATTGTAGAGATTCTTCACATCATTGGTTAGATTGATTCCTAGGGATTTGTTTGTTTGTTTTGAGACTATTGGAAATGCAGTTACTTACCTGATTTCAGTTATGATCTTCTTTGTCATCATTGGCATTCAGAAAAGCTACTGGTTTGGTTGTTTTTTTTTTTTTTTTTTGGGGGGGGGTCCAGTCGTGGGGCCTGAACTCTGGGCCTGGGCGCTGTCCCTCAGCTCTTCAGTTCAAGGCTAGTGCTCTACCACTTGAGCCACAGCACCACTTTCGGCTTTTTTCTTTTTGTTTATGTGGTGCTGAGGAATCAAACCCAGGGCCTCATGCATGCAAGACAAGCGCTCTACCACTGAGCCACCTTCCCAGCCCCAAGCTACTGGTTTTTTATGGATTGATTTTATACTGGGCTAGTTAGCCAAAGGTATTAATCACCTATTTCCTGACTTACATAGACTTGGCATGCCTATGCTTTTGCTTTTCAGTTTCAAAATAAGGAACATGAGTCATCTCTTTTATAATTGTTACACATGTCACAGAAACTCATTCCCTCAATACACCTCAATGCCTAAAGCTGTTTTAGAATTTTAGCATGCTAATATTTTCGCTAAATGTAGATTTTGTCCACAGGATGTGAGCCATTGTATATCTTTCTTTGCTTTCTCTTTACTCAATCTCTTAAAATTCAGTTATATAATATGGGTAATCATATCAATTGTGCATATCAATTGTGTTTATGTATCCTCAGAACATTGAATACTGCATAAAAGTAGAAAATATTGATCTAGGTCTTTAATCATTGATCTGCTCAATCAGCCCAGGTAGACTTATGACAAGTAACTGCATTATTAGTGTGAAAAATAAAACTTATTATACTAATAGAATGAAAATAAAACCTCCTCATTCTATGTTGTTTACAAAATTTTCTTTCTTCCAATTCACAAATCATCTAGTAATAACACATGCCACATAATATTCAAATAAATATTCACTTATTGAGTACTTTCTATTTGCCGATCACTTTTCAAAGCATGCAAGGGAAATAAGCATGATATTTCTTCCAAATTAGGCAAATAGGAGAAAATCCGCATAGAGTAATTATTATAATAGACTGTAATCATTATTGTGATGTGAATGTAACCTGAGGAAAGAGAAGGACATCTTTATTCGAGTGCTCATTTGAATTCTCTCTTCAAAGAGAGGACCCTTGATTTATACTTTTCCAGGACAAGTGGTAATCAGATACTATCTCAGTATACTTAGGTAAGAGGTTAAATGAAATAACATTCATGGTCCTTTTCTGAATGTTGTCCTTGAAATTTAAATAATTTCAAAAATTATAGTTACTTAATTTCTAGGGAAAATCTATCATAGATCAATAAAGACGTATACCAAAAGATGTAAGTCTGACAAAATCAAATAAATGAACTCTCACTGAGTCATGTAAACTAAGTATTTATAAAGAACATTGAAGTGAGGACTACAGTAATAAAATCATTATCTATGTAAAAGAGGAAAATAAAACTATATTCTTATCAAATAAGAAACTTATCCAACAGCATACTTCTGCTGTCATTCATGTTTTAGTAATGATCAGGGTGCACTGACATGTTGAGTTGAAGCACCTTTGTACAACTACTTAAAGACAATAACATAATAATAAAAAAAAGTTTAGCAGCCATCATGGCATAGGTTTTAGTGAATCAAGGTATTGGTTACAATATCAGACTTCATTGGTCCTATAGGGACTTCAGCTCCCTGAGAAGTTCCTACCATCTGAATAACAGTGGTTGGAGTGATATATATGTTATTTGCCATCATGTCCTTTCTTTCCAGATGTTTTAGCTGTTCCAATAAGTATTCCACATACATTTCTTTCTTTTTTTTACTTTCAATGTCAAGTTGATGTACAGAGGGGTTACAGTTACATAAGTAAGGTAGTAAGTACATTTCTTGTCAAATTTGTTACTCCTTCCCTCATTTTTCTCCTACTCCCCCCATACCCTCTCCCAAGTTGTACAGAGCACTTCCAACACATTGTCTTGTGAATATTGTTGTTGCATTGGGTCCCCCCCTTCTACTTTGTCTCACCATTCTGTTGATCTCTTTCCCTTCCCTTATTCAGCTAACCTATATACAATAACAGGGTAACAAAATCAAATAAAGTGACAACAATGGATATACCATAGGGGGAAGAACATAAAATAGAAACAAGAAGTCACATAGTACATTAAAAACAACAACATAAAAGAAAAACTACTTGTGTCCATATCTTGGACTTCATTTTGTTTAGCATCATCTTATATGGGCATATGTATTGGGCTATTGAGCTATTCTGCTAATATATTTCTTGACGTTGAGTCTCTGTTGTCATTGTCCCACTGGAGGCATTTGAAGTACACCTTGGACCACAGTGTCTCAGTGTCATAGCTTCCCATGAGCAGCATAGTCTCTCACCAATATTTTATAGGGTCAAGTAAATACATACAATTTTTAATGATATAAATAAATACTTTATGTATTTATATGCACATATATGTAAATGTATTTAAGAGAAAAATGTTGATATATGCAAACAAATAGTGTCTGTACATGAAAAGAATTAGGAAGCATTTTTAATAATGTTTTGAGAACATTTTTCATTCACAAAGCAGGAAAATGAAAAAATGAAACACATCTGTTTACACAGATATGTGCAGACCTCAAAACTCACAAATGAAGTATGAGTATACCCATTTAAATAAGAGGAGAAAAGACAGAAGGGATTCAAAAGATCTTTTCTGGACTTCTGCTACCTTCCCACCAGTATTTTCATTGTTAAGAAATACTGGCATGTCAATATGCTTCCTTTCACTTAAACCCAAGATGGAATGAGGATGCAGCTCAGTGGTAGATCATGTGCTTAGCATATGCAAAGCCCTGGCTTCAATCCCCAGCACCAAACAAACAGAAAATGAAAAGAAAAAGAATGAATACATTCTAATTCTTTTTATTAAAATAAGTATCCTAATGCTGTGAGAAGCAACCATGTTTCTTTTTTGCTTATAATAAAGCAATCAAATTTACTAAATTTGCTATTCAAATCTACATTTTAATAAAGTATTATTTTAAAGTCATCTGTTTTATGATATGACATCCCAAGAAGCAGAAATAGTGTGAGGGGATTATTTTTTCTAGCTGTAGGGAAAAGTCATAGGACTGGAATCATGCTTCCACAGCCTCCATCTGTATACTGTAGAGGAATGACTGTTCATTGCATTTAGCAGTTATTTAGCGAATACATGTCAATACTTGTATTGGGTGCAGAGATAAAACGGTGAAAAGCGAGGGACAAACAGTGATTAAGAAGCTATCTCTGACTAGAAGGGTCTTACAGTATAGTTTCTACAAGACCCTTCAGCAGAGAGTTCTCATTCCTTGTGACTGGAGCTATGGAGACTACAAAGGATGCTCAAGTTGAGAGGAGGATGAATTGAAGTGATATCTGAGTAGAGACTTTATGGGCTAGGCTGGCAAATGGCAGGAGGTCTTTGCTAATCACAACAAAAGTTTGTGTAAACCTAAGAAGTCTACAAAGTGTACAATTTTCTTGAAGCCATCAGTTCAGTATGAAGTTGAAATATTGTTTCTATCAGAGTTGTATTATTTTTTGTTTTTTATTGTAAAAATAGTGTACAGAGTGGTTACAATTACATGAGTATTATTATAAGAAAAAATTCTGTAAGACTGAAGAGTCAAAAAAGAAACAGAAAATTTCAACTCCAAGCCAACTGTACTAAAAACAGATCTATTAATTTGTGCTATTTATGTCTATATTCTTCAACACAATACCAGATTGGAGAAGTGCTTTATTTGCTGAATTTATGAATGAATAAGTTAATGTGTGAATGCTTTAGAGATGTTACCTTCCTTATTTTTCTTTGCTCTTAGATTTTCTAATAAATGATTTAAAAAAACAGCCAATTATTTACTATTATCCCAAAGCAAGACCTTTAAGCTTATTCCCCAAATACATGGATAATAAGAAAGACATATTTTTCTCCCAAATGAATGACAGATAAGATTACTGAGATTTGAGTCAGTTCCATTCAATATGTATTTGAACACCCTGTATTCTTAGTAGTACAGTGTTAGGTGTTTTCACATGAAAACATGCATTTGAAACAATTCAAAGAAAGTACATGAAGTATGAAACAGTAGACTATACTAAGTGTCACAAATAAGGGGTAAGAAAATTCTAGGGAGCCATGTTGGACTAGTATCTTCAGGACTGCCCTCACAGAAGTATACGTTAAGTTCTGGAGAATGTGTAGGGTTTACCTAACTCCAGTGATGGGTTATGAGGATCACTGGGTTGTCACATGAAAAGCATAAGACTGGAAAGGTATGAATAACTTTTCTCGGGAAAGAACAGATTCATTATAGTTTCTTGGGTTTTTTTTTGTCAGTTGTGGGGCTTGAACTCTGGGCCTGGGTGCTGTCCCTCAGCTCTTCAGCTCAAGGTGAGTACTCTACCACTTGAGCCACAGCACCACTTCTGGTTTTCTGGTGGTTTATTGGGGATAAAAGTCTCATGGACTTCCTGACCTGGCTGGCTTTGAACCTTTATCCTCAGATCTCAGCCTCCTGAGTAGCTAGGATTACAGGTGTTAGTCACTGAACCCAGCATCATTACAGACTTTGAAACAAATAACAGTAAAGCAATAACAGAACCAAGGGCTTTACATTGCAGTTATAAAAGCACACTACACTGAGGTAGGGAAAATCTAGGTCCTATCTTCCATATTGTAGTTAAGACAGTGCATAACCCTATGCTAAGTACTTAACTATAAGGGGATCAGAGTTTCTTCATCTGTAACACAGAGCGTGGAGCTACATAGGTTTGAGAGGTCATTTCCCCCTTGACAGTGTATGTTTCCAATAGTGCTTGCTCTCAAACTACATTTAATGGTCTGCTGCAATAATCATTTTATACTAGACTCTTCTGTCTGATGTTGACACCTCAATGCCAAATTTGGACAGGATAGGTAAAAAATGGTGATCTTCTGGCAGATCTCAAACAGATCTGAATATTCATCTCAATGTTTCTACAGGATATAAGAGACTGCTCTGAATCTCTGAATACCACCCATCGGCTTGTGCATCATTGAATTACCCACTCTTATATTATTCTCTGCTTACGTATCTGCTTTTCAGTGGAGTGTGAAATACTACATAGTAGGAGCATTGTCATCTTTCCTCTCTGAGCTTAGAGTTTGCTCATAGAGTTTATCATTATTATTGTGATAATAATATTATGATTAATAAATATTTTTGTTTTTTATAAGTTTCAGATACACTAACAAGTACCATTCTACTTCACCTTCTCCTAGTCCCTATTATATGGCTATGTGATAAATCTCACTTGGACAAAGAAACTCGAACATATGTGCCTAAGTTCACACAACTACTAATTCCATAGAGATTACTCCAACCCAAGTCATTTGGACCCAGAGTTCTAGCTTTTAGGTACTTAGAGATGTTTGGTAGATGGCTGTTGAAAAAAATGAATAAAAGCTATTTATTTTTGTTGAAGCTCAGGGTGGAAGGGAACATCAGAGATGGAAAGAGGAAGAAAGCCAACCAAGAGAAAAAGAGTTCCATGAAAAAAAAATGCAGAGCGAATAAACTGCACTTACTAGGAAAGAAGAAGCAGTCTGTTTTTATCATTAAATAAGATGGGAAGAATATTATCCTTGAAGAACCACCATATTGCTTTCCAGAGTGGTTAACAACTACACATTCCCACCAACGATGTAGTAGCTTTCCCTTTTGGCCACATTCCCTCCAGCATCTGTTATTATTAGCTTTCTTGATAACAGCCATTCTAACTGGGTTGAGGTAGAATCTCAATGCTGTTTTGATTCCCATTTCTTTTTTGCCCAGAGATGTGGAGCATTTCTTCATGTGTCTATTGGCCATTCTTATTTCCTCTTCAGAGAAGTTTCTGAAGTTTTTAGCCCACTTATTAATGGGGTGGTTGTTTCCTTAAAGATTTGTTGCTGGGGGATTTATTTTTTTATTTCTAAGTATATTTTAGATAGAGAATATTTTAGATAGTATATTTTAGGTAGTATATTTTAGAGTATATATTTAGATAGTATATATTAGAAGCCCTTGTCTGTTGTATAGCTAGTGAAGATCTGTGGGCTTTCCATTTATCTTGCTAACTATGTCCTTTGCCACGCAGAATCTCTGCAGTTTTATACAATCCCATTTGTCTAACCTTCCTTTGATTTATTGTGTTTCTGGGTCTTTATTAGGAAAATTTCAGACTGTGCCAAGGAGCCCTTGTAATGTTTTCAGAGTATCTGCTTTTACCTCAAGGTCTTTGATCCATTTGGAATTGATTCTGGTTCAGGGTGATATATAAGGATCTAAATTTGGTTTTCTACAGGTGTTTAACCAATTTTCTTAGTACCATTTGTTGAAGAGACTGTCTTTCTTCCACCCTAGTTTTTGTGTGTGTGTGTGGGGGGGGCTTTCTTATTGAAGAATCGGTGGCCATAGGTCTGCATGTTAATTTCTGGGTCTTTAGTTCTATTCCATTGGTCCTCAGGCCTGTTCTTGTGCCAGTACCAAGCTTTGTTTTATTACTATAACATATGACCCAGCAATCCCACTTCTGGGCATTTACCCAAATGACCAAAAACAAGGCCATGTTAAAGATATCAGCATTATTTACCATAGCCAAATTATTGAACCAACCCAGATCCCCTCAGTTGGTGAATGGACCAAGAAAATGTGGTATATATACAATGGAATTCTATGCTTCCATCAGAAAGAATGACATCGCTCCATTCATAAGGAAATAGAAAGACTTGGAAAAGTCATATTAAGTGAAGTAAGCCAGATCCAAAGAAACATAGACTCCATGGTTTTCCTCATTTGTAAGAGTTCGTATATGTCTAGGGTAGTCCTAGCAGATATGCAGAATAGCTCAATAGCTATGTACATATGACCATATCAGATGATGCTAAATGAAATGAACTCTAAGACATGGAAACAAGAGGTTTTACTTTGTTGTTGTTGTTGTTTAATGTACAATGTGATTGTGTGTGTGTGTGTGTGTGTGTGTGTGTGTGTGTGTGTGTGTGTCCTATGGTTTATCTTTTGTTGTTACTGAATTTGATTTTGGTATCCTGGGTTGTTTTTTTTTTTTTGGGGGGGGGTCCGGTCGTGGGGTCTGAACTCTGGGCCTGGGCACTGTCCCTCAGTTCTTCAGCTCAAGGCTAGCACTCTACCACTTGAGCCACAGCGCCACTTCCAGCTTTTTTGTTTTTGCTTATGTGGTGCTGAGGAATTGAACCCAGGGCCTCGTGCATGCAAGGCAAGTGCTCTACCACTGAGCCACTTTCCCAGCCTCATACCCTGGGTTTTTGTATATATGTTTATCTGAATTAGGGAAGGGAAGGGGAATAAAAGATGAAAGGAGAACTAGTGCAATAGTGATACTCACAAGACATTATGTTGGAAATGAACTGTACAACTTGAGAGGAGGATTGGGGTGGATCAGTAGGAGAAAAATGAGGGAGGGGGTAACAAGCTCAACAAGAAAACTTACTTAGGATCTTATGTGTGTAACTGTAACCTCTCTATACATCACCTTGAAAATAAAATAAAATTTTAAAAAAAGATTATCCCTGAAGAGATAAGGGAGGACCACATCTCAGAGGACTTTCTATACTCAGTGAGTCACATGGGAGCCCCAGACAATTGCTGGCTCTGAACAGTAGCAGTAGTCCAATAGGACAAGGAGACAAGTAATTGAATGCTGCAAAAGACTAGCTATGTCAAAATAATAGCCCATGAGATTTAAAAATTCCTCCTTGATTTTGGGTCATTGAGGTTTCTCCTGGCTGTAACCTCTTTGTTCTAGTTTTTTTTTTTTTCTTAATCAATGATCCTGAGTCTTTGCATGAGGCTTAAATGTCCTCTCTAAGAAGTTTCCTAGTTCTCATTTTCCCCAGCATCTACCCCACATAGCATACTGTCATAAATTTTCATGATATTTTATTGTAATCACAGGCTCTCTTCCCTGGCTGTAGACGTTTTGCATGCCCACATCATCTATCCTCTTGTCTTCCAGTTTTAGAAAATAGAGAAAGATAAACAAATGTTATTTAATCAACGGTTAATTAGAATTATACTACAAATGAACTATGGTATTCTTATATAATCTTTGTATAACACCTTGAACCTAAGCTCCCTACATTATACTTTCTTAAGCCTACCATTCATGATATAAAAATTCCATTGACATTGCCCCATTTGTTAGGAAATGGAAAAACTTGGAAAAAATTATATTAAGTGAAGTAAGCCAGGCCCAAAGAAACATAGGTCCCATGGTTTCCCTTATTTGCAATATCTAGTATATGTATGAGTCAAGTGGAAAAGGTCAGATAATGTGATGTCAGGAAAATGAACCCTTAGATATGTATTTTAATGTTTTTTCTTTCATGCATGTGTTTCTAACGCATTTATAAGATTATCTCTTTGTTGCTTTGTATGTCCCTCCCCCACAGTATAACCCCTGCTTTCACTATATTTGATGTCAGTATAACTTGTGGAGGAGATGGGGAAAAACCAGTTGTTTAAGGATACAGGTGGACCTGTTGCAACAATGAGAAGTACAAGTTGTCATGTCCAAAACGAGCTTTACAACGTCGGTGCGGGGGCGGGGGAAGAGGGGGGAAGGAGAAGGATTGGGATTGGGGGGGAGGGGAGAGGCTGGGAAGGGATGTGAAGGGTAAACCAAAGGAGGAGGCTGCAATGCTTGGTAAGAAATGTACGCATTATCCTGCCCATGTAATTGTAACCCCTCTGTACAGTATGTTCACAAATAAAATAAAATTAAATTAAAAAAAATTCCATATAGAACAAACAAACAAAAAAGATTAACAAGTATAATAGCAAGTGTGGAGAGTAGCCAAGTTTGATTTGAACAATTTAGAATAAAAGAAAATAGACCAACCATCTAAGTTTTCTGCCCAGTCTCTTTTCTCCTTCTCCAATAAAAGATTATTTCCTATCAAAATATTGAAATTCCTTATTTGACTGTGTACTGAGTCTGTCATCTGTTTCTCTCTAGTTCACTCACAGTGTGAACTATGTCCTAGGAGCTGAAAGATTTTAGTCTACATGTAGAGTCCTAATGATCTTCCCATGAGCATTCTCAAGCTCTTTGACTTAACCATAGTTACTTGCTTACCTGTGGGGAATTATTCCTTTGCTTTCAGAGTGTGATCCAGACCCTGGCTGGGTTTGTCAATTGTGGTTATTCTCTCCATGCTAGGCTGTCAAAGCAAGTTTCTTTTGGGCTATCCCTCTCTCAATAGAGCCATCACTCTAGCAGACAGTGTCTTCTTATAGCAATTCCTCCTATAGGAAGAACTTGTACATTATACAAACTTGCATTCTCTGGTTCCTCCTACACATTATACAAACTTCTCTTCTCTGGATATTTTATTGCAATTGTCTGAGTCTCAACCAGATGACAATATCTCAATATTTTCTTTTATCTTTATGTCTCCAGTGCCTACTAGTGCCAGAAAAATACAATGATGATTGAAAATACACTTTAATTGTTTCACTTGGTGTCACTACTGTGGTCAGAAAAATAAAGAAGGAAAGAAAGCCACCACTTCCCTGAAAGTGAGAAAATATGCAAGGGCAAATGGATGTCCCATGTTTCCTGAATCTATTAAACGTGTATTAATTTAAAATAGGGAAAAACCATCACGGAAAATAATCCTAAAATGTTTCCCTACCTATTTGTTTTGTATGTTGCTTGGACAAATAATATGAAAGACAATTGAGTGGGAGCAAAGTATGACTTCCTAATGTAGCACCTAGCAAGCAGATGACGCCACAAGGCAAACCCATTGTAATGTTCTTACTTCATATTCCTGCACTGACAATCAGAAACTGAAACTGAATTGCAGTGATTCAGTCAGAGTAGACCTGACATCCATGCTTTCCCAGAGTGTTTATCTACATAATTGTATGTGTTATTCATTTTCTCTCTCATTCAGTCACTGTTAGCTTCCTGCCTCCATGGCCCCCAAAAGATTGAAAAATCAGAGCCCGGGGTAGAGAGAGGAACACACATGAGAACAACTTGGCAGTAGCATTCACATCTTCATGTCCTTTTCTGCCAGCCTGGCTTTCCATTTATGTCTGGGTGCTCTTTCTATCAAACTTCTGTCTTGTATCAATTTTTAGCAGCATGGATAATTTATTGCATCTAGGATGATAGAAAACCAGCTTTATACATCATTCAGCTTGCAAAAGATGTGTAGCTTCAGTTCCTTAATGGTGTCATTTTGGCTGAATGCTATTAACAGATTACCCCTGCCTAGGGCAGTGGAGCATGTGCAGCAGAAAGATAACCTTGTGTTCGTAATTTAATATTAACTGTTTTCTCCATAGTACCTCTTTCCAGTACATTAACAACAAACCAATATGGCCTTGTCCCCTGCGGTCATATTCTTCTGAAAAAAAAAAAAAAAGGATTACATGATAGCAAGTTCCTGAAGATTTCCAATGAAGTATTGCAAATCATTCAACACCAGCTCTGCAGAAATGAAAAATAAACAGGCTTAGATTCAATCAAATTTAATTCCTCCAATTTAGCTTTACTGCACTTCAAAGGGTGCTCTTATTAATGTCTTGGCGAAAAAATTTAGCAGTCTTCTTTTATTCTCATGTTTATATGAAAGCCTCCAGTTGTATTCAACCTATAGTGAGATCAAGAAACCATTTTATTTTATTTTATTTATTTCTCCCCCCCCTTTTTTTTGGTGACCACTCTTTCACAGTTTGATATAAAAGTGTAAGCCATTTACAGAAAACTCTTTATGGAATTTTTATCCTATTCCATTCCCTCGAGCTAAATTTATATCCTGCGTTAGCTATCATAGCACTGGAGTATTAGTCTTCTCCCTTTGCAAGCAGTTCAGGGCAGTCGGAGGCCCTATCACTCTCCGCCACTCACATAGGCAGGCATTATGAGTTTATCTCATCTTCTGCAGCAAGTACCAGGCCCAATTCATTCCTTTAGGCTACTTTACTAATAACCTATTCCTTATCAGGGCCTCTCCACCTCAGCTTGTGATCAAAGACCCAATTAATGGAACGGAGAAAGGTGAAGCATTCAAATAATGGAGACAGCTGTTTTTCTCTGTTAGAGGAAATCCATTTGTATTGTTATCGCACACGCAAGTTCCTCGGCTCCTGTTTAATTCAGTCTCCC
Source organism: Dipodomys merriami (assembly GCF_024711535.1). Lineage (NCBI taxonomy): Eukaryota > Metazoa > Chordata > Mammalia > Rodentia > Heteromyidae > Dipodomys > Dipodomys merriami. The sequence continues at coordinate 58,103,430 of NW_027205603.1, forward strand.
CCTATTTCTGCTGATGATAAAAAAAAAAAAAGTCACAATGAACTCCGAAGAGAATGGCAGAAACATCACTGTGTTTCAACTTAGTCTGGGAGTTATCAACTTGAAAGTGAAAATACAAGCAGATAAGAGGAGGAAATGTCCAACAAAAGACCCTATCAAAAAATTTAAAAAATTTTTTTTCTAGTAGCATTCTCTATTCATCATCCTGATTTTTTTGTTCACTTTCTGCCTTAATATTATATTACTCAACTGTCTACTTCAGCTGAGCAGACATTGATAATATCTTGAGTTCCACATCAGTTGAAAAGTAATTAAAGGCCCAGAGTAATCATAATTGGTCGGTGCAGACACTTTTGTGGACTTCATGCACTTCTGCGCCCTGGAAACCTTAGAGCGTTGACTTTAAGGAAGCTATTTCTCCACCAGGTGCACCATTACTCCCTCAACTTGTTTTCTAAACTGTTTATTTCCCTTCCCCCTTAAGCATGTTAAGCATTTCCTGCCTTTAGTGGCATGCATGTTTTTCTTAACATAAAAAGATTTTGATCACTCATTCCCAGGCACAAAATCTGATGTGCCCCATCATTTCTCCTCAAAGCTTTGACTTGTCTGCAAAGGGCTCTGTTCTTCTTGCTCAGTGATTGAGTGGGAAAGAGCAGACCTTGTGGTTTCAGAGTCATTGCTTTGTTGCCTCTATTTTCTCTTAATAGAACCAGGACAGATACAAAACTGGAAGGGAAATAAAGATAATCCTTTACATATACTGTGTGTGGGACATATTTCCTTGTAAGGGTCTAAATCCAAACTTGTTTTTGGTTTTGTCAAATAAGAAGAGAAATGTACGTTTTTTTCTCCCCTCAGGAGAATTCCCTTGGAAAGCTAGAATGAGAATCACATATTTGAGTTCCTGCCTGAACACATATAACTAACAAAATAAACACGTACAAAGCTGCAGTATATGCAATGAATAGACACAACAGAATCTTAAAGGGCTGTTCTCCCAGGTTGATGTCTCACAGGGGATTCCATGTGTGTGAGACTGGGTGGGGGGAGGAGGGGAGACATTATGCTTTTGCATGCAAAATGAACAGTTACAAGAAGATTGTATGGAAATAAAAAATGATGTGTATCAAATGTGGTTTGGTAAACAGGTCCAGTTTTTCTGTCATGTTTCTTTGAATTCAACCTTTAGAAACTAGAAAAATTAAAATGAGCCTCTTACTTCTACCTTGAAATAAAACAAGACTGTTTTTATTTGCATCCCATAGATATTTATAAACTTTTCTTACCATTGAACCTAAAGCAAATAATATAAACCCAAACAAATCACTTTTCTCAAGAAGACATAAGAGAGTAAAAGCAGAACTTCCAATAATTTCCCTTAGGCACACTAAAACATAGGTAACTGCATAGATAAATAGTAACTTTCTAGAAAAGATTTTATCAGTCAGGATAGGCTGGTTATATTGGAGTGGCAACTAAATAGCAAACAGTGCTTGTAAGCATTTATTTTTCACTCACAGAGCGTCCAATAAAAGTGTGTGCATGTTGCATGTCAGAGGCTCATGCCTGTAATTCTAGCTACGCAGGAGGCTGAGATGTGAGGATTGATATTTGATGCCAGCCCCAGTAAGAAAGTCTGTGACACTTTTATCTCCATTAACCTCCAAAAAGGTAGAAGTAGAGCTGAGCTTCAAGAGCTAGAATGCCAGCCTTGAAAGAAAAAGCTCAGGGTCAGCACCCAAGAACTGAGTTCAAGACTCAGGACTTGCTTTCATGTATGCATGCATGCACATGCACATGCACGTGCACACACACATAACATTGGTGACGTATATGCTCAGGGACACAGAATGACAAAGACTTCATTATCTCATGTAGCTCCTTTCTTCTGGATGTGATGCTTCAAGATCTAAGAAGGTTGAGATAATAGCATTTAAGGTATGACCCTCAGCAACAATACCTAGGTCCAAAGGGAATTTTCATCATTTCTATCCATATGTCATTGGTCAGGGAAGATACATGGTCATGCATAATTTCAAGGGGGCATGTACTTAAGGAAAATCAGTAATTTTGGTGAGTACTAATGCTTACCATAGGAGTTATTTGTATTTCTTCTAGCATTTAACAAACTGTGCTTAATATTTTTGTTTTAAGGATGTTGTATAAAAGATTGTAGCATGATCATAATGGTTTACACCTGTAATCCCAGCTACTCAGAAAGCAAAGATAAGGAGGATTGAGGCTACCCCAAACAAAACCACATTACCCTAATAAAAAAATTAAGTGACCTCAATGAATGGCTATAGTCATGACTCAAGTGCTAGAACATCAGTCTAGTAAGTATAAGGCTATTAGTTCAAATCTTACTACTGAGAGTCCAAGTCTCAATACTGCAAGTTCAAATTTCAATACTGCCCAAACCAGGGTTATAATAACATGATGTCAAGGGAGCCAAATCTAGATTTATCTTTTTTTTTTTTTTTGTCTGTTGTGGGGCTTGAACTTTGGGCCTGGGTGCTGTCTCTGAGAGGCTTTTCAATTCAAGGCAAGCACTCTACCACTTGAGCCACAGTTCCACTTCTGGCTTTTTCTGTTTATGTGGTGCTGAGGAATCGAACCCAGGGCCTCATGCATGTGAGGCAAGCACTCTACCACTGAATCACCTTCACAAACCTATCTTTTACCTTTTATCTTTTATCTTACCCTTTTTGTCTTTTAAGACAGATGTTAAGTATATTATTTACTCAGAATATCACTTGATCTGTGATATAGAAAAGCACTTAATGCTAGAATTTTGGCTCATTTTTACAATATTAAAGGTCTTGAAGATTCATACAGTGAATTATCTTGATTCAAATCTATTAGGATTACTGAATAAAAACACATTTATTCTCTCTATAATTTGTAGTTGTATTATAACATCTAGCTGAATAGGTTTTTTTTAACATGGAATATTCTAGCTTAGAATACTTAAACATATTCTTTTGTATGATTTATCTACACATTGTAGATACTGTATTTATCTACACATCATTTTAAATTTTACCTATTATATTTATTCCATAAGTAACATGTTTATTCCATAAGTAACATTGAAGGCCTACTATTGCCAGACACATTCTTTTTTCATATGATGGACCAGAAAGTAAGTAGATTCCTTACCCTCAAAAATTCTAACACAGCTGGGCACCTTTGGCTCATGCCTGTAATCCTAGCTACTCTGGAGGCTGAGATCTGAGGATTGCAGTCCAAAGCCAGCCTTGGCAGGTAAGTCTATGAGACTCTTATCTCCAAAAACCACAAGTGGCACTGTGGCTCAAGTGGCAGAATGCTAGCCTTGAACTGTAGAGCTGAGGGACAGAGTCTAGGCCCAGAGTTCAACCCCCATAACCGACCCCCCCAAAAAAATGTTTTCAGCATAGTATTCAAGTCAGAAAATAAGCTTTAACTATACCACATGAGGAAAAAGAAAAGAACAATAACAATTCTACAGGAGACGTCCTTGTTTATGCACATCATATGGCACGAGGAAACAAAACAAATAGCATGCAATATAGCACAAAGTGATGTGTTAGAAAAATAATGCACAGCAAGGTAAAAGAGAGGAATGGAAGATGAACCGTTTGGGATAGAGTTCTCTGGAAAGTCCCCTATACAAAAGGCCTGAGGAGTCTTCAGACAAATGTCAGCAGGGAGAAAGTACAGGGGGGAAATTCCATGTGTCATTGGGAGGGCACTTACCTATATTTGTAAATGGTAGAAAGTTTAGTGTATTTGGAGCTCAAAAGAGAAGTGAAAGCTACTGGATGCAGTTGAAGAGATAATCAGATCAGAAGGAATCTACATTTCTATTATAGACTTATACATCTTTTTGCTTTACTGTGGATTAATTTATTTTTATCTCAGATGTTTGTAGGGGATTACAATTTAAAATCTACATCTTGATCAGTGTAACCTTTCGTATCATTCTCTTGTCCTCCTACCTACCCTTTCCCTCACATCTTGTTTTGCTTTTCTTTGTTTGGTTTGTGATTTTACTGGGGATTGAGCTCAGGGCCTCCCGTTGAGCCATACCTCCAGACATTATGCTCTTATTGTTTGCTAGGTAGTATCTCTTGCTTTTGCCTGGTGCAGCTGGAATTACAAGCATGTACCACCACACTAGCCCATGTCATCCTTTTTAAACCCAAAGATGAATCTTTATGCTAAAATCATTTTCTTCTATTTAGTTAATTATCCCTGTATAAAAGGGTTTCAATTCAGCATGTCAGTTTACCAGCACAATGCATTTTCATCAATGTCTCCCCCTCATCCTCTTCATCTGTGCCAAACCCACTCATCCCCATTTTCACACATGTACATTGAATACTATGACTGCATTCACCTACCCTTCCTCTCTCTATTTTCTATTAGTTTTCCATTAAAATTTAAAGAGCCACTAAAAGTGTGTGAGTAATCCCAACTCATTACATCTTCACCAACTTTAAGGAATATGACTTTTTAAATAGCTGGGGACTTTATGTATGCTATCTTATGCTGCCTTATTTTCATTTTAAAAATAGTTAAATTTGTTGGTAGTGAATGCTTCACTTTGCGTATTTTTCTGGGAGATATTTATGTTTATTGTTCCAATAACATTGAAAGAACATTATGTACTGCCAGGAAGCAAATTGATTAACTCATTCAGCTGTGTGCTAAAACCAACCATACTTCTTCACAAATCCTTTTACAAAAGTTTTGAAATCATGGATATCATGAAAGTTACTACAATGGTAATACTCATTTACATCATGCAACTTAGCAACAATATGCATGAAAGCTTTTTCTTATAAACCAATTTACCAGCATACCACTGATTTAAATAGTCTCTTAGAGTTAAAATTAATTAAGACAAAATTATTGCCCCCCCAATAGGAAACAGTCAAACCTCTACAGAGAACTAATTTCTCCCATTTAATTTCTCTGATAGAGGGGAAAAAAAACATGGGCTACACACTAAGGCCCTTACTGTCATTTTTGCATATTGTCAGAGCTGTGACTAGATAAAGATTCACAGCTTGGGAAATGACTATAGTAGGTAGCAACACATCCTCCAAAAAATTATTTTGAAGTCCTAACCCTTGATACCTGGGATCGTGATCTTACTTTGAAATTGGGAATTTGTTGATGCTCAGAATATGTATATGCTAGGCCCTGAATCCAATAAATAGTTTGTTTACAACAGAAAGAAGAGGAAACACAAAAAATTCGCAGGAAGGATGCCATGTGATATAAGAGGTTATAGTGACATAGAGAGATAATATATGTGATGTCAGAGAGATTGGAGTGACATAGCTATATCCCAAAGAACATCAATAATGGCTATCAACTCCCAGAAGTGAAAACAAGAAAATAAAGAGAGTATTCTCCACAACATGATACAGTGTGAGAGTTACTCTACCAATACCTTGATTTTTTACTCCGGGTTACCAGAAATTTGGCTAAAAGCATTTCTATTGGTTTGAGACACTAAAGTTTCATCTCTTTATTACAGCTACTGAAGAAACTAATGCACTGACCAATTCTATGTCTTTTTTTTCCCTGATGAAACTAATATACTTCCAAATCAGAAAGTGTTGACCACTTTATAGGACAGAGGGTTTTATCTATGGTATTGCATTGTATTTTTATGAATAAAATTACTAGAAAACTTCATATATTAAAAAGAACTAATATTGTGAATGCAAATATATAATTTTATGTTACATGTCATTTTACAATCAGGAATGGCTAAAACAGAAGAATAAAGAAGTAGAAAACTGCAAAGCTATTGTTGATTTCCTTAAAAAAATGTGTGATTGAGGGTCAGTAATCAAAATAGTCGAAGCATACTGAAAAATATTTCAGTGAAACCCAGACACTAGCAATAAACAGCATGAGTTTATAACAACCAGCCCATGCCAGAGGAACTGATTGATTTTCTTTGTGTTTCATTACATAATTAGGGCACTAAGGAAATCCTGTGGTATACACTGTATATTTGAACATTAGAAAAATACTTAATTGGGTCTCATGAAATCCTGCTTTAAAATTGAATCTGAATTGGCTGGCACACAAACACATTCACACAAATGGAAAATGGCTGAGAGTATTATAAGTAAGAAATAATGATAAACAGTAACAGACTGAGTGTGTGAAAGAGGTTTCCAGTGGTGAATCAAAAGAATCAAGCTTAGATTATGTTTCATTTAACATCAACTATAACAATCTGAAAGAATGGATTGCCTTCCATGAGGTTATTAACATAGTCTAAGACCCTAATTAGTAGAGTCCTTGAATTGCAAAGAAACTAAAAATCAAATGGGGTCACCAGCTCCAAAAGCATAGGCAAGAAAGAAGACGAATTTTGCCAAGGGCCAAACTGGAGGCATGGCTCTACTGGTAGAATAACAGACAAACAGGGAACTCAGTGAATGAGAGGCCCTGAGTATAAACTGCAGTACAGCAATGACAAAAAATTATTAAGTTCAGTATTATTCTTACTTTGTCTTTAAAATGTCTAGTATACTGACTTTATCATTACAATAGCAACAAATCTTTGCTTCTTTGCTCGTTTTAGTTTAAAATAATTTTTTTTAAAAAGACTGGATTGGCTGAAGATGGCAGCTGCCACTGGGAACTGGTGCTTGTGTGAGTTATTGCACTTTTTTTATTCATTGTTCCTCCCAGGACCAATTGTATGTAGAGCTTTATGTGTATATTTAGTCCTTGTTCTTTGTGGAATCGGACTGATGCCACAAAGGATGAAAATGTCATTATCAACCAGCAAAAGTGGGAGAAAGCATTTTTTCATCCATATTGCAATGCTGGTGGAGGAGGAGAAAGTTTTATGGTGTACTTTGAGAGCCCTTCAGAAAAAGTATGTACCCTGAGGCAGTATACATTGTTTATACTGGTGATGTTAATGTTACTGGTCAAGAGATACTAGAAGGTGCTTTCGGAAGATTTAACATCAGATTAATTCATCCAGTGAAATTCATGTTCCTAAAGAAATGCTACCTTGTGGAAGATTCATACTACCTTCACTTCACACTCGGGCCAAAGTCTTGGCTCCATTGTCCTTGGCTGGGAGGCGTTGATGCAGTATGTTCCTGATGTTTACATTGATTCCATGGGCTATGCATTCACATTCCCTCTGTTTAAGTATGTAGGAGGTTGCCGAGTTGGAAGTTATGTTCATTACCTCACTATCAGTACTGACATGCTGTCTGCGGTGAAGAATCAAAGTGTTGGCTTTAATAATGCAGGCTTCATTACCAGGAATCCTTTTCTCAGCAAAGTAAAACTCATCTACTACTATTTGTTTGCCTTTCTTTATGGGCTTGTTGGTTCTTGTAGCAATGTGGTCATGGTGAATTCTTCTTGGGCCCTAAACCATATTCTTGCACTGTGGAAGGTTGGGCATTGCACTAACATTGTTTATCCACCTTGTGATGTACAGCATTTCTGGACATCCTGTTACATGAGAAACAGAAAACCCCAGGATATTTACTGGTTTCCATTGGTCAGTTCAGGCCTGAAAAGAATCACCCATTGCAGATCAGAGCCTTTGCTAAATTGCTGGATAAGAAGGCAGCTGAGTCACTCTACACAAACATCCTCATTGGAGGTTGTCATAACAAAGAAGATGAACTCAGGGTAAACCAGCTGAGAAGGCTGTCTGAGGATTTAGGGGTACAAGAACACATGGAATTTTAAATAAACATTCCATTTGAGGAATTAAAGAATTACTTGTCTGGAAAAAATAAAGATTGAAAGACAAAATGCGGGGGGGAAGGGGGTCACATAGGAATGGTGGTGACAGAGGATACAACATCCAGAGAACAACTACACCATTATAAGCAAGGCAAACTAAAATGGTGTTATTAGCTAAGTAAGGAATTTGTATTGATTTATCCACTGGACTCTCTTGAACTGCTAGAAGGCTAAGAAGGCTTAAAACTTTGTAAACAAAGTTGAAGACGAAAATTATGAAAAGATGAAAAATTACTGGGTGCTGGTAGCTTATGCCTGTAATCCTAGCTACTCAAAAGTCTGAGATGTGAGGATCATGGTTCAAAGCCAGCCTGGGCAGGAAAGTCTGTAAGATGCCTATTTCCACTAAGCTACCAAAAAAAAGAAGTAGAGCTGTGGCTCAGTGGCAAAGCACTTGCCTTAAGCAAAATAAATTCAGGGACAGCACCCAAACCCTGAGTTCAAGCCCCAGGACCAGAATTAAAACAAACCAAACCAAACCAAAAAAAAAAAACCCAAAGTAGTAGTATTTTCCATTGGCTTGTCTCATGAAATTAAAAATCAGTAAGTATCTTTATCATCTATGTCCCTGGTAGAGGTTCTTCAGTAGATTTCAAATATAATTCTTACTGGAATATGTCTTAAAGAAATAGATCTCCCTTCTGGTAGGTAAGGGCAATTATATGGATTGATTGAAACTTGAGAATTCATTTAGAACATATAGATAGATAGATAGATAGATAGATAGATAGATAGATAGATAGATAGATAGATAGATAGATAGATAGATACTAGGCTCTTACTCAGTAAATATTTACTGAGCAGATACGTCATTGTGATGGACACTTATCTAGGTACAGTCATTATTAGAGAACCAAGGTAAGGCCTGCTCTTGTAACCTGCATTCTAATTGAGATACAGAGCCCAGACAAATACAACAGAGAACAATAAAGATTGTGATGTTGTGTGATTGAACAGCAAGTGTGTTATTTTGAATAGAATGGTCAGGGGTGGCAACTCTGATAAAAGGACTTTGCAATGGGGTATATGAAATCGCAGCAAAGGCTGTAAGGCAGGAGCAGATTTGATGTGTTCAGGAAGTAATATGGAGGCCAGCATGGAAGCAGGATAATGATTGGTGAAATGTCACAGTAGTACACAGATATCAGCTCATCTTTTAGGTCATTGTCATCTTATAGTTGCAGCAGTCAGAGACAATCCTAACATCTGCTGCCTGGAGCATGGCTAATGGATCCAGCTGCTACCCCAGTAGAACGCACACATACACACACACACACATAACACACATATACACACATACATACACACACATACACACACATTTATGCTATATTTCCCTTAGGCTGCTTCAGGGCAATGGCTGAGTGCAACACACAAATATATCTTCCTGTCTAATGCAGGACTCCTCCAAAATATGACTTTGTCTTAAAGACTTATGAACCTGTCACTACACTGCCCACAGCTGTTTTCCAGAGATGGCCACAACCCCGACTGCCTCTATTCTGGCCCTTGGGGAGGGGAGGCCACTCACTTTCTGTCCACTTATTCCCAAGTATGGGATGGGTCCTTCCCTTGCTAAAATCAGCAGGGCCTATCATGAAATTAATGGGACAGTCAAATCATATAGGCATTTATCTAACATGAATCATGCAAAACTTTTCAGAAAAACAAAAAGAAAGGGAAAAGAATTGAAATAAGAAAACATGGGCATTCTGCCTGCAATTTATTTCATTGTACTTGTTCACCGGAGGTTGAACTAATAGGGAGAATATTTTGCAGCTGAGACTATAATTTAAAGATGTATGTTTGGTTTATGTCATGTGAGGGGTTCGTGGATACACCATAGTAATGCTGCATGTAATATAGAATTCATTAGAAAATAAAACTGAGAAGAAGAGAAGCAGAAGAATATGTATTTTGTTTCAATTATTCTGTACTATAGGTCTGACATAGAATCATATACCATGGCACAATTCCAGGAGGAAGATGACTGTTGGAGCTAGCAAGCACGACTAGCTAAGCTCACACTCCAAGACAGAGCAAGTCCAGCATTCACTTTAGAATAGTTATAACACCTAACTTCTCTGAAAAATAAAATATATTTCAAAGGGTTTTCAAATCCCAGGTACAATGCTGGGAGTTATGTCTACTTAAGACCAAGTTCTACATATTGGCCGTGTCCTCCCAGAATGCTGACATCAGCTGAAGGTCTTGCTATGTCTTAGCAGACTGGCTTAATCCAGCTGAGCCAGCTCTCTGCTATGCTACCAAAGGAGAATGAAAATTAGTCTTTAGAGCTGTTCAAATTTATCTCTCATCAGCACACATGATCCCCAAGTGTAAGTCAACTGCAACATCCGATAAACAAATAAACAGCAATTTGATGGGTTTTCATTTTTATCCCATTTATTTCTTTATCTTCCACTACATCCAAAAAATACCATCTTCCCTACTTTAATATGGTATAAATACTACACCATAAAAACTTCCGTTTCTAAATTACACAGTTAAACATCAGTGGCAATATCTATAGCAGCCAATATTTTATTGCCTACTCTGTGTTGAACTCTGTCATAAAATAATCATTTCATTATAGGAGTTATTTTTCTCATGTCACCAATAAGGGAATTGAGAATAAAGTCGTTAAATGATTTGTCCAAGATCCAAGAGGCAGAGTCATGATTGGAATCCCAAGATGCTTGGGAATTCCCCAATTCTTTTCACAAAACCAAAGAACCAGGACCCAACCCATTTGGTCAGAAGGTCCTGATCGCTATCAGCATCAATAACCTTAGTGCTATGCCTAAGAGGGGAACCATTTTGGAAGGAGGAGGCATTCTAGACAGAACCATTTGATACCAAGTCCCACAATGAAGAATCACCGTCTTGTTCTTTGTCCTTCCCTTTCAAATGTACCTGTATCGACGATCTTATGTATCATTGTTGTGCAAAAAAAAAATGAGTTCTTTTAAGTCAATTCATATTAAAAAAAAGTGAAGTCCAAACATTCATCTCCATTTTGCCTAGATTTCATTGCCCTTAAATGGTCAGTGAACGAATACCAGACTAGTTCTGGTTTTGCTTGGTTTTATTTTGTTTTTGTACTGGTACCAGGGTACCAGGGCTTTACCTCAGGGACCCGCATACTCATTCACTTTTCTTATTCACCTCCACTCAAGAATTTTTCTGGTTAAGTGGAGATGGAGTCTTAGGGGAGTTTCTGTCTGGACTTGCTTCAAATTATCATCCTCTGGGTCTCTTGCTCCTGAGCAGCTCTAGACTGTGCAACTTCTCACAGTAATTTCCTCCTACACTTCAATTGTTGGGGAAAACATGTATAAGAAAAAACCTTTATGGGGGGAAAACACAGTAGGGAGTCACTAGGGAGTCCCTTTCTCAAGCAAGTGATCCTCCACTCCACATTTCCTTCTAACGGCCAAACTCTGTGTCTCTCTTATCCTTCTCTTCCCTGCTCCAGGCAGTTTAACAGAGAAGTTAAAACAATTAATGTGGTCACCCAAGTAAAGGCTAGCTCTGAATCTCCTCTCTTCTGCTTACCAGCTGAGTAAGCCCAGGGACATACTTAGCCTGACTCTTCCTCTTCACAGTGGGGCAATGATAGCAATTATAATAAATATAATAATAGAAACAGTGAACTTTACAGAAACATAGCAAGTTTTTGTCAAGGTTAAATAATCAGAAAAAAAACATAAGGTTCAACAGGGTAATGTTTGAGAAATACTAGCATATTTTGCTGCTGTCTTCCCACTATGCAATGACCCTTTACAATCATTTTTCATCTATGTACAATAAGCTTTTGGTACATCTCAGTGTTTGGCAGACTATAATGGCCCTTTAAATATCCATCACATGACAACCTCACTCTACTCTCTGAGATACTTCTAAACACTCTTCTTAGAGAAGTGCATCTTTTCCTCCACGCTCACAGTGGTCCACAGTGATTTTTCAGCACAGTAGCCACACAAAGGCATCCATCTTAGTATGCGCTGTGCCATGACAGATCACATAGCAAGCTCACGTCTGCACATACGTGAACCCTAGGTTTGCTTTCTCCATAATTTCTAACTGTTGGTGTCCCCCTTCTATAATGTGCCTCTTGATTACTGTCTAGAAATAGAGACCGAATGGAGATAATTTGGGGCATTATTTTGTGAAATATAAAAGATCATTCCTGCATTCCATTCCAGATGTCTACACAAACTGAAGTTCTTTTTTCATTCCATGATATGCTTGTCAATAAAAGTAATTTTAGGAAGAAAATGCTATTTTTTTCTGTCTTGGGGTTGAATGTTTTCAAAGTTATTTTTTTTATCCAGAGAAGTGATATTGCCCCAGGGAAAATTATGTGAGGTACCAGGACTAAAGCTTTTTTACAACAAGTTGAGAACAGCTAACATCTTAATGGTACTCTTAAACAAAAAGGTCTGAAAGAGACTCATTTTCCTCACCACTCACCATCTTTTGTTTTTCTTAAAGTGACTCAATGTCCCTTCCATGCATCAGGAGCAGGCTTCTCCTTGCCTGGGATGGCTCTACAAAATGAAATAAGCAGTCACATTGAACTCTTAGTGTATCAGTTCACTTGCTTTTATTTGGGATCTGGAAGAACAGGAGATCTAAGTGTTTGAAGAAATGTAGGGCATTAATTTAGCAATATTTTGCCTGGCATAATAAAGAAAACTACCAATCTTTCTCATAATTTGCTCACTGTCTCTAATGTTTCTTTGTATACCACAAGGTTTTTGATAAAAATAATTTTAAGAAAACTCTCTACTACACATCAGAATATCCCTTTCCCACAACTTTAGCAGATACACGATGCAGAGAGTTCTCTAAAATTGTACTGTTTCTGTCATGTTGTTCTTTATGAATTTAACATAAACTTTTTTTGGCTTGATGAAATCTGATTATTTCAAATTATTGTTTGAAATGTTAGACCTCTTACACTGGCAAATAGATTCTTAATTACTGGATGATTTGATGTGTCTTTTTCTAGGTAACTTGCATGGAACATTTTCATCTTTGCTGGGATTAATTCCAAAAGAAATTTTGATGTTTATAAGATATTAAAATTCAAAGACAAATAATTTATGGCAAAAATAGTGTATACATACTTTGGAAACAGCATATAAAATATACTAAATATTTAGCAGATTAATTTAGAGAACAACATACAAGGTACAAAGAAGTCTGGCAAAACAAACATCCACATGCTCTTTGCAGAAAATCTGAGCTTCCATTTTTTTATGTAATTTACTCATGGAAATAGTTCTTTTCCCTATAAAATGCTGCTAATGATTGAAAAGGAAGTTAAGACAAAAATAAAAAGCCATACAAAACAAAAAGCTGAAAGAAGAAATAAAACAGAAACCACCGACCTGTAGCCAAAGATTTTTATGATCACTTCAGGTGCAAAGCCAGTATGCAATTGTTCAACTCAAGCAGCAGCAAACCACCCAAGGATGTGTTAGCAAATTAAACCAAGAAGGTCAACAATTACTGAAAGGGTCAAAACACAGCTGTTAAGCAACTGGATACTTGATAACAAGTGAATACTTTGAAAGCATTCTTTTATATCATTGACTTTTATAAGTCATCTATTGACCTTCTGCTTTTTTCATACCACACAATTATTCCCACATGATTTGCCACTGGATCATTCCAGATCAAGAGCCTCATACTTTTCTGTCTAACTCATCTAGGTTTTTTCTGTCCTAGCTCTCAAATACCTTCTACATAACTATATATATATATATATATATATATATATATATATATATACATATATACATATATATGTGTGTGTATGTATACATATATACATATATGTGTGTATATACATAGATATACTTGTCTATTATGTATACATACACTTGTGTATATATATATATATATATGTACTTGTATATATGTATGCATACATACACTTCTTTATTTTGAGGGGGGGGTTGCCGGTCATGAGGCCTGAACTCTGGGTCTGGGCATTGTCACTCAGCTTTTCAGCTCAAGGCTAGTGCTCTACCACTTGAGCCACAGTGCCACTTCTGGCTTTTTCTGTGTATGCAGTGCTGAGGAATCGAACCCAGGGCCTCATGCATGCAAGGCAAGCACTCTACCACTGAGCCACCTTCCCAGCCCCTTTATTATTGTGTTTTACATTTCAGCTTAAGGCCACTCTTTTTCCTTGGTGTCCTATAGAAAGTAGATCTCCTGAATTATCACAATATCTCATTCCTTTCAAAGCCTTTAACATAAAGTATAATTATATATAATTAGTTCTCTGTTAGTTCCTTATTATCCAACCCTTTCCCAAATTAATGGCCATGCTTTGCTTTGAATATTTTCCTTATTAAAACACACATTGAAATTTGGTTCACAGTGTAACAGTATTGAAAATTATGATACTCTTTAAGAATTGACTAGTTCACTACTGTGACTTCACACTTTTCTGGAAGGTTCAAGTTCTTGATTTCACAGGACATGACTGGTGTCTGTAAGGATGATGGCTATAAAGTATGCCATCTTCCTCTGTTGTCAGGGACCTCTTCTGCTGACAACTGTTTGTCTTTCCAGTTTTCCTTGTGTTGTAATGATACAATATGCGACTCTTACCAGATTTTGCCATGAATAGAATTCCTCAGACATTCTGTCACAGCAACCAAAGAAGATCTAAGAAGATGTTTGTTTCCCATCATTTCTCCAAACCTGGCTGCAATACATGGTGTGGAATAAGACTCAATAAATAAATGTTGAAATTCTAAGTGAAAGAACAAATGTAGAATAAGACAAACAAAAACCAGTGATTGCAGTAACCATGCTTGAAACATTAGAAATCTTACATTCAGTGTCATTGCCGTACATAAAAGTTCCTCCATTCTCATTAATTAGGATAACATGGAGGACTTTTTTTTTTGAAGCACCAGGGCATTGGTTCCATCTCTAACTATTTAAATCTGAATCTTTAGAAACTTGTGTCCCAAGTTCTGCTGGTTCTAAGTGTTCTCCAGATAATTATGATGTATAACTAATAATGATGGTTTATTTAGTAGTTTTCAAATGTGAGTTGCATTTGAAGTTCCCAGGTAGCTTTTTAAGAGACAAATTTCTGGCTCCTACCCACATAGCTTGTATTACGTGTGCATTTCTCATGAGTTCCCAGGTGGTACTGATGTTGCTGAACAGAAATCAGCATTTCAGGAACCACTGAATGCAATGTAGATTGCATTGTGCTTAGCTTCTCTACTTTGGAAAGAAGGACTTCAGGGAGAGGAACAAAAGGACTTAAAATAAAAATAACAGGATGTTTTAGGCATAGTTTCAAGTTAATCACTTCCATGTTGCTCACAATTGAAGAGAGATGCCAAAAGCCATGAATTGCCATTCAACTAAAAGACAGAGGTTTGTCTCCTATGTTGGCAACACCCTCTGCAGTAATTGAACATAGAAAACATAAGAGGAAAAAGCCCAAAACATGCCAATGAAGGAAGACATTTCCATGTGTTTACAAATAGCCTCCAGCTTCACCATCCATTCAATCACTAACTCAATTCTGGTATCATCTCAATAATACTATCACTGAACAGACTAATTTTTATATGTGAATTTAAAGAACTATGTTTACATCTGCACGCAGTATGCAGCCTACAGGATTTTAATAAGTTAACATGCACTTAGAGTAGCAATTAACTGTGCCATTGCTTTAAACTTTTCTTTAATGCTTAATATTTATACTTCACCCTAAGTGTTTCAGTACTTTAAGAGGGTCAGTTTCCTGGGCTAAAGGTAGGATGTGATTGTGATGCACCTTTAAATGCAGCTAGGCTGCTCAGCTCACTTAAGAGCTTCAGTACATCATCTTGCAATCACATATCTCAGAATAATTTATACAATCAATTAAAAAGCATTATCAAGGGATGATTTGACAACTGTTGCCATGCCAACCAGTGAAGTAGACAGAGGCTCTGTGTTTAAAGGCTGCACCTGGTGATGGATGTCGCAGATTTTGAGGACTCAGACAGAATCACAGATGTCCAAAGGTGTGGAGGGAACATGATTTAAAGCTTTGATGTTGTGCCATTTTTACTGGCAAAAGGGTGTTGATGGCATGTTGTTCACTTTCTCATTAAAATTCTGTCATTTTTCACAGTGTTCTGCATTCAGAGCTGAAAACTGAAGTGAGAATGCACTTTACAGACTGATAAAATATGATAGCAAAATGGATGATGTTCATTTGCAGGCTGAATTAATTTTTTTAAAAAAACTTTGTGTCAGTGCTTTTATGAAAAGCCCGTTAATCAGACTCAACTTGATCCGCTTTAATGGATATATTTTAAACACTTTTACATTAATAATTAAAATTTGGGATGTCAAATGGCTTCCAGTGCACTGAGATAAAGAGTATTTGGAGCTGATCACTAGAGAACACAACAGAAGCAGAAAGTATACTTCCCAATGCTGAAATGTTGCTTGATTTCTTTATGTCAATGGACTTGGCGACATTGATAAGCCTTCCTTAAAGACTGCAAGACAGAATTATATTTTCTCAAATTGAGTTATCTCAAAAAAGGGTTCCCACGTACAGATCTAGTATTAGTGAATGATAGAAAAGAAATTATAGCTCATATCTCTCAGATTGACTAGCTAGTTCTCCAATTCCTTGCCCTATTACATCATTCTTTAAGTGTAATGCATGCATTGTTAGTATTTTACCACTTGCTAACTACATGAAATTCAGGAAGTATTTTACTGTTCTTTATCTCAATTGCTGCATCAGTTGAATGGGGATATCTGTATCATAGGAGGCTGAGAGGATACAATAGATATAATGAATAAAGATTAAGCCCAGTGTCTTATGTGTTTATTTGCATGGTCGTTATTACAATGATTACTATCCTTAGTATTTTATATCGCCTTTTGTATAAAAAATGATTGAGGCAATCACGAACCTTCTTACTATTCAAAACATCACAGTAGGTAAACTAGAAAGTAAATCACTAAGACAAACTATTTGCTAGGTGATTTGAGTGACTACAGGAAAAGTTACACTGAGATAAAAAAAAAAAACTTGATAGAAATAAAGTGAAATAAAGAGTGGCAGATATAGGCCTGGAGTATGATATGATTATTTAATGTACTAGAACAGAATTGACTTTTTTTCCACTATCACCTGATTTCTGAATTGTAACTTGTACCAAGCTAGGATAATGGAAGTGAGTTCTTTATAGACAGAAAAAGGTAGCGGAGACTTTTAAAATAACCATCTCCTAAAAGTTATGCTCAGAGGCCATTTTAGCAATAAAAAGATCTTTCAGAGGCTTGATCTGAAATGGGATCTGAAGCCTGCTGTCCTTTGTTCCTCATTCACAGAAGCACAAGGATACGCTCTCCATTTGAGAGACACCAGATGAAACCAAAGATTTCATGCTCTGGGTTGACGCTCAGCAGAGAAAGAAATGGAGCCTACATGTCTAGGTGAAAAGTATGGAAAACACTGCAAGGGACCCTGCACAGTAGAATCTTCCTCTTGCACAGCTAAGGTGAACTTTTTTCTTTTGAGTACTTACTGGCTAATGGGAGAAAAACGTAGTGGTTTTAATGCATTCTCTTGGCTCTTGATGTGTGCTTAATTTTCAAATAAGCAGTTTTCTCTTCTCCACTAAATTATTCTTTCCCACCCTTTCAACATTAAATGCACAAAAAGGGGCCAGTAAATATAACTTTCTGTCTTGTTAGCTGATGTGAGATATGATGATGATGAACTTCAATACGGGTTATCTCCCAAACTTGAACTTCAATACTGAGTTCTTACAATCAAAATCAAGTGGTTAAAACTAAAAAGATATTTGGTGTACTATTACCATTAGGAAACATCAAGTTCATAAATGCTTCACAAAGGTGACATTGAAATTGTCCTTCAGACTGTTAAAAAATCACTAAATTTCTTTAAAATTAAACCGAAGTAATCATTTATAGAAATATTTTCCCATCTTTAAGTGGACACAATTCTATTATATGACCATATATATGTAACTAGTTAAGACATAAGCACAATATATGTGTACAAATAAATATCACTCCTTTTTATGTGTGATTTTACTATCTGAAGATGAGACTAGATGCATGACTTATTGGTTTTTGCTTTTAGTATTCCCTATTTCTGATTATCAGAGAAATATAAGCATTTCCCTATGTACATAATAAGCAACGCATATTGAAATGTGCATATTAAACCTAAAAAGTTATATATAGGATGAAACATAGAGTAGTCTCTGCTTTAGGAAGTTTAGTCAAGTTGAAAAGAATAATAATGTAAAATATTAAATAAGACATTGAAATAAAAAAGTACCACAAGTTAGTTTAGACTTTCTTTCACAAATGAACAGTATAAAAGATTTTTAATTAAGCTGAGTATGTGTGTGAGTGGCTCATGTCTATAATCCTAGCTACCCAGGAGACTGATATCTGAGGAGTGTGGTTTTCAAACCAGGATTGACTTGTCAATCCTGGGCAGGAAAGTTGGTGAGAGCTTTGTGTCCAAATATCTACCCCAAAAAGCCACAAGTGGAGCTGTGGCTCAGTGGTAGAGTGCTAGCCTTTGAGCACAAAAGCTCAGAGACAGACCAAGGTGCTGAATGCCAACCACAGGACCTACACCAAAGAAAACAAAACAAATCTATGATTAATATTTTCCTAGAGATGAAAGTTTTCTCTCTTGGTTTTCCCACCTATTTCATTTCCCTTTTCTTCTCAGCTTTATTTATATGTCACAAATATTTATTTTTCTCCTTGATATAAGCAGAAGAAATGTCAATATTTGATTCTTTACACATGTTCTTCAGTGTCTTAGAATTGAATAAGGTTTCTATGGTTAGAGTTCTTGAAAATTAATGCCCTTTCTAAATATTTGTTTCATTCCTTTCTTTGATAGTTATTAATACCTTTCCATATGAAATAAGAAATTTTACTCATTCATTGAGCAAGCAAGCGTTTACTGAAAGCTTACTTGTGACATGTACCAATGTTACAAGAAATAATAAACTAAGGTTCCTACTCTTCAGAAACCACTGAGGTTTTGTTTTTCTGTTTGGTTTGGTTTGGGCAGTACAGGAGTTTCAACTCAGGGCTTTCTATCGTAAAGCAGGTGATTTCCCACTTGACCAATGCACTCACCCTTTTTGCTTCCAGTTATTTTTAAGGAAGTATCTTATTCTTCTTTCCTGGCCAGACTGGGACTGTGTTTCTCCTATTTTTTAAATACTTTTATTGTAAAAATGCTATACAGAGGTGTCACAGTTACATGACTAAGGTAATGAGTACTTTTCTTATTGAGCATTGTTACCCTCTCTTTTGTTTTTCCCCTACCATCCCTTCCCTCCCCTACTCCTCCCTTCCCTGGCCCCCAAAGTTGTAAAGTTCATTTTCAACACAGTGTCTTGTACATCTCATTGCTACAATGGGTCAACTGTATCCTTGTTTCAGCATTTTGTTATTTCCCTTAGAAAATTAGAAAAATGTATATACCAGATGCAGGACACCGGAATCAAATACAGTGAAAACAGGGGTTATACCATGGGGAAAGAACAAAAGAAACAAAAAAATCACACAGTACATTATAAATACATTAAAAACAATAGCAAGATAGAAAATCCCCCTTGTGTCCCTATCTTGGGGTTCATTTTGCTTAATATCATCTTATATGGTCATAGATATTGACCTTTTCTGCTTGTCCTAAACATATACTAGTTATTACAGATAAGAAAAACCATGGGACATATGTTTCTTTTGGCCTGACTTATTTCACTTAATATAATTTTTTCCAGGTCTTTCCATTTCCTAACAAATGGGGTGATGTCATTCCTTCTGATGGAGACATAGAATTCCATTGTATATATACACCACATTTTCTTGATCCATTCATCTACTGAGGGGCATCTGGGTTGGTTCCAGATCTTAGCTATGGTAAATAATGCTGCAATAAACATAGTTGTGCTGGTAGCTTTAGTGTGGTCTTGTTTGTAAACATTTGGGTAAATGCCCAAAAGTGGGATTGCTGGATCATAGGGGAGATCTATGTGAAGTCTTTTGAGGAACCTCCATACTGCTTTCCAAAGTGGTTGAACAAGTTCACATTCCCACCAACAATGCAGTAGGGTTCCCTTCTGGCCACATCCTCTCCAGCATCTGTTGTTATTAGATTTCTTGATTATAGCCACTCTAACTGGGGTGAGGTGGAATCTCAATGTTGTTTGATTTGCATTTCTTTTGTGACTAGAGAAGTTGAGCATTTCTTGATATGTTTATTGGCCATTCTTATTTCCTCTTCAGAGAAGTTTCTCTTTAAGTCTTTAGCCCACTTATTTATCAGCCAGTGGTTTCTTTGAGGATTTGTTTTGGGAATTTAATTTTTTTGAGTTCTAAGTATATTTTAGATATGAAACCCTTGTCCGCTGTATGGCTACTGAAGATCTTTTCCTAATTTGTGAGCTTTCTATTCATCTTGCTAGCTATGTCCTCTGCTCTGCAGTTTCATGCAATCCCATTTATCCAACTTTTCTTTGATTTGTTATGTTTCTGGGTCTTTATTAAGAAAATTTGGGCCTGTCCAAGGAGCCCTAGAGTTTCTCCTGTTCCTTCCTGTAATCTTTTGTGGGTGTCCGTTTTGACTTTGAGGTCTTTGATCCATTTGGAGTTGATTCTGGTAGTGTTAAACCAATTTTGCCAGCACCATTTACTGAAGAGGCTGTCTTTTTCCATTCTATTTTTTAGCTCCCTTATGGAAGAGTACGTGGCTATAGTTCTGTGGCTTGTCTCCTGCTTAGCTCTTTTCTTGTGATGGAGTCTTAAGAACCTTTTCCCACCTAGCCTTGAATTATAATCCTCCCAACCTCAGCCTAGCCAGAACAGGTAAGATGGCAAGCATAGGCCAAGGACAATAACCTAAAAAAAAACCCAAAGAAATGAAGAGTGCAAGAATATTAATACATCAGTTCAGTCTTCAGAGGCTATTGAACAGTGCAAAATAAATAAAGATTTAGGTTTCCCCAAATCTCCTACCTTGTTTGATCTTTGTATTGTCACTGCTTATTTGCTTATTTGTTTCAAGGGAGAAATTTCCCTAGCTATGGTCATATTTATTACTATCTCCCCAGATATCTTGGTAACAACCCAAGGTTTACAAACTTAGGGAGCTGGAGGAAGCGCTGTGAATACTTCTGCACTGCTTTCTTTTGCCTCCTCCTGCTCTTTCTGCTCCCTCCAGGAATCATCCCTATTTCTGGGAAATGAAGGAGGGAAAGAAGTAGTAAAGTCATATGGAGAAAAATGTGCAGGCTTCTAAAGGCCAGGAGAAGGAGAAAAGATTCACTGTTGCAAGGAACTGTGCATTTTTGAGATGAATCTTTTAACTTGTGTGAATCACCAGTGTTTAAGACACTGAAGATATATCTCTGACGAAAATTTAGCTAAGTTAGAGAGTGTGGGATGCTTTCCCCAAACAAATGTGAAAGCTTTAGGCAAACGGATTTCAAAACCAGTGGTAAAAGGAAATGAAATGCACATGGAAAGACAGACAGAGATAAAATGTGAATTTACTTCAAAGTTACTTTACAACATACAGATGACTAGACTTTAAAGGAGCTGAAACACAGAGTAATTATGAATTTGTTCATAAGACACAAATACTCTGAAATCTTTTCAAAAATTGAACTTATGCTCAGGCCCTAGTTCTTCGTCTCTTGACTCTCTCTGCTTCAAACTTCACCGTAGACATGGTGAAAGGAAAGATTATTTATGATGAGTTCATGGTCAACCTATAGAACAGTTATTTGTCCTCTCCCTAGCTGCAATATTCTCAACAGCACAAGAGCTATAAATATTTATCTACAGTATAAACATGAATGGAGATGTAACAATAAAATCCTAACCTGTATCATTAATAAAAGCTAATAATTATTTTCGTTGTCTTCACAGATTTTTTTCTTCTGTCCAGTAAAACCTCTGAACTTTATAAATAAATTAGATGGATAAGAGAAGAGGAAATAAAACCTAGCACATCTTGAGCATTTTCTTACAATATGCCAAGCACTGTGTTATGGTGCTTTATATATGTGAATGTTTTAGGTCTTTATACTGTATTTGTGAAGGAAATTTGACATCTCTTGTTAATTTTATACCTCTCTTTGCTTGTCTGTAAAATGAATATGATGATAATACCTAGTGGATATGTTTTTTGGTGAGGATTAGGTTAATTTATATTTATAAATTAATATATATTATAAATTACTTAATATATGAAATATATTATGAATTAATATATATAATGATTAGAGCATTTTAGTATAAAATGAATGATACATTAATATTGTTTATAATACATAATTATTATATTGATTATACAATGATTATCATTATATATTGATTATGTAATGATTATATTAGTATGGCCATTCACATATATATTGATTAGGGTATGTTTAGTATACAATTAGTAATAAATTATTACTATTTCCATTTCATAGATTAGGAAACTGAGGCTTCAGGAATTTAAATAATATAAAATGAGAAAATAGTTGGGTGCGACTATGAATCCAAGATATACCTGACTTAAATATCTGTGTGATTGCAGTTTGCCTGATCACAGAAAAGAATGTTTATCTAATCTATCCTTGCCAGCATAGTGTGAACCTAATAATTTTATTTTTATCTTTTTAGATCTACTTGGCTTTAAGATTTAGCTCTCTTACTATACTTATCAATCTTTCCTCATTGTCCTTAGAGAATTAAACAATTTTCTTTCATCTTGTGTACCCTGTGACTGTGTTTCATCACATTTTTGTTATTATTTTCTGCTATTATTGGAGCTTAATTCTCACTTCATTAAGTGAGAATTTTTATCTTTTCCAAATTTACATCCCCAATATCTTAGATAGTTCCTGGATTATTGTAGGTGTTCAGAACAATTGGTTGAACAACATGATCTGTATTCATATAGGTACAGATATTGACACATTCCCATGTCTTACAATATAGTGATAATTCCTTTCTCAGAAACATTAAGGACAAAACAGCAAGATGGAAAAGAGATAAGGCAAAAAATGAATTTGATTGAGCAAATGAGGATAAAAGCCCCTTGAGTGGAAATGACCGACCGCAGGAATCTACCTAGTTTGGAAAACGACATAAAAAGCTTAGTGTAGGACTATGATCAACATTACCCAAAACAGGAAAATCCACAGACTAATTAGACTCCACCATATAGTCAGAATATTGCTGAAAAAAATCAGAATGTTAACCCACTCAAAGATAATGGAAGACAAGTTAAGCTCCAGAAACTTTATATGGAACAGAATCTTTGGTGACTAAAATGATCTATGTGGACCATCAGCAAGCTTGGAACGGTTTCCACCAGTTCCCATCATAACACATAATAGAAGTCCTCTTCCAACTGGAACCATATCACAACAATGGAAGAAATGCATTCTGTGACAGTCTTTCCAGAAAAGTAACTTGACTTCAGGGAATCAGTCTGAGTTAAAGAAAATAGATCAGGATTGATCCAAATCTCTCGGGAAAAGCTTGAAGTACTTATTTGCCCTTTTCTAGCTTCAGCTTTTCTGACTTCCTATTTCTAAGAAATAACTTTTTTAAAGGGTTGTATATGAAAAAAAAAAAGACTCGGGAGGATTTTTAGTCATTGAATAGCTCTTAGAAAATCATATCATGATGAGTTAAGTGAAAATTAGAGCCACATGCCTGAAATTTCCCTGAAAAAATACACATATCCTTTAAAATGAAGGAGAAAAGTGCCAGGAAAAAAATATGCTTTCAATTTGTTTGAGTTGAAAACATTTGAAACATATTTTTAGACGTTTGCCAAGGATTTTCCAAAAACCATTGGATTTCTCATAAGCCTTAAAAGATGTCTTTCTTTTGAGGAATAGAGGGAGCAACTGGCTCATTTTCTCAAAATCCTAACTAACCTCTAATATTGCTGTTGACCATTAATATCTGTTTTAATATTTCCTAGTTTCTAACTTGGGGCCAAATTTAAAATGTCTGTGATCATTTCACTCCTCCATCTTTTCATTTCTAAGAAACAAATAGAATTAATTATATCAAAGAATTTGGCTTGAATTTGGGAGCTCCAAGGAGAAAAAGTAGCAACCATCCTTATAATTTAGATAAGAAAGAGTTAATGACTGATCCGATTGCTGCTAGAATTGTGACAAAGGTCACAGCCAAGTTTTCCATATGATTTAAAATTCATAGAAGAACCACGAATGTGCAGAAAAATAAATCAAAGAGGCTTTCTTTCTGAGATGTTACTCATTGAACAACTGCTAATGGGTCTTATTTTTTCCATTTATCTCAGAATAGATTAACTTACCAAACCCTCTGTTTGATTGATTGACCCTGAGAAAAAAGTTATAGCCTTTAAGTTACAAATATACATGGCTCTTAACATGCCAGAAAAGGGAGCACTCTAGGTATGTTAGATTGTAAGGGGTGTGTTCATGTATGAGCATGATAAAGAGAGACAGCGAGTGAGGAAAAGGAGAGAGAGACAGAGATATGCATTTGTAAGGCTAAATGTGTGTTTGTTCCTTGGTGTCAATAGAAGGGGAGAGGAGCAAGATTAACAATGTGTAGCTCTCATTCTTAAGCTCAGAATTGTCTGTAGAAGGGATCCATGCTTAAACCAGAGACTTCAGTAAACTTCCTATTTCTAGTTATGAGACTGTGAAATGTACAAAATGCATATGATATAGTTCTTTGCCCACCCACATTGTCCTCAAAGGGAAACTGCCCCTAGCAGGGTTCCCCTGAAATAGTTAATTTCCCTGCATTTTATGCTAGTTGCATTCTAACAAAACCTGGCCTTTATATCTTTCTTTCGTATTTTGTTTTTGGTCATCCTTTTTTTTTTGGTCATGACCAAAAGTAGTAGAACAAGCCCTCTACTACTTGAGCCACAGTGGCACTTCCGGTTTTCTGGTGTTTATTGTAGATAAGAATCTCAAGGACTTTCCTGCCTGGGCTGCCTGTGAACCAAGATCATCAGATGTTAGCCTTTCCGAGTAGCTAGGATTACAGGCGTGAATCACCGGTGCCCAGAAAAAATATATTTCTTTATATATGAAGCCTAGTCCTGAACTATGCTGTAAGATACCTACACTAGTAATTATAACAGCCTGACTAATCAAATCAACTCAACCAGTGTTTACCAAGCCTGACGTGTTGAGTGACTGCAACTGGATATCTACATATCCTTGATATAGATCATTTTAGAAACTGAACTCTTTTTAAATAAAATGAAATAAGGAAAAAAATGTGCACTGGTACAAGACTTTATAATTTTCAATAATAGTCTTCATCTTTACTTTATACATTGAAATCACCAGGAAACCTTTTAAATTACCAATGTCGGTCCATTGGATTCATTATTTAAATGTGGCCTGAGCATGAAGAGTTTTTAAAGCTCTCAGTGGTTCTGAAGTGTATTTGGGAGCCAGTGGTTTGTATTGTCTCTACTGCAATGACAATTTCATATTATATTAGAATTAACAAAGCAAAATACATTGGCTTATTACTTCATGATTCTTCATGATTGTATGTATAAGCCTTGGTAAAGTTTCTTATTTGTAAAATGGGATAATAATAATATCTCTCTGTTGGTAGTTTTTGGAAGCTTAGATAAAATATTGCTTAAAATCACTTTAAATAGTAGATGTTTATTAATTGTTGGTGCTTATTTATTATCTCAATAAAAACAATATTGTGTCCCAGAAATGTTAGTATCCATTTTTCTCATTAGCTTTATAAGATCTTGACATTTAGGATCATGGTTTTTCATCTTTGTCCTCCTACTAATATAAGATTTGATCCATTGAAGGTAATCAATTATAACATGTGTGAATAAGTGAATAGATGAGCCTAAACAATGAACACAGTTTATAGAAAGGAAACTCAAAGATAAGGGTATGAACTGTGTTCCTCTGTTGTATTGAAAAGTCTCTAACTTTGTGAAGACTAGAAAACTCAATCTGTAGGCAATAGCCAATGGTTTTGATCATTCAGTGCTCTAGACATTGGGGATATAAAGATGAATGAGACATAAGCCTTTCTTTTGAGCTACTCTTAGCATAATAATTAGGAAAGGTTATTTTCTTGTCTCCTCCTATCTTAAACTGGAATGGATTGACTCAATAGTTGTTAAATAATAACAACTATAGTAAAACATTAGCATCTAATTGCAAAAGCTCCTGCATAATGTCATGCGTCAATTTTCCTTAAAATATTATAAAGTTGTAGAAAAGGCACAATCAAGCCTTAGCAAGAGACAAATAACTGTTAAACTAAACCTGTGAACAAATAATAGTTTCTAAGAATGTCTATGCCATTCATTTCATTGGAAAGAAAGCAATCAAATTTTAATAACATTCTGTGAAGAATAACACAATAATCTTTACAATAGTTTCACATGGAGAATTTCTTTGAGGTAGAGACAATCATGTATTCAATGTTAAGTTTTTAAAATGAAAAGATCATCCCTAAAGTTCTGTTCTTCACCTAAACCAGTATTTGATATGAATTACTTAGATCATTGTTTAAAATCACTAAAATACCATGAAAGAATATTTTTAGAAGTTCCTGTGTACCTTAAAACTCTTACATGAACCCTGTAAAAAATTTAAAATCTTTTCCAGTTGTTTCTATCAACATTATTAAGGCAAGTAAATAGAGTATTTCCTTGATGCTTTAGGAAACACATAGATGCTTTAGAAAATACATAGACAAATCCATATTTGAATCTAGCCTCTGCTACCTAATTTTGGTATTACTTGAGCAAATTATATAAGAAACATCATCCTCAGTTTGCTCATATTCTACAGGGAGATATTAGTGCCTACTCCATTAGGGAAGTGTAATTAATTATATAACATGAAACTGTCAGTTTGCTTAATAATAGAATTCATATAACTTAATAAATTAATGTCATGTGAAAACAACTGAAGCAATATAAATGTTCCATAAATGCAGATGGTCCTTTCAACAACAAGTTCTTTAAGCATAGTTCTCACTATGTCAACTGTTGAATTTAAGAAAGAAAATGACATCACTCACCCACTGCCCGTAATAAATCCCACACTTATCAGCATGTAAATCTTCCCACATCTGGTCCCAAAAGAAGAGGCTTTCCCAGCCATGACCTCACAACTTCTCCTCAGAAGCTGTCCTTTGTTCTAAGTATACCAGGTACCTAAATTCTCCCCCACAAGCAGTCTTCCTTTTTCCCCTTATTCCTATAATCACTCGCGCTTTCTCACCTCAACTCCTGCATTGTTATTTAACTTCTTCTCTGAGACTAAAAACTCTCTATCAAATAACAAAAAAGTATTTATAAATATCTGTTTATCTAACAAAAGTATAGGATACTTGAAGGCAAAGATGATGGCTTATTTATTTTTGTATTTATCCCAGCTTTTAGAATTCAATCTCAATCACGATAAATACAAACTAGGAGCTTGCTGAAGTGAAATTGCTTTACTTGACATTAAGTAAGCACAGTGGTATTTCAAATATGTTTTCTCCATGTTCCAACTCATTTTGATGAGAGATGTTAACATTGGCTCCAAAGTGATTATACTCAGAGTTAACAGAACTCCAAGTTTGTATACTGGCAAAGCAGCTGAGGGAATCTAGCCAGGTATCAAAAGAAGGACAAAAAGAACTGTGAAAAAATGTTGTGTGATATGCACTCTTTGAGTGGCCAGTT
This sequence comes from Dipodomys merriami, assembly GCF_024711535.1. Lineage (NCBI taxonomy): Eukaryota > Metazoa > Chordata > Mammalia > Rodentia > Heteromyidae > Dipodomys > Dipodomys merriami. Next base: position 58,131,022 of record NW_027205603.1, read on the forward strand.
TTCTAACGAAGCATAGGCTTCAGGGATGAGATAGCGCATAAGCTAGAATTGGGTAGATAGGCTAGAGTCACATTACCCAGCTTTGAATTCTGCATCTACCACTTCTTGTTTGTACCCGTGGTCAAGGAATTGGACCTCTCTCTGCATTATCTGCAAGTTAAGAATGAGATTTGGGTGAGGAATCAATGAGTTGATATATGTGAAGCAGACAGGACAGTGCCAGGCACATTGTAAATGCCATGTAAGTGTTTATAAACAAGTAAGGGACATGTGTCTTAGAGAAACTCCCCAGGAAAAGCAAGTCAAAACACAGACAAAGAGGTGATAATTGATGAAGCAAAAATATAGACTATGTTTTTTTCATAGTGTGATTCCCAAAGTATCTATATCCAAATCTTCTTATGGCTTAGTAAATACAAATTTCTGGGCCCCATACCAGAACTATGAATTAGGCTTTATATAAAGAATAGGGAAATACAGAAAGTCACATTTTCCTAACATTTGAAGTTGCTTTTCCTGTGATTTAAGAAGCACCTGTCTAGACCCCTGTTGCTCAGAGCAGCCTGAGGACCGGCAGCAGCAGCATCACTGGGGACCTTATTATAAATGCAGAACCACAGCCCTCATCTCACACCTGAAAAAGAATCGCAAATACCAGGTGTTTGCAAGCATATTAAAATTGAAGCACTTCAGGTTTGGGAAGAGAGATACTTGAAGTATAAAATGTATTGTAAAAAGGGTTCTTTTGTGGTAAATGAATATATATGTTATTTTTCTGTTTACAATTAAAGAAAAAATGTAATCAAATAAACTATCCATTGAATGTTTTGTAAAGCTCCATTGAAAGACTGTCTAAGCTAGGAGCTTTTTTAAAATTTAATTTTATTGCTAAGGTGATGTACAAAGGGGTTATACATATGAAAATGAGAACATTTCTTGTTGAATGTTGTTTCCCCTTCCCTTGTTTTTCTCCCACTTTCCTTCCCCCAATTCCCCCTCTCCTGCAAGTTGCAAAGTTCATTTTTTCAACATACTGTCTTGTGAGTATTGGTGTTGTAAAAAAAAAAAAAGGCTTTTTAAAAACCATTTTACATGAGGAGACCTCCTCCTGAAAGCCTGGAGACAAATTAGTGATGGAGATTGTCCATACATATTCACTAAGTAGTGTATCAATATGTTAGATATCTCAGTATCCTTGGCAGAAAGTAGCTTGTAGAATACTTCTGTATTCTAGCAAGATCACAGAAGCTAATGGGAAGTTATTGCCAGTCTTATAGGAAGAAACCTATGAACACCTTTATGTGTGTCTCTTCTTACTGCTTTCCAATGACCCCAACTCAGACAGATGGTCACACTAGTCATGGGCTAGGAAATTCAGTTCAGCTTTCTGGCATGCAGGGGGAGGGCAGTGGGTTTTGGTAGACATGCCAGGCTCTGTCATGTTGAACTTACCATCTAAAGGCTAAGGACACAAAATACAAGAAGAAAAATAAGACCAAAGAGAATGAAGTTAGCACTAGGAACCAAGTAAGAAACTTGGGTTAAAAGAAATAGTTGATGTATGATTCAAGATCAAGCTTACTCAGTGTAAAAAAAAAAAAAGAAAACTTGATTTAATTAAAAACATTTAAGTATTTATATTCATGTTGAAAATAAATCCCTTGAATAATGAATATGAACTAATAAAAGTGGTTTGTTTGGTTGTTTATCTAATAGCTTTAGTAACTCTATAAAATTTCATTACTGCATCTGCTTCATAAATGGCAAAAATGATGCACAAAGAGATGAAATAACTTGCCCAAATACGAAGTAGTACAATCAGCATTCAAACTCAGGAGATCAAAGTGCTTAATCATCAGACACTAATGCCTGCCCTTACTGGCTTCACTCTACCTGGGATATAAGAGCCCAAGAAGAAAAAGTGTAAGCTTACAACACAACAGACATTATTTTTACATAGAAAAAATGCACCAATCATCAGAAGGTAACAAATAATCACCATGGAAAAATCATTTTCTTGTTACTACAAATAGCTCTGCTCATTAAATACCTTTTGGCTGGAAACAACAGAACACCAATTCTGATTAATTTCAATTGGTAATAGATTGTGGAGAGTGATACTAGACAGCTTTTTGATAACAAAAAGGTGGTAGCTAGTAGAATCTTCTTTCTACATCTGTGATAACTCTTAAGCTATCCCAAAAGACAATGTGTCTAATTGAATTTCTTCCATAAACCCATACTAAAGCAAAAGATTATGAACAAGTGTCATATTTGTGAAGTGATCTCAAGGAAAAAGGAAGGTATAGAAAGTAAAATCGAAATATGTTATCAGGTTGGTCATCACTAATGAACAGCATTCAATGAATCTATAAAGACCACTCTAAGATACCTCTTCAAGACAAAAAAGAACAGCACATTCTCACTCATCTTTTCTTTGATAATAGTGGACTTTTGAACACTGACTTTCCTTTTGCTTTGTCATTAAGACAACAATCCAAGTCAGGAACCTACAGGTTAGGATGCAAGTCCCAGATCACCATAATGCTTGACAGAAGGTGATTCAGGCTACATCTAGTAAAGAAGACAGTAGCCAGAGAACTTGGAGCATTGGCCAGAGGAGCAAGAGAGGGTATAAAATGCCTACAAGAGACTGGTACAACTTGCTTAGAATACCATTGGTTGGCACAAACTAAGTACTGAGTAAATAACTATAGGACAAAAAGACTTGTGGGAGACCAGACACCTGGAGTTAGTAACTTGATGGAAGAGAGGGAGATATTTTCAGTGGCCTTGAAAAGCCAGTTAAATGGTTTGGTCATTGAAGACAAACTGTGATATATGACAACTAAATATCCTCTTTCCAAAACTGCTTCAATTACATGAATATCTATTACTAAAATTTTAGCCCTACAATGGTATAATTAAATAGGCAATCCTTGGCTGTGTGAATAAAATGAACTGTCTTTCTTTCAATATCACTTATGTTCCAGATCCATATTTTCTCCCTGATTGCTTGTAACACTCCTACAAATATAAATCATCTCAAAGCTATGTAAGATGCATAGTTTGTTTGCATCGAGTACAAATAATTAAGGGAAGATAACAAGGAAGATTAAAATGAGACAGGAAAAAAATCTTTTAAAAGTCCACTAGTCAAAGATAATTGCCCTGCCAACTTTGCATTTCAAAGTAACAAGACCCTATGAACTGAATCCACTATGAAACATAAATTTTTCTTGTTAACCATTGTCCAATACATCTGAAAATCAACTCTGAATGGAAGGAGACCAAGCAGAGAACACTCCAAAGTTTCTTCATCAATGCAAGAAGAAAACGGGGGGTGTAGAGTGGGAAATTTGGATCATTTTCAGTGATTGTTCCTCTGGACAATGTGTTACTGTTTGGGGAAGGTTCCTGCTGAAAATGGCATTTCTGTTCCTGGGGGTTTAGAATTGGTTTTGCAATCAGAAAGAAACTTGGGAAATAATCATTCCCTTGCTTGACATGGAGAGATTTTTGCCATGAAAAAAAATGTGATTAAAAAAAAAAAAAGAACAGTCATGAAATGCAAATGGTCTCAACAAATTTGGATTAAGATGCCTGACTTTGTTAAATTACAGGAACTACCTGCTTTCAGAGAGGAGTCAATGGGGCAAGAAACAGATGTCTGCTTCAACTCCCATTGGGCTACCAAAGAGAAGATTGTTTCAATCAAAGCTTGCTGTGTTCACTGCAGAAACATAAAGGTTATTGCAATTTCAAACTACTCTTTTCAAGGATTAGAACAGCTTCATTAAATAATTAAATTATATACTTGAATGGCAAAGGCAGCCTCTTCACAAAGAAACCAGTATATGTCCCTTGTAGACAAGGAAGGACAGAGTAGATACTAAAGGGGAAAAGCAGTCAACCACTCTGTACATCTCTTTTCATTCAGAACATACATTCATTTTACCTAACTTCGGCATTTCACCAGAGCATTTGTACCCACCTGAAATAGGAAAATATCATTTGGTCTGGAAACTGATGACATCAAAACCACAAGATTGGAAGAGACAGTGGCCATTTACTAGGTTTCCCTTTGGGATTCAAAAATAAACAAAAACACTAATAATGATAAATCTCAGACTCAGAAACAATAGAAACACAAGAAGTTAATTGAACCAGGGCAACAGGCAGGGCCAGCCTGCTTGGTTTTCCCTAGTATTCTTGTAACATGAGCTGTGAGGAGACAGAAAAGGAGAGTATTCCACACCTATCCCTGTATATCCATGTAAGGATTTTGAGTTTGTTTTTTTCATTTCCAATTGAGGTAGAAAACCACCAGGATTTTAAGTATAGGAGTGATATAACATGACTAATCTACTTTTTCAAAAGACAATAGTTAAGTGTGAACTCGGGGTTTTCCTGCTTGCTAGGCTGGCACTCTACCACTGGAGTCAAGCTGCCAGCCCTTTTTTTACTTTCATTGGTTTACAAATAGCTATTCACTTTTTGCACAGCCAGCCTGGATTATGCTCACCCTGTTTATGCTTACCACATAGCTGGGATAATGGGCATGTACTCCCTTTGTTGCATTGCTACCTATATAAATGGCAATTGCCAAATGTTAGAAACACATCTTAGGTGTTCTTTCCAGTTGAGTTTTCAGGAGACTCCAGTGCCCAGCTGCCATCTAACTACAAACACATATGAGATTTCAAGTGTGCAATGACCATTGGAATCCAAGCAAACCATACCTAGTTAGTTTGGGGTGTGTTTACTTTTTCTTTTCTTTCTTTTTTTTTCTGAAGAAATAGTTACCCAGAACAACTATCATCTGGTATGACCAATTTAGAGAATGTGTTTGTTTAGAAACTCTAGATTGTGCTATTGAATCAGTTTTCTTATCCTTAAATTATGACCCATTCCTTCTTCCAATATATTTTGTTGAGTCACAACAGGATGTCAAACATTTTGTTTAGGAAAGAAGGAAAGGGACTCAACCATCATGATTTAAAGGCTAGAACAAACATCAATGAATAAGAAATACATGAAAGAAAATGTGATGAGCGTTATGAAGGAAAAGTCCATGGATGGAAGGTTGCATGGTTTGAAGAGTAGGCAAGTAGAAACCGAGCTGAGAACATAAGAGATAAGAAGAATCCAAGTTATGGGGAAAATGGGTTCTAGGTACAAAAGAATTACGTGTTCCTTATAGGTTTGTGATAACAAGAAAGAAAACCAGCAGTTAAGTAATATATAAAATAGTATTCTCTTTTGTGAGGTTATTCTCTTAGGGAACTAACTTTGATTCTTATTCTTTATCAGCACCATATTAATGATTCTCTACTTTGTACCTTGCTGTGTGTTGGAATGTTTGAGTGCCTCAGATTTCATGTGTTGAAACCCGGTCAAGAATGTGAAAGTTTGGGGAGGTAGGACTTGGGAAGGTGATGAAGTCGTGAGGGTGGAGAGCCTTTGTGATGAGATTGAAACTCCAAGCCCTATGGAAGGGGTCCAGAGATAGCCACCAAGATTCTTCCACCATGAGGCCCAGGTGAAAGGAAGGTGTTCATAAGCCAGATAATGTATCCTCATCAGACACAAATTATTGGTGGAAAAAAGTTCAAACTGCTAATCCAACATATACTCATTTACTTGTTTGGTTTTTTTTTCCAGCTATGCCTCCCTAAATTTCATATCCTACATCCAATCCATGAGTAAAGCTAGTTACTCAGCCCGCCAACATTATCAGAATCTGACCATTTCTCACCGTTGCATTCATCAAGTCTCTGATCCAAGACAGTGCTATGATCTGCTTCAAGGACCTCCTACCTGACTTGAGTCTTCCTCATCCATGTTGTATTTTTGAGCCAGGTACAAGATCAGTCCTGTCTACTAAACTACACTAAACTTTCTATATTTGTTTCCATGGGCTCCTCTAACAAATGATCACAAATGGAGTGTTTTAAAACAATGGTAAATTAGGGATACATTGTTCTGGAGGCTAGAAGATTAAAATCAAGGTGTTGACAAGGCTTTGCTCTCTCTGAAGAGTTAGAGGGAAGATGCGTTCTTGTGTCTTCCTAGCTTCTGGTATTTTCCAGCAATCTTATCATTGCATCACTTCAGTCAATGTCCCCATTTCACATGGTGCTCTCTTCTCTTTGTGCTTATGTCCAGATTTCCTTCTTCATTCTATAAGGCCCATCCTAGTCTAGTAAAACCTTATATATTTCCACAGAAGATGGTATCTGCAGGCATGGGCTGTTGGGAATTGAACATATCTTTGGGGGAGTTATGAAACACCATTCAACCCTTTATAACTGTCCATGTCTTTCTCACTCAGTCACTGTAATGCCTTCATACACTCCATGCCTTCTTCACACTCACCTGAAACTGCTCATCGTCCATCATTCTGGCATGTTCTCTCCTCAGGGCTCTTGCACCCACTCTTTCTGTCTGTCACCCTTTGTCCTGAGCTACTAACCCTTCATCCTCTTTCAGATCTGTTCCAGAAGGCCTTCGCTGGCCATTCAATTTATAATTCTCCCACTATGTCCTCAATTTGACACTCTCTCTCCATCTTCCTGGAACTAGGTTTGTCCTATTTCTGAAGCAGCAATTGTTGTCATTTTACAGGAGGCTAAACCATCTTGCTCAATATCCCCACTAGGAAATGGAAGCTGAGCTCTACAAGTTTCTTCCAGATCATATACTTGAGTTCTCAATTACTAACTGTTTTCTGTAGTTAATTCTATACTCACCTGGAGAGGAAGTAACAGGTTCAGCCTTCATGATAACAAATACATATAAGAAAAAAAAATGAACCTTGCCTCATTTAAAAAATATTTTGGGTCCATAGTCATAAAAATCTGATTTTCAGTAAAAGATTCAGTGTGAAATTCTAAACATGCAGGTGTACACCAATGCTTTATGTATTTTGGGGGTCCAATAATCCAGAATGCTATCTGAGCAATAAATTTAAGGAAGGTTTATACTTTATTGAGTCTCCCTGGGGGTTCCAAGGATTAACAGAATAGTACAGACTTGTACCTAAATGATTTATTTGCCCAAGCAATACTATTCATAAAAATAAATCAGAAATGCTTGATGATGACACTGTTTCTAAACAAAGTCTCGTTGGCTAGCATGATGTCACAGATCCACACTGTTTATTTGCATGATGTCATATGCACACATGCATACACATTTAGTTATTTGCCTCCCCAAAAGGAATTATCATAGCTAAGTAGATTTGTGGGAATTTTTCAATGCTATAATGATATAAAACAGTACTCATTCATTGAGTACTGTCCATCTTCCAGTCACTGTGAAAAGTTCCTTAGTTTTCACAACACTAACACAGGAACTTCATCTCTGCTTTCCAGATGAAGACACTAGACATTCAGGAGAATCAAGATCCTGGGTTAAACTCAGATAGACAGAAAGTTGGGATAGGAAGCTAGTTCTATGCCACTCCATGGTAGTATTATACAAATAGCACCCCCCAAAAAATATTCACATTGGCTAGCATTCACACACTGTCTCTTTTTGTTAGACCTGTATCAGTAAAAATTTCCCATTACTATATCATAACTAAACAACTTAGGGAAGAAAGATTTATTTGGGCTCAGTTTTCGAGATCTTACTCCATAGTCCTCAGCTGTATTGGTTCTAGTCCCATGATAAGGCAGAGCATCTTAGCAACAGGAGCATGTGAAGGAGGGGCTCCTTCCCTCATGCTACATAGGAAGGAGAGAGAGTCAAAGTCAACCCCATGACCTACTTCTTCTGGTGAGACCCCACCTTCTTAAAATTTTCATCTCCTTCCAAAATCGCACAACCAGATGAGGACCAAATCTTCCTATCCACGAGCTTTGGGGACATATCTGTTCAAATCAGAATATTCTGTCCCCATTCCCTGGGGGCTCTAGTATGTCTCATGATACCAGATGCATCTCTAAGAGTGCTCAGTGTTTTAACTCTTCAGAGGACTAAGTCTAGCATCAAGATGAATGCCAGTACTACACATCTATAATTAACTATTGGGAGGCTGTGAATGAGATCAAAATTCAAGGCCTCCATGGACAGAAAAGTTCATGAGAACCCTTCTCAAACCATAGCTGATGACACATGGTCCCATGGGAGGCCAAGAACAGAATTGTTGTTCCAGTCCAGGTCAAGCAGAAAAATCAATGAGACTCCATCTCATTGAAGCGAAGCTAGATATGGTTAGCAAAGTCCTGTGATCCCAGTAACAACCTCATGTAAGCAGATCCCTTCAAGGAAACCTCAAGAAAGCAGATCACAGCTCAGGACCATGCCTAGGCAGGAAGTGAGACCTTACATTAAAAAAAAATACCATGGCTGGAGGTATGGCTCAATGATAGAGTACTAGCCTAGCAAATGTGAAGCCCTAACTTCAAAATACAGTACAATCAAAAAGAAGAAAAAGAAAAAAGTCCAGTGTCAAAATCTCTTCTGAAGCACAAGTAAACGTTTAGCTCTACAGACTTATAAAATTATAAAGGAAATTATATACTTCCAATATACAATGATACAGAGTAAGCATTCTCATTCCAAAAAGAAAGAATCAAAGGAAGAATCAAACCAAAGTAAGGCTGAAGCTAAGTAGAGTAAAGCCTAAACTTTGTAGCTCCACACCCAGGGTTTGGACTCTGTAATGTCATGACATAAACTCAAACAGGTTTGTAAAACCCTGCCCCTGTGACGTTGCCATTTGCTCTCCATTTGGGTTGTATCTTAGGCTAGCTCCATTCACTACCAGTAGTTTTCCTTGGCAGATGATACATGGTCTTGATATCTCCAATATCATAGGTCTCCACTATGGTTTAGCGTTCACCCCTACTGTCTCAGACCATCGTTGTCTCCTAGTCTACTTACAAAAAATCATATATTGTTTAGTGTCATATATTGTTTAGTGTCCCAAGCTTTCCTCTGAAACATGGGTGAAAGCCTCCATAACTTTTGCATTTGTATGACTGCAAAAACAGCATCATGGAGACAGCACTATGGTCTGTTGCCAGCTCAAGTGGTAACCATATCCCACTGATATGATGAAAACGTTGGCCTCTTAGAACATGGACAGCTGGGTACAGAGACAAATACTGCAGAGACAGCTTCCTAGGTGGTCCAGCAGAGTGCTATATGAGTCCTACCTTCTCAAAAAAGTGTTCCAAATGAATTTTATTTTCGTAACCTTCACTGTGCATTGGGTAGGACCTGGCCAATTCTGAAATGTCCTCACATCCTATTACTCCAATGCAAAGTTGGCTTACAACAACACAAATTTCTTCAAAAACCCCTCATTATAGAGACTTTTCTGTCCAAATTACATGTATATTGAATCTTTCTGCTTCTGCTTTTTGCTCCAGATTCTCACTGTAAGCCTGCCTGAAAGAAGCTAACAATAAGCAAGCAGGGTGAATGCTCTTCTGCTTTGACATTCCTATGCCAGACTAATTAGTCCATCATTTTAAAACTCATCCTCCCAGAAAAATCTCAGACAAAATACAGACAAGTTCTTTGGCAGAATGAAACATCAATGTTCTCAAGTCTAATTCCTAAAAATAGTTCCTGTTCCCATCTGAAAGCTCATGAGACTGATCTTCACTATTCACGTTCATATTGGCATTCTTATCATCTGAACTCCCATCAGAATCATTCATTAAGCTCTGCTTTCAGTATTCTAGCCTTTCTTTATCTTCATTCTCCAAACTTTCCCACACTCCTTCAATAAAACTTTGCTAAATGCTTAAGAACCACATAGTCAGTCACGCACCAGTGCCTCATACCTGAAATCCAAGCTGCTCAGAGGGCTGAGATCTCAAGGCCTGTGGTTTGAATAGAAATCCATGAGACTCCATCTACAAAATAGCCAGCAAATTGCCAGACTGGAGGCATAGTTTAAATGGTAAGGTTACAGTCTAGCAGGCAAACTGTGCAAACACAGGGCTCAAAACTCATTACTGCAAAGGAAGGAAGGAAGGAAGGAAGGAAGGAAGGAAGGAAGGAAGGAGGGAGGGAAGGAAGGTGGGAGGGAGGGAGGGAGGGAGGGAGGGAGGGAGGGAGGGAGGAACAAAAAGAAGAAACCACATTGCCAGATAGCCAAAACTACGACTCCACTTATCTGCTACCAATATTCTGTGTTACTTTTTCATGAGTGTGATAAAATACATGACATAACAGCTTAAAAGAAGGAAAACCTTCAAGTCTTTCAGCTCTAATTTTAGTCATAGTGGAAGGACATTGTGGAGAGGAGCTGTTCAACTGATGGCATCTAGGAAACACTGAGACTCTTACAGAAAGAATCTAAGGGAAAATGACAATCCCCAAGGACATGTCTCTAGTACCTTATTTCCTCTAGCTAAGCCAAATCCCTTAAAGATTCAAGCAGTGCCACCAGTAGGGGAACCAAGCATTCAACACACAAGTCTGTGTGGGACATTTCATATTCAGACCATAATAAGACCCGAAGCTAAATGTATAACTCAAGACTATTTCATATATTAATTATGCAAATAATCTGACTGTGATTCATGTAGTATTTATATTATTATTATTATTATGTAATTGTACAAAGGAATTACAATCCCATAAGTCAGGTTTTGAATACAATGCATATTGGACAGTGTTACCCCTTCCTTTATTGCCCCCCCCATTTTCTTCCTCCCTTCCCTACCCTAAAGTCATAGAGTTCATTTTTTATGTAATATAGTGAATATAATGAGTACATTTGCTCATCCATCCTCCCTGTATTCCTGTGCTCCTCTCTTTGCCTACCCTCAAAAACATGCTTCCCTTTCCTGGTATTCACTTTGATAAACAGTACACTAGCTGTTCCTCCTCTAATATACAACTTACTTTAGACAGTGTGTTTATGTGTAAATGGATCCAGTCCCATACATGTTATCATGTAGAGCTGTATTTTAGATCTAACTTCTCCATAAGAGAAGAAACAGGCACTTCTATTGTGTTTCCTTGTTTTGACTGCCACCCATTCAGCATGAAGTCACATATGAAATTTTCTTCTTATGGTGTCATGTTGACATCCAAAAATTGGGGTTTGAAAGCTTTGTGGGTTTTAACATGTTCTATCAGTTATGTGCATCAGCACAATCCCATCTTTGGAAAAAAACTAAAGGCATAAAAACATGTTTTTAGCTGGGTTCCAGTAAGTAGCTAATACCTGCAAAGAATCATTGTTTGAAACCAGCCTGGTCAGAAAAGTGCATAAGATGTCATCTCCAAAATAACCAGCAAAAAGCCAGGCTGGAAGTATGGCTCAAGTGGTAAAGCACTATCTGTGAGCAAGCAAATCAAGTCAAGATCCTGAGTAAAAAACCACAGTAGAATACAAAAAAAAATCTTTTTTTTCCTTCTGAATTTTATACAAATCCTTGTCCTTCTGTTATTTTTTAATTTAGCATTTACATTAGTATCATTTTATGACAATTGCAGAGACGATAGCATTCCTCCTATCAGTGAGGACACAGTAATACAGTCCAGGAGGAGACGCCATTTGACCTGATGATTGCAAGGGCAGGACTATTGATACAGCCACATGTAAAATACTGTTCCCCTGCTGACAGCAGATTTACGATTTCTGTGACTACAATGACAGGCGGTGAACTTGCATCCGTTGTGATTATCAGAAGTATTCATAATGGTTTATTTATCATCCTTGCCAAAGGTCTAGAAATGTATTTTAAAAAATAACTGAGGGGTTTTATTTTGTTGTTGTTTGTTTTGTGCACTTGTGGAGCTGGGAAGTTTCATATATGTGTGTGTGTGTGTGTGTGTGTGTGTGTGTGTGTGTGTGTGTGTGTGTGTGTGTGTGTGTGTGTGTGTGTATATATATTTTTTTTTTTGCCAGAAACTAGCAGTCTACCACTTGAGTTATATTACATGACTAATTGGAGATAGTCTCTTGGACGTTCCTGCCTGCCCTGGCTTTGATCCTCAGTTCTCAGCCTCATGAGTAGCTAGGGGTAGAGGTGTGAGTCCCCGGCCCCCAGCTCTATAACTTAGCTTTTAGGTACTGAGAGCACACCTCATAACTAAGAATCAGAACTTCGGTAGATGAAAAATTTCATGTGAACTGCTGTGAATTCTATTGGGTTTTGTTTCATTACATGGATATACATATAGTTTTTTTTTCTTTTAAAGGAAGAGAAAATAAAGTTCTTCAAGTCTGATTATCCTGAAAGTCCATGGGTTAGCTGCCAGGACGTCCTCAATAAATGTGAATTCCCCAAAGATTCAGCCCTACCTTATTCATCACTGTAATCTCCCCATCCATCAATGAAGTTGGCACCTAATAGATTCTCAATACGAACTTAAGAGACTGAGTATAATTACTTGGAGATCCTGGCTGTGCCAGCCATGTAGATTTGCTTCACATTCTTCATAACCATCCAGAGTGCAGAACATGCAGGCAGACAGATGATGAAATGGATATTCTTAGATTTTTTTTAGTTAATTTCTAGAGTGAAAAAGGAAAAAGATGATTACACAAGGTTGGACAAAATTGATGTGATAAAATAAAGTGGTATAAGATTTTAAAACCCTTGTATCTCAATAGTCATTTTGCATAAATTATTTTCCATGAGTTAAGGAGGGACACTAATTTCTATTTTATAGAAAACTAAAGAAGACCAATATTTACCAAAGTCACATAACATAGTGACCCTCCTGGAACCAGAAACCAGGTCCCTATCGTTCCTTGTTTTAGTCTTAAATCATGAGCAAGAAAAGGCTGTGCAAAGCATGTAAAGGTAACTATAGATGTGGTTACAAGCAATGCACATTTGGCATAGCATAAAGCAGTTCTCATTAGTACATTGTGGCTGACTCATGCTCCTAATTGGTCCAAGGGGCTCAACCAGCAACTGACTGTTGAACATAACTCAAACCTGTGCTTTGTGTCTTTTGCAGGCTATTTCTCTGATATAATCTATAAAATGTCATTTTTTTAAGTTCAGACAAATCCTAGAGAAGTTTCTTGTTATCTCTGTGACAGGACTGGGATAGTGAAAAAGGTCAAAATAAAACCCAGTTTTGATTGAGAAGTTAGTGTGTGTGACACAGCATAGTCTAGACATTATATATTTGTATATGCATATATAGATCTAGAACTTGAATAAGAATAAATATAATTTGTATAGGAAACAAAAGCCAGAAACAATTCTTGAGAATTAGAAAACAAACAACAAAAAATCAAAGGGACGCTAGGATTCAACCCTGTGTATCTGGCTTTCACACCCGTATGTTTAACATTACATTAGCATGCATGTGTATCCCTGTTAAGTAATTACTCTTTTGTTTGTATGTGTTTGTTTGTTTGCTTGCTTGCTTGTTTGAGATAGGATCTTCCTATACAGCTCAGGCTGTCTTCAAATTTGTAATACTCCTTCTTCAGCTTTGCAAGTGCTAGAATTATAGGCATGTATTACCACACTTAGCTAGAGTTATTCTGTCCCTATTTTTAATCTTAGTGTTTTCCCTAGGAAAAACTCTATCTAAGCCTTTTAAGAACATTCATGAATTGAAGTCCTCACTCTTTTAATAAGTTCATCAATAACATTCTTTTGAATGTCACATTCCTTTGGGTAGATTCTGAGAACATAAGGATTGTCCCAAAAAAGCATATAATCTGGTAGATAAGATGGACAAATAGTGTTGACACAAGTGATGTTATACTGTATAATTGGGGATACTCTCAAGAGAAATATAAGCCCCAGATTAGTACGTGTAAAAAAATCAAGATTCAGAACACAGTGGCATCAAAACTGGCTCTTAGAAGATGGATAAAGGCGTATCAAGCATACGGAGAAAGAATGAGCAAACAACAGAACAGCATGCATTCATAGAGCTGCTGTGGTTTAGTAGAAAGTAGATCTGGAAATAGAAGTAGGGATCAAGTTGTAAAAGACCTTGAAAGTCATTTTAAGGAGCATGTTTCTATCCAGTCTGTGAAAAAAGTCAAATGCAATGTTAGAGCAACAGTGTCATAGGTTTGAATTTGAGAAAAAAAAAGTTTCTATATCAGTAAGAAGAAAGTGAGGGTAAAATTAGAGGAAATTTGTCCAGGTCAGATATATTAGCATCAATCCAAATATGCAACCATATTGAACTGTCCCAAACTACTGGCAGTAGGGACAGTGAGAAAAAGTTGAAGAAATATAGAAAAGAGAGAGCGAGCGACAAGATTCAGTGAATGAGTTGATGTGGTAGACAGTATGCCATTTATTGGCATGACATGAGAGCTTAGGACATAGTAAGAGGAAGAGCAATAATTTCAGCAATTGTTGAGTTTGGGATTACCAAGAGACAATCCTATTACAGAGTAATTTTTCCTGTACTACACAAAAGAAAGAGAGAAAGGCATTTGTTTCTAATGCATTTATAAGATTATCTCTTTGTTGCTTTGTATGTCCCTCCCCCACAGTATAACCCCTGGTTTCACTATATTTGATGTCAGTATAACTTGTAGAGGAGATGGGGAAAAACAAGTCGTTTAAGGATACAGGTGGACCTGTTGCAACAAAATGAGCTTTACAACGTTGGTGCGGGGGTGGGGGGGTGGGGGGGGAGAGGCGGGGAGGATTGGGGGGGTGGGGGGGGAGGCTGGGAAGGGATGTGAAGGGTAAACAAAGGAGGAGGCTGCAATGCTGGATAAGAAATGTACGCATTATCCTGCCCATGTAATTGTAACCCCTCTGTACAGTGTGTTCACAAAAAATAAAATAAAATGAAAAAAAAGAAAGAGAGAAAGGAAGGAAGGAAGGAAGGAAGGAAGGAAGGAAGGAAGGAAGGAAGGAAGGAAGGAAGGAAGGAAGGAAGGAAGGAAGGAAAGAAGCAAACCAAATCCATTGATCCATGATCAAGAGTATGCAGGGCAAGTGAGAAGATGGAAACTCATGTGCCAATCATAATAAAGGAAACTTATAGAACCATTACATCTTCAGAATTACTAGTCAATGAAGCAGGCAATCAACAGGGAGAAATAAGAAGTTTCTGATCTATGAGTCATACGGGAGCTCTATGTGGAGTCTTTTGAGGAACCTCCATACTACTTTCCAAAGAGGTTGAACAAGTTTACACTCCCACCAACAATGCAGTAGGGTTCCCTTCTGTCCACATCCCCTCCAGCATCTGTTGTTATTAGAGATCTTGATTATAGCCATTCTAACTGCGGTGAGGTGGTATCTCAATGTTGTTTTGATTTGCATTTCTTTTATGGCTAGAGAGGTTGAGCATTTCTTCATGTGTCTATTGGCCATCCTTTTTTCCTCTTCAGTGAAGTTTCTCTTTAAGTCTTTAGCCCACTTGTTTATTGGGCAGTTGTTTGTTTGAGGATTTGTTGTTGGGGTGAGAAGCCTCTGGAGAAAAAAACCTCATGTCACTCGAGAATGAAGCATAGAAAAGGCTTGGTAACAATAGGCTTTGCTTAAGCATTATATTTTGGGGTTTAGAATTTCAGAGTTGTAGAAGATGTGGCAACTTTTCCAGTGGAGAAAGTTTATAACATTACCAGCTATTCGTCTACAGAATCACTCTGGTAGTTGACAGAAGGCTGAATGTTTTATATAGAATCGTGCATCCGTGTGTTCTTCTTCTTATTCCATATGAATATCCTAAAAAAGTCGACTGTAGGATCAATTGCTGTGTGCAATTTCTGTTCTTTTCCAGTTATGTGATACAGAATTATTTACTAATGACCTTCTCTAGAAGTACTGAGCAGGTAAATCCTATTTGTGAAATATGTTAATCAATAATCTAATTTGATCTTTCAGTCACCAGAAGGAAAGCACAGTACTGTACAGCCTTTCTCCCATGCATTAAGAGGTTGGGTTTTTTTTTTATCTCTTTCATTTTTCTTTTCTTGAAGAGGATTCTGACACATGCTTTAAAGAGATCATCCCTCACTTGTGTTTTTGCCAGTAGATAGTCAGGCTCGCCTATCCCTGAAGACAAATCACGTGCAAGACATTGCCAAACAGTCACTAGCAGGCAAACAGTTGAGATACCCCAACACTTTCCATTCAAGCAATTTTCTTTGCAGCAGGCGATTTAGGTGACTAGTAATTCATTGAAAACTTTTACAATAATTCCTATTCCCTTTAAGGGTAAGGTTCAAGGAAAACACTGCTTACGAAAAAGAAGATTAAATCATGAAAACAGAGCTCAAACCATACAGTTGGACATATGAAACCAGTTCTTTTCTGCATAATACTTGGAAATGTTTGTGAAATTATTACTGTCATGTCTTAAACAGAGCAGGTAATTATGTCAACCTAAAGAAAACTAATAGTATTCTCTAAGCAAGTGAGGGACCACATGTTATTTAGCTTCAAATGTTTTCTTTTTTCTCCCAAGGTCTGAAGATCATTCTCAATTGTTAAGTTTTGTAGGCTTTTTAAAAAATATAAACTTCTGAGGAAATAAAATCTTCAGCATTACTTTATAATGAAGTGAACATTAACAAATAATTTTGAAATTTTTTATTAACACTTGTTAATTATACATCTCTATGTGATTCAATATACTGTTTTCTTACATGCAGACAGTGTGCTGTGTTTCTATCCAACCACCTTCCTCTACTGTCACTCTTACCCTCTCACTGAGCACGTGTCCTCTAGCAATCATTATTCTACTTCTAGATTGACATTTTTTTATGAGACAGAACAGGTGGCACTTATAATCTCTCTATCTTTCCAAACATTTGCCTTGTTCTTTAAAAAAATGTTTTAGGTTGAATTACAGCCATTCTAACTAGCATAGGACGATGTCTCACTATAATCACCATTTATATTTACCCAAAGGACAATAATATTAAGAATTTTCATATATTTAGTGGCCATTTTTATTTCTTCTTATGATATGTGTCCATCTTATGTCATCTTTTGTTTGGAAGTCTGGTTGAATTGAAATATAGCAAATGTGAACTAAGGGTCTGGGGGTTCCTAAGTAGTGCTCTACCACTTCAGCCATGCCCCCAACTTCCATTTGTTAATTGAATTAATTGTTGGTTTGCTGCTAAGCTTTTTTGAGTTCTTCAGATATTCTAAATATTAATTCTTTGTAAGATTAAACAGTAGAACTATATTTTTTGTTCTAAAAGTTTTCCATTCTATTGATGGATTCCTTTGATGTACAGTGTTGTATATAATCTCAATCATATAAGAAGTTTCTTTTTTCTTTTGTTCTGATTTTGGGGTCTGATCCAAACATCATCAATTGTACCATTATCATAACATACTTCCTTTATCTTTTCTGGAGATTCTGAACTTTCATTTAGGTCTTTAATCCATTTTGAGCTGATTTTTTTTGGGGGGGTCCGGTCATGGGGCATGAACTCTGGGCCTGGGCGCTGTCCCTCATCTCTTTAGTTCAAGGCTAGCACTCTACCACTTGAGCCACAGCACCACTTCCGGCTTATTTCTTTTTGCTTTTGTGGTCCTGAGGAATCGAACCCAGGGCCTCAGGCATGCAATGCAAGCGGTCTACCACCGAGCCACCTTCCCAGCCCTTTGAGTTGATTTTTGTCCAGGGTTTTCAGCACCATTTGTTAATGAAGCTTGCTGTTCTATAAAGTATAGTTTTGGCCCCTTTGTCAAGAATCAGCTAAGTACAAATGCATGATTTATCCTGTTCTTCTACATATGTCTTGTTCATATGCAAATGCCATGCTGCTTTGGTTACTGTAGCTCTGTAGTATGTCATGAAATCATATGGTTACCTTCAGTTTTTTTTCCATTTTGCCCAATATTTCTTTTTCTATACAAATTCATATGTGGTTTCTTCTGAACTCAGTATATTTTGTCTAGTTTTATGAAGAGCGTATTATTTTGGTGAGGGTTTCATTAAATCTGTGGAACATTTAGGGAATTATGAATATTTTGTTAAGATTAATTCTTCAAATCCATGAATATCAAGAATTATTTTTCCATCTTTGGTATCTTCTTCAATTTGTCACCAGTGTTTCATAATTTTCATTGGAAGGGTTTTTCATACCACTAGTAAAGTTGATTTCTATGCATTTCATAATTTTGTACCACTGTGACTTGAATACTTTTATGATTTGTCTGAAAATTCTCTATTAGCATAAGAAGATCTGCTGAAATCTGCTACTTTTTAAAATTTGTTTACCCATTGTAATAGTCTTTGGAGAGAGTGTTAAGGGTTTTCTATGTATAAACTCAAGTATTCTATAAACACAGCTAATGTGACTTCTTCCTTTCTTAGTTATATGGCATTTATTTCTTCTCTTGCCAATTGCTTTGGTGAAAAATATTAGTACTGTAAATATTTGTATGGGACTAGACACTCATTTTATCTTCCTGATATTTGAGAAAATGCTTTTAATTTTCCTCCATTAAATATGACCTTAGCTTTGAGCTTGAGATATATATCTTTTATTATGTTGGAGTAAGTTCCTTCTGTACTTAACTTTTCCAGAGCCAGAATCATCATGAGGAGATGTTGGGTTTTAACAAATACCTTTCTTTTTCATCTATGGAAATTATCATATGCTTTTTATCCTTTATTCTCTATTGTATAGTATAATATTTAAGATTTACATATGTTGAATAATCCGGTATCTTTGGAGTGAAACTAATTTGATAATACTCTGCCCTTATTCCATTTAGAAATGAATTCTATTTGCTAAGATTTTGCAGTGTTCATTAGGAATATTTATCTGCATTTTTTTATAATCTTCAAATAGATGTGCAAAAGGGTTCTAACTTGTCCAGTTATGTGTACAATGAATCACAGAATCATTGTCATTCTTTCCACCATTTTCCTTCTCCTCCCATCAATCCTCTCCATACACATCCCTCAAGTTTCCTAGTTCCATTGGTATTCTATTTTTTTCTGTGTACTTGTCAAGTTTACTTAAAAGGGCAATTAAATTGGAAGGCTTCTTTCTCTTTAAATTCTATTGATTCCTTTTCAAAATTCTCCTGTTAAATTTTTCACTCATGTTTTGCATTGTCTTCTTAATTTCAAATAACTATATTTTATTAGAACTAATTTAGCTTTTGGAAAACTAATTTAGCTCTTAGAAAACTAAGGTCTGCTACTAGAGAGCTGAGATCTTTTGGATATGTCATATTGCGTTACCTTCACAGTCTTTGTACTTCTTCATTTAAATATATGCATCGATTGATTTAATATCACTAGCCTTTTCTTGGATGGCTTTATTAGTAAGCAGCTTTCTCCAGAACATGTCTGTTAAGTATTAATTTGTTATGCATTGATAGTTTTATTTCCAGCATAGCTTTAAATTTCATTTTTCTGTAACTTTTTGGCTATGATTAGTGAATGAGGACACAGGGTGTAAGGTGTACTATATTGGATTCTTTATCTTTTTGGGATCAGGCAGATGTGGTATAGACAACAGTGTGTACACTGTGCACTGTACACGCTGTTGTGGCTATTTCTACGAGAGGAGCATCCTCAGGCAGTGTTGATGTTGCCTCTGGTAATTGTAAGATTGTCTGGCACACATTTCATGAAGCAGAAAGAGGAGTTAAGGTGTGGACTTGGGAATTTCACAAAAGGAAGCGATGTCAGGAAACACAACATCTCCTTTGTGCTTCTGTGCTGATGCCCAGTCCTGTCAGCAGTGTTTGTTGAGATGATGAACAGAAATGGCCATCACCTGGAACAATGCAGGTATGGCATTGGCAGGATTGTTGTTTTCCCCTCTGTTGTTTGGGTAGGAATGTCAGCCCAATAGTAGGCCCTCGGGATTCACTTGGGGAGTAGGTAAGATTCAAAGCTTTCCCCAATCCTTAGTTGTAGACACAAACTGAGATGCAGATACAGAAAGAACTAGGAAAAATTCCTCTACAGGCCTTCCATGTGCTGGCCTTCAGTGATGGCTGGGGCTTCCTTCTTCTACCCCACCCTTTTGCAGCTAAAATGCTTTCAGTACTGAGGAAAAGTGATTTTTTTTAAAAAATTAATCTCAAAGAGATGTAATACATGGGCTATGTGTACTGAATTCGGGTCACATTCCTTTTATTTTTCCATGCACAGCTTTCTCCTTTTAAAAATAAGTTGTGCAAGCATTTGCCATGAGAATTACATGTGGCATTACATATAAGGTACCTTCTGGAAAGGTTAGGAGTGATGTATGTCACTTCTTGGAAGCCCAACATACAATTATGGTTATCCTTTATGCTTATCAAAACTTTGAGGCCTTGTCTTGGTGGTTCCTTCAGTATATGGGAGGGATGTTCCATGCTTATTTGTTCATAAAACAGAGCTGGCAAGATATTTTAATGTTTGAAAAAAATGGAATTAAATGAGAATTTTAAAAACTCAATTAGTGACCTTCTAAGATTGGAAACAAAAAAAACCCTATCATTTATGAAAAACCCCATCTAATGTTTTATTAAGAATCTTATTGGCAAACTGAAATTGTCACACATAGTAAGAGCTTTGTCAGTCCCATACTCACCTTACTTTGAGAAAAATCACCAAAAAGCGAAAGTAAGTCTCAAATAGGTTATAGAGTCATTTAGGAGATGGAACTTGGGAATAACACTTAGGTGTTTACATTATTTAAATTGCATCACGAGTTCTTTACAGCTCTTACAAAACTCAAATGTCCAAATTCTAATAATAAAACATGAGTTAGGCAGTTGAAAATGGATTAAGGTCAGATTCAGGATGTGGTTTAAATTTGGTATTAATTGGTAAACAGTCCTAGAAATTGGCAACCATCTTAGAAATAACAATTAGTTGGAATCTGGAAAAGTTGTTCTTTTTAAGAAAGAAATGACAGAGTTTTGCATAATAACTGTTTTTCTACTACTAGAATATTATTAGGCTGGTTATTTTTGGTAGTTCTTCATGTCTCTTGTTAATTCTACAGATGTGGCTTCTACTCATACCCTACAGGGGCCCAAAAGAAGCGACAATCACTTTTCCTAACAAAGAAAATCCTGTAGTCTCAACAAGGTAGGAACTTCTTGGCTGCTGAAAAATATTTTCTAAAATTTCACATCAGTTTCATGTCAGGCCACAAGGATGACATGAACTTTTCCACAGTTGATGACATTTGCACAGTCTCTTATCTTTTGAACAACTTAAAGATGTCAAAAACAGATTAGAAATTCATACTGATAGATCTATAGCCTTTAGGGCTTTATAAACAGAAACTGATCATGAATGAATTCACCTGTGATTCATTGTTATTAATGTAGAAATGATATCGAGGTACACAAAATGGGAGTAGGGCTTTTGGCTACTTTTTTAACCATAGTTTTTTGAAGGTCATCTTTATAAAGCAGGAACTATGGTTCTCTGCTTCCAAACACAGAGATGTAAACTTTCTTCTTTATCCTATTATTTCCATATGGATAATCAAGTAATCTTAGTGTGCTTCAATGTTGAATAGATCAAGTAACAAGTAAAATTTTAAGTAAAGCTACTTAAAGATAATAAAATATTTTTAAAGAGTAGACAAATATACCATTCATTGCCTCCATAGCTACATTCCAGCTCAAAGAAAATGACTCTTCAGAAAACTAAAGATGAAATTAAAACAAAAAAAATGTGCATAAATTTCAACGTATTTTTTATGTTTTTGCCAACAGTAATAAATGACCAAGCCAGGCACTAGGGCTCACACCTGTAATCCTAGTTATTCAGGAGGCTGAGAACTGAGGATAACCCTTCAAAGCGAGCCAGGAAAGAAAACTCTCCGTGAGACTCTTATCTCCAATTAACTAGAAAACCAAGAGTGGATTTGTGACTCAGTGTGGTAGCGCATTAGCCTTGAGCAAAAGAGCTCAGGTATCACAAATAAGATAGGAGTTCAAGCCTGACAACTGACAACAAAATAATGAAAAATGATCCAAATAGATTATTCTAACACCATAATAATAATTTTAACAGGTGGTAACTATTAATTCCTCATATGAAATTGAATTACCATATTATATAGAGCTATGATTTTTCAATTATCTAGAGCTGATTTCAATAAAAAAATAAATTAGCTTAAAATTGTTACCCTTCTGTATCTCACTGAAACTCTTTTATACCTACTACAGGCAGTCTGCAATGCTTCATTTTGAAGACATTCCAAACTGTATTGGTGTAGTTGGACTCCATGGAACTATATTTTGGGATCTTAACTACTCATGGACATGAGAGTTCAAGGGTGTGGAGCCTTGTATGACTGATAGACAGTACTTCAGACCTCCTCAATGTTGATATCAATGAAGTGGCACGGATCTTTATTTTAGCTATATTCATCTTCCTTTGCTCTACTTGCTTACTTACTGTATGTAACTGTGAGCTATGTATTTAAGTCATGACTTCAAACATTTTGTTCAAAAGTAGGGTGCAAATAAAAATATGAATTATAGCAGCTGTTAGCAATAAATCTATTGCCTAGACTTTTTGAGCTGGAACAGTCCTGTGGAGATTGCCCAGTGCTCTGGTTAAAAAATATGCTCCAAGGGGCTGGGAAGGTGGCTCAGTGGTAGAGCACTTGCCTTGCATGCCTGAGGCCCTGGGTTCAATTCCTCAGCACCACATAAGCAAAAAGAAAAAAGCTGGAAGTGGCAGTGTGGCTCAAGTGGTAGAGTGCTAGCCTTGAGCTGAAGAGCTGAGGGAGAGTGCCCAAGCCCAGAGTTCAGGCCCCACGACCGGACCCCCCCAAAAAAAATATGCTCCAAGATTGATAAACAACTTAAGTTTGTAACAAGGTAAAATCATGATTTCTGTTTCTGCATTTAGGAGTCTCTCCAGTCTTCCATGATAACTTGTGGTCAGATACTCTAGGTCTTCAGGGAAAGGTCTTGTTCCTATCTTTTGACCCAAAGAAGTATCTAGAAATCCACTATCTTCTACCAGAACATCACTACTATGGATTTCTTTTCTCTCACCCTAACCCTTTAGCAATCTTGAATTTTTTCATGACAAAAATCTTGCTAACCAGGAGTATGGGGGACTACCATTAGTCTCAGTACTGAGACTATTACAGAAGAATTTTGAGTTCCAGGCCAGCCAAAACAACATAGATAGACTTTACCTCCAAAACATTCCTGTTAAGATGTAATGCAGATAAAAACAAAGCCTATAATAAGATTTTCATGTCTAAATAATAGTACACAATATATTTTAATGTAGTAAAATACACCCACATACATGGTTTATAGTTGCACTTACACAAATATTAAGAATATGAGAATTGTTGTTAAGACAAAAGAACATGAGAATTGTTGGCAAGACAAAACAGAAGGAATCTAGAATTCAAAAGGAAACTCCTCTCCTTCCCTAGTAAAGACTTTCAATGTGGACAACAGCCAGGAAGATTTTCCCTATTCCCTACCAAAGATTATGTGCCTAATTCTAGAAGTCTAATGATGCTTGGCTACTTTCTCAGCCCATCTGTGCAATGTCTAGACTATCTCTGCCAAAGAGACTAAGGGTCTGGTTTTATTCAATTGTACTTTGCTCTGTACTTTCTTTTTATATACCCTTTAAATGGTTATTTTGACCATAGTTCTCATTGAACCAAAGAGATCTATCTTTTATCCTTTGGAAAGACTGAAGGAATGCTTCTTTTCTTGCTGCCTCTTGAAGCATTTATGGCCATTATATAATGAGAAAAGAAATTCCATAGGGACTGGCTACAATAAATATGTGCAGGTTAAGGATATGCATATATATTTTGTATTTGATATATACAGTTCAATACCTGAGAAGTCCTGAGTAAATTTATGAGGTTCTATTGCAAGCTATGTGATTTTTATAGACCCCAGGGACAATATATTCTAACTTTTGCTTCTTCAGATCAAATATATATTGAACAAAAGACAGCTTGCTTTCTAAATGCATTTAGTCATACTGAAAGTCTAAGTATTTAACAATAATTTGAAGTATACTCTGATGCTGAAAACGCATTTGTTTGTGTGGGTCTGTTTTGTCTCACTGTCAAACATAAGCAGATATCTGGCCACGATATTTTTATCAGTGGTGAACCATAATAAGGCTGTGATTTGGAAATGCAGCCTTCTGCAATCTGGAGTCTAGGAATGGTGAAAATACTAGACATATTGTCAATACATATACTGTATGGGCCCTTGGGCCCACATGAACTTAACCTAGGACAGCAGTGGAGATGGTCATGCCAAAGACAGGGGAAGAGGTGGCAGCAGATCCTGAGGTTGAACTCTATGTTAGTGCAGTTAATTAAATACCTTGTACATATTGGAAGAAAGTTAAAGCTGTCTTTGTCCAAGTTGCATAAGTTTGAACACCATCGCCAGAAGCATATGAATCATACCCACTTGAACAAGTTTTTAAATATTCAAATATAAAATAGGAAAATAATAGTATCTATCCCCATAGAACTATTGGCACTTAATAAGATAATGACTACAAAGTCTTTTTTTTTTTCAAAGATCTCCCTATGGAAGAATGGCTAATAATATTAGTGCTGGCCCAAGAACGGTTAAGATATCAAACTGACCCTGTCATTTATTACTTCTGTAATTTTCTTCTGTTACTCTGAGTTGCCCTTTGAAAATATAGATTTTTTAAAAAAGTAACATCATTCTGTGGATGTTTTTATTAGTTAATTCTGTAAAGCCTTTAGAGGTGTGCATAATGCATGATTAGAGCCCACAAATTTTATTTTGTATTGATAGTTGAACTTCTAAAATTGTTACTTGGAAAGCATCCAAGTCGAAAAAAATATTTTTTAAAAATTTAACAAAATTAAATATTTTTCCTCTTTTACTCTTTGTATAAGCCTTGTATCTAAAGCCATGAATGTTTTGGAGGTGGGTGAAGCGTGAGTGTACCTTAAATGTTCATCCTGACACACCTGTCAAGCAATATCCCTAGACACTACATATTCTGCTGCAAGTTGTGAATGCTAGTGTTTTCAGGTACACAGACTTTCCTAACTGGAGTAATAGAGGATTCTCTTTTTGTTTGAAGCACTTTTAAGAGATCTTACTTAAACTTTCATCTTTATTCATAGGAACCACAGTTGTGGTCTCCATGCTGGGAAACACGCACCTGTGGCTGAGCACTTGACAAAGGTGACTTTACTAAGATGATGCATTGAACTGAACACTACAATTAACAACATTGTTGTCTAGAAATGGATGGGGCTTGAGTACAGCCACGTAAGCCAGTCATGAGAAGAGACAGTGAGGTACAAGTTTAATAACGCATTTGCTCACTTGCCAGTCATACTTACTAATCTGAGAAGTTATATGGTTGAAGGCATAGTTTGAATTCTGGCATATTAATCCCTAGTACCACAGATCCTTTTTTAAAAAAATTATTGTAAAGGTGATGAACAGGGGGGTTACAGTAACGTAATGAATACATTTCTTTTTAAACACTGTTACCCCCTCCCTCATTTTCTCCCACTTACCACTTGCTCCCCAAGTTATAAAGTTCACTTCCAACATGTGTCTATTGAGTATCATTATATATAAGCTTATCTGACCTATGGAAGGGAAAGAGAATCACAGAAACAGGAAGGCAAAGAATGAACTACAGATTCTTTTGAACCACGATTCCTCTCTTAAACAATTGTTAACTTTTCCCACTCAACACTAAAAGATATTTGAGAAATAAAGGTGTGTGTGTGGTTATATATGTATAGAAATTAAAGAGATCTGAATAAAAATGGAGGAAAGGTTCAGAGAAAGTCTTTGGAGCTAGGCTAGGGTAGAAATCAATTTCCTATACAAATTTCCAGAGAAAGAGAATTAAAGATCTTCTGAAAATGGGGGTCTGTTTTTCCTAAATTTCTCAGCAGAAAAATTTGATCTACATCCAATTGTAACTGCTTTGGGGCTAAGGTAAGAGACGTTTTTATACATTTCACTTGCTGCATGTTTTTCCGTGCTAGAAATGTGGTGCTGAGCTCTTTATACTAACTGAAGAGTCAGATGGAAAAAAGAATCACTTGTGCCATTCACTGTGTGAAGTGAGTATTTTTGATGATAAAATAATTCCACATACACACAGATTGTTAGTATTGGATTCCTATTTCTCTTGTAATGTCCTTGGTCTTTTGTCTTTTGGATCAATTAGGTCGGTCCCGGGGGACTTCAGTAAATGAAAAAGAAAGAAAAGAAAACTGACTGTAGTTTCAGGCAGAACTCTCTAAGACTATCCACTCAACATATGGTGTTTGTAGATTGTTAAAACAGAATCAGGCAGAATGCTTCTGAGTAGAAGTACTCTCCACATCAGGGATGGTTTTAATTTGTTAGCATTTTAAGTCATTGGTCTTGGAGCAGTTCTTACTACAGTCAATAAAATGTTTAGTGAAACGAGGGTAAAATAGCATAATTATGTTCCTTAAGTAAGATTTGTGTGATCCCAATGGTATGCACATAAGCTACTTTGTATTATTATTATTATTATTATTTTACTATTAAAAATATATGTGAGGAAGATTAGCCAAGAATAGATGACTGGGTAATACTGAACCTCTACTAAAGATAATGAGAGAAGTTGTTGCAAGGTGATAGCTAGAGTGTCTTTACTAGGGGCTGGGCTGCACAGCTGACCTATGACTCCACAAGAAAGTCCACCCTCTATCCAAACCCTTTTGCTCCAGACAGCACAGCACAGATGGTGTGAGCAATTCTGCAGAGCCAGCCGGTAAGAACAGGCAGGCAGACAGCTGCAGGTGAAGGCCAGGAGGGAATCACGGCTGGAAGGTCATTGAAAGTCAATGCACAGAAAGGCTGTTTCCCCAGCAGCAGAAATTACCCTGTAAGACCTCTGTTGGTCCATGTAGGCAGCAGGCCAAGAGCACTGGACTGCATCCTCAGGCTGTCCTAAGAAGTGGATCTGGAGCCTGGTGTCTATTAAAATCCCACACCTGAATCACATCTGACTCTAAGAGTATAACAAGTTTCTACCTAAAGTCTGAACACCACACATTCAGGAATGGATTTCTTAACACATTAAAATCTCACAGGGGGTTTGTTTGCTTAAAGTAACCTAAAGCCAAAGCTATAAACTACACCAGTTAAATATCAGTATCTCTCTCACACAGCTCCTATGAGGGTCAGGCCTAGGGAAGGAGGACCTATCCTGAAACTCAAAACATGAGTGTTTTCTGTGGTTTGTTGAAGGAGATAGAAACCCAGTGTGGGACCATTCAAAATTAAAATGTAAACCAATGACTGCAGATGTCATCTCCTAAGCGATTGTTATCTCAAGGAGAAAAAAAATGAGGTTAAGATCTAATTTTCAGCCTCAAATTTTTGCCACATAAACTGAGAGCTTCCAATTCCTGGTTTATAGAATAAGGAAATTATATAGATTGATTTATAAAGTCATCCCATATGACCTTTCCTGTATCAAATGCTGACATAGGTTTTTACATGGACTATTCTTGTCAATAAAAAAAGTTACTTGAGGGCTGGGAAAGCAGCTCAGTGGTAGAGTGCTTGCCTTGCATGCATGAGACCCTGGGTTCAATTCCTCAGCACCACATAAGCAGAAAAGGCTGGAAGTGGCGCTGTGGCTCAAGTGGTAAGAGCGCTAGCCTTGAGCTGAAGAGCTGAGGGAGAGTACCCAAGCCTAGAGTTCAGCCCCCACAACCCACAAAAACCGACTTTTTCCTGAATATTAAAAAATAAGAATATAAATAAGAATATAAAAATAAGAATATTAGTTATTCTAACTGGAGTGAGGTGGTATCTCAATGTCGTTTTGATTTGCATTTCTTTTATGGCTCGGGAGGTTGAGCATTTCTTCATGTGTCTATTGGCCATCCTTTTTTCCTCTTCAGAGAAGTTTCTGTTTAAGTCTTTAGCCCACTTATTTATTGGGCAGTTGTTTCTTTGAAGATTTGTTGTTGGGGGATTTAATTTTTTGAGTTCCAGGTATATTTTATTTTATTTATTTATTTTTTTGAGGGGGTCCGGTCGTGGTGCCTGAACTCTGAGCCTGGGCGCTGTCCTTCAGCTCTTCAGCTCAAGGCTAGCGCTCTACCACTTGAGCCACAGCGCCACTTCCGGCTTTTTTTCTTTTTGCTTATGTGGTGCTGAGGAATCAGACCCAGGGCCTCAGGCATGCAAGGCAAGCTCTCTACCACTGAGCCACCTTCCCAGCCCCTCCAGGTATATTTTAGATATGAGACCCTTGTCCGTTGTATGGCTAGTGAAGATCTCCCAATCTGTGGGCTTTTTATTGATCTTGCTAGCTATGTCCTTTGCCATGCAGAAGCTCTGCAATTTCATGCAATCTCATTTGTCCAACCTTTCTTTGATTTGTTGTATTTCTGGTATCTATTAAGAAAATTTCAGCTTGCACCAAGGAGACCTAGGGTTTCTCCTATTCCATCCTGTAATGTTTTCAGTGTCCGCTTTGACTCCGAGGTCTTTGATCCATTTGGAGTTGATTCTGGTGCAGGGTGATACATAAGGATCAAGCTTTAGTTTGCTACAAGTAGTTAACCAATTTTGCCAGCACCATTTACTGAAGAGCCTATCTTTCTTCCATTCTATTTTTTTAGATCCCTTATCGAAGATTAGATGGCTATAGGTCTGTAGGTTCATTTCTGGGTTTTCTGGAGGAGATGTGGAACCTTACTGCATTGTTTGTGGGAGTGTAAACTTGTTCAACCACTTTGGAAAGCAGTATGGAGGTTCCTCAAAAGACTCCACATAGAGTTCCCCTATGACCCAGCAATCCCACTTTTGGGCATTTACCCAAATGTTCACAAACAAGACCACACTAAAGCTACCAGCACAACTATGTTTATTGCAGCATTATTTACTATAGCTAAGATATGGAACCAACCCAGATGCCCCTCAGTAGATGAATGGATCAAGAAAATGTGGTATATATACACAATGGAATTCTATGCCTCCATCAGAAAGAATGACATTGCCCCATTTGTTAGGAAATGGAAAGGCTTGGAAAAAATTATATTAAGTGAAGTAAGCCAGGCCCAAAGAAACATAGGTCCCATGGTTTCCCTTATTTGCAATATCTAGTATATTTCTGAGTCAAGCAGAAAAGGTCAGATAAGTTGATGTTAGGGAAATGAACCCTAACATATGTATTCAAATTTTTTTCTTTCATGCGATTGTTTCTAACACATTTATAAGATTATTTCTTTGTTGCTTTGTATGTCCCTCTCCCACAGTATAACCCTGGCTTTCACTGTATTTGATGTCGGTATAATTTGTGGAGGGGAAGGGGAAAAACAAATCGTTTAAATAGGGACACAGGTGGATCCATTGAAACAATGGGATGTACAAGTCGTTATGTTGAAAACAAACTACAACTTTGGTGCGGGGGGAGGGGGTGGATTGGGTGGTGGTGGGGGGAGGATGGGAAGGGATGGGAAGGGGAAACAAAGGAGGGGGCTACAATGCTTGATAAAAAATGTACTCATTATCTTGCCCATGTTATTGTAACTCCTCTGTACAGTATTTTCACAATAAAATAAAAAAAAATATTAAAAGCATGTCTTTTTTATAGTTTGAAGCCCTTCTTCCACCTTTCCAAGTATCATCTAATAGAAAAAATAGTTTAAAAATTCAAAAAACAGCTGGGTATCCATGGCTCATGCCTATAATCCTTCTTATTCAGGAGGCTAAGGATGAGGGTTTGAAGCCAGCCTGGGCAGGAAAATTTGTGAAATTCTTATTTCAGATTAATCACTAAAAAGCTAGGAGTGGAGACATGGCTCAAGTGGTAGAGCATCTAGCCTTGAGGAAAAAAAGCTCAGGGACAGCACCATGCCCTGAATTCAATCCCTAGGATGGTATAAATTTAAAAAGCTTAAAAGATAGCCCTGCACTCACTATTCCTATTCCTATTACTACTGCCCTGGTTAGTGAAGTAAAAGAAGAAAATATGTAAAATGCATATAGAAGTTCAAGAAACTAGTTATACAACACAGTACCTGTAGTCAACAGCACTGTAATATATAATTTTTTTAAATTGTTAAGAAGATAGATCTCATTTTATGTGTTCTCACTAAAAACAAGCAAAAACTTATAAGTACAACGTGATTTCTGAAACTGCTGCAGAGATGTTTAGCATTTTAGTTGTGTTAATTATATCATGGATGCTTATGTCCAAACTCATCAAAATGTGTATGTAAAGTGGGCATCATTTACTATCAATTATTCCTCGGTAAAACCAAAAATTCCTAAGTGCAAACAAAATAATAAAGTACATGTGATTAAAAAATAAAAGAATGCTCTTTTATTCACAGATGACATGATTGTCTATATAGAAAATCCCAGCTGGGTGCCAGTGGCTCACGTCTGTAATCCTAGCTACTCAGGAGGCTGAGTTCTGAGGATCATGGTTCAAAGCCAGCCCAGGCAGGAAAGTCTGTGAGACTCTTCTTTCCAATAAACTGGAAGTGGCACTATAGCTCAAGCAGTAGAATGCTCGCCTTGAGCTGAAGAGCTGAGGGATAGTGCCCAAGCCCAGAGTTCAAGCCCACAACCACCACCACCACCAACAACAAAAAAGTGAATTTAACAGTTTCTCAAGATACAAGAACAACAAACAAATATCAAATCACATTCTTATTACACAAGTAATGATAAATCGCAAATTGACATTTGTATGTACATACAATGGAATTGCACCTTCAGAAAGCATGAGATTTTTATGCATACCACAACTTGGATGCACCTGATGGCTACTGCAATAAGTGAATGAAGCCTGTCACAGGACAACAAGTACCACTCGATGTCCCTTGCACATAGTTTCCAAAAAGGCCAAACTCAAGGAAATAAAGAAGGTGATTGTCACAGCTGAGGTGGAAGAGGGAAAGGAGTTATTTAATGGGCACAGAATTTCAGTTTTGCAAAATAAAAGAGGTCTGGAGATACATTAAAAATTAAATTAAATAAATATAAAGATAAATTTAATAAACTTTATCTACATGAAACTATATAATACATATAAATCTATATAAAAATCTGTGGTACCCAGGTCTTAGAAGGCTCAATGTAGGTAAGATGTCACTTCTCCCCAAATTGATCAACAGATTCAATGCAACATCATCTTGCAGCATGCTTTTGTGGAAACTGAAAGCACATCTTTAGACTTACATAGGAAAGTGAAGGACAGACAACCAAAGAGAAATTGAATGCTATACTTTTCTAAAACCCCAATAGTAAGTAGAGTATCATGAGACACATTGGACTTTTTGGGTTGGGTGGAGCAGGAGATGGACTGAGGAGGCACTGGAGGCATCTCCCCTGTCATAGGGCACACGTGTGCACAGACATTCGTGTACTTTAATTGAGAAAGTGCTGTGATCATGTGTTTACATTCTGCCCATGCCTATCTTTACCTGGTAATGACAGAGTTGAACAGCTTGATAAGGTTAACAACTATAATTATAAGAAGTACAGTTACATTTTAATTTCAGATTATCAAAACATACTTTTCAGTAAAATATTACTCATAAAATGATTTTGGATATACTTTAGTAAAAACTAACTTGTGGCAAGACTCCACATAGAGTTCCCCTATGACCCAGCAATCCCACTTTGGGACATTTACCCAAACAATCACAAACAAGGCTATACTAAAGCTACAAGCACAACTATATTTATTGCAGCATTATTTATTATTTACCATAGCTAAGATATGAAACCAACCCATATGTCCCTCAGTAGATGAATGGATCAAGAAAATGTGATATATATACATATACATACCTATATATGTATATATTACATATATACATAGAATTTTATTATATATAAATATATACATATATGTATATATTACATATATGCATATATACATATGCATATGTCTACATATATATGTATATATTACATATATATATATATATATATATAAAATGGAACTCTATGCCTCCATCAGAAAGAATGACCCTGCCCCATTTGTTAGGAAATGGAAAGACTTGGAAAAATTATATTAAGTGAAGTAAGCCAGGCCCAAAGAAACATAGGTCCCATGGTTTCTCTCATTTGCAATAACTAGTATATGTCTAGGACAAGCAGAAGAGTTCAAAAGCTATGTATATATGACCATATAAGATGATGTGAAGCGAAATGAACCCTAAGATAGGGACACAAGTGAGATTTTTCCTTCTTGATATTGTTTTTAACGTATTTATAATGTACTGTGTAATTTTTTTGTTTCTTTTGTATGTTCTTCCCCCACGGTATAACCCGTTTTCACTGTATTTGATTCCGGTTCCTTGCATCTTGTATATACATTTTTCTAATTTGGGGAGGGGAAGGGAAATAACAAAATGCTGAAATAAGGATACGGGTTGACCCATTGTAACAATGAGATGTATAAGACATTATGTTGAAAATGAAATTTACAACTTGGGGGGAAGGAGTTGGAGAGATGGGAGGGAAGGGATGGTTGGGGAAAAACAAAGGAGGATGCAACAATGCTCAATACGGAAAGTTCTCATTACCTTACCCATGTAACTGAAACCCCTCTGTACGGTATTTTTATAATCAAAACCTAACTTGTGGCTTATATAAAATGAACTGAAGTGTCCTTTATTTTATCTGTATAAATCTGGAGACTAAAACATTTCCTATTTACATATTATTAAATGTTTACCAGACCCTGAATGAAAGCAAAAAAGACAATGTGCTTTTATTTCTTTCTCTTAATATATATTTTTTATTGTAAAGATGCTGTACAGGGGGTTATAGTTATATGAGTAAGGCAATTGAGCATTGTTACACCCTCCTTTATTTTTCCCCTACCATTCTTTTCCTCCCCATCTCCCCAACTCCTACTCCTCCTTCCCCCTGCCTCCCCCCGCCCCGTACCAAAGTTGTAAAGTTTGTTTCAACATAGTGTCTTGTACATCTCATTGTTACAATGGGTCATCCTGTATCCTTATTTCAGCATTTTGTTATTTCCCTTCCCCTCCCCAAATTAGAAAAATGTATATACAAGGTGCAGGACAGGGGAATCAAATACAGTGACAACAGGGGTTGTACCATGGGGTTGTACATACAAAGAAAGAACAAAAATATCACATAGTGCATTATAAGTACATTAAAAAGAACAGCAACAAAGATAAAATCTATTGTGTCCCTATCTTGGGGTTCATATTGCTTAGCATCAAGTTGGCAATGTTCTTTAAAAATTAATTATAGGGCTGGGAAGGTGGCTCAGTCGTAGAGTGCTTGCTTTGCATGCATGAGGCACTTGGTTCAATTCTTCAGCACTACATAAGCAAAAAAGAAAAAGAAAAAAAAAGCCAGAAGTGGCGCTATGGCTCAAGTGGTAGAGCAGTAGCCTTAAGCTGAAGAGCTGAGAGACAGTGCCCAGGCCCAGAGTTCAGACCCCATGACCAGACCCCCCCAAAAAATTAATTATAATTTTGACCATTTAAAATTGTGCTGTCATTAAAATAATTCACAAAAGAAATAAAATATAAATATATTAGGTTTCTTTCAGATACCAAGATTAAAATTATGACTAGGAGTCTAATAATTTTGGGTAAATGTTTCCACCAGTTTCAAAACTTTAAGTAAATGACTTTAAATATAGGGTATACTATAATTTAGATCATAAACCTATTGGTTTATCATTGCCAATTATCATCATAATCATTGATGTTTTATTTTAATGTGCAGATTCTTACACTCTCCTTTACAGCATAAATTCTGATTTATTTTATCTGAATTGGAGACTAGGAATCTATTTTATTTTTTCTAGAGTTCTTTAAGCACAGGCTGAGAAAGTGCTGGCTTTCATCAGTGGTCTGAAAATTTTAGCTTGTACTAGAGTCAGCTGTGGAGCGTGTTTAAATACATCGTAAGAGTCCCAACTCAGCGAGTATGTGTTCCAACTCAGAACTGAGTATAGGCTGAGACTAAAGGATATCTAACAACTTCCCACTTGATACCTGCAGGGCTGGTCCAGGACTTCAGTCTGACAAAGAATGCTTCCGAGAGTCCTATATACTCCATGGATGGCTTTTAAAATTCAAGCATATTCTACTAACCCCACTTCAGAAGCATACAAAATAATAAACATACAAAATAATCACCACAAAATAGATTGTATTCCTTTGAATCCATTAAGTTTCAAATGTATTTTAAAATCTGTTTTAACATTACCCAGTATGTCCAGAATATTCTCAAAAAGTACTATCAGAATGTACACAAAGTAATATGGCAGTGAAAGGTTATTGTAAAAAGAGAACCAGAATCTAAGATTTTTGAGTAATCATTAACAATACAATGAAGAGAAATGACCAAATGCAAAAAAGCAAAAAAATATGAATAGACATTTTTCTAAAACATGTATGCAAGGAAGAGATGATCAATTTCAGCAGGCAGAAGGTAAATGTAAATCAAACTACATTGAGATACCACTTCACAGTCACTGGGATGGCTGTAATCAAAACACACAGACACACAGACAGAAAATATATCTGTGTCTTTTAATTTCTATTGTGTTAATGATTTTGTCTTCTTTATGTGTGCTGTATTCAAGTGTATATCTTTGGGAGGGTTGGGTGAGAGTAGAGAACTCAAGGGGAAAAGGGTGGAAAAGTGCAGCAGTGGAGCTCATTGGACATTGATGAAAGTGAACTGTACATCTATCTTGTGGGTGGAGACAGAAGGGAGGGATGGAGAGAGTGTGAGGAAACAGAAGACACTGTATTAAAGAAAATGTACTTATTACCTGACTCATATAGTCATAATCCCTCTGTACACACACCTTTATGACAACAATGTAGTATTTTTAAAAGAAAATATGTGTTGGTTCTTGGAGGGTTTATTTTGTTTTTTTTTGGGGGGGTAGAAATTTTTGGAATTGTAAGTACTTTTTAGTCATGGGGCACTTGTCCAGTACAGAGCAAAAGGAGTAAGAATGGCCAACAGTCAAATGAGGAGATGTTGAGCAGCTCTGGTCATAAAAGAAATGCAGATCAAAACAACATTTCTTTGTCTTATTTGTTCTTCCTATATCTGTCTTTGGGAGCGTTAAGGGGGAGCAGGGAAAAGTTGGGACAAAGGACAAATAAAGATACAGGTTGACCCATTGTAACAGTGAGATGTACATAGATCCCATGGTTTCCCTTACTTGCAATAACTAGTGTATGTCTGAGTCAAGCAGAAAAGATCAGATAAGTTGATGTTAGGGGAATGAACCCCAAGGTAAGTATTCAAATGGTTTTTTTTGTTTGTTTTTCTTTCATGCAATTGTTTCTAACATATTTATAAGATGATTTCCTTGTTGCTTTGTATGTCCCTCCCCCACGGTATAACCCATGCTTTCACTGTATTTGATGTTGGTATAATTTGTGGAGGGGAAGGGAAAACACAAATCGTTTAATTAGGAATACAGGTGGACCCATTGTAACAATGACATGTACAAGTCGTTATGTCGAAAAAACGAACTTTACAATTTTGGTGGGGGGTGGGGGAAGGATCGGGTGGGCGGAGTGGAGGAGTATGGGAAGGAATGGGAAGGGGAAACAACGAGGAGGCAACAATGCTTGATAAGAAATGTACTCATTATTTTGCCCATGTAATTGTAACTCCTCTGTACGATATTCTCACAATAAAAATAAAATAAAATAAAATAAAAAACTATGTTGAATATGAACTTTACAACTTGGGGGGGGGGGGTTGGGGGGCGGGGCCCGCAGGGGAGCGTGGGGAACGGGGGTGGGGTGGGGGGAGGAAATGGATGGTAGGAGAAAAACAAAGGAGGTAGCAATGCTCTATAAGAAATACACTCATTACCTTACTCATGTAACCGTAACCCCTCTGTACAGTATTTTTACAATAAAAAACATACAAAATGGTAAATAAAAAACATTTTTTAAAAAAGGGTGGACAAATGCACCAGTGGTACCCACTAGATATGTTAAAAATGAACTATACAACTTGTGGGTAGGGACAGGAGGGAAAAATTGGGAGAGCTCAAAGGAAGGGGAGATATTGTTTAAGAAAAAGTACTCTTTTCCTGACTTATACAACTGAATTATGTAACCCCTTTGTACATTTCAAACAATAAAGAAATTTTCAAAAGAAAATATGCATTAGAAAGGAAATTGGAGAAACTTTAACATTCAGGTATCAGTGGTAGGAATATAAAATCATTCAGACATAATAGAAAACAGTTTGGAATTTCCTTAAAAAGTTAAACATACTGTTACTATCTGACCTAACACTCACTTCTACATGTACACAAAAAAACAAAATATACACATATCCACATAAAACTTGTACACATATGGTGTAAGCCACATAATTCAAAAATAAACCCACATATTTATCTTTATTTTAGGCAACTATAACAGCAATAAAATAATATTTTAACCAATAGTTCTGTCTACATGTGTTAAAGAAAACTTTTGGAACCATAGAAGACCACTTGTCTAGCAAGTTCAAAGTGGGTTCAGTCCTCTGTGCTAATGAGAAAGACATATATAGAGACTTGAATATAGTTGAGCATGCAAAAGTAATGCAAAATGTGCCAATGAGCTAAATATAAGACTGTAAGGAGTAACGCGTATTAAAAAAAATCTTAGAGCCAGGTTCTGGTGGCTCATGCCTGTAATCCTAACTACTCGGGAGGCTGAGATCTGAGGATCACAGTTCCAAACCAGCCTGGAAAAGATTTATGAGACTCTTATCTCCAATTAGCCACTGGAAAACCAGAAGTGGAGTTGTGGCTCAAAGTGCTAGGGCTAGCCTTGAGCAGAAATACTCAGGAACAGTGCCCAGGCCCTGAGTTCAAGCCTCATGATTAAGAAAAAAATGTAAAGAATCTTAGAAAAATAAGGAGAGGGAGGAAAGGGAAGGGATAGTTGGAGAAAAACAAAGGAGGGAGTAACAATGTCCAACAAAAAATGTACTCATTATTTTACTGATGTAACTGTAACCTCTGTACAGCATCTTTGCGAGAAAATAAAATTTTTAAAAATTAGGTGTAAAAAATAAGATTTACATATCATAGTATGTGATTAAAATTAAAACTGTCACAACAGAAAAGCAAGAGTTAAACAGAGCATTATGAAATTTTTTTTAAAAAAAACACTTGAATACTAACTATAACCAAGTAAGAAGACAAACCGCAGGATAGTTTGTGCAGGTCATAATACCCAGCATTTGCACTTCTTCATATTCACTCAAAATATTTCCACAGTGTTGCACACCAACACTCATAGAAGCATTATTCATAATAACCAAAAGCTTTCTTTGCTCCTTTGAAAATATTTTCTTGAATTGATCCTCATTTCTTAAGTTTGTAGTCTCCACAGTGTAACTACAGTGAAATAGTCCCACTGTTTGCGCAAATAAGCAGCCTTTGCTTCAAATGGATGTTTCTATTAACACTATGCCTAATTATTGAAAATAAACATGTGCAAGTATGAGCTTCTGCTGACTGCCTTTCAACCTATCTTTGCCTCCTGCTGGTTCACACAGAGGGCGCTCAGCTTGCTGAAGTTTACCAGGGACCCTGGTGTGAACGTATCCTGCCCCAGCAGTAATGTATGAAGTCCAGCCTGAGAACTAAAATTTAAATGGCAGATTTTATCAACCTGTTTGTGTTTTCCTAACTACATATGTATACATAGCATGGTAGAAAAACAGGAACAGTTTCATTGCAAATAAAAAGCTCCTCTCATGAAAGGCTGCATTTGTTAAGATGAGTTTGTCTTTGATGAATACAAACAGAATTTCAAGTTAAATCCCTAGAAGTCCAAATCACCAAGCCAAGTTAGTGCCTGCATGTCAGAATATTTAAATTTTAGCCAAGCATTGTTATGTATATTTGTTATCCCTGTATTCAGGAGGCTGAGGCCAGAAAATCATGAGTTCAAAATCAGCCTGAGCTATACAATGAGGCCTTATCCCCTGACTAATTTTTTTTTTTTAACAAAAGCTAGATATCTAACAACTTTAACAAATTTGACAGTTTTTGAGGCATAAGCAGAACTTGTTCCCTGTTCTGCTTTTCTTTTTAGCTTTCAATGTGATAATCCTTTTCCTATTCAATAAACTCTATCCTACCATTTCTGAGGGCTCAACAAATTCTTCAACTCCTCTGTTCACACATTGTATCAGAACCATTTTATAGCAGATAGACTGGTCATCATGACTGCCAGGCAAAATATTCTGACAGATACAGTAGATAACTTTTGTGGGGTTTCTACCAACCTGCATTCCTCAGTAACAGAAAGATGTGTGAGTTAGTAAATACTACATTTTCCAACATGATATAACTGGTAGTAAAAGGGTTTGGTTATTACTAAACCTATTCAAGTCTAGATCATCAATAAATAGTGTTAAATAGGCTGACTTCCAGGCCAAAAGAACACACACACACACACACACACACACACACACACACACACACACACACACACACACACACACACACACACACACACACACACACACACACACACACACACACAAGCCTCCAGCTCTCATCTCAGGCTGGATATGGCTTGATTTCACTCAGTGACTTCAAAGCCTAGCTCTGAAGGAAAGCTTCCTATGAATAGCTGAAATTTGATGGTTATAAAGATTGTCCCAACTATGGTTTTGGTTCAAATGCCTCATATGGGAAACTTTAGGAGACTGTATATCCTTTCTCTATAGCAATGTTTCTGTGGGAAAAGGAGTAGTAATTTAAAATTTCATTATTTGAGGAAAGGATATCAACATGAATGAATGAATGAGAAGATTCCTGGATGTCATTCGATACCGCCACTCCAATCAACTTTTTTTAACTTTTATCTATTAATGAGAAAGAATAATTTGTAAAGTCAACAATAATAATAACCACAAAATCATTGGCTTTAAGATTAAGGGTGATGAATGGCTACCTTGAGCAACAAACGAAGAGCTAATCTCAAAGTACTTTGTATCCATGGCCAAGTTGTGGAATAGACGGCCAAGCTGAACATTTGAGTGACCTGAATCTTTTTTTGTATCCTTTTCTTTTGTGGTTTCCTTTCCTTTCCTTTCTTCTTTTATTCTCTCTCTCTCTCTCTCTCTCTCTCTCTCTCTCTCTCTCTCTCTCTCTCTCTCTCTCTCTCTCTCTCTCTCTTTCTCTCCCTCTCCCTCTCTCCCTCCCTCCCGTTTTCCCTCCCGTTCTCCCTCCCGTCCTTCCTCCCTTCCTTCCTTCCTTCCTTCCTTCCTTCCTTCCTTCCTTCCTTCCTTCCTTCCTTCCTTCCTTCCTTCCTTCTTTCCTTCCTCCCTTCTTTCCTTTCTCCCTTCCTTCCTTCCTTCCCTCCCTTCCTTCCTTCCCTCCCTTCCTTCCTTCCTTCCTTTCTATGTGTCTGTGTGTGTGCAAGTGTGACAGTACAGAGGCTTGAACTTAGGGCATGGTCTCTGCCTTAGCTTTTTAAATCAAGTCTGGTGCTCTACTACTGGAGCCACTGCTGCATTTTTGGATTTTTGTTGGTTAATTGGAGATGAGAATCTAATGGGTCCTCTGTCCTCATAGCACAGCCTTTTGAGTATCTAGAGTTACAGCCATGAACTACATATACATAACTATATATACAGAGCCTGACTATTCCTATTTATTCCAATCATATCAATTTTCCCTTATTTTTTGTTACATGAATCACAAAGTTCCACTAACATTTCTAATTGTTTCCTCGATCTCTCCAATGAACTAATTTTCAGATTAAAATTCTTGAAAACAGCTGATTCAACATAGATCTAAGTGAAAGAACTCCTCTAGATATAAACTTACTTCTTCTATGCAGTACTATTTCAAAAGTATATATAATGAAATGCAATCATGCTATAGGATTAAAGACTGTAATTAGCAAAATGTCCTTTATGTCTTACAGCTTCAAGGATAATATCAATTAAACTGTGGCATATAACTTCTCCTAACTCCATTTTACATTTAAGCAAATTTGAGCAATTTCAGTCACAGTCCATGGACATTATGTAAAAAAAACTTGAGGGCAGTGATAGAAAAGAGAAATAAAAGGGAGAGGGATGGAAAGGTTGACATTGATCAAGATGCATTTTACTCATAACCTGACTTATGGTATTATAACCACATTGTACAACTACTTTATAAAAATATTTTATTTTATATTATTTAAATAAAAAAAGCTCTTTGAGAGTTATTTGGACAGAGGCACTTAGCATTCTATTTTTCATGAGTCTAAAACATAATATATTCATTATGGTATCATAAATCTTATAACTGGCAATCCATCAGTATACTTTCAGTAGAAAACATAAACATGGATTCTACTCTGAGACATCTTTCTTTTTTGGATACCATAGGCACACAGTCATTGCCTTAGAATAAAATGAGGAGCTGTAGTTATTTTTATGGAGAATGTACTTCCTTTGCTATATCCCACATACGTTCTATTGTTCATTGTCTGGTAAGTAACATTCTGTTTCAATAACAAATCAGAGTGTAATAATTCTTTTGGCTGTTTTTTATGTGCTTATATTAGAACTTTAGGCCTTGTACTATTAGCTTTCTTGCTCATGGCTGGTGCTCTAACACTTGAGCCATGATTTTGGCAGAGCTTTTTAATGGTTAATTGGAGATGGAGTCTTAAAGACCTTATTTTCAGTTTTAGTTTTAGTTTTTTCCAAGGCTGGCTTTGAACTGTGATCATCTAGGTATCAGCCTCCTGAGTAGTTAAGATTACAGGTGTAAGCCACTAGTGCCCAGTTCTCAGTATGTTATCTTTGGTAACAGTTTTTCATTTAAACTTGACATATAATTGATGCGATTGAAGTAACAGCTATTAAGGACAATGTCAACGTTTACATATAAGCAGATAATAACTATTTTGTTTGGTCCCTAACCATTGATTGTACCAGTCATGCAAGTTTTCAAAATGTTAAAATATGTAAAACTTGTTATTCATAGAATGGATAAGAACCAATAACATTCTTTTACATTTGTGTTATGATAGCTATCATCATAAATTTAATATTTTAATAAATACTGGCTCAGTAATCTAACACTGTGTAATATTGGATAAATTGATTTACCTCTCTGAAACTCAAATCTCCCACTTAGAATACAAGTTATTACAGTAGTGTCAACTGCAAAAAATTATTGTAAGGGTTAAATAATGTACTTTCTACACAAATTGCATATTAAATATAAGATAAGACTTGGGCCAGATGCCAGTGACTCATTCCTGTACACCTAGCTACTCAGGAGGCTAAGTTCTGAAGATTGAAGTTCAAAGCCAATTGTCTAGTCAGAAAGGTCTATGAGCCTCTTATCTCCAATTAACCACCAAAAAGCCAAAGTAGAGTGGTGGCTCTAGTGATAAAGAACCAACTATGAGTGAAATGCTAAAGGATAGTACCCAGGCCCTGAGTTCAAATCCCAGGACTGGCACACACAGCCCTCCCCCAACACACACACAAAGATTTATATTGTAATATTGTAATATTACCTTTTGGGGACTCATAATCTGTGAGATAGACCAGAATTCAATATCAGCCCCATTTTGCAGTTGGAAAGAATAAAAGTCGAAGAAATTAGAGAATAGCCAAGATCCCAAACAAGTGGCACAGTGAGAATATTGTCTGTCTTTCTTTTTGCTCCTAGATTAGACTGGGAAAATGTACGTAAGTTCCTCCTCAAGTTTAAAATGCTGAATTAGCTTACACAATAAAAAAAACCCAGCTCTTAGTATTATAGATATTTTTGGTTCTACAGTATCCAGTTCCTTTTTGTTACAGTAACTTCACCTCTTCTCAACTACCAATACATGTGCTTTGAATTGGGTTCAATTTCTGGTTCCAGGAATGAAACAAAAGGTCTTGGTTTTGCCAGTCAGAACTTCGAATTCCCCTGGCTGCAGAAATTGATCCAGGAATAGGTACTTAATTCAAGCCAAGTCAGTCAGAATAAATCACAGCTAATCTTAGGACTTTCACTTGGAGTGATCAGAAAAAGAAATTTAAACAGAATGAACATTTTCCCTTCTGTTTGGCTTTCATTGGAGGAGGTGTAGGCTGGAGCAGCTGCTGACATCTTGTAACCACATGGGCCCTAAAAATGAAGCCAAAACATGGGCGGAAGCGTGGCCAAACTGGGCAAGAGATAAGGGACTAAATCCAATATGTGAGCTTCTGAATTCAGCCATACTTGAATTTACCACTAGTTTTTACTTGTCATTTCTACAAGTCAATAAATTCCTTTTTTCAGCACAAATAACCTTACAAGAAACAGGCTCTAAGTGGCATAACATGAGCTGTAAAGTATGTGTTCAGTAGGTATAATTAATGCTGTGACAAATGCATCAGACTTTATCTTTGCTCTGAAATAGCAAGATTGGACAAATAACGATGATTGAAGCACACCAACATACAGAGTACACAACCCCATCAACAGACAACTCATATTTAGTGTGTCCATGTTCAAGATACTGGTCAAGCATTCTTAGAGAACCAGCACTAAAGAGAGTACTAGTTCAGGACATTTTAAAATATCCTGTGACCTGAATGGTATGTGTATGAAACTGTTTATTTCAGTATTACCAAATCCACTCTGATGGATATCATCATGTATTTAGAAATTGACACTGTCTAGTAAAACTCAAGGTTTTCTTTCTTCCTTCCTTCCTTCCTTCCCTCCTTCCTTCCTTCCCTCCTTCCTTCCTTCCTTCCTTCCTTCCTTCCTTCCTTCCTTCCTTCCTTCCTTCCTTCCTTCCTTCCTTCCTCCCTCCCTTCCTTCCTTCCTTCCTTCCTTTCTTTTTCCAGTACAGGAACTTAATTCAGGGCCTGAGCATTGTCCATTAGCTTTTTACTCAAGGCTGGCACCCTGCCACTTGAGCCACTGCTACACTTCAGCTTTTTTTGTGGTTAATTAGGGATAAGAGTCTCATGGACTTTCCTTACCTGGGCTGGCTTCAAATCACAAACCTCAGATCTCAGCCTCCTGAGAAACCAACTTTACAGGTGTGAGAGATCATGACTTGCCTCCCATTGCCTCTGAATACTCTAAACTCTGAATTGTCAGGAATTCAAATGAAATGAATCCAACTAGATAATGACAACAATCCAGTCAGTGTTAGAAAAATCTGTCTTATGTGCTACCAAACAAAACCTAGACTCTTCAGAGTAGAGCCTAGCCTTAATGTTTCCATGTAAAATGAGGAACAGGGAAGAAGAGCAAATTTAAACATCTCCACTAGGCAAGTAGTTAATTTTCTTTGCTAAAATGTAAAAATGATATAGATTGAGAAATTTAGTTTATCTCATGCTTTTTCATTAGAAATTAACAACAGCTGGGACATTTGTATTTATCTAGAAAAATTTGTATGTCCACACTTTTAGGATTTCTCTCTAGTTTCCATCATTGAAAAGGAATTACAGTACTATTTTGAATTTTTTGTTCCTTTAGCATTGTGATTTAAGTTGCTGATTTAGCATATACTTTTAAATGGTCAACTCCTACTACTAATCCACATGTGTTGTAAAAATGTTTGTACACAGAATGGGGTTCTGAAGAAAAACAGATTTTGACTTAACACCACACACATGGAGTTTTGTTGGATTTTTATATGTAATATTATACACTACAGATAATAAATCTGCTTAGGCGCATGTGTGAAACAAGTATGAATATTAGCATACACCCTGTGCATTTTCATACAATAATTGCTTTTACCCTTCCATTACAGGACAAAAATCCAGAAAGAAAAGTCCTCTTTCAATTTACAACTTTAAAATATGATCACACATATATTTTCCTTGGAAATTGTAATTGCTACCGACTGTGTTCCCTCAATATGGCAGATGAAGGGTTTAATTAAAGAAGCCTGACAGCTTGCCACTGACTAAAACAAGAAGCAAAAGAAGTGGTCAGTTAGTCTTTTTCAGCATCTATGAAGCTTTCTTCTCTTCCCTTCCTTGGCCCTTTGTTTTGTCCAGGTAATGTGCATGATCTCTAAGGTATCTGAGAACATTCAACTGCATAGGAAGAAGTAACAGCAGTAGGATAGATAAAACTGATTGACCTTTATTTTTTTTAAACCAGATGTGGTTTCATAATGTTTTCAACCTCAATCAAAAGAGGAAAGCAGATTTTCCATCCCAGCTTAGTATCCACAAGTGTTCTATTTATAATTATATGCACTTATAAATAAGCTTCACCAATGCTGATCCTTATTGTCTGTGATGTCCTCTGATTCTATTTTATATTTTCTAATGCTAGACTGATTCCATGATTCTTTAGGACCTCATGACCTAATGATTTCAAACACACAGTGGTGCAGATATAAATATAGCTTCAGCTAGACAGAGCTTGAGTCTTGGCATAGGCTTAAAGTCTCACTTCCCAATTGACTAGCCATGTGGGCTTTGGTAAATTACTTATCTTTATCTGCTCCATTTCCACACTGAAATGGGGATTCCATTACTACTTTGTAGGCTGGTTTTGACAGTAAGATGATGTGAAAACCCAGGCCGCTTCTCTGACACATAGTAGATAGAATAAAGCTTAGTTCCTGAACCATCCCTTAAGTATTACGAGACCTCTTGGGGGCATGCTCCTTTTGTGGGGAACAAAGCCTTTCAAACTCTAGTAAGCCTTTCCTCTTCTTCCTTTGCAGGCAAAAACTCATACAAAAATATTAGTTGGAATTTGTGTTCTACTCTAAGAATTATAAATTATTTGATTTATAAATCTTCTAAATATTTCTGCTAATTTCTAGGCAG
Source organism: Dipodomys merriami (assembly GCF_024711535.1). Classification (NCBI taxonomy): domain Eukaryota; kingdom Metazoa; phylum Chordata; class Mammalia; order Rodentia; family Heteromyidae; genus Dipodomys; species Dipodomys merriami. Next base: position 58,175,733 of record NW_027205603.1, read on the forward strand.
ATGCAGATAATTAATCATTTTTCAGAATATTGGAGACAATCTTCAACATCAATCCTTGTATTGACCACTGATGATCTAACTAATAATCTAACCCTGCTCTCCTCCAATTTTATATCAAAACAATTCTGCTACCTACTCACCTGCTCCATTCAACCTCATTACTCACTCCTTGTCATATTCCATTATATTTTTGTACTTTGAAAATGTTCCCTTCCTTCTGGTTTCATCACATTTGTCCACCACTCCATTCTACCACTTAACAACTTGTGTAATATTAGATAAGTTACTAATTATTTATAATATACTTTGTTTACAGAAAACAAACATGAGCATATTTACTATACATGTGTTCTTACATTGAGTGCTGATTAATAACACCTATAACAACTCTATTTAAGAGGCTAAGATCTGATCATCTAGGTTTGGCAGCAGACCATGTAGACAAAAGCTTAAGACTGTTATCTTGAATTAGACAATGAAAGCCAGAATGAAGTCCTAGCTAGGGGGAGGGTGCAGGTACAAGTGAGAACTCAAAGTTCTGAGTTGAAGCTCCAGTATCAGCACAAAATAAAAGAAGGGTTCTTGTAAGGAACAATGACAGTAGAGTTTGTCAGTTGCTTTGGGGAATTGTTACTTTCATTTTTATAATTTATATTTTTATAATGTTTATGAGTCAATTTAAAACCATCAGTTCAGAAATCTCTTCTAGAAAATTTCCAGATCTTCTAAGTATCAGAACATGTTTCTACTTCTAGACTTTCCTCACAGCCTGTGTATATGTCTTATCACAGCATAACTGCCCTATATTGGAAGAGGTGGTTTTCTTGTTGCTTCTCTTCAAGACTAAAAGTTGTTTAAGACAAGACAAGAACAAGGGTAAATTCTTTATCTCTAAATCCAGAGCATCCAGTAAAAGTCCTATAATGTATCAGATTTTCAGTGGGTTTGTTTGCTTAACTTGTCCCAGACTACAAAACTATATTTACTAGCATATAGTTTAAAAACTTACAAATTTTAAAAATAACCACTGAGTCAAAATAAATATTAAATAAAAATGCATTTTTGGAATTTTAAAGACAAAGTAGTACAAATGAATGATTTCTAAGTATTTTTCCCACCCGTCCCCTCTAGAATTCTTTACGAAGATGGAAAGAGGGGGTTTATTTATTTCTTCTAATAAGTGTTTACATTAATTGAACTAAAATGTGTTAGATGTGAGTTATACTGTTCTATGTGTTCTATGCCAACAGTGAGCAAAAGCACATGCCCTAGAAAAACTTACATTTCTGTGTATAATGTACATAAATATCAATTGATTTTATTACACAACAGAAGAGAGAATCTAGCAATAAAATCATGAATTTAGAGTCAATTGACTTTTGACAAAAGTGCCAAGAGCATATAATGGGGAAACAGTTCTTTTATAAAAATTACTGGAAAATCTAGATAACCACACAAAGAAGAATTAAATTATTTAATTTCAACTGAAGACTTAGGTAGAAAAACAGAAAAATTTTAAAAATCAACAAATAAGACTACCTTGAACTTTAAAAAGTCTCATGGAAAAATAAGCAATAGGGTGAAGAGAAAATGAACAAATTATTTGTAATCTTGTTTGTACTTTTAAACATATTTAAAAGTGCTATGTGAAAAGGTTAACTTCTAAACATAAAAGAAACTTCAACTCCACATTAAAAAAAATTTCAATATCACTAAGCATTTGAGATATACTAGTTAAAACCATAATGATACATCAACTCACACATGTCAGAGTAACTATTTTCAAAAAGTTAAGAGAAGGCAGGTATTGTTAAGGATAAGGAGAAATAGAACTCTTTATCTACTACTAATGTGTGAATAAGTGCAGCCATTACGGAAAATTTAGCGAAGTTCCTCAATGAAAGAAAAGACAATTTGCCATATGACCCAGCAATCTACTGCTGTAAGGTAAATCCATCTGGGGAGGTTAAGAGAAGAGACATTTTGAGTGGTTCAACTGGGAGTCTTTATTAGAAAGCTGACATCTGCAGGCAGATTCCTGTCACAAAGACCTGCAGTCCCTGGAACAAACATCATTGTTAGAAAACTGACCCATAAGAGCAGGAGAAGAAAGAAAGTGTAGAAAAACAATACCAACAACCTAGATCAACCTCAATGGAGAGCTGAAGTGGGACACCCAGGTGACATGAGGAGACCAGGTGACAGGACACACAGCACAGGAGTCATGAGGTACAGAATAATGGTGTCTGAGCTGGGCTGACCCTAAGGATCAGATCAGGGGGCAGGGTTACAGGAAACTAAAGATTCTCCCAAGTTCAAAGCACAGGACTGACAGGTCCACTAATCTATTGTCCAAGTCCCCACCTCTACCTCTAGGAATTCAGGCACACCCATCACCTAGGAGGTGAGACTTCCCCTTTCTCCACCATGAAGACAAGATGGTGCCAATTAAACCCAATTCCCTACCCACCACACGGCCAAGATGGCACCAGCTAGACCCAGCATCCCTACTTCACTACTTCTGAGCATTTTATCTTAAGTACTTGAAATTAGTGTGTTAAAGCATTCTCTGCACTCTCATGAGTGCATTGTTTACAGTATTTAATATGGAATCAACCAAAATGTCCACCAGCTGATGAATGGACAAAGAAAAGATAAAATGGAATACATATATAATGGATATTGTGAATAGTGAAACCTGCTATAGGAGAAAAAAAGTATGAAAGGGATTGGACAAAAGTGGGATGAGTAGGGCCACTGTTTTCAAGAACCCATAATCTGATACAATATAATCTGAGCAAAATCCTGAATGAAGTGGTGGCTATGCATTCTATGATAAGCCCCTTAAGCACTTCCTGCTTAGTTCTAAAATCTTGCAGTGTTGAAGATGAAAACAAACTAGGGAAACAACTTTGTCATCACATGTAATTTAAAGAGAAACCACCCCATATGCTTAAAGCAATGTTAACAAGTAGAAAATTTAGCTCAAATTGGATGCTCATCGAACTCTTGTTTGTAATCGCTATGTCAGTGATTCTGTTTTAAAGAAAGTACCATGTGGACCATGGCTTTTTGTCTGTCATCAGTCTCTTTTATTAACGCAAAGGAGCCTGAATTCTGATCCATGTTGGCTAAGCTGCTTGACTTGTTTCATTTATTTGGCTACAAAAATTTATAAAAGCTTTTTCCTTTAACTTTGAATGTCTGATAACAGATGGGCTCCTGTCCTTTTTTTCAAAATACTTCTGAAATACTTTAGCCTCCATGGTTCCAATGATGGTTAAATAAATAAATAAATAATAAAACAAAAATCCTGACCTGAGATTTCTCATTCTTTGGGATATAATAGGCAAGTTCATTTTATTGGTCCAGATTTGTTTGTGAAAGCTCATATTCATCTTAATATAGTCATTTCCAAATATTTAGATTAACTATTTCACTTGTCAAAAAAATCTATAAACTAAGTAAAGTGTAAAGCCAAAGTAATTTCTAACGCTATATTTCTAGCCACCACGTGCAGCTTATATATACATACATGATAGGCTTTGTAAGGGACTAAATTTGAATAGGAAAGGGGCTTTCAAACTTCTTTTGAATAAGGATTGAAAAAAGTTCTAGAGTTGAAATGGCTGTGACTGCAAAGATAACAGTATATAAGGAGGGTTCTCTCCACTCTCTCTGCTCTTTTCTAGCTCTTTTCTAGCTCTCTCTCTGCTAGCCTGCCCATCCAATGTCTATAGGTCTATTAAAGCTTAGAAAAAAAAACCCAGTATATAAGGAGGAAAAAGCTACCTGGGTTGAATTTGTGTCTGATTTTGCACATTAGTGAAAATTTCAGGTGAAAGTTTGAATTTTTTATTCAAAATCAAAATCATACATGACTATTACATATGTTAAATGTCTTTCAATGCTGTATATACAGTCAGTATAGCTTGATGAGTTTCTTGATTTTTTCATTAAAAAGACAAATAAAATGGACTAGCACCCAGTGATCTAACAAATTGAATAAAAATTAAATTTTATGCAAATGTTTGCCAGCATTGTCTTAAGTAATGTTTAATAATTACATTCACTAAGAACTTTTGTGAAAAATTAGAACTAAAATGTTACCAAAGGCTTTTAATTAAATTACAGTTCACTAGATATATACTTATGCCACCTAATTTTGGATATACTACCTGCTGTGGTTTAAATTTACGCAGTGTACCTGGCGATAATGTTTCTGTGTGCTAAAAGCTTACTCTCCAAGGTGGTGGTGGCACTGGGGAATGATGGAATTTTTGAGTGTTGGGTTCTGGTGGGAGGGCCTAGGGTCATCAGGAGAATGGCGTTGAAGAGCGCTATGTGACCACAACCCATTCTGTCTTCTTAGATCTGCTTTCTAGCTTATAGTCTAACTGGTTGCCTCTGCCAAGTACTCTCTTTGTGATATTCCCCGCTGGCCAGGGGCCCAGATTGATAGAGTAGCCTGATCTTGGACTGGAGCTTTCAAATATATGAGCCAAAATAAACCCTTTCTCTTTACAAACCTTTTGTCTCAGACATTTGTTTCTTGTAATGCAAAGCTGACTAATATACTATCCTAAGAATGTGATACATCAGTACCACATTTATACCAGTAAGGAGAAACGTCAGATAACCCTCATTTTGACAATATCTTGGTATAGTGCACTAATTCCACCATGTGCTTTTATTTGTGATGCTATACATTGTATCTAATATTGAAAAAGGTATCTTACAAAGTACAACAGATTTTTAATAGACCTTCAATTCTTACCTCATCCTAGCCTGTGATTTTTTTCCTAACTCTAACTCTTAAAGTTGGGTTGTTTTTTGTCTCCATTTTAAACAGAGACCTTGTATATTTTTTAAAAAGCTAATACACAAATCACCTAAATAAAGTAAAAGAAGTATTTTTTCTCATTGTATGTTTGTCATTTTCTGTTGTCCAAATATGATCAAAAGAAAGGTATATTAAACCACTATCTTTTTTTTGGGAGAGGGGACCAGTTGTAGGGCCTGAACTCTGGGCCTGGGCGCTGTCCCTCAGCTCTAAGCTAGCGCTCTACCACTTGAGCCACAGCACCACTTCCGGCTTTTTTCTTTTTGCTTATGTGGTGTTGAGGAATTGAACCCAGGGCCTCATGCATGCAAGGCAAGCGCTTTACCACTGAGCCACCTTCCCAGCCCCTAAACCACTATCTTAAAACATAACACTGACACAAAAGGACGGAAAAGTTAAACATAAACCTGTAAAGTGGTGTCCCAGAGGAAAAGTGTAAGAAAATAGCTGTTCCTCATGGGCCACCTACATAGAATCTCTCCAACAAGAGTATAGCATCATGAAACGGCTAATTGTACGTGTCTCTAAGGCTGACGTCCTGATTTCAAACAAATCAGTTTCCATGTTAGACAGTTAACTATATGTATCTGACCTGTTTTATTTCTGCTTCCTATAATAGGAGCAGAAAGGAACAAGTAGGTTTGAGTAGGGAAATGTGACTGAACCTGAGAAGAATCTATCTTTACTATCAGAATTCACATAGTAGTCTTTAGATTTTTACTTGCTTTTTACTTTTACTTTGCTGAATGAATCACAAATGTTTGTCCTATTGATGTGAGGTCAATATCATATCAGAAGAAAGGTTGTGAATGAAGTACTGCAATTAGAACTGACATTCTGTCAATTACATGCAAGAAATTGGATGTGCATTATTTTCTTGACATACCGTTTGTCTCAAGAGCACAGCCCAACAAACGCTACCAAAAACTAAGGGTTTATTTCCAGCATGAATTCAACCAAGACTAGTAAAAGGATGAACTATTTTCCATTTAGGTCTCTTGGGTACAAGGGACAGCAGAAAGAAAATGGTAAATTAGAACTCAGATTAGACATTTAAAATCTTTTTTAAATTATTTTTTAAGTAGCTGTGCAAAAGAGTTTCAATTTGACATACCAATATATAAGAATAATACGTCTTGATCAGTATTACTCCTTCAATCATTCTTCCCCATCTATACTAACCAGACAGATCCCTCTCAAATTACCAACTTCCCTTTTTGCATATGTATTTTGAATAGTGTGAGTGTACTTGTCCATTGTTTTATTTTATAAGAACATTACCATTTTACAAAGTAAAATGGCCACAGAGTGGCAGAAAATGACAGGTCCATGTATTGATCTACCAAAACTTCCCACTACTAATATGCTTTATCTCCATGAACTGATGAGTGGACTATAAAGATTAGATGGTTTCATGGATCGTTTTCAAAATTATCGTTTTCATTCTGCCCTTTCAAATATAAAAGTATAAAGCACTGTGTTAAGTGTTTATGTTGGCTGTTGTCTGTGGCTGTGGTGTGAACAGTGCAATTGGGGGAAGTGACTCCAGCATTTAGTGGGCTTCATTGAAAGGATTCACAGACAAAAATAAAATTTAAAAACTGTGACATATTTGACTTTTGCAAAACTAGAATATATTGCTGTGTGTATTCAAGGCTCATGGAAGATAGCAAGTGTGAATATACATGGGTAAGTGCTATAAATTCCTGACATGTAATTCTCTGTAATTATAGTACAGCTATTAGATTTTCCTGCTAGTTTTGGCCTAAGGAGGTCATGAAGAGATTTTTTGTAATTTTGACTTTTTTTGTTCTTTGTCTAAAAACAAATTTGGAATTTACTTGTCTAAAAAGAACACACAGGAGAACACCAGAAGAGCCTGTTTTAACCTTAAGTGTTTTAACCTTTGGCTGAGACTATGTTCATATATAAAAAAAATAATGTGTGATCTGTTCCATTTCCCCAAGTTATGTCTCAATTTATTCACAAATTTATACTGGAGGGACAAAGTCAACTCTTTGAACATCTTTCAACTCACATCTTCACAGTGGCTAAAAGGGGCGGATAAGTGAAGAAAAAATTAGCCCTCATTGACTGCCAAAAGTCTCTTCTGTATTGTAAAAAAAAAAAAAAAAGTTTAATTGGATGCACTGATGACAAGTGTGGGTGCGCTTGGCAGACAAGGGGAAAGGACTTCGCTCTATATCTGCTGTTCAAAAATTCTCATTCTGCTCACACTTTCCCTCTTCATGTCATCAAAAATAATTTTTTACTGATTATGTTGACACCCTTATAATGCCAGAATTTTTCTAACATTTCAGATGTAACTGTCTGTCATGATCTACATTCATGTGTTGTCTTTTTAATATAGCATATATACATGTATATATAAGAAAGACATTTTGAAACTACCAAGTTCAAGTTTGACTTTGCTTTGTGAATGCTAGTTCATATCTACCTCACAATGGAAGAGCAAATTCACTTTCAAACTTATTTTATCTTCCCAACCAATTGTTATCTTCAAGCATATTAAGCCATATTAGATCACACAATTTTAGAAGGATCAGATGATTTTAGAAGGTGACTTATTTTTGTCATTTTCCCCAATGATATTTAGGATATTTTTCATTTAAAAGAGATATAATCCAACAATGAAAATGGGAAAAATTTACTGAAGGTTGTTTTATAGAATAATTATGTTCTGGAAATATACTTGTAAATGACTTATTTTATATTTGTTCCAATGACTTATTTTATATTTGCAAAACATGTTCAGACTCTTCTGTAAGTTTTATATTCAAATCCATCTTCATGTAATGACTTAACTCCCCAATCTTTCTGGTAGGTTTATCTTTGGCTAGTTGGCCTCTTCTCAAAATATTTTTATTATTGGGTGTGAAGAAGTATGAGTTCTTCTTCATATTTTTTATACTTGATCTTCCTTTGTCTTTCTAATTTTTAGTAGAAGTTAATAGAAAACTTCTTCCAACAGATTATTTCATGTGAAGTCTAAAGCACAAGGTTGGTAAATTCAGTGACTGCATTTTTGAGCTACCTGTATTCAACTGAAGATCATTCTACCTAGAAAATTTACCCACATGCCCAACATAACTAAAATAATACAAGAATGATGTTTTGGAGAATTGAAGACAATAAAAACAAAATATCAAATAATATGATGAGGAAGAAATAGGAATATAGATAATAGATACATAGAAAGGTAAATATTGATAAAGATATTTTATGACCCCTTAACGAAAACAACTAAAACAACATATTGCCTATGGGAATTCATTTAACTGTGCATATTCTATCATTTATAGGATAAATCATGGTTATATCGAGCAATCATTGCTGCAACTTGAAAATACAGCCTATGAATGCTGAACAAGATTTTCTGTGGCACTGGCATTTTGTGTGATCAGTTTTCTCGGGAATTTCAGAAATGCAAATATGCTAATGTGCCAATGGATTTTCTAGTGTTGCTCTATATTCTTGTTCTTGTTCTTGTATTCAACCAAAGAAAACACTGGAATCTGAGTGAACAGAGGTTTCACGGTGGTGAGATATGAAAAATTTGCTTATGACATGTCTCTTTCCTGGAGACACATGGTACAGTAAGGTAGCACAGTTATAGGGAACACAATGTTTAAAAAAAATGTACAACTTTGTTTTTTCCTAGTTCTGGGGCTTGAACTCTAGGCCTGGGTACTGTCCCTGAGTTCCTTTTGCTCAAGGCTGTACCACTTGAGCCACAGTGCCACATCCTGCTTTCTCAATGATTGATTGGAGATAAGAGTTTTATGGATTTTCCTTCCCCAGCTAGCTTCAAACCATAATCCTCAGATCTTAGCCCCCTGGGTAGCTAGGATTACAGGTGTGAGGCCACAGGCACCCAGCAAAATGCACAACTTTAAGAAAAAGTAAATATTCATAATATAATAGTTTTGGAAGAGGAAATACAAGAAATTAACTTATTCATATTAATAGGAATATCTAAATACTATGTCTCCCTAGTCACTTGGATACAAATTAATTTTCTTTCCATCTGACAGTCATTTGGACAGTCATTTTTCTAATATCTTAATATTTCAACTTTTCAGCTTTTTTTGCAGGGTTATTTTCTCACGTGTAGGAACCCTATTTCTTCATAATTTAGTGATGTTAGTAAGTAACCATCTTCCTGAATCTGTGGAATGGTCTTTGGATTAGGACACTTCTGTTGGTATTGAAAAAAATCAACTGTTTCCTTGTGGGAAAGTTAAGGAGTGTTAAATCAGAGCCTTGAGCTCTTGTCTTTTTCATTCAAACCTGGCATTCCAACACTTGAGCCAAATCTACTGTCCATCATTTTTATCAGATCACTGGAGATAAAGGCGGGCTTTTCTGCCCTGCCCAGGCTGGTTTAGAACTGTGATCCTAAGTCTACTGAGTAGCTAGCACTGTAGCATGAGCCATAGGCACCCAGCCTATTGCTGGAAGAATGATTTACTTTGGCTGACAGTTTTAGAGGTTGCAGCCTATAGTTGCTTGGTCCCCTTGCTGGGGCTGTGGAGATGCAGAACATCACAGTAGGGAACAAGTTGGACTGAAACTGCTCATGGAAGGAAGGAAGCAAGTGAAAGAGAGAAGAGATTGGATTGGGGTAGAAAAAAATTCCTTTAATTACCTACTTCCCAAGCTAAGCCCCCTTCTCATGTTTCTACCACCTTCCAATAGCAACATGGCTGGGGATTAAACCTTCATCACAGGAGGGACTTCGACTTTACTTATAGAAGTCTATCAATTATGCTTGTGAGGGAGAGAATATTGTCGACAAAATGAAAGAATATAATAAATGAAAATAAAATGGCTCTAATATACACATATTTCACATTCCCTGCTCCTTCTCCACTTCATTAAGCATGGTAATCACAAAGGAGTGCTCAGAAATAGCCTTTGAGTGGCTGTCACATTTCTTTTCTCTTGTTTCTACTGTGTTGTGTCCATTGTATAAAAAGTGGCTTGAATTATTCTCACCTTTGCTGAAAGAGACAGCACTTCCAATGTGAAGAATAACCTCAAAGCCAAGGAGATTGGAAGGGAGAAAGCCAGTGAAAAAGCAAGAGGAGACCAATGCAAATAGACGCAGGAAAACTAGAGAGACCAAAACAGAGAGACAAACAGACAGACAGACAGACAGACAGACAGACAGACAGACAGACAGACAGACAGACAGAGACAGAGACAGACAGAGAAAGAGAGAGAGAGAGAGACAGAAAGTGCAGAGACTGTAAAGTTTGTCTCACATGAGGAAAAAGGTTGGAATTGAGCAAGCACAGATGTTTGTGGGTAATTGTGTGGTGCTTTCAAGATAACTGAAAAGCAACTCAAATTTTTCTTGTGACTTCCAAAAGAATGTCAAAAGGGGACCTATTTTGTAACACACATCAAAACTCCTTCTTTTTGTTAGTCACAAAGTAAAACAACATTGTCATAAATTCTATAGATGTTTCTCACTTGTCCTGTATATGGATTTTTTTTCATAATCACAAATTTTATAATTTTAGATAGTCAAATCTTTTTCTTGAGGATTAATTTTATACATGATTTCTTTTCTCTTGCATTTACGAAAGCACACATAATTTCTCTATTTTATTATTTTGCTTTCTGATTTCATGCCTTGTTAAATTATTTTAACTTTCAAAAATGTTATCTTTAGATTAAGCACTGTTATTATTTATTGAAATCACTACATTTACTATGGTAAGGATAAATAATATATTCTACCTGGTATTTTTTAAAGTGGATACTTGAAAACACACTTGACCAAATTACATTTACAAAGTTATTAACATAGTTTTAGCTTTTCATTAATACACTTAGATATTAATGGAATTAAGTATGGTATTTCTGTTGTAAGGTGAATCATCCCAGAAGCCACATTTTGAAATATAGACTATACAGTTAGCAGGCTGTAGGCAGCCAGTTGTTACAAAAGCCTGCAGCCCCCAAATACACATAGCACAGCTAGGAAACATGCTAGAGAGGAAAGAAAGAACAAAAGCAATACCAACAAGCCAATTCAGCTCCAATGGAGAAATGAACTGGGACGACATGATGACTAGAGATGAGCCAGGAGAGAGGAGAGAGGACTGGATCACAGAGACACATGGGGCATGGTGTCCTGGCGGCTAGGCTGGTCAAGGTCTAAATAGGTTGGCCCAGGGGGCAGAGCCACAGGAAATTCCTAGTCCCAGGCACTGGACTGACAGATTCAGTAACCTATCAGCCAAGTGCCCACCCCTGCCTCCAGGGATCCAGGCACGCCCATCACCTGGGAGGCAGGTGAAAGGCAGGGAGTTTTCTTCCCCTAGCATAAAGCCAAGATACCAGACCCTACCATCCACCATGTGGCCAAAATGGCACCAGCCAGACCTGACTTCCTTACTTCATTTCCATTGCATAGAGATACAAGAAGTATATACAGTTCTATTTCTTGTGCTATTTCTCTAGCTCTAGCCCTGCCTACACCATATTCTACCATACAGTTGACTTCTGTGTGTGAGTTCTAGTACTGGGGCTTGAATGTAGACCTTTATGCTTTTTTTTTTTTTTTTTTTTTGGTCTAACGTGGGACTTGAACTCTGGGCCTGGGCGCTGTCCCTCAGCTCTTCAGCTCAAGGTTAGCACTCTATCACTTGAGCCACAGAGCCACTTAAAATTTTCTGAGTGGTTTATTGGAGATAAGAGACTCACGGACTTTCCTGCCTGGGCTAGTTTCAGCTCTCAGCTGCATGGGTAGTTAGGATTACTGGCATGAGCCACCATAGCCTGGCTGTACTCTCTTTATGTCTCTCATTCTCATTTCTCTCTCTCTCTCTGTCTGTCTGTCTCTCTCTGTTTTCTTACCATTGTTGTTCTACCACTTGAGCAATGACTCTAGTCTGTCATTTTTCTGGCTAATTGTACATAGAGTCTATCAAACTTTTTGGCAGAGGCTGGCTTTCAAGTTCTGTCCTTCAAATTTCAGCTTCTTGAATAGCTAGTATTACAGTCTTGAACTACTGGCACCTGGCTTGGGTTGAAAGTATGTTTCTTGGTTTACACAGATAAGGTAGAACATGCAATATTTGTCTTTCTATGTCTGGTGTATTTTGCTTAGCAGGATGGTCTCCAGTTCCATCAATTTTACTGCAAATGATAGGATTTCATTTTCTCTATGGATGAGTAATCTAATGTATATTTTATTGTCTTAATACTCTGATCTCTTATGGACACCTAGACTGAATAGTACTACAACCAACAAGAGCATGTAAGTGTCTCTTTTTACTTGATTTCGTTTCCATTAAATAGGATAGTTGAATCATATGGTAATCTTAGTATATTGAAAAAAATTAATTTACATTCTCAGCGTTATTTATGTATTTATTTATATAATAAAGCCATTCTAACTGAGTGAGATGAGGGAAAGGATAGACAGACTAAATTGTACAAAACATTTCCATTGTGATATTAAAAAATGTATAATTATGCTTTGATCAAATTCTTTCTCTTCTACTCTTCCTCTCTATTTCTTTTTAAGAGTTTTTAGTGAATTTCATTAAACTATTTTATGTTTACATACAAAGATACTGAGCATTTTTATTGGCTGTTAATATTTTTCTTTTGAAATGTACTATGCATATTGCCTGCCCACTTTTAATTGGATTACCTGTTTGTAACTGATGAGATTTTTGAATCTATTTTTTTTTTTTTTGTCAGTTGTGGGGCTTGAACTGTGGCCCTGGGCACCATCCCTCAGGTCTTCAGCTCAAGGTGAGTGCTCTACCACTTGAGCCACAGTACCACTTCCAGTTTTCTGGTAGTTAATTGGAGATAAGAGTCTTACAAACTTTTCTGCCTGGGTTGGCTTTAAACTGCTATCCTCAGATGTCAGCCTCCTGTGTAGCTAGGACTACAAGTGTGAGCCACCAGCACCCAGCAGATTTTTGAATTTTTATATATACTGGAAATTTTCCTCAGAGGAAGAACTGGCAAATGTTTTCACCCATTCTGTAGTTTGCTTCTTGACCTTCCTGATTGTTTTCTTTGCTGAGCAAAGCTTTTTAGATTGATATAATACAACTTGTCAGTTCTTGCATTGGAGTCCTCTTCTTTTGGGGTTTTATCCAGAAAAATAATTCCATGTGCCAAATCGTTAAGTATTTCCTCTATGCCTTTCTCTAGGAATTTCAGAGTTTTAGGTCTGCCATTACGATCTTTGTTCCTTGCATATCCTGTGAAATTAAGAAAATTGAGGGGAGGGCTTGAGAGGCATTTGGGGAGAAGGATGGAAGTGTGATATGGATTAAATATGTTGTACTAACAATGAATTCCTAATTGCTAGGGCTGCCAGTATTGACATGCCTAGCATTCTTCCATCCATCCTGAACTTCTGGCTCTCGCTAATCAAGTGACTTGAGCTTTTCCTTAACCATTTATAAAGGAACCCAATGTTTTCCAAAATATTTCAAAACTATTCTTATCATATAATAATGATTTATATTTGCCCTTCTTAATTTAATTAATCTATCATTTATTATAACAAATAAATGATATTCTGTTAAGTTTTGTAGTTTTTGGATAGATTATTTGATGAAGTAACCCATCTTCTGTCATTCTTCCTCTCAACTTCTTTTCTTGGCCTTTTAGATATTGTCTTTAAATAAATATATGTATATTTTATTTTTGCTGGGTATCATGATTTATGTGTTTGATCCCAGTGCTCAAGAGGCAGAAGCAGGAGCATTTCAAGTTAAAGGCCATCCTAGGCTACACAGTGAGACACTGCTTTTATGATGCTTTCCTAGAATCACCTAAACTCATAAAGCATTACTTGCTATATCCCATTCTGAAAAATTGACAGAAAAGGCTTCCAGAAGTCTTGATATGTAGACAAATCTACTCAGTACTGAATAAGCATTATTTTTGTATATATATTTTTGTATTATTTTGTATATATATTACATTATTATTGCAAAAATACTGTACAGAGGAGTTACAGTTACATGGTAAGGTAATGAGTAGTACATTTCCTATCAAGCATTGTTACCGCCTCCTTCGTTTTTCCCCTACCATCTGTTCCCTCCCCACACCCCAAATGTGTTCCTCTCCCCATCCCCGAAATTGTATAGTTCGTTTTCAACATACTGTCTTGTACATCTCATAGTTACAATGGGTCAACATATATCCTTATTTCAGCATTTTGTTATTTCCCTTCCCCTCCCCAAATTAGAAAAATGAATAAGGATTTTAAGGTCGAGAATAGATCCAGTAAAAAACAAACAAAACAAAACCAACACTATATTCAGTGGTGTTTCCATGACAATGTCCCTAGCATAAATGTGATTATGACTTTGCAACTACTGCCTTTGTATTTCTCTATTTCTTTTTTATTTTCTTTGTGCCAGTCCTGAGGCTTGAAGTCAGAGCCTGGGCACTGTCCCTTAGCTCTTTCCCTTTGGAGCCACAGCACCACTCTCAGTTTTCTGGTGGTTAATTGGAGCTAAGAATCCCATGGATTTTCCTGAACAGGCTGGCTTTGAACTGCAATGCTTGGATCTCAGCTTCTTGAGAAGTGAAGATTAAAAGTGTGGGCCACCAGCACCCAGCTCTACCTTTGTATTTCTTACAACTGGAAGAAAAATAAATGATATTTTATATGTTAACACTCAAAGAACAATAATATGTGATCAATAAAGTACTATAAATTGGTTCTTAGGTTATTTCTTTGTGTTGTTTTGCTTTTAAATGAATGTACAGTCTGTTTTTGACACTTTTACTAAAAAGATACAACTTGATTTCATGTGATTTCATATTTATTCCCTAAAAGTCAAACAGCCATGCATTGCCATTCCTTTCTGATTAACTATTTTCTTTCATCACTTTTTTATTTACTAGAATAAAAATTTACAGGCTGAAGTTTAAGATCACATTAATAGAGTCAGAGATAAAAAAATTATGTTTAGTTAAAACCTTACATCTGTACAATTTATAAGGCCAAAAAGTAATCCTAACCCAGAAAGCTGAAGTAGATTCTTTTTAAAGTCATTTGGTCTCTGTTAATCTAATCAAGCAATCTTCTCTGAATAGTGGGGTTTAAACTTCCAAATGTGAGGATTTACATTTCTGTAGTATTTTCATGTTTAAACAACCAGTTCTTCTTTTCTTCATTTTAAAGCAGGGATTATCTTTTGTAACCACATCCAGTCATTAACTTATTACCCTCATTCAGAATGAGAATAAGAACTAAGAACAATCTGATGGCTCTTCTAGTACCCATCTTTGGGCTGGGATTCACACTAATTGTCCAACTGAAACCTCCTAAGAATCTCATGACATGTTTAGATGGCAAAATGTGTCTAAGGTATAGTCAGTGAAATGTGTGCTGTAACACATGCCACTTGTAGGCCTGCCTTTAGTCCCTTCCTACACTCAATGGCCAATTCTTTTGTTCCCCATCATTTGGCAATTGGAGGGAGCTCTACAAAACCTAGAGGAAAGCAAAAAGATCTAGTTGCATACAGATGAGAAATGATCAACAGTGGGTAGGCTGTTGTCTAAGTATTAAATAAGCTGCAAATTTGTTAAGCCTCTGAAATTTTAGGGTAGTTTGTTTAATCAGCTATTCTATCTGGACTAAGCCAGCTAGTATGACATAAGGAACCAATGATTATCTTAATCATATTGTTTTCATTAAAATTCCTGGATGATAAGCCAATAAGTGCCTTACTAACAAATCCCAAATATCAAAGTAGATGTCTATTCATGAATAGTTCACAAATTCTGAGCACTCTACAAATGCCAAGCAAAACATAATGTTGTTTTCCTTATTTACAATCACACAATGAAAACCCAGATGATTAAGTGATTGGACCAACATCAGTCAGTAAGTCATAAAGCTAGATCTCAAATCCAACAGTGTTATAATGCAAGTCCTAAATTGTTAAGCTCCCAGCTACATTTCCTCTCACTTCTCACCCTCACCCAGTTTCTTTGCCGACAATCAGAGAAACCTGTTTGATATGACTCATTGAGTTGGATGCTCTTAATTGCTAAGCCTTTTGAAAATTATAGTTCTGAAGTTTAAATCAGTAATCATCCAAGATCGTACTTATAAGCTACATAGTCCACATAAGCTAGTCTAAGTAGGAAAAAAAGTTTATTAAGCATTAGCATCAGTGGGTTTATATGTTCACATATAAAAAATTCCCCAAAATACATCCTCAGTAGGGGCCCTTTGGGTGACAGTGGACACTGAATATCTGCATTCTCACTAGTCAGGAGTCAGCTAGATAGCACAGCCTCAGAATGCCCCAGATTCCCTTCATGCTCTGCTTCTCTCAGGAAAATGCAGATCCTTTATAGCAACAGCTCCTGGTTCTTGAATACAACAGTCAGGCTGCACCTCAGTTGCAGATCAGGAAATTTAGCTCTGTCTTCTAGTGCATGGGGGTAGGACTTTCCACGTGAGAACCTCCTCAAACATAAGGTGTCTGCTCAAAAGTGATCAGGGACCAATACATGACATAATTCTGCTACAATGGAAACTCAAAAGGTAAGGTTATGGGAGAATACAAATAGGAAGGTGGTATACTTGTAGAACACAGCAAAGGTCTTGGTAGGGCAAAGCAGCCTCAGGAAAGAGATGAGTGGTGAATGATGACATACATCTAAATTTTGATGAGGCGCAGTTGCTCTGACACTCATGTTTCCATGTATGATTTCATAGTCTGAGGTCTCTGCAGTTCTTAAATAGCAAGATCCTGAAGACATGTAAGACAGTGAACACCTTCAAAATGTTGACATGATAAATAAATCCAAAAGGATTCTCAGCTACAGGTCCTGCCCTGGAGCAAAACATAGCAATTATTATTATTATTATTATTATTATTATTATTATTATTATTATCATTATCATTATTATTATTTGCTGAATTTCTTCAAGTAAAAGTAGTGAAATGAATGAATTTTATTTAATTAAACAGAATTACTAATGACTAGCAATTTAGAAGAAAAATGAATTGGAAATGTGGTTTTCCAACAACAGGAAATAATTGGAGGCATCATTTCTAGAACACTCACTTTAGGGAATTAATTTAACATCATTTGTGTTTGTTGAACAGCTACAATAGACCTTAGAACACAATGCTATGGTTACCAGGAGTACATGGTCTGTCTGGTGCAACAGACACTGCTTCTGAGAGCAGAAGTTAATTAACATAGAATATTCTCTGTCTCTCTCTCCAATGGTGTATCCAAACATCATTTCTTAAGTAGTCACATTGATCATATTGATTAATATTCCTGGTGGAAATGATGGAAAGAATCGACTTGTTCTTCTAAACCTAACTAAAATATCTGGAGTCTTGCTTTCTTGAGCTCTATAAGAGCTCTTTTCCCAGACTCTTCCCATTCTTGCTGATTACATCTGCAGTTGTAAATCAGGTGTGAAAATCCATTAAGATACTTCATAACAGGACAAACGTTGACTCTTATTGAACTCTCATGTTCTCTCTTCCTTAATTAAGGCACAAGAACATTTTACTGCTGAGAGAGGATGAGTTAGATTATGAACCTTATTTCTGCTAGTGGCATGCATTTCATCCAGTTGGGAGATAATACATTTCTTCCTTCATTGCTTTGCAAAGAGCTACTTAGTCTGTTCTTCCAAAGTGCTTTCAGCCATGCCACAAAAAAAATTAAGCTTACAGCTGTTCCCCCAAATTCATCATAGAAAACATCATACTAAATAGTAAAACAGTAAAAAGTACTTGACTAATATTTTCAAAGTTTTTGCTAATAGAGCAAAAAGAATGTTTTGCTTGCCGTTAAAGTGGTGGTTTGCACTTGCATTAATTATACTGTCTGTGACTTTGTCAGCAAAATGCACAATTGTAATAAGTGGAATTGTGAAATGCTGCCATTGGCTCTTTGCAGACTCTCAATCCTTCATCACACCTTCAGAAGACAGGTTTTAAAATAGCAATGCTCACGATCTAAAACAAGAGTTTGCAACAAGTTTAACTGGAAATACAAACAATATTGACCTCATTTTTAAGTAAGCAGAGAATCGATGGTTTATTTACTTTTTTGCACACAAGAAGAAAGTCAAGCCATCCTCAATCTTTTAAGAAAAGGCTATAAATACGAAACTCTCCTTCATTCTGGAAAAGCAAACATCATTACCTTGTTTCCTCTGTTTCAGCAAAATTAAGAGGTATAATTCTTCCCAGGCACACCATGTGGGTTCCTGCATCTGTCTGTGCCTCTGCTTGTGGGGTCACCTCTGACAGGAATGTTCTCATTTTTACATTTTCCTTTGCTTGCATTCATTCTTGTCTTGCGTCTCCCAAAGCCTTTTCTGAAGAAAGTGCAGAGCTCTCAGTGAATGAATAATGAGCTGAACTGATTTGGAAAGCTTGAGAGTCAGGCTTCCTGCTTCCGGCCCACCACTGTGCGCATCAACCCTTCAGTCCAATTGGCTTAAGCCTCAGATAAACAGAAGAATAAATGAGGCTCTACCACCTCCCTCAGAGCCTTATCTTTGGCTACATGCTCTACTTAAAAGGCAACAAAAAGTTTTCCGTGGCTTGTGAGGCCATACAAAATTCGCATGCAGTGTAGCTTGCCTCCATGCTTACCACTGTCTTTCTTCTACACAGACACAAACCACAAACAGCTCCTCAAGCTCTCCAGCTTGTCCCCTCTCAAAGTCTTCCCGTTTGCTCCCTCTGCTAGGCACTTTCCCCCTGATGTCAGTGGAACGTACTTCTACAGATAGAGTCCATGTAGCTCACTCTACATCTGCAGGTTTCATTTTGAAAGTTGTGTCCTTGGAGTGGGCCACCCAGCACAAGCCCATTATTGCTTATTCCTTATCCTGCTTTCCGTTTCTTTTGATCACTTGTCAATAACTCCATGATTATTTAGTTATTTATGTATCTTTCTCTATCATCAGAATAGGAATGCCAGCAAGACAGATTGAACTTGTACACAAACTTCACCCTGGAGCTTCTGACTTTGTAGGTCAGTAGTTGTGAGAAATTGTTCTTAATACACAGCCAGGTAATTCTGAAGCAACTAATTTGAGCAACGTTTGGAAGGCACTAATTACTAAACATTTCCTTACCAATAAACTCCCCCCTTACACTTTGAATCTATGCTAATAAAAAGTTTTCCTAAGCTTGAGATAGGCCTTAATGCTAGTGACTTACTTTGTCATTGTGTTTATTTGTTTTGTTCATTTTTATTCTTTTTTTTTTCAGGGCCTGGGCACTGTCATTGTGCCTTTTTATTCTCAAGGCTAGCACTTTACCACTTGAATCACAGCACCACTTCAGGTTATTTTCTGAGTAGTTTATTGGAGATAAACTGCTCAGGCTGGCTTCAAACTGCAATCTCAGATCTCAGCCTCCTAAATAGCCAAGGATTACAGGCATGAGCCACCAACCCCCAGCTTCATTTTTAATTTGAATTGATAAATATAAAAGTTTGTACAAACTAATGAGCTAATGTGACATTTCAATATATGTATTGATGGAATAATGTTTAAATCAGATTAAACATACATATCTCCTTCAATATTTATCATATCTTTATGGAGAAAACTTCAACAATTCTTTCTTTTACACAGTACGCAATTGTTATTTGTAGTCACACGATTATGAACCAGCACTGTAGATTTATATATATATATATATATATATATATGTATGTATATGTATATGTATAAAAGTACTGTACAGAGGGGTTACAGTTACATGAGCAAGGTAATGAGCCCATTCCTATTGAGCATTGTTACCCACTCCTTTGTTTTTCCCCTACCTTCCCTTTTCTCCCCACTTCCCCAACTCCTCCCTTCTACCCCCCTCACACTGCACTTTGCAAAGTTCTTCCCCCATGGTATAACCCCTGTTGTCACTGTATTTGATTCCGGTGTCCTGCATCTTATATATATATTTTTCTAATTTGGGGAGGGGAAGGGAAGTAACAAAATGCTGAAATAAGGATACAGGTTGATCCATTGTAACAATGAGATGTACAAGACACTATGTTGAAAACAAAGGTTAGATTTTTTTTTGCTGTTATTGCAACTGTTTTTATTTCATAGAGTTTGAAATTAAACTAAGAATTGAAAGATATGCATGTTAGGAAAGTGCTCAGTCAGTTAACTAGATGCCCAGTCCCATTTTATAGGGGTTTTTTGTTGTTTGTTTTTGGTCAGAAAAGAAGGAAAAATGTCTTTCCTCTCAAGTCCAAGCAGCCCTTGAGAGCCCATGAGGATATTTGAGGTATCATTTCAACAGTAAAAGTAACTTCAGAGGGAAATGGAAAACAAAATTTCCCTAGAGAAACAGTATCATCTCCAAGAAATGTAGAAGTGATTATATATTGAAGAAAGTTTATCTACCATTTTTATGGTCCCCAGTAAAGGAAAGGAAATTGTTGTAAATAAAACCGTCTATTGTGTGTAGGGTTTACGTAGGAGAGGAGATGGGAGATCTAAAGAGAGTGATAGTAAGTCCAGATGAAAAAGGCAGTGGGGGGGGGGGGCTGAGAAGGTGGTTCAGTGGTAGAGCCCTTGCCTTGCATGCATGAGGCCCTGGTTCGATTCCTCAGCACCACATAAGCAGGAAAAAAAAGCTGGAAGTGGTGCTATGGCTCAAGTGGTAGAGCGCTAGCCTTGAGCTGAAGAGTTGAGGGACAGCGCCCAGGCCCAGAGTTCAGGCCCCATGACCGGACCCCCCCCCCAAAAAAAGAAAGAAAACAAAAAGGCAGTGGGGAGATGAAGCAGGTCTAGAAATCTGGAAGCTATCTCAACTATCCCACTGTGTTTACTCCCTGCCACTAGACGCCTGAATCCCAAAAGATTTTCTAACATCTTATTGGTGGCATCCTGCATGAATAAATGAATGGTGAACTATAACTATCATCACCAATAACCATCGCTGACTGCCAGATACTAAGCTGAAGAGTTGCCTCACTCCTTTGGCATTTATAACCTCAGATGTTTGCAAACAGTGGTCACATTGTCATTTCATCTCTACCTGATCAAGGTGCACGTGGTGGTGTTCTCTTCCTCTTCCAATCCATTTCTACAGCTGGGTAAATCATGACCCTTGTGCTTTCTCTTTCTCTGGCCCATTTGTTCATTCCTGGAAAAACTGGCATCACATTATCCTAGCTGCAGACCCACAGTTTATTTACAACTAATATTTATTGAGTACTAACTAGGTGCCTGGGCTAGTATTAGGTACTGAAAAGGACTCTAGTGGCTATTGATTTATGCAGGAACTCCTTGGGGTCCGGGCAGCCCTGAGCTCTCCCACTGACTCTTATCCTCCTGCTGTAATTTGTTTTCAGTTAATACTGTTACTCTTAATTGACATATAACAATTGTATGTACTTAGGTGGTACAGGAATATTTTACTTTTCTCTCTTGAGGGTGAACCACACAGTTCCAACACTAGCATGAGGAACTAAGAGAAAATATCCCTTCTCTTATCCAAGATACTCTCCCCTCTGAAATATTTTTAGTAGAGTAAGTTAGGCCATTATACTTGTCGTTAGACATTTTGTTAGGTTTCCCTTCTGTGACATTGAAGTATTTTTGACAAATGCTATTTATATCTGAAAATTCCAAAAAAAACAAAGTAACTACTTTGTTCCTATCGCCCCTTGTGGATTGAGAGTTTTCACGGAGAAGTAAATTTTCTGCATTCCTCTAATTCAGTATCCCCATTGTGGGTAGTAGACTGAGAAGGGACAAATTAAAAAAAAATAGTAAGTTTATTATTCACTTTGAAATAAGTATATAACACACAAACACACACGGAGAGGGAGCGAGATAGTAAGAGAGCATGAAGAGAGAAGAGAGATAATGAAAAAGAGAGAGAAAGATGAGAGAGAAACAGAGAGAGGGAGAAAGAGAGAAACAGCGAGGGAGAAAGAAAGACAGAGAGAAGTAACCTTTAACCATTTCTTCCCCATTATTTCCAGGGAAATAAATGAAGGATACTTTATGACTGAAACATCCCTTTTAATACTAATTACATTTTTTTCTTTTTTCTTTTTTTGGGGGGGAGAGGGGTTTGCCCGTGGGGCCTGAACTCTGTGCCTAGGTTGCTGTCCCTGAGCTCTTCAGCTCAAAGAGAGTGCTCTACCACTTGAGCCACAGCACCACTCAATTGCATCTTTAACACTTGTAAATTGTGGTGTTGGCCTAGAAGTCTATAAGGTTTGTTCATGTATTTCATAAAAACACATTTCCCATTTGTCTAAACACATCCACTTGTATGAAAATGTCACAAAACTTTTCAAGAACTATTGGTAAGAAAGTAACTTCAGTGGGTTCTCTTTCCATTCTATATGCCTGATAGTTAACTATTCCTTCTAGAAACCAAAGGATTCATTCAAAAATTAGAGAATACTTGACTTGGGTCAGGCTGATCTGACTTCTGTAGAAAACAATGACCTAGTTCAGTTTCCGAGTGTGAGATGCCCACTATCTGCTCTTTGTTCCTGATGTGTCCTATCAAGTAAGAAATATGAGAAAAGATATATTTTTTGAGATCAGTCAGAGCCTCGGGCCTTGTGAGAGGGACCCAGCTGGGCTATGCACAAGAATTCAGTAAAAGGTCCTAGACTATCCTGTTTAACAGCACCTCCCCATGCCCTCTCTCTAGACATAGGCTCATATTTATGATTTGTCATCCTGGATTCCTTACAACTAGTTTTGGGGCCAACGTAGCTGGGAATATTCAGAAAGAATAGGAATTTTGCTTAATGAAGTATATACCGTTATTCTTAGAATCTATGCTCAAGCCAGGTATGATGGCTCATGTCTGTAACCCTAGCTACAGGATTGTGTGGGTTTTATTGGGGGGGGGGAGTGGGAGGAGGAAGGGATAGGAGGATCCTGATACAGGTGAGCCAGGGCAAAATGTTTCTAAGACCCCATCTTAAACAACAAGTTAGGTACCTTGGTGATGTATCTGTCAGCCCATATTTCTGGGAAACATAAATAGGAAGACAGAGGTAAAGCTGGCCTGGTCATTAAAAAAAGCCTATTCAAAAGAAAATAACTAAAGCAAAAACTAAATCAAAACAGAACTGGAGGTGTGGTAAGACACCTGAAGTACGAGTTCAAATCACAGTTCTGAAAGAAAGGGAAAAACAACAACAACCAACAACTCTATGTTCTGAAAACTACAGAAAAAATTAACAGAGTTCAGAGGATAGAAGGAGCAGGACAGGTTTTCACACTCTAAACAATTTTGTAACTACAGCATGAAAACAAAACACATGTCAAAAGGAGAATTCAGGCTATCCAGCCAAGTTGGAGACAGCTACAGTACATGTTATGAATGTAAAAAAAACAACAACAACAACACAAAAAACGAGCAAAAATGCTGGAAACATTTAATTAAAGAAGGCATGGAGCCGGGTGCCCGTGGCTCATGCCCATAAGCCTAATTACTCAGGAGGCTGAGATCTGAGGATCATGGTTCAAAGCCAGCCTGGGAAGGAAAGTCAGGAAGTGCCGTTGTGACTCAAATGGTAGAGCACTGGCCTTGAGTTGAAGAGCTCAGGGACAGTGCCTGGACCCAGAGTTCAAGCCCCACAACAGACAAAAAAAAAAAGGCATGGAGACTAAGGCAGATACAAGAGGAGGTAAAACTCAGTGGATCTACCATTAAGTTGTGCAAGGAGAAAATGCACTATCTGTGGAGAGCCAGTCTCAGAAAACTGGGATAGAATCCTTTCTGGACAGAGTGACCTTTGTTACCTGGTTAGGACTCATTTCTATCTTCATTGCCTTTTACATAGTTTTGACACTATTTTCCCCTCACCATTTAGGGTAAGCAACTCAAAGAGCACAAGGTAAGCTTTGCAGCTCTAGGAAGACTGAGGCAGGAAAAATGGTTTCTTCTAAGCCCAGGTCTTAGAGTTAATACAGGAGACAAGAGTGTACGGATTTTTTTTAAACATTTTATTACACAGTAAAGAATACAACAATACCTGAATCATACTTTAAAGATTCACAGGTTGACAGACCATACATTACAGTCCAACTAAGGAAAAAAAGGATAAACAAGAAACCACAGTTCAGACATAGTAGACTTAAAAGCTCAAGAGTATGCTGACAAAAGCATGAAGCCTAAACCCCACCCCCCCAGTGTTAGTCTACCGTTAACTTGTGGTACATGTCTGAATTAAGTATTGCACAACAACTTTAATTTTCCACAAGAATGTCGCAGAACCCAAAATAATATTTTAAAAAATTACTTCAAATCTGCATTTCAACAGTCTCCAATTTTTTTTCTTTTTTTTTTTCTGTCCCTTGAGGAATTCGGACGGACAACATGGAGTCGCTTCCTTTCCCTAAGTATTCCAGACGTAGGCATGCTTTGCATAAGTAAACCAGCCTTGAAATTTTAAATCCCCAAGACATGCACCTACACATCAAAAAAGAAACCAAAAAAAGTTTAAAAAATAACCAAAAAGACAGGTGGCCCTGTCACACACAGTCCC